>NC_136467.1:13848425-15061925 GCF_902686455.1 Sciurus vulgaris | reverse complement strand
GCTGCTTGGTCTATGTAATCATAGTGTTGTGGAAGTTGATAGCTAGAAACTGTCTCAAGTTTTTCTTTTTCTTGGTCTGCTTTAATTAATATGTGGCAGAATCATATTAAATGGTTCTGAAGTATTCAGCTTTTGCTCACCTTTGTTATAGGATGCAAATTCTAATGAAACTAAAATTTTTAAAAATCTTAAAACCATACATTTCTTTTAAAACTTCCTCTGAAGTACAACTTTATAAGTGAAAGACTTCTTGCAGTTTGTCTGAATATAACTCCCTCCTTTCTTAATTGATTTACCTAAGGTCACATGAACCCTGAAGTGCTGACCACCAATCCAGAATGCCCTGCTTCTTTTCCACTTCCACTCAAGATTTTTACACGCTCATCTATTCGAACACACTTTTCCTAACTGCTGCACACTCGAATTTGATACTTTGGTGATAAATAGTGACAAATATTTGCTTCAAAAAAGTATTGTGCAAAAGATTCTCTTTCAGTATAGGATATCTTTTCCAAATTAAATTATTAGTGGAAATCACAGAACTCTTCAGAATAGCTGATATAACTGATTTTTTGGTTGCTCTGCTTTTTTGTTAAAAAAAAAAAAGCGTGAAAGAGAGACACGTAGTCCTGAGGAAATAATGACTCAATTTTAAAAATGAAAAGTTCTTCATAACTGCAATGCAGTATAGAAATGCATGCATGAGTCACATCAATCATGGAATTGCAAAAGTTGGGGACTTGGATTATTGGGTTCAATCCTTTTGTTTTAAAAATGAAGAGTAGGAATTTTTCTTGACTAAAGGTTAACCAGTGGTATGTTGAAGTTGGAACTTGAATCTCATTCTCCATCTTTCTTGTTTGAGATATTAAAAAAAGAGAAAGGCATTTATGAGTTAGTTTTGTTTATGAAATTAATGTATGTTCTATATGTATATGTAGAAATATGAATGTAGGAAATGGTTAAGATTATTAAGAGGCAGGCATTTTATTTACTTTTATTTACTTTTCATAAGATGATGAGTCTGTTTTGGAAATAGTGCTATAATTCAGTTTTATAGTTAGGTAATGATTTTCTTTATTTCGCCCATCAACTTATTTTTTTTTTTCTTGGTTATTTCAGGGGACCTTTCTGTCTGTTACCTTGGTGTATATATTCAATATATACCCTCAAAATTTCAAGATACATATTTTCAAAATTATAGTATCTGTAAGATTCTCAATACAGGCTTTCGTATCTCCCTCCATGAATTAGTGCACAATTTAAAAGGTATCCATTTTCTATTATTTGAGTGTCCCTGCCAAAACCCATGTTGAAATTTAATTGCTGCTGCGTGATTGTGCAATGTTACAGTAACAAGAGACGGGATGCCAGGTGGGGGTGTCTGGGCCCCAGGCTCCTCCCTCCCGGAGGTTCACCTTGGGTAAAGGGAGAGTCCGTCCCTCCTGCTCTCTTGCCCTTTCTTGAGGGAGGATGCAGAAAGAAGGCCTCTCAGCTGTCAGCCCCTCCATCTTGGACCTCCAGGCCCCCAGGGCTGTGAGGGAATGGACTTCGCTTCCTTGCTAATGACCCAGCCTGTGGGATTCTGCTAGGGCAGCACAAAAGGACTAACAGCCCTTCATCTCTGCGTGAGGCTGCCTTCCGGGAATCACCCTAGCCTGGGGTCATGACTCTCCTCCAGAAATCTAGTGACATGAACACAGAAAGTGAGTGTGCAAGGGGACAGCCACTTACAGACCAGATGTGGCCAGTTCCCACGAAGGCCCCACAGGGTTAGGTGTGATCAAAGTCAATGGGACCTCTACCTGCGGCTGCCCTACCTGTCCATGCTTTCTCCGATGCCCCAGCACAGCACCGTCGTCTTCCTGTCACCAGCAGTGGTCTACATCTTATCCTGTGTCCCCCAAGGAGGCGCAGCTGGACTGAGGGGGCACTGGTGGCTCACTTACCCCCAATCTGCTCCCCACTCTCATGCACTGTTTCACAGGGACTGTGCTTGCCTGGCGGAGGGGCCCCTTCCTGACAATGCCCAGGACTCCCCGAGGGTCCACAGCAGCCCCCGGGCACCTGGGAAGGTGCAGCTATTTGCTGACTGGAGAAGGACAGGCCCTTTGTCACCAGGAGCCAGGTTCTTAGGTAGCATTGGCATTGGAGGACAGAAAGGCAGAGGGAAGCTCTTGGGACTGCAGGAGCCTAAACAGCTCTGGGTGGAGATGATAACCGAAAAGCGTCAACTTCCCAGTCGTCCGACTAGTGGTCTTAGAATCTCTGTATGTCTATTTAGAGAATGATTGCATGTGTCACTTGTCCTGGAAGATATGAGTATATATTGAAATAAACTTTTCATTTTAGAACAGTTTTACAGAAAACTTGGAGTAATAGATTTCCTGTCTTCCCCACCCTCCTCTTACATTGTTATGGTATATCACAGTTAATGAACTAATACTGATGCATTGTCATTAACTAAAGCCCATGCTGCATTCCAGCCCCTCTGCAGCTACCCGTGTCCCTTTTCTACTCTGGGTCCCCTCTAGAATGCCACATGACTTCTTGTTGTCCTGTCTCTTTAGGCTCTCCTTGCTGTGACAGTTTCGCAGGCTTTTCTTGTTCTCCATGACCTTGACGGTTCTGAGGAGGTCTGGAGAGGCATTTGTAGGATGCAGTACCTCCATGAGGACTTGTCTGGTGTTTTTTTTTCTCATGTTGAGAATTGAATTGCAGATTTTATTTTTCAGAGGAAGACTTCAGAGGTGAAATGTCCTTCTTATCACATCATATCAATCACATAGACTACCAATATAATTTGTGACTGTGGATGTTGATCTTGGTCACCTGGCTGAGGGAATGTGGGTCAGTTACCTCCACTGTGAAGACTGTACTCCTCCGAGCAAAGTCCCTGTGCCCAGTCCATACTTATTGAGTAGAGAATGATGCTCCTTCTTGAGGGTAAAGAATCTCCATAAATTATTGGAAATTCTTCTGCCCTGGGGATTTGTCGAGTCTCTCCCATTTATCTGTTTATTCAAATGTCTATTTATATCTGTCTAGATTTGTGGGTATTTATTTTATACTTTGAGATATAAAGAAAAACTACTTTTATTTCTCATATTGTTCAAGCTTTGGGAGAGATGCATTTTTTAAAATATAAAAATACCGTATCAAAGAGTGAAATCAACGGGAGAAAATTGTTTTTTATTTTCCTTAATGTGTCTTAATTATACCATTTTCCCATCAAATAAAATTCTGTTCATTGCTTGTAACTTAAAAATTAGTGGTTGTATTTTTAAAGTGCTAAAATCAGGGAGGAAAGTGACATTTTTGAGGCTGAGTTAGTCAACATGTGACAGTGAGTTATAGGAATACCTTCCCATTCTCCTCCATGTCTGCCAGGTGGCCCACTGCTTATGGGTAAGGACAAAGTCCTCCGTGGTTATCCTTGATCTACACCATGTGGTCACTTTGACCTTCCCTCACTGGATTCTGGTTGCTAGGACTCATTTTAATTCCTTAAACATAGCCTTGCCACCAAAGGGATTTTGCATATGCTACTTTCTCTTTTTGGAACGATTCCTCTGTAAGTGCCTCCATCTTCAAACCCTGACTTTCTCTCAAATCTTTATGATATTTATCAATGGGTTCATGCAGTTTTGAGGACTGAAAAATTTAAAATTTGTGGGACAGGTTGGAAACTCAGGAAGGATTTAACGCTGCATTCTTGAGGGAGAATTTATTCTCTGGTGAGCCTGTTTTTACTGATAAAGCCTTCAACTAATTGGATGAGGCCCACCCACATTATGAAGGGGAATTTAAAGTCAGCTGGTACCTTTAAAGTCAACAGGGTACCTTTGTGGAAACACCTAGACTAGCGTTTGATTAAATAAAAGGATTCTACAACCTAACCAATTAGTACCTAAAAGTGGCTATCCCACTGGTGAGGATAGGAAGTATTTGAGCAGGATCAGTGGTAGGACTGAGAGATGGGTCTGGGGATGTGGGGGGACAGTACACTTTAGATGGAGTGGTCAAGAGAGATGACGTTTGAGATGAAATACGAAAAGCTGTTTAAGAAGGCACCAGTTATACCAAGACTTTGCATTTCTACAATTGCCTGGGTGATACTAGTATAGTTGACATGGGACCTCCTTTGAGAACCACTGAGTAAGGGTGCAACTTCTGCTATTATGCAACTAATCCTAGGAAGGTCCTTTCTCATCCTTGTGTGACCACTTTCTTCCAAATGCCCACCTCACCTGCGCTGAGGGGCTGGCAGGTGTGTTGAGAGGCGCACTGTCAAGAGGGAAGCCCAGAAAGGTCCCAGACACAGGGAAGACAAGGGTTCTGCAGGTAAAGACTGGGTTTACCTGGAGGTCATACTAGACACAATCCCATCCAAAATTAGTGAGAGAAGAGACCTTGGTTCTGTGTTGTCACTCTGGACAAGACTCCAAACCCCTTAGGGCCTCAGTTCCCCACCAGTACAAAGAAGAGGTGATAATGAATAGGAAATTCTGCAACACATTTTGGTGGCACATTTAAACAATGAGACTTGTGGAGGTCTGATTCAAGTACTTTGTTATCAAAAGAGGTGAGTGTGTTGTGTATGAAGGAGTGGGTGGCTCTTCCTCTAGTCATGTCTTTCCACTCAGGGTGGCTCTTCCTCTAGTCATGTCTTTCCACTCAGGGTGGCTATTCCTCTAGTCATGTCTTTCCACTCAGGGTGGCTATTCCTCTAGTCATGTCTTTCCACTCAGGGTGGCTCTTCCTCTAGTCATGTCTTTCCACTCAGGGTGGCTCTTCCTCTAGTCATGTCTTTCCACTCAGGGTGGCTATTCCTCTAGTCATGTCTTTCCACTCAGACTCTTCTATGTGGAGGAAAATCTGGGTGCACCTGAGATTGCAGAGGGCCCGGGTCAGACAGGAGAGTATGTGAGCTGGTGTGAGTCTCGTCCTCCAGGGGAGGGGGGAGGACTGAGCGCTTGAACTACACGGCCTCTGAAGTCCTCCCCAGTCCCACCGTCCTTTGCTGATGCGATTCATTTTCACAGGGCGCTCACAACACGCCTGACTTTGACATCATTTTAACATTGAAGTCACAGTGGTCTACATCACTGGGGAAGTGTCTGATAGGGGCCAGTTTCCTAAGAGTCTTTCTCTGAGTCCAGCAGAACCAGGGTCAACCTCTGAAATTGGACATTCTTTGAAAGGCCTGTACTGCCCCCTCTGTCTTCTGCCCTCCAGCAAGAGGCTGCCCTGCTGCTCCTGCCCTGGGTCCAGGAGAGCTGCAGGGCAGGGGCTTTGCTGGGGAAAGCCTGTCCCCAGGGACAAGAGACCTGGTGGAGGCTGTGCTGTCTGCACTGCACACACCTTTCTTCATTTAGTTCTCACCGTGCTTGATTTAGAGAAGCTAATGGAAGGAATGTGCTGATTTCCTCCCAATTTAGTGTTTATAAACATCAACAATGAACAGTCATTTATACACACAAATATTGCAAAGGAGACATTTGGTTTTACATGAGGGTAAAAACTGAACCTCTAAGAGTGTCTTTTGTTGACTTACTTAGAGGTCTATGATTTGACATCTGAGTGATTAGGAGAACATTTATTTCAGTCATCATCAAATATTTCCTTGAAAGGAAATAGAAGGTATCCTGAATTCTCTGACTCAGCAAATGTCACTCCAGTTGGTCTAAAATATCAGTCATGAGTTTCATTTGCTCTGTGTATTAGAAGCGCCAGAAGAGGGAACAGGAGACTCAATTCCTTGAAGGAATAGAGATGAGCCATTCTGCTGGAAAGCAGGTCTCACAGAGTGTAAATGGGGAACGTTCTCTGTGTCCTTAAACTTGTTCCCTGGGGTCAGTTTTTCCAAGGAGGAAATGTAAAGCAAAACTCAAGACATTCCAGTCACTTCCAAGTAGTAGAGGCCCTCTAGTCACTAACATAACTGGTCCAATGCGAATGTCAAACATGAGTTTCATTTCACGTCATGATTCCCAATTTCCAGGTCAAGCCCCAGACAAGCTCACTTGCTCTCTGCAGTGGGATTAGTGGAATTGCCTCCTTTCTCCTTCCCTCATGTTCATTCCTCTTTGTGCATCTTGCCTGCCCCAGTGTCTGATCCCTGCAGGCCCGAGGTGAGTCAGGAGGAGAAGGGAGGATAGGGAATATTGGGTGAGCTAGTGTCATGTCATCTAGGTCCTGCAGATGTTAGGAGCTGTCCCTGTCTCCGGAGCTCATTCGTGGGCTCTCTGGGTGCACCCCTTGACCTCAGCCCTGGGGGCTTGCTTATACCCATGGGCCTCTCCATGCAGGCAATACCATATCCCTGGTTGGTCTCTAGTGGGCCTTAGGAGTCAGCTTTTGGAGTCACCAATACACTTCCTATTGAGGTCACCTGTCCCCGTCATGCAGTCCCCTTGTACCTTGTGTTGGATCCAACTTACAGCTACACTGGTTCCCTCTTGCATGTGACCCAGATCAGCTCCATCCTTTGTCTCCATAAATTCTGGGACCAGTTCAGTCCTGCCATGGCTGAAGTTCTCTCATCTTCAAGGTTTGCAGGTGGGTGAGATCCCTGAATTTGCTGTGTCTGCCAGTTTTCAGAGTACCAGTCTCCTGGGGTGTCGTTAGCCCCTTTCCCTGGGCTCCAGATGATGACAGGCCTGTCCTGACTCTCTGTCCTGAGGTGAATGTGACTCTGAAAGTAACCCCCAAAAGTCTTCTAATTGCCCAACTCCTGATCCTTTCACGCCCTTGATGTGTAAGAGATAAGACTGAACCCCATGCCCTGCTCCAAACCACTCTTTTTTATTTTTTTGAGTGTTGTACAGTGGCCTGAGACTTCCTTTGGAAGATGGCATCTATTCTGGAGATCTAAACACAACATTAGTAATAGGTTGTTACCATTTTTACATTTTGTTTGTATATAAGCAGATGTTTGATTTAATAAACATGGTTTCACTGGTAAATTATTGGCCATCAAATCACTTAATTTAGTTAATAAAAATGAAAAAAAAAAAGCCAATCTTTCTATAGATTAGGGTTCTCCATCGTGTAGTCCTGAACTGATTCCTGAGCTTAATTTTTACCTTCAAGGAGTCTGTAATTTTGTTCAGCAAATCAGTATGCAAGGAAATTTCTGGACATGAAGAAGATGTTTTGTAAAGTTGGATATCATGAGTTTTCCCTAAAGTGCCAATCTAAGAAATAAATGCTGTTAGTGATCAGTAAGAGTTGATGGTGATAGAGAATTGTTGCACTTGGCGAACACAGCAGGTACCTGGAAGCCAGCCTGCCTGATGCGGGGTGTGCGGGGTTAGGGGCCCTGGGTCTGTCCTATTGATTCATACCTCCTGACTCTGTCAGCTGTGTGGTGAACCTGTGGCTAACGAGCTGCGTTGTTACAGAGTTCTTGAAGGTCACTGAGATGAGAAGTCCACTCTATGGGCTGATCGTGGACTAAAGATTCTCAGAGGACACTCAGCAACCATCTTGAACCATCAGGGCAGGGCAAGGTGGGGCTTAGGGAACACGTGACTTTCAGGGTGGCTGCTGATGTCTTCTCACCTTCTCACCTTTTAATTCTTGAGGCATGGATATTGTTTTGTATTTCAGAGAGTAATAGACACCTGAGCACAAACAACAGGTAAAGCACTTAAAAAGACTTATCTATGTGAAGCTAGACAACAGGTTCAAGTAACTTTATTCATTCTTTTTCAATATATTTGAGTACCAAATAAATGGCAGGCAGTATATTGGTGACCCCCAAGGAATCTCAAGTCTAGTGGAAAAGATGATATGAAAATAATATGCATAATTCAAAGGGGCAGTCCCGTAACAGCAGGTTACCTACACACCTTCCAGGGAGAAATTAAATCTACTTGATTAAATTTGGGTCTATGTACTAGTAATATGAAAAATTTTTTCAAGTAGTAGGGGACTAGATGTTATCTTTAATGACAGGCTAATTTTCTCTGCTGATTTCTAAATAATTAGGATAGAGTATATATAATTGCGAAAGGTAGTCTTAGTATAAACTCTCCTTCAATGTCTGTGCTATGGATCAAAAAACTTATAAACACATAACGATTGGTTTTTTTCCTAATATAAAAACAACTATTTGGATTCTTTTGCAAAAATGGAAAATTATCACTATATAAAAATACCTCTTCTCTCCACTAAGGTTGCAATCATCATCATTGTCTTTTTCTGACTGAGGTTGATGGGTTTCCATAATCTTCAAATCCAGTGGCTGTATTTATTAATGACATAAATGGAAAGCCTAAAAAAAAAAATGGTTAAGAAAAGCTGGATGACTTTTTGGTTTCCTCTCAGTGGATCATGTTGTACCGAAAGGAAATCTAAGTTAGTCTTTAGACACATCGGCCATTTGAGTCCCAAGCTTTTTAGCTTTACGTTAACGCATCTTAAAACCTCATATTTGACAGTCTACTTTAAAATATTTCTTTTTATTTTTGTAAAAGCCACAGTCCTTTTCTCAGCATGACAGCCACAATTTTGTCAACAATCCACTGCTTATTTATGAAGGTTTAAAATCTGATGATGGATATTTACTTGCATCATATAATGTCTCAGTGGGAGCAATAGAAGGTGGTTTGTGTTGGGTCTGGAGACACTGTAAAACAGTAAAAGCTGGTATTATAACAATTCATTACGAAAACCACTCTGGACTCATAAGTGAGCTTCTGTTTTTTCGAGTTTACGTAGCTTGCTTCTGGTGACACTGTGCATGATTGTTTCTTTATCCCCAGAAAAATGGTCCTGGTTTGTACCTAATTCCAGTGAAGTATTGAGCAGGCTGTCACTTTGTGGTGGTCGCAAGCAAGCCTTAAATAACAATACTTTCCTTTATCTAAAACTTTTGGGCCACACAACTCTGGTTTTGTCATATTTCCTGTCACCTGTATTAGCTGGTGCTTGTGGGACCCAGTGTTAACTACTGGGGAACACAGCGCCAATCATGGAGAAGAACTTCCGTTTCGTTTCCTGCATCCTTGCATTTAAATCTTCAAACCACTCTTCAGGTGGGATTGTCCCATCTTTATAGACTCATGTTAAATCCTTACTTAGTCCCAGGTCATATAGCCTCTAGGTTTATCAGCTAAAAACTGAAACTAAAACATGTGAAAAGATGTTCAGCCTCATGCACAGTTAAAGTGCTGACCAAAATTGCATGGAGCTAGGTGCCATGGTGCATCAGTGGCTTGGAAGGCTAAAGAAGGAGGATCACAAGTTCAAAGCCAGCCTCAGCAACTTGGTGAGGCTTCAAGTAGTTTAGCGAGACCCCCATCTCAAAATAAAATATAAAAAGGGCTGGGGATGTGGCTCCATGGTAGAATGCCCTAGATTTAATCCCTGGTTAAAGCAAAAACAAAAACAAAACAAATAAAAAACTGCATGGAGATACTATTTTGAAAAATATTGAAAAGCTCAAAGACTCAACATATTTGTGAGGATGTGGGAGTTCAGATTGTACAGCCTCTATGAGGACATTTGGCAACATCTACCAAAATTAAACTTAAGCATATTTTCTCATGTGAGATTTGACTTAGGTAAAAAGTTAGTAACTGTGGTATTGTGGTAATTGCAAAAGATTGAAAACACACTTAATTGCTGTTAATGGGAATTGGCAAAATAAATTAAGATTCCTCCTTGCCATGGAATACTTATAAAAAGGAGGAAGATGTCTACAGTATACTGTCAATGAAAACAAAAAGCCTGGACACAAAATAGGGTGCATGTTACTATTAAGTTTTGAAAAAGGGGTGTGGAAATTGTGTGTGTGTGTTCTTCTATATGTGTAGGATTACCTCGGGAAGGCTACTTTTAAAATTGGTGACACTGGTTGTCTCCAGAGAGAGGGAAATTGAAGGGGACCAGGCATAGATGGGAGAGATTTCCCTAATTCTGCTTTGGAAATACCTTTTGAAGTTTAAAAACAAACTGCATTATATACTTGAAAATGAATGAAATAAAATTTTAAAATGAAATGAAATCTGTAAAGCACATGATAGATGCTCAATTAATAGCCATTAGGATTTCCCTTATGCTTCTGGTGAGACCTCAGAGGAGAGATCTCAGAAGAGAAATCAACACTAGAAAGGATGCTTTGCTTGTTCTCAAACCAATTTGGAAGAAAAGTCTCCAGGCAGGTGCTGTGGTACACTCCTGTAATCCCAGTGACTCAGGCAGCTGAGGCAGAAGGATCACAAATTCAGGGCCAGCCTGGGCAACTCAGTGAGACCCTGTCTCAAAATAAAAAATAAAAAGATACCTGGAATATAGTTCAGTGGTAGAGCCCCACTGGGTTCAGTCTCCAGTATCTGTCCCCCCATCCCACCAAGAAAAAGAAGAAAGATGAAAGAAGAAAGAAGAAGGAGAAGAAAGTCTCCAAAGCAGATGGTCATGTTCACACTGCAGCAGTTTGGAGGGAACAGAAATAAATAATTGTCACCATCACCCACTTACAAAGAGGTTAATGAAATCTGGTTCTCTTTACCAAGCTCTTTCCTTCCTGCCCACAGACTAGGGTGACAAGGAGCAAAGCTCTCAAGAGCACACGCACACACATTTGCTATCACGGAACCCGTGGGCCAGGTCTACAGGAGAACCAGCTGGGACTCCTGGGATACGGTTCAAGGTTTCTACTAAAATTCTTCTGAAGAAAGTGAGAAGAAGATGGTGGGGTTGGGAGTGTTACTGACCACTCAGCAAGTGCCGGATTATCCTAAGCAGCTGTGGGCAGAGGTGGGCAAGCCTGTTCTGTATGGAGTGAAGAAGGGTGAATGGAGGCTGATTGGGAAACATTCACTGGAATGAATGTAGCATTTATTTCCAAGAATAGGCATGTCCAGACTCATTGAGCAAGAACTATATTTAATTCAGTCATTCTTATGCCCATTCTGAGAAAGCTAAATTATCACATCAGAAAGAGTCAAAGATCTCATTTTGCATGAAAGAGAAGCCGATGAAATGGGACTGTTAGATTTAAACCTTGGGTTGTTTTACATAGTGCTTAGAGAAGGACTTCACCATTTTTAATATTGTCTGTCTCTAGCATTGCATGCAGCTAGGAAGTGAAGTTTTGGTATTCAAAATATGCTCACCTTCAGTCTTCCTTTGGGCACATCATTAGCTCTCTGATGTGACTGCTGCAGGTCATGTTCTGTGACAGCCATCACTCCAGCCACAGGTGCTGTTTGTGCTTGTTGATTATATATTATCAATTGCTTGCACAACACAAGAACAATCCCTGTGCAGAAAGGAGGGACCCATCCCCGCCGAGACACCAAGCACAATCTACCCGTCACTCCAGGGGCTCACTAAGGGATGGTTCCATGCAGCTTTTTCTCATTTTGAATTTCTTGAGAAAGCAAAGTGCAGAAGCTTTTTCATATAAATACCTCCTCCAAGTCCCAAGCTTTCCTTTCTGTACTTTTGCATTTCTGCAAGTAGGGATTTTCTTAGTTGAGTGAGATTTCCCTATTTAAATTAGCTCAATCAGATCTGTTTCCATGAACTGCAGACTGAACTTAAGACCTGGAGCAAACTGGGATTTTGAAGGGATGGGGCTTTCGGGCATGGGGCGGGTGTACAAGTAGAACCCTGGGCATCATACCGGAAGTGAAAGTTGGGCTGAGCAAGGAGAGTCACTGGCTTGTTGAAAAGAGGGGCCAGTGGGGTGGAGGACACCCATGTAAGAGAGTGCACACTGGCTGTGAGGTTTAACCACAATTCTGGGGCTGGCGGGGTGACTCCTGTTGAATGGGGGTTGAATAGGACTAGCCTGGAAAGACCTCGGAGACTGTGTTAAGGAAGAAGTAGATCTATATGCAGAACAGGAAATGGAGAAACTGAAGGGCAGGGTGGAGAAAAGCAAGTGTACGGTTCAGCCATTTATTAACTTTTGGTATAAAAATTTGTGGAAATATTTTTTCTCTGAGTTATGGCAAAAAGCTGCGGGCAAGTATCATTAAAAAGACAAGGCAACAATCAATCAAGAGTTCTCCACTAAATTCTTCTGAATCTTTGCATGTTTACATTTTCCTAATAATCTTTCCAATTCTTTTAAGAAGCTGGTGATTTTTAGAAAGGCTAGTTCATTTTGATCCTGAAGTGGCTTCTTTGATCAGTAGACTAGCCAAAGAGGAAGGAGATTTAATTCCTTTCAAATTAGAGTCCCTCAAAAATTGAAATGTGTCAAATAAACTAGTTTTGATTTTGTTTTTTGGTTAAAGGTGTAATATTTGCAAGTTTGCACAATTTTGCAGATACAGGAAGTATTTAAATTCGTTTTGTAGCTAGGAAGTTAAATTCAAATTATATGGATATGAAAGTGAGACTCAAACGAACTCTTCTTGTCAGAAATGAACGGGAGGTGGATTACTCACTTCTTCATGTTCTATTAAGGGAAGTCACATCTCTGAACACAAGTTGTGTCAGTGTTTGTTAATAACATTATGTTCTCCAACCCTCTCCTTGTTTCTCTACCTATGATTTGGGAATGTGGAAGCAAAAATGTATGTGTTTCCAAAGAGCTGGGATTTTTTTTTTTAAAGGGTTTTATTTATTTATTTATTTATTTATTTTCAGATTCTTTTTTTGTGTGTGTTATAACCCTTATTTTATTTGTTCTAACTAGTTGTACATGACAGTAGAATGCATTTATGCATTTTGATAAATGATACATAGAGGGAGTATGATTTCTTATTTTTCTGATTGCACATGTTGCAGGGTTACGTAGGTCATGCAGTCATACATGTACATGAGGTCATCATGTCTGTTTCACTCTACCATCCTTCCTACCCCTTTTCCCCTCCCCCTCCCTTTACTCCCTTCTACCTAATCTAGAGTAACTCAATTTTTCCCTAGCCACCCCCACCCCCACCACATTATTGTGAATTAGCATATCAGAGAAAACATTGGGCCTTTGGTTTGGGGGGTTTGGCTTAATTCAAGAGCTGGGAATTTTTAAGACACTTAAGAAGAGCCCATTGATCCACCAGAATTATGCCTTCATTTGCTTTATGCTGAGCATGGGCCACACTAAAGAAGGACACGGTAGCTACACAGAGAGCTGGTGGGGTGGGTGAGAAAGAAGGATGCACCCTGAATCTGGGTACCCAGATGCTAATCTAGTTCCTCTAGCTGGGAACCTTCGGTGAGTTTCCTGTGCCTCTCTGGGCCTCAGTTTCTTGGTAAGTACCATGAGAGTGTTGGCTGTGACGATCCGCAAAGGAACGATCAGTTCTAATAGTCCTTTATGTGATAAGAAATGAGAGTTGTTCCAGAAAATATGAATCTGCTTCCAAATTTCCCTTCCAGCTCCGGTTCTAAATTCCAGCCCTTCTGGTCCCTTCTTTGGAGGAAGTCACTTAACAGGGCAAATGGGATGGGTTTCGATATTCAAGATGGCATTTGTTGGGGGCCAACCATGCATCAGGCAGCCTGCTGGGACACGGACTTGTGACTTTGAAGAACGCACTCCCCGATGGCCCTTCTGAACTTCCAAGTCAGTAGGGGGACACAGAGACCTAAATAGGAGGTCCATTCCAGGATAAGGGGTACAAAGGGACTGTTTGTAGAGTGCTAAGGTTTGAAAGTCCTCCCCAAAAGTCACGTTGAAAGTTAACAGCCATTGAAGCTGTATTCAGAGATGTGACCTCTAAGACGTGACTAAGGCCATTATTGTGGGAGTAGGTTCCTGATAAAAGGGCGTGTTGAGCCTGGTTTTTCTGCCTGTCTCACCCACGTACTTCCTCACCACAGGATGCCCTTCCATCATGTTATGACACGGGGGAAGGCCCTCACCAGACGCAGCTCCTCAGTCTTGGAATTCCAGACTCCAGAATCATAGCTAAATAAGTTTCTGTTGTTTACCATTTGGTCAGCTTGTGGTGTTCTGCTGCAGAAGCAGAAATGACCCAAGATGGGGAGATAGGAGAGTTCTTATGACAGGCGCAGTGGGAAATCAAGGAAGACCGTGATTTGTTGGGAAAAGCTGAAGGACAAGTAGGAGTAAGTCAGATGGAAAGGGATGGGAGGAAGAGTCCAGGTAGCATAACCTGAGGGGGTGGATATTTAGATCCAGGGAGAGTCCAGAGGGCTTGTGCAACTTGAAGCAGGAGCAGTACCAGTGGGAGAGGTGGGCTGTGGAGAAGCAAGGAGGGTTGTTTGAATTCCTTTGCTTTCAGACAGACTACGCTTCCTACAGCGTGGAGACTGGATAGGGAAGCAAAAGGATGGAGGTAGTGATCTTCAGAGAGAAGACGGTGGCCTGAAAACCACAAGAGGATGGGAAGAGAGAGCTGACACAAAAGAGACTGGAGCTAGGATAAAAACTTGTGAGAGATCAAATACAATGAGTGAGAAAGAGGATCAAGGCCGATGGCCAGATTCTCCTGGCTTGTGCACTTCCATAACGTTGGAGCTGTTTGTCAAGGCAGGAAATGGAGGGCAGGGGACATCAAGAGAAAGATAATAACTTAACTTTGAACAAGTTGAGCTTTAAACCACTAGTATATAATAGGTGCTCAATAAATATTTATGGACTGAATGAACCTGCAAGTAAGAAGATACACTCTATCTGGAAATGGAGCCAGGATGGGCATCGTGGTTGGAGATTTCTACTCTGACATCTTCACTGTACTTAAATGAAACTTAAGATCCCAGAAGGGGTTGTGATCATCCAGGAGAAGGAGTGCAGAGAATAGACAGCAGTGCAGGGACAGAATGCAGAGGAGTAGCAATGCCTGAGGGCAGCGGGAGAGGAGGTCTCGAAGGCTGAGTAGGAGGCCCCTGAGATGGGGCTCAAGACTCAGTCAGCTCTGTGAGGTCGGAGGTTTTTGGATCATTTTGGGGTACCTGATATTGATTGAACCGTGTCCCCTCCAAATTCATATATTCAAGCCCCAATCCTCGATGTGACTATCTGGAGGAAGGATCCCTAGGAGGCTCCCTGTGTCAAATGAGGTCGTAGGGTGGGGCCTATGCTGATAGCACTGTGGCCTTCTTAGGAAATGATCTTTATCTTTCCTTCCCCCTCCACCTCCTGCTGTGCACGGACACATTAAGAAGGTGGCCATCTACAAACCAGGAAGGGGGCCCTCACCAGAAGCTGGCCATGCCGGCACCCTGATCACAGACTTCCAGGCTCCCAAACTGAGAAAGTAAATGTCTGTGGTTTAAGTCACTTAGTCCGCGACATTTCATTAAGGTAGCCTGAGCTAACTAAGACCTTGCCCACTTACAAATGGTCCTGGTAAATATAGTTAATCAATATTTCTTTTTTTGAGAGGACTGAATGAATGAGGCATCCATTGTCATGTTTACAAATGTGTTACTTCCTCAGTACAGTATGTAATTGTGGTGGGGGAGAGAGAAGGAGCACTAGGCAGCTCAGGGGTCCTGAGTGCTTAGAATAAGAGGCAGCCATGACCAAAAAGAGAAAGAAAACCAAAATAAGAAAGGCCTGAAAAGGGTTAAAGCTCACCAAAAAAAAAAAAAAAAAAAGTATATATATATATATTAAAAAAGTATATATATAAAAGTATATATATATATTATATATAAGGACTTATATAAAATCATTTGGCTTTGAAATTGGGCATGGGGGATGGTTCTTGGGAGAGAGAGAACACGTGTGTGTGTGTGTGTGTGTGTGTGTGTGTGTGTAAGAGCCCTCTTAACATTAGGTAGGACTATCTAAATCTAAGTGTGTTTAGGCACAATCTGGATATTGCTCTCCACAGAGAAGAAATAATACCCTAAACTGGCAATGAGATTCCTCAAGTAAATAGCAGATAAAGGGTAGAAGAGGGACACGGTGTAACAATAATTGGAATTATTGGAATTCTTGCATCCCACGCGGCACTTACAGTGCAAGTGCCTTCTAAATTGTCTTCTACCACATGCAACGTAGGTAAATGACATAAAAAGTTCTTAGAATATTTTAAATAAAATTTCCAAGAAAATGTAAGATGAAAGTTACCCAATTCTATTAAGCTGGCAAATGAAATCCGAATCACTTATTGATTCATAATGAAGAGCAGCCATTCTGTCTGGCAACCAAGAATTCTAATCATCTTCATCAAGCCCTGAGTAAGAAGACAGGAAATGGTATCTGAGGTAATGGGGTTTGTAAGAGGAAAGGTCTTTGTTTTGATTTGTGGTTTAAAAAACATGTCTCCTCTTTGGAGAGGCAGTGGGTCTAGAAATACACGAAGGAACACTGATTCCATTGGGCCTCTTGGTAACTTGTATCTTTGCAGGCTTAGGTAACATTTGAACACGTAAAAAGCCTGCTATACTTAAAAGGGTCCGTGAAAAAGTGAGTGTTATAGTTTGGATGTGAGGTGTCCCCCAAAAGCTCATGCATGAGACAAAGCAAGAAGGTTCAGGGGAGAAATGATTGGGTGAGAGTCTTAACCCCATCAGTGATTTAATCCCCAGACAGGGATTAACTGAGTGGTAACTGAAGTGATAAGGTGTGGCTGGAGGAGACTAGAATTGAGGCGTGGCTTTGGGGTATATATTTTGTATCTGGAGAGTGGAAACTCTGTGCTTCCTGATGATGTGAGCTGATTCCCTCTGCCACGCTCTTCCGCCATGATGTTCAGCCTCACCTCAAACCCCAGGGAACAGAGCTGGCTATCTACGGACTAAGACCTCTGAAACCATGAACCCTCCATTAAACTTTTCCTCCTTTAAAATTGTTCTGGTCAGATCATTTAGTCAGAGCAGTGAAAAAGCTGACTACGACAAGGGGTGTTACTAAGAGTCTGTGGTCGTAAGGGTTGCCATCCTGGGAAGTCTGGGCAAGAATAAAATAGATCTGTACCTTGATGCAAGGCTGGCTGGTTGTGCCATTGGTTGGAAATGGGCACATGTGCTCCAATTTGTAGGAGATTGCCTCGGCCAGGTGGCAAAATAAATCTATCGCAACAGAACTCAGAACAACAGTTGCTATAGAGGTTGGGGGTTCACTACGGTGGGCAGGAAGGAACTTTCTGGGGTGATGGAAAGACTCTATATTTTGATTGGCATGGTTGTTACATGGGCATACCCTTCCATCCAAATTCATCAAACTGTTTACTCATGTGCATTCTACTCTATGTAAATTTTGCCTGAAAAAGCAAAAATCCAAAGCCAGGTTAAAGGAAAGAAAAAAAAAAAAAAAAAAAAAGGTTAGGAGCTAATCAAAAACACTTAAAACAAGTGACCAAACTATCTTTAAAATGAGTCCTTAAAAGGACTCATTATTCATCCACTTTAGAGGAAAACAGATGATGTCAAATAAATGCTCAAAAACAAGCTCCCAAACATAGCATTTGTAATCAGTACAAGGATCAGTTTGAACAGAACTAAACCTGCACTTCTCAAGAGTGCAGGAACCATGTCTGGTGGGGTAAGCTATCATGGGGATATTTCCACATATATTTTCTTTCATGTTTCTGTTGAGGAATAATGTTTTTGTTACTGTAAAATGCTTTTAATGGAGCAAGAGAAGAAGCTATGTTTGGCAACAGTATTATCTGGTTAAGAACTAAAAATTCAGAGTCCTTTGGTGGATCATGTCACCAAGAACTGCAGACTTAATGCCTTGAAATGGCACAGATAGGAGTTTTGACTTTATAGTCTCAGTCACCATGAAGATGCAAAGATAACCTTCTCGCAAATAAACAGTTTTGAAAGCGGTAGGACATCACCTAGAAAGTTAGCTTTTAGACACAGTTATTTTGACAGATGGGATATTATTTCATCCTTTGAAGTATCTGCAGTAATTAGCAATATTTGATGATCTAATGATGGCCAGGCACTGTTTTAGGCTCTCAAGTTCACAAGTACTTCTAGCCAGACCTTGTTCTCAAGGAACTTTTGGGCATGATGATGGGATAAAAATTAAGTAACAGATTCTAGGAAGGATGGAATAAATGCATGAGAACTACCACTGGTGCTCAGAGGAGGGGAATTCTCTTTGGAAAAGGAATAAAGGAAGGTACCATGGATGTGGGTGTCATTGGAACTGGACCTTGAAAAAGGAGATGCCTGCCCCTGACAAGTCAGGAGGGTGGGGGTTCTAGAGATAAAAAGAAAAGCTCTGGGGTCTGGGAGTATCACACTTCCATTTGGATGAAGCACGGGCTACCCATGGGAGGCACCAGACTAGAAAGGATGGTGATGGAGAGAAGACTAGAACTCCTGGAGAAGCTGAGATCTGGGTTAAAGATGGAGCCCGGGCATGAGTAGACAGGTCCTGGAGCAGCTGAAAGTCAAGAGAATAAATCAGCAGCAGAATCCAAGAAAAACAGGGAGAAGGGAGAGGTAGAGAGGCTGTTAGAAGGCTCTTGGGACAGGCAAGGACCTGAGGGACTGAAACGGGGGATAGAAATGCAGTGCTTGGCAAAGCTGGATTCTCAGGAACTGCTTCTTGATTAGGAAAGTCAGGCCTCAAAGAAAATGCTGGGATTTTAATCTGGTGACCAGCGGGCAATGATGCACACAAAGGGAAGTAGGCGGTGGGGTGGGGGGTATCACCATGTTGAGGGAGAGTGAACGAGGGCTTGAGAGATGACTGGAAAAGTGGGTCTGGAGATATCCCAGGCAGGAGCTGGAGAAATAGACATTACCCTTCTGAACCTGGTCAGTCAGTAGGTCGTGGCAGGACAGGGTCCCACATGAGAGTTGACAGGGAAGGAGAGAAAGTTGGAGCCCAGTGTGAAGTTGCAGCCAGAGGCATAGAGGAAAGTCCACATTGGGCCCTAGGGTACCATGCTTTCCCACCCACCATCACCCAACCTGGCAGACAAAACTGACCAGGATGTTAAGAGCAGTTGCTGGAAATACAGTGGCCAAGCAAATTGTCTTCACTGGACATGTCAGACTTTGATTCCAAGTCTCTGCAGATTCCAAGTCTCTGAGAAGACAGCTAGGCTGCTTATCCTTCCTGTGTTCAAGGTGAACATCTGCAGGTTCCCTCTCCTTTTTCCGCCTTCCTTATTTCCTCATCTCCACTCTCTTCTCTTATCCTCTCCCCTCCTCTTGCATATACTTGTTTTATTTTGGACTGACCTAGTGCACGTGTGACGATTGTTGACCTGTGAGAGAAGCTACTGTCACCAGGATTCCAACTGTCACCAACTGTCACCAACGAAGGATAATAATCTTTCTTTTCATTATAAATTTATTCATTTTTGTGGTGCTGGGATTGAACCCAGGGCATCCTACATGATAGGCAAGTGTTCTACTGCTAAGTTACATCCCCAGCCCTCAGTATTTATTTATCTTCAATATTTATTGTCATTGCTGATTGCAAAGCGAACTCTTCTGTGTTCCAATACTGCATTATTTGGGGTCTTTCAAAGCACACAAAAACATGTATCTGTATTATGACATCATTAACCTTTTGTTTTTAAACTTTTTTGCTTTTTTCTTTGTACTAGTTTTAAGAACCACTCATAACTCTCTATGTCATTGCATAGGTTCCTAAGACCAGAGACTAGCCACTCCTGGCATTGTGATTAGAGTCATTTAATATGCAAGGCAGTGACAAATGTCTGGCAATGAAGGCTGTGTCCTGGGACCCTGGAGGAGAGCACATTAGGAGCACCTTTTACCAACTGTTGCTCCATGGTCAGGAGAAAAGTTGAGAATCAGGCAGATGCATGTGGGCACTGTCAGGAAAGGTAAGACCTCTCTGCCTACAGTCAGTGCTGGGACAAATGAAAGCTTAAAGTCAGTTAAAACAAAGATCCCACCTTCGTCTTATCTTCAAACCCTCAGACTGAAATAATACTCTTGTCACGTTTACAGAAAGCAGTAAACAAGCTCTTGGTGGAGAGGTTGGTGGGTTTGGTTAACGAGGTGGAGGAGTGTTGCTCTTCAGCTGCAAACGTAGCCTTGGAATGCCAAGACTTTTATTCCAAAGTCTGATTTCCTTGTGCGACTGGATGCCTGGCATAGGGTGTCTACTCAGAGATGTGTGGTGCTGGTACCAGCGGGGCATTTGATCCAAGTGTATTCCAGGAAGCTTTTCTTATTAAATTATATTCTTCAGGAAAAACCACCCCTGGCACATTGTGTAAACTTGATCTCCATACACTTTTGATGGACATTCTATTTTCGCCATAAGCCTATGATTTACAGCTAGGCTGGTTTCCTTCTTGCGTAGGGTGACGGCAGAAAGCCTGGGACACTCTCCCAACTCCAGGAGTAGGGAGCAGAGGGGGCTGGAGTTCCTTCTCCCCAGTGAGGCATGCTCTAGCTATGCCACCCTGCTGTCCCCAGCAGACAGCAAGCCTTCCTCACTCCCCACTGCCATTCATCCAGCTCTGCTCAGCAGCCCAGCTGCCGTGTCTGCCGGGAGGGGCTGCCAAGTGCCCTGCCTACTGGCTGCTTCCTGAGTCCCTGCCATTCCACACACAAACACAGCCACACACGCTCTGCCTCGATCACACACCGAGCCACTTGAACATGCGAGCATATTCCTTCCTCCCTTCTTGCAGTCTCGGCCTTTGACTTCTACAAGCCCATGGAACATTTCTGGAAAGACGCTCTTGATCCAGCAGGGTAGGATTGTTTTGATTTCTCTCTCTCTGTAGCTTGAGCATTTTGAGAAAGCAACTTACCTTTCTGGCCAGCGTCTGTATCCTAGCCGGGAGATGAGGATGTGTCGTTTTCCAAGGGGGATGTGTGCGGCTCCCTTTTCTTCCAGGAGTTGTAGGATTCTTTGTGCCGTTCATATATAATTTGGCAGGCTCAGATTTTTAAAGAGCCCTGTGAAGTGCTTTTGCATGTGTTGTTAAAAAAGGCATTTGAAAATTGAAAGTGTGATTTACGGAAACTAAATCATCTGTAAAAAAAAAAAAAAAAAAATTGCTCTAGAAAGTAATGGTTGCTGGCCATAAAGAGAAATATCTGCAATTCACCTAATGTGTTTTTAACCCTTTCTCTGCTTATGATCTATAGTTATTGATGCTAAACACAATTTTGGTTCCATAGTAAATCAGCTAATCTGCATATCATCCGAAATGGATCTGTTTTGCAAGAATGAGATAAAAATGTGTACTTAGTATAAAATGTTAAAAATGTTACCAATAGTAACAGCAACCTTGGCATTTATATATGCCATGAACATTTTGTCAGGTACTCTTTTGGGTATTTGAGATAGCAATTAAGGTAAAGTACTAATGGCTATTTCAGAGGCTCTTAGGCTGTAGCAAAGGAAGTTTATTGAAAAGTACAAACTAATCAAAACTATGAATTATGATATACTTAAATATTTTGTCTCATTCATAGGACTGTACACATGTGCGTGCGTGTATGTAAGCAAGGGGGGTGGCTTAGCTTTATTTCAGCTGAGATCAAAATTTGTTTCTATTTCTTTTACATTTGGATATTTGACTCTGTATACCCTAGCCTTAGTGAACCCAGAAATTCCAGTTGTAGAACTAAAGAGATGAAATGAAGAAATGCATTTTAAAATTGATGGTTAGACAGACAGCGGAACACAATTGCCAAAGCTTTGGCTAATGACCTCCCAGAGGTCATGTTTTGTGGGGAAAGGTCACATTGCATATTCAGTTTTCTAAAGTTTTGGTTGCATAACCTGTGGAAGGCATGAACAACCATTTGCGCCTAACCAAAGGTTTTTCTGAATCATCATTCACATGAGAATTTCTAAAGGGAGCAAGAACAGCACCGTGGTCCAACATAAATAGAAAAATCAGGCTGGGACAGTCTCAGAGGTTGTGACTAGAAGGGACCTCTTCAGGAGCTTTCGGCAGATGAGGAAACTGTAGCACGGTAGCATTCTCCTGACTGCAGAAAGCAGTTCTTCCCATAAGTCCCCCTTGCATCTCCTCTCTCCTTGCCCCCACATGCCTCCTATCAGTTCCTTGGCTGCTAAATATAGCCGGCTGTGGCTGGCTGCATAGGCAACTGCACACCCCATGCTATCTGCCATATCTCAGTTACAGAGCAGTCCTCCTCAGGGTCATTCTATGTACACACTACATATTTCCAGCCAACGAGGAGAGTGAATCAAACAGAAAGACAAACAGAGATAGATTGGAGTCTGGCAAGGCAATATCAGGCAGCACATTAGGAAGAGCCGGCCCCTGGCTTAGTCTCCCGGTCTTCTGTTTAACCCGCGTCTTCCCTGGGCCACATTTAGGAAAGCCCTCGGCGCCCCCAGGCCCCTGCGGTGAAATCCAGCCTTCACTCGGCAGCGACCACAAGTAAAGTTCAGTTCAGGGAAGCCACTCTTTGGGATCGCTCCAGAACAGCGGTGCCTGGAGTGATGTTTAAACCAGTGTCAGTGGGAGGCAGCAGTCCCTGGCCGGCTTCCAGCACCTTTGTGATACATGTGAGCAAAGGAGACCTGTGCTGAAAAGTTAGAGCCCAGGGAGCCCGGGAGCTGGCGGGGCTGATTCGCGCCAGCGCTGCACTTGCTGGAGTCTGGCCAGAGTTTGGCCACCCGACTCCACGGTCGGCCCCCGGGGCAGGGCCAGGGCCAGAGCCCCAGCCGCCGCAGGACATCCGCTGCACCGCCTCTAACCGCGGACTGTGCTCTTTTTCCAGGTGGCCCGCCGGCTGCTAAGCCCTCTGCCGCCCAGGGAGACAGTCTGCGCCTTGCCCCGCGGCCACTGACCATGACCATGACCCTCCACACCAAAGCATCAGGAATGGCCTTGCTGCACCAGATCCAAGGGAGCGAGCTGGAGCCCCTCAACCGCCCGCAGCTCAAGATGCCCTTGGAGCGGCCCCTGGGCGAGGTGTACGTGGACGGCAGCAAGCCCGCCGTGTTCAACTACCCCGAGGGCGCCGCGTACGAGTTCAACGCCGCCGCCGCTTCCGCGCCGGTCTACGGCCAGTCGGGCATCGCTTACGGTCCCGGGTCCGAGGCGGCGGCGTTCGGCGCCAACAGCCTGGGGGGCTTCCCCCAGCTCAACAGCGTGTCTCCGAGCCCGCTGATGCTGCTGCACCCGCCGCCGCAGCTCTCGCCCTTCCTGCACCCCCACGGCCAGCAGGTGCCCTACTACCTGGAGAACGAGCCCAGCGCCTACGCGGTGCGCGAGGCCGGCCCGCCCGCCTTCTACAGGTACCCGCGCCCGCCGCGTCGCCGCGTCGCATCACGTCGGGGCGGCCGCTGCGCGCCCGGCAGAGGGGAGGGAGGGAGCGGGCGAGCGCGCGGAGCCGGTGCCTGCTCGCCCGAGGCAGCGGGCGGGTTGCAGGCTGGAGCTCTTTGGGCCGCTAGGGCGGGAGTCTTGGGATTCTTTGCGGAACCCCGAGTTCTCTGCATTGGTAATTAAAAAAAAAAACAGTGATTCTCCACCCTCCTACGGTCTCTGCGAGAGGCGGATCCCAAAGCCCATGTGCTTCCTAACTAAACAAGTTTTGGAAAATCCTACAAAGCAGCAGTTATTTGTGGGGGATAAACACCCCAAATCAAATAAACCCAAGTCGTTTTGAGTCACCAGTAAAGGTCCTGCTTTACTAATTAAAGTTGGAGGTGTTTGGGGTTAGTAGAACTCAGGAGAGTTGTATTATTATTATTATTATTATTATTATTATTATTATTATTATTATTACCATCATCATCATCATCATCATTACTTTAAGATTTTACTTTAATGTGCCAGTAAAATTTCCTTTCGTCTAGAATCATGCATTTGGAACTAAGCAAGCTATGATGATGATTTTGAGGAAGCGATTTTTATCCACTTCACCCTGCCTCCGCATCCCAGTTTCGAAGGGTTTTGGATCGAATCGCGCTGCTCAGAAGAATCATACAGGAGTTGAACGGGTCCCAACAAGTTTCTGATTTCTGACAGTTCTGGCTGATTCCGTTTTGGAGCAGATTGCTGGCATGTGACTTTTGACAGCCGGAAATTTATAGGTGTCCTGTAAACTTAAAACATGCCACATTGAAGCACCAGTGCTTCAGAATTATCTCCTGCCTGCCAAATTACACATCTGGTCTGCCAGGCATAGAATGCCCCTGGGCTGGCGCGGGTCAGCGGGGGTCCACGCCTCGCAAGAAACACTGGCAATGCACCACAAAGGAGGGACTCATTGTGACCTGAGTGGCGATTGTTCTGTGTCTTTATTTTCTCCTGATAGGGACTGCTCCTCCTGCCTCCCCATTACCTCTCATTTTCCCTTGGACAGTTCTGCTTCCTCTGCAGAGGGCCTGTGAGGGCTTGGATGGGCCTTTCTGGTAAATACAGGTGTGGGAGGACAGGGATAGCTGGGCGGGGTCGGGAGACTTCAGGGAGCCCACATGGTGCCCCATTAGGCACTTTCTGACTGTACACTGGCGTCTGGAGTCTCCTGCTGCGCTGGCCCAGACCTTCTGCCAGGCAAACTCTGGACGGTTTTCTGCTCAGTGTCCATTTCCAGAGGTATTTATAGCAGAAGAAACTGGAATAAGGTGCACGTTGGCACCCGAGGATACTGGAGAGCAGACTCCCGGGGTATCCAAGCATACATCTTCATCCCCCTTAGAGAAAGCAGCAGCATCCCACGACCAAGCAGGTCCAGCTGTTATGCTTAAAAAATGAACAATGAACAAAACTTTAAGGAGTTACCATACTCAAATTAATTTCACCTGTTTTAATCCAGGGTTAAGTTGAAAAGAAAAAAAAAATGTTTCTTTTGCCCACTTTTTTCACTGGAAGAACAAAATGTAACGATTAATTCTAATTCCTACAGCGTCTTAAACTTCACACCGTGAATGGAGATATTGGTAAAATGTGAATTTCATAACCTTATGGTGGACTCCTGAAACTGTTTTCTTTTCCATTTAATTTTCAGTTCTTTTATTGCAAATGAATGCCACTGAATTTCAATGGGCATTAATGAGACTGCTCCTTGGTGGATTATTTGCTGCCTTGCTAATAATTACAAAGTGATCATGGTCAATGAAGAGGGGACCACATTTTATTCAAAACTGTTCATCATCCCAGTGGCAAATAATATCACTATAATATGCCCCATCTTAAACTTTATGCGTTAAACAATATCCAAATACTTTTAGAATAATAAAAAAATGACAAGAAACTTTTAAAAGTAAGTAAAATACTCACAGAAATGGAATTCTCTGGGGAAAACCAATTTTGCAATGCTGTTTTCTGTGTGGTTTGCCTCTTGTTACCCAGGGAGGGAAGGAGGTATCTATGCAACTTATTTCACATAGACAGATGTTATTTAATATGTATTTTTTTAAATCAGTTTTCCTGTTTGAATAATTTTGGATAGAAAGGAAACAATTGATTAGGCTCTTTTAAAAACCTTTAATTTTCTGAAGTAGTTCCTTAAAGTTTTGGGGTGGAAAGCAGTGTTTTCAAACTCCTTGTCATGATACAGTAGATCAAAAAATTAGTTTAGTGAGTCTATACATTATTAAAGGAATAAACCAGAAAAATAATAAAGCACATGATATTTAGTTAGGGTAAGTTTTGTTCCATGTAAATTTGTGTAATTTTATGTGCTGTATGTGCAGACTGTGGCGTAAAATATATTTGTTACTGTGGGTTACCGTCAAAGAAGTTTTGAAGATACGGGCTTAAAGGGTTGTGTTCAGTAAAAACAGAAAATTCAGGCAAGTGGCTGCGGTTTTATCTACACAAACCAAAACCCTTATTTGATCGTCTTCATTTTATTTTTCCCCTTATACGTTAGGCTGGTATATTTAGGTCAGTTAGACTTTCCATTTGTAGAATGGTATTGTTGTCTGCATTATCCACCTGAATGTCCCACTGGGATGTTCAGAGAGCTTGTACGAAGTTCACATTATTCAGCATTAAGATGCTGTGGTTCCTTTCTTCCATTGACCACAGTATACGACCACATTTATGTATGAAGAAAAGTAACAGGTAAAATTGTACAGGACACAGAATAACATGAGAAACATTTCCCACCTCCCCACAAACTTTTATTAATAGATCATCAGTTTGTTAACAGACAAGCTGTGATTTTGCAAGATATGTCTTACCTAAATTTTCATGACGAAGGCTTCCGATCTTGGGTTCCTCTTTAGGGACTAGCTTAGGGCTTTCAAATACAACTAAAAATGAAAAAAAATGATGCTTTTTTTTAAAAAAAATTCAAAGTAGACATTTAATGCCGCATGCTTATTTCAGTTTTATTACTCAGTATTTCTAAAGGCTGAACATTGCCTACTTCTTTTGAGTGGCTAATGTTCAAGTTTCCAGTAATTCTTTCCTTGTGCTTAGATGCTATTTCAGCTCCTTTTCTTTCTGTTCTTACTTTTTTTCATTCATTTAAATTGCTACTGATTACCTGACACATACTGCCTGGGGAATGAGTGTATGTTCGGATGAAAACGGAATCACATCTCCAATCTCCATTTCATTTTCACCTACTCCATGTGGCTTGTGCCTGTTGGGTAGAAAACTCCTGAAGGATAATTGCCACTTATTCTAATCTTCTTTCTCACACTCTGTTAATTTGGATCCCTGGCTATAATTGTTTGTTATTTACTTTTGTGGATATATTTAGGCTATGACATTTATAATTTGAGAAAATTCAGGTTGAGGATTTTGGTTTCTTATACTTTTAAGAATATAAAAGACGGGGCAAAATCACCAATGGCAGGCACAATAGAGAGCAGGCAAAACTGTAAAAGACTGGCCCATTTCCCACTAATGATGAGAAAATAGTAATTCTGTCAGGTGAAATTGCATATGTAAAAGTGGTATATAAGCTGTGCAAACATTAGATATTTTTATTACTTTATCCCCAATGCTAAATTTGTTTTGCACTTTCTTAATCTAAAAAGCAGGAGATAAGAACAGAATATGAATATAGTGATGATATTGTGAAATATTTTCTCCTGGAAGCTGAATTTTAGGTAAAATCTTTACCGCCATCTGCAACATTTGTTTGCAGCCAGGGTTATTATGAGGAGCATTTATTTTCTAGATGCATTTTTAGAATGCATCTGATTCTATATCAGATGGGAAATCTAGTTCACAGACTGATTATGTGAAAATCATTTTACATTAGAAAATACATGAATTTTAATGATTTTTTTCAACTCTGGAGTGTATATAAAATTAATACGTCTCACTCCTCCCTGGGCCTTCAGTATTATTTTCAATGTAACTTTAGAAGATCTCAGTTGAGAAAGCAGCATCCTGAGTGCATTCCTTCCTTTTCCAGGAGACTTAAGAGAGGACTAAGTAAGTTTTTTGGTTTAATGATAAGTGTCAGTTTACTTATCTAAGAAAGGAAAACAGGGGCACTTGTTTGGAATCAAAAAGCATGCTCCAGGGAAAGCTTCTACATAAATAAAAAATATATAGCCACTGAACGGAAACCAACCAAAGTGAAAGGCAAAGGATTTTGTCGAAAGAAAGCACTTTGTCAAAATCATTGAGGAGTTGTGTATTTTAAATACTTTCAGTCAATTGGTGAATAATGTCATTTGAAAAAAAAAATAAGTGAGTCTGAACTATTTCCATCTCCATCCCTAAAACTTTACCCTAGTCTCATGGAATTGGAGAGCATATATGCACTGGAGTTTAAAGGAAGCACCTTTATGATTGGCTTGGTATCATGAGGGAGGAAAGCAAAATTGCTGAGCTCTGTACCTGGAGAATATTATCAGGAATGATGAGAAAAGTTTGACCTTCACCAACAGTGTTTTAAATGATGTGTATTTTTTAGTCCTTATTATAATAGGAAGGATAGAATGAACTCTATCAGTCCCAACTGACAGAATTTCATATTATTTAATAAAATCATAACTTTAAGTAACTTGATTAAATAAAAAAGGGTGCAGCTGTCCCTCATAGGTGGCACGGTGATGTGGTGACTATGGTAATGATGGTGGTGGTGGCGGTGATGGCCGTGGGGTGTTGGACTCAGTGGGGGTTGGTAGTAGTTCTGATTGCTTATAATGTAGGCTGGAGAGGTTTACCGTATTGAAAATAAAATCCATTTAATATACTCGACTCATTTTTGTGAGGTTACAACTTAATAGTCTGAAAATTTCAGTGATGCTGTCATCAATAATAATATTGTAAATCTATTAAGTACCTGTAATTGCTACACAGAAAATTTAAATAAATGATCAAACAAACCAAAAACCCAAACAAGCCTGGATTCCCCCCCACCCCGCTGAACATTATAAGGGCCATATCTTGTCACTAGTTTGTTCTTATGACATTTTTTACTTTGATCAAATGTGTTGTCTTTATTAACTCAGTGGACTGCTTTGTCCTGTAATTTTCTGTGTTCCAGAGTTTCTGTGAATTATACTTGAGTAAATCATAGCAGTTCACTTAAAACTAGTAAGTTGGTTAAATGATGTTCAAGACTTGATATTTTCAAATGAGCCCTTGAATATCTAGATGGGTTGTTTTTGAGAATTCTGTAAATGTCGTCCGTCCCGAGTCAGAAGGGCCTCCGCAGTTCTTACCTCTAGCTTGGAAGCTGCCAAACTGGCTGGTCCTCAGCGTTGGTTCCATTTTGACCTTCATTCTGCAGCTCCATGGTGAATCCTGCCCGAGTATTGGGTTAGGGGCCCCAGTGACCGGTGTGTTCATGCTGCTGCTACTTCCTGGCCAGTTTTCTTGGTCCCTTGATCATTGACAGACTTTGGATTTCTTCTAAATCTCTGAAAGCAAAAGACAATTTTCTAGTTTCCTGCAACCAACTGATGTTAGAAATATTTGTGCATTGGCATGCTTCCTCTTTTCTCTGTGACCTTTTTATTTTCAATCTATTCTCCTACTTTCTTATTTTCTTTGCTTCATTTTCTAATAAATGGAAACTTTACATTCCCTTAAATTCTTTTAAACTCCCTCCCCCATCAAGTTTTCTTTCTTTCTATTTTAGTTGTCCCATCTGTGTAGTCTCAGATTTTTCCTTTCACCTTTTCTGGTTTGTTTCTTTATTGATCTATTTCATCTGTTATTTTAATGAAATTTGGAACAGGATTCAGAGAGTTCCTGCCTACCATGAGGAAAACCAGTAGTATAAGAATATTCCTTTATATCTCAGAGTGGCATTAACTAGGTTAAAATTTCAAAAATGATTTTTTTCTTGTCTTTAAGGATAGAAACCTGAAACAAAGTCAAGAAGTCATCTCTTATTGGAATTGCTTGGACAACTCATTCATTCATTTGGTTACCTTGTTCCTAGCTCATTGGGGGCACAGTTTACATAAAATGCATTTTTGTGTTCCCAGCAGTTCATCAAACAATGTTGCACATAACAGCTGGGAAATCTTATGGTGTGGTTGAATGAAACTGGAACACCCAAATCTTTGGCATTTGTATATGGCATGGAGAATAAAAGAAAAAACAAACAAACAAACAAACAAAAAAAAAAAACAGTAAAGTGAAACCTGGTTCTTGTCATCCTGTGAACCATGTTTTTAGACCAGGAGTTCTAGGACCATCTGAATATGCACAAGACATTTATGCCAACCTTCATTTCCTAGTTAATCAATGTAAAATCTCATTAAAAAATAGTTTAATTACATTCCATGATTCATTTTACTTATGTCATTAAGGATTTTAGACGGTGATTTGGGGGTAAACCTTTCATAATGCAACAGTGTCAAAAGCATAACTGATATTAAGGGCTCTTTATGGTGACTTTGGTTTTGGCTTTTTTGGAAGACCTTTGAGATGGCTGTATTTATTTCTGCTGGAATATTTCAAGCATTTCAGGGTGCAAGGATGCATAGTCCAATTTGAGTATGAGATTCAAGTGAGTGACATTGCAAAATTATTTTCTTTAGTTACAGGAAAAAAGAATCTTGGGACTTTTGGAAGCTTTTTTGATTTTCTAGTAGGAGGGATGTCTGAGCACTGACCCAGACGGACACCATGTCTCATTCATCCCTTATTTCTCTCAGCCCTTTGCAAAGCATGTGGCACATGAATAACTGAGAAGCATTTGAGTGAATGGTGGTGGTGGGTGAATCAGTTGCACAGATTTGCTCCAGTCTCTTGGCTGGGAGACAGGCCATTCAGGAAGGGACCTTTGGTTGCCATTGGAAGAATGTGGAGAGTTTGTGAATCTGCTCCCTCAGGAATGGAAGTAGAGAGGACTCCACAGGCATTCCAGTATATCTTTCCAGGTACAGCCCTTTACTGGCCACAGATTCAGTATTCAAAAATTCACCTACTTGCTACAATTTTTTTGTTACCCCAAAATCAATAGGCAAGGTGCTTTCTTGGCCCTTGGCAGATACGTACAGAGTGGCAAAGACTTGGTGGCAGTGATGTGCACGTTCTTAGCTAAGGTGGACAAGGTGCTTTGTCTTTTTGTTTCAACTTTCATAGTATAAATGTGTCCTTTTAGATGCCTGTTTAATGCCATAGTTTTTGCATTTTTATACTTTTCTTGGTGATTTTGTTGTTTAAATGTCCCTCAAGCATAGTGCTAAAGGACTGTCTAATGTTTCTAAGTGCAGCAAGGCTCTGATACATCTTATAAAGATAAAATTTGTTTTGGCATGAGTTGTAGTGTGGTCAGCTGAATTCATTGTTTTTGAATCAATAGTTTATATTAAATAAAGTGTTTTCAAATAGAAACACCTATAAAACAAATTTATGTATTGACTGGTTGACAAAAACACTGTGACCCGAGGCTCCCAGGGACCTACCATGTTTTCCCCCCAGAGCAATGGTTCAGTATTCACTAATTCCATATTCACAGTGACTTTGTAGAACATAACTACAGTGAATGATGAGAACTGACTCTACATATGGGAGTAGATAAAAGCATATGTTTGGGAGGTAGGCCACTTATATTTCTATCCTGGCTTGACTCTTGTCAAGCAGTAAAACCTGGCAAGTTATTTAACTCTGCCTCAATTTATCGTTTGTAAAATGCTGATCAGAATAGGACCTGCCTCTTTTGAATGTTGTGAGAATTAAATGAGTTCATAGACATCTAGGGCTTAAACACCCAGTGCATAGAAGTCACTATTTTTCATTTCTTCTTTAGAAGGGGGATGGGAACTGTCCACTAATGATGAAGAGGGGGCTGTCTAAGAGTGCACTGTTTGTGATTTCCCTCTATTGATTTAATTTGCCTTTAAGGAACCAACTTTAATACTCTATTGTGGTTCGAAGTTAAATTTTTCCAACCAGAAGGAAGCAGGAAGCTAGTATTTCTTGAAGTGCTTAATGTATGCCAGGTACTATGCTAGCAAAGAACAAAACAAGTTGGGTGTGGTGGTGCACACCTGTAATCCCAGCAATTTGAGAGCTGGAGGCAGGGGGATAGTGAGTTCAAGTTCAGCATCAGCAACTGAGCAAGAACCTGTGTAAAAATAAAAAATCAAAAGGGCTGGGGACGAAGCTCAGTGATAGAGTGCCCCTGGGTTCAATGTCAGTACCAGGAAAAAAAAAGAACAATGCAACTGTAATGAATTCCAAATAAGTAAAAATCAATCAGCAGATAAAAAGAGGGAGAGGTATTGAGTATGGTGGAATGAAGCAATCCCAGAAGAGGGGAAAGTGGAAGCTGAACTGAGCCCTTTAAGGAGAAGCTTTCCAGTGCAGAGGACAAGAAGCACACTCCTCTGAGATTTGGAACAAAGGAACGTGTATGGGCATCTACAAAAATGCCTTTCCGACCCTGCTGCAGTTAGAATCAGTTTGATTCAATACCCACTAAGGTCTGGGCCATTTCATTTCCTCATTGCTCTGAGGTTGAAGCTAGAATCAGAATCAAACAAAGCAAAACAATTCCCCAGGCTTTTCTCCTGGGTAGCCCACTGCCTTGCAGTTTCCCAGCATGCATCTGCTACTGCATTCCATCTTCCCACCAAGTGGGATGGGTGGTGTTTCTAGCATGGCTTTCATATGGAGAGACAGAGGCAGGAGGGCCCTGGTGTGACCAGGACTTTGCTGTGTTCCACTCTTGAGGAGCAATATTCAAATCCAAGTGTGCCCGATTTCCAAGTCTACCTTTTATCAGCCTCTTGTGTATTTGAAGGAGGGAGTAAAGAGAAGTACTGAGGACCAAGATGACAGATGCAGTCCTTTCCACTCCTCATTTTTCCAAAATAAAACTCAATTAGACCATTTCATTTTGATACTGATACACAAAAGACAGAATGAATAAATATGTGAAGATGCATACTTTTGCCACATAGGATATGAAATTGAAATTAAGAAACCACCTAAAACTTGGATGCAAACACACCCCATGTCCATTACTTTTTACGATTAGATTTTTGTTCAGTGTTGAGGAAGTTCGAGGTGATTGAAGCTCTCCCGTGAGTCCTGACATAGCTTTCTCTTTCCTGTAGGTTTTTCAGTTGCCACAATGTCAAGTTGTTAGTGATAGATACAAGTCTAGCATTGTTTATGTAACCATAAAATCCTAAATATCAGTACCACTGGTTGATTGCACAAAGTCTGAGTTGCGTGTTGGAAAGTTCCATGAGTTGGAATCCTTGGGCCGGTCTTTGATGTGGAGGAGGATGCAGTTACAGCTTTCTTGGAGTACTCCCTCTGTCATGGTGCATCTGCAGAGTTCTTAACGCAGTTAGAACATGTGCTATTTTTAATGCTTCCCTCTTCCAATTCTGTGTTATAAAAGATTAATTTATTGATGAGGGAAAGGGGAATGCAGGCTCTCCAGCTTGGCATGTGAGCCCAGGGCATGGTCTGCTAAGGAGCCTCCTCACTGTGCCCAATGCTCAAGCCTGGTCTTTTCCTCATCTGACTGCCCAGAATAAGCAGCTGAGAGCAAGTTTTTTGAAATCCTAGAAATATGTATAAATGCAGCTCTTTGGGTTAGACGTGAATACAGGTCTCCTCTGGTGCCTGCACTTTTTGAATCACAGGTTCAACCGCAGCAATGAGGGACTAGCAACCCACCAGCCTGGGTTTTTCTGGTGCTTTTTTCGTTTTTTTTTGATACTTTGCAGTTGTGACTAATGAGACCAAACTTGCTTTTCTGTAATGAGTCCAACTCTCTTTCAAGAAGTCTATGTTTGACAGTAGAAATGACTAGCAAAGTGATCAAGTTACTTATGGAAGCATTCCATTGCTCTGATTTTAAATGGAATAGTTGTGGTTGACCTGAAAGTTGGGTACCATTTTTCAGGGCACCTACAAACACAGGTAAGAAGTTTCTTCTCGAATGTCTCTCACGTCATTGTCTCCTTTCTCTACAGAAGTTCAGTCCTCTTTTACTGCTGTCCTAAGATTCTCACTGGTTTTTCAGCTCTTTTTCAAACTCTAATTAATCTTTCAGCTTACTACCAGAACATAGTAGTCAAAGGATCTACATACCTGATCTGCTCCTTCCTCTGTTTAAATGCCCCCAGTACTTTCTCACTGGTTTCACTGGTATTTCATGGTGTGGCATTCAAACCCATGTAACTCGATTCCAATCAATCTCCTGTTATCACTCCAAGAAGCTCTTGTTCAAAGCTGTATTTGAATGGCACTTTCCTGCTTGTGACCCTTATAATCCCTATTTGTACCATGCACTTTCTTCCATCTTGTTCCATCTCTGTGAGGCTGATTCTACCCGGAAGTCAAGACTCAGCTCAAATGCTTTCTCTGCCACATGAGATTCCCACTGGCATTCTTTCAGTTTATAATGTGCACGTACATTACTTTTTTGTAATACCTTTATTGTAGCCACACAGAATTCCTTTCAATTTGGTTGTAAATAGATTTGTCTCCCTTATCTCTCTGATAGATTGTATTAATATCATAGGTGAATGTCCTGCATGTTATTAATTTTATTAACTCATATATGTATCGCCCAACTGACAGGCTCCATTGGACATGGCATTGGCTCAGAGACAGAACCTGTTCTTTCGTCAATGACTTTATTGCTAAATGTGTAGATCAGACAAGAACAGTGGAGTAAAAACTATGTTAGAGGACAGATCACAGGCACCCTTGAGAAGAGGAGCTGAGTCGGGTGGGAGGTCTGGGTCCCTCCAGGTGGAGGTCACAGATGGTTTCATGAACTAGTGACACTTTCAGCAGGGGGTTTAAAAATGAGGGGCAGGTGAGGCTGTGAAGAAGAGTTGAAGCTTGCTTACCCTGGTGCTTCCTGCAGTTCTAGCTCAGTTCCTTTGGTGAAATAAATGCTTAGACTTATAGAACTACACTGCTGACTTAACAAAAGTAGAGTCAAATGTTAAGATTCAGAGAGATAGCTTTAATAATGCCAATGGCTGGTGCTTTTTGGTTTTTGGAACACAACCAGGCATATTCCTGAAGACCTTATAAGGATCCTCTTGTTTAATCCTTATGCTAATCTTAAGAGGCTGGTACTATTTTTTTGCCCTCATTTATGGATGAAGAAATTAACACTTAGAGAGGGGAAGTGATCTGCCCAAGGTCACACAGCCAGTAATGGAGGACCAGTGAGTCTAAATCTAGAAAATGGAGCTGAAGCTGTAAACTGACTGTGCACTATGTGGAAACAGTGACAGGGTGTCTTCTGATGTGATCAACTTGCTGGGAAGTTGGTCTGTTAATTTCTTTAATGTCTTTATTTTTAGTTGTGACAATGCTTTAATCTTAGACTATGTCCTGAGGCTGCTGATTTTAGTTTTATGGGAAACTGCTATTTTTATGATGCTTTCTAAATGCATGTTTAAACAATTTTCCATTAAGTAGGGGCATGTTTTCCCTTCTAATATCAGAAGGAGCCATTAAATAAAATCCTAAAATGACTTGCTGATAGCAACCTTATTCTTTTCTTTGAATGTGAAAAACATCCAAGAATTTCAAATCTGGACAGAATTATAGTGTTCATTTGGTCCAATCCTCTCTTTGCACAGATAAAAATCAGAAAATCACAGCATTTTTATCTAGAAGGTACATTCGACACGATCTATTTCAACCTCTTTGTTTTTGTTGAGATGAAATTGTAGGATCCCAGCAGTTTAGGTCAAGGAGGGACCTTAGACGTGATCTGTTCCCGCCTCTTTATTTTCCAGATAAAGAAATCAAAATCCAGAGAGGTGAAGGGACTGCCCCAAAGCTTCCCACTGGAGAGTCAAAAGTGGGCCCGTCCCCATCACCCCTGGGTGAAATGCACAGAGAGCACACACACTCATGTTGTTGTTCTCGTGTTTGTAGTGGAAGCTCAGCAAAGTGGAATGAGGGGAAGCCCTGTTCTGGTTGCTACGACATAATAACGATGGCTGAAGTGAAAATGCCCACCGTACCCTCCTGGGCTGGCCATCTGTTTGATTGGCATATGGTCCCTGTGAAAAACACAACCTCTAGTTGGCAGTTTGACTTTAGCTGTCTAGTGGGGACTTACTTTCTACACTTCCACTTAGATTGCTTCCTCTCAGTCCTAATAACTATAACTTGTTTGCTTTGTGATTGAAGGTTTCCTTTCTTTCTTTTTTTTTCCTTTCCCCTCCATCAGGAGCTTAAAGGTTAGGAATTACCTTCCAAATTTCCCTGGAGACTTATGCTGACTCCTTTCAGATTTCTAAAGCAATCGGATGCTATTTTTATTTCATTATTATGAATATGAAGATGAATCTTGCATTAATTCATCATGGATATTTTGCCTTAGTACTGACAAAATTAAAAAAAAAAAAACAGATTACACAATAAAAACTTTGCTCCATGGTCCCTATGTTGAACAACATGTGTGTTCTCTGAGACTAATTTCTAAACCCAATGTTTGTTATATACTGTTTACTATTAAACTGTTCCATTTGTGGTTTAATATTGTTTCAGGAAATTAAATGTAAGTTTAATATGAATGGCAATTGATGGAACCATATGTTGAAAGTATAATTAATGTTCCTGATAAATGTTTAGCACATTTATCATGGTTGATAGGTTCTAACTACACTAAAGCAAAAACTAAGTACTTTGACACAGATTATTCTGTAGAAATTTATATTTATCAAGATAGGATTTACAGTTCAGCAGAAGTCCAATATTTTTTCACTTTGAATTTTTTTGAGAGAACTGTTAGGATTTTCAACTAAAATATTTGAAAAGGAGAAAATAATCTTATAATTCAAAATGGTATGAAGAAAGTGTGTAGAAATTAAATGTTTTATTTAATATTGTAAGATTATTGTGTGCAATAGAGAAACCTTTTGAGGTAGAATTTATATGGAATCCTTGAGGTTGGCTTTCATATTTCTTTTCTTTTTTGTGAAAAATGTAGGCCGAAATGTATTTTCTTCTAGGTTTGAAAGTAGTATCACTACCCTTGCAGCCAAATGACTCCCACAGAGGCATGAGAATTAAGCCACCCTGGTGATATTTGGAGGGGTTCATGTGCAGCATCCCACAGTCCAGGTGGTCCCTGGAGACAGATGATGTCACCTGCAGGAACTCAGGTCAATGGCACTTGACCTAAGTCAGTACATCTTGTTAATCCTCCCAGAGACTAACACTCTCTACTGGGATCGACCTGAAGGGGACAGCCAGCAGGTGGAGAGAAAGTGAGAAAGATTGAGTCGTGTGTCTCCTGGCACTCACTGGTGAGGGGACTTCTCCTCGGTGACTTAAGCTGTGTGAATCATGAGACACATGAGTCTTTACTCCCAGGTAATTGTAGTAAACAGGTGAACATTAATTTAACGTGACATCCCACTGGCCCAGAGTCAGTGCACCTTGAAGTTGCCCATTATGTCCCCTGACGAGAAACGCATGATTAAGTGTGTGATCATTAACTTTTCCTATTGTCCTCAGCTCAAATCTCTGGTGGCTACTGGAGTCATACATCTCTGTTGCCTTTCTTACAAGCATGTATAGGGCTGTCACATGAAAGATAGGATGCCCAGGTAAGGTGAAATTTCAGATAAGTGGCAAGTGAGTTTTTAGTTATTTCTCCAATGACATTATACTGAAAGTTTTTTGCTGTTCTGAAATTTGAATTGAACTGGGCATTTTGGCTGGTTCAATCTGGCAGCCCTAGTCATCTTGCCTCACTCTTTATTGCTTGGGTTTTGAAGCCCAGAAATTCTTTTATGTGACCACAACAGGTTTCCACATCTGCCGTTATACCAGGAGAGGAGGCACAATGGTGTCAAATTTGCACACTTATGTTGCTCTTATTGTTGATTATGATGGAGGACATAAGTTTAGATTAAACGTAGACATGGTTGTTACTTAGCTAATTTGATAATTGAAAAATCTGACAATTCAAAAGAGATAATTCAAGTATAAAAGAAATATTACAGTGCATGAGGGGAAGGTAAAGGATTAGGATATGGTAAAGGAGGTCTTGCCTTCAGAACTGTGGATTCACTTTTATAGTGAATATTGCAATGAGTGCTATAGATATATCACTTTTCTTGGTAGTCTTGGGGGGAATTCTCTTATTTTTGTGGCATTGTTGGATTTCAGAAAATAGCAACTCAGAAAAGTAAAAATCTGAAATGCTGTCTAAAGCATGAAAGACTTGGAAGGAAGAAGGCACCCCCTATCTAGATAAAGCATTAAGGAGACCTGTCCACATTCCCTCTCCTCGTCTGCTCAGTTTGCTACACCTTGGTTTGGCTGGTTTGAGAGCTGGAGAACTTGAGCTTGCCAGTGGCGGCTTGGGAGGTGGCTTGCTGCACCAGGGGATGTGTGGCTCCAAATGGGCTTGGAGGCATGGGGGATCTCCCGGGCACAGTTGGGTTGGTAAAGAAAGACACGGTGTGAAAAGGGAAGGTAAGGAAATGCTTCAGTACTCACTGGGTATTGGTCAGATAACTGTACTTGTGTAATTTTCTGGGGGGGAGGGTCTCTGAAATCTTTTGGATGAGAACATGAAGAAAGGGATGTGAGTGACAATTCTCAGGTTCTCTGAAGTATTTCCTTTTATTCAGTGCTGACCCAAAGATGTGAAAGAACTTGGAGCATCATATTCCAGGACATGGCTGCAAGCAAGAGTGGGTACCAGGGTGGAAGCATAGTCTCCAGGGTTCTCAGGTGCTTAGGGAACTTGTTGCATTGGCTGACTGATAAGTGACTTGCCCCAGCTGGGTGTGAGCCGCGTTGAACAGAACACTGGGGATAGTACTGCTCTGGAAGTTGCTTAGCTGGTTTGTGGGTTTCCTAGCACTCTTATACCTTGGAGAACTATAGCAGGAGAATTGGGAAGACTACTTCTGAGCTAAAGAGTTACAGATACCACTTGTAAGAGTAATAAAGATGTAATGTTGAATTTCCTCTGAACAAGGTCAAGTCTTGCAGGAGGACAAAATAAATGAGGTGGATCCTGGGAGTCTGTGCCCTTATCCAAGCAAATCACTTTGTGTCTGATTCCACTCTCTAGACAAGACCATGAGAGGATGCTGTCTAGAAATGTCTTCAGAGGCAAGTGTAGAAGGGGCCAGTCTGTGCCAGGGGTTGCAGCGATGATGTTTCCAAAGAGTAGCAGGGGGTTTTCTCTGACTTTTAACTTACTACTCAGGCTCTAGGAAACTTTGCCAACTGTGTTGGCCTCCTGGGGCATTGTATTGGATCCTTGTTCTTGTTCCTCATAGAGTTATTGAAATCATGGGCAATCTGGTTGACGGAGACCAATGTCACCTGTCTGACATGATCTTACTTCAGTTGATATTGTCAAACCTGCAGCTAGCTTCATGGGTGGCTGGCTCAGTTTGCCCATACAGGTATTTAACACATATTTATTGAACATTTACTTTATGCCAGGCTTTGTTCTAGGCATTGGGAATAGATCAGCTAACAAATCAATAGCCATTACAGGTTCCATTGCAGCAAATTTGTTATTGCAAAGGTGACATTTAAATGAAGATCTGAAATAGGGGATAAATGGAGCCATGAGGCGTCCCCAGTGAAAAGGGATTGAAGCTGAGGGCCCAGCAGTGGAAAGGCCCTGAGGCAGGAGCATGCCTGGCATGTTTAAAGCAGAGGCCAGTGTGGCTGGAGTGGTGTAGGTTGGAGGTGACTAAGGAGAGGAACATGGAGATGAGAGTCAGGAGGGCCACTGTGGGCCCTCACCAGGACTCTGGCTTCTACTCTGAGTTGGAGATTCAATAGAGGGTTTCAAAGAGAAGAATGACCTGATCCGACTTTCTATTGTGAAGGTTTTCAAACCTTTACAGAAATGGCAGAGAATGACGACCCTTTATGTATTCCTCGGCCAGCTTCAACAGTTATGTTTTGTTCGTATACATTTTTGTATCTATTTCTGTAGAATAAGGACTATTTTAAAAAAATAACTGTAATACTATTACATGAAAAACTTAACATTATTTCTTTAAATATCAAGAATCTGAATTGGTTCATACTTTGGGGATGAATCTGAGGAGATTTCCTGTGAGGGTTGATGTGGTATGGGAGAGAGGACTCAAGTATTGGGCAGTAATTAAAATTCCTCTCAGAGAAGTACATTGAAAGACTACCAAATATGTACCTCAAAATAGGTTTCAAAGATTAATGTCAGGCTTTGACTTTCTGATTTTTAAATTTCTTTTCATAAATGTTATCCAATGCCATCATCTCTCCAGTTAGAGAAAATGCTATAATTTTTATTTTTAAGAAAGAAGGAAAATGGCACAGAATTGCTTCCATGTTCAGTAACTTGTTTTAGAGTTCCTTTTTGGTAAACTGGGAGTCACTTATCCAAACTCAAAATTCCTTGTGCTGTGTTATTTTTTTCTTGCTTGTGGGAAATTTGGGCAGGCAATTGGGCACTTGTCAGGACTCTTGAGATATTTCAAGTTATTTAAAAGGGTATCATGGAACTCATTCCATATAATTCATTGGAATGGAATTCAATTTAAATAAATTCAAAAAGATTTCTTGGCTCCCTCCCATATAGCAGGTTCCTCACCAGCCAGCAGGTTGGAAACCTGTGTACCAGTGTCTTCCAATGCAGTGTGAAGGGGGCCAAGAAGAAGCAGGTACCAGGTAGAGAGGCAACAGGATAAAGCTGGACCTGAACGTGTGGGGGATTCCTCCTGATTTGCAAGGGCTGGAATAGAATGTCCTTGGGAAGAAACATGAGCCAAAGCATGGACATGTGAGGAATGGCATATTATGGGTTGCTGGACCACTTAGAACATAGAAGGAGGGTGGAGGGGCATCAGGTCATGAGCCTGGAGAAAGGTCAAGGTATTCCAGAAAGCACTTTGTAGAAACCATAATATGATGTCCAAACTCCAAGACTGCAATCAGATTATAGAGTCACGGCCTTTGTAGGGTGCGTCATACCTGTCAACCCAATCTTTGGCCATGGGATCCATATAGTGAGCAGCTCCATGAATATTCCAGCACATTCCCAGGGTCTCCAGATGACACCATCTGCAAATGTCCTCACTCTCCCACAGAGGGCTCCACTAGATCTCCTTAGAGCTAGGAAGACTGTTTATCTTGGTCGCTTCAGTAGCAATAGAATAATGGTCCTTTGAGCTTGCTTTCTGTAAAGTGGACAGGAAAATCAAAGAAGAAGTGTCAAAATTTCTGATCTGTGAAGATATTGAAAGGTCCAACTTTGCCCCACTGATAAAGTTGTTCTGTGCAAAAGAACCTGTGTTCATTTTTTTTTTTTTTATCATATCCAAAAGGTGTCCTGTTCAGATCATTCCCTTGCTTTGGGACTCTTCCCAGCCGTTTATGCAATGCCATGATAGTTGACTTCAAGTTTACTTCATCTTTTCATGTCTCAGCTCTTTCTTCAAGTTTCCATCTCAGTTATTGCTGATAGAGCACTTTGAAGGAAGAACATGTCAAATATGCAACTTTTCTCCCCTTTTCTTTGTTTCTCTATTTTTTCTTTCCGTTTTCTTTCCGTTTTCTCTTACTTCGTATTACCAAAGTGAACAGATAGAAACCCAGTGGCCATGACTGACAGCTACCTCTGCTGGGATGGCTGCTTGTTATCATTAACTGATCACCGCAGCTCCAGACTCAACTGTGGTGCTACCCCTCGTCCCAACTTGTGTTTTATGCATTTTGTTACTATTAGGAAAGAGTTTTGAGAAATAGGCTTTATTCTCAGGGGACCCCTTGAAGAAATTCTAGCTGGCTACAGATGTTATTTTTGGTCAGAGCCATGGGGTAGAATCATGGTCACAAAACGGTGGTGCCAGAAAAGAATTTGGAAGCACAGTTGTCATTTCTCATTTTACAAGCAAAGAACCTGAGATCCAGAGGGTTTAGATGATTTGCTTAAGCCACGTAGCAGTTATTGGCAGAATTTTGTCTAGAACTCAAGAGTCCTGACTCAGTCTAGAACTTCTTCACTCCAATACCCTGCCTTCCTTACTTTATCTTGATGTTTATCACATTTGCAGTAATGTGATCTCTGATGACATACAGCTTCCCAAATAATTTTGTAGGCAAAAAAAATTTCCATTTGCAATTCTGGACATGTTTGTGTGAGATTTTTATGTGATGACATATTGGCCTTATCTCTTGGACGGCATCGTAAATGAAATGATTTATAGAAAACGTTCAAAAGCAAGCCAGAGGCCATTGTTTAAACAGGGTTGTTTGGAGCTCTTGACATTCCGTGTTTAAGTGTCAGTGGGCTTAGGACTCTTGCCTGCAGTGTGTTTTCCCAGGGACCCAGGCCTTCCTCCTCCAGTCATCTGCTTCCCAGGACAGAGCCTGGCCTTGCTCTCTTCCTCTGTGCCCCTCCACTGCCTGGTCCCCCACTTTTATCCTTCTCTTGTTTCTGTTTTTTCTCCTGCTACATTCTCTGACTGGGCATAGGTAGCTGTTCTCTCAATGCTGTCAAATAAATGAATGAATTTCTTAATAATTCTGTGTCTAAGTACATTTATTATTCTCCTAATACAGTGTCAGATTGTCTGTAGAAGTTATACTGGAAATTAGACTCTCTCTTTCTTTCTTTTTTTTTTTTTCTTTTTTCTTTTTTTTTTTTTTTTAGAAGGTGTGGCATCCAGCTGCAGCTTGCTGCCTCTTGACCCCTATCTGTGTCACCTGTATACCTTGCTTCTTTGCATCTCTGGGCTCATTAGCACTTGTAACAGATTTGAGTGAGTAGAGAAAGGAGAGGTGATGAGGCTCAAATTGGGTCATTTGGTTACACATTAGTAGCTCAGAGGAGATGAAAAGATATTGACTAAATGGGGTTTTTAGGGAACTTTATATCAGGCTATTCTTGTTACCCATTAGTGTGGAAAATCAACACTTGCTTGTATTTTGGGGTGAAGACGTTTTTCTTAAGTGAGTGGGAAAACCTCTTGACATTTTACAGAGCGTCTTTCCTTTTGAATGATGAATGCTAATGTTCTTTGTGCATAAAGAATTTCAGAACTTTTGCATCTGAGAATTAATGACACATAATTTTCTGTTTGTTTTTGAGTTAAAATAGATTATTTCTTGCAATCACATTTTTAGGAAAATATTCAGACTTTTGTCAAACCATTCCCTTTAGGGCTGGTTAACTCCATTAACTACATTTTCGTGGAACTCAACAGAGTTCTCAACAACCTTTGCCCTACAAGTTAAATGAGCATTCTCCCTCAAAAAAGTATTGCTGGCCTTGTCAGAAACATCCACAGTGATTTCTAAAGGGATTTATGAGTGTAGGGATGAGATCTGAGGCAATGACTTTGTTCCCAGATGCACTTTGCGCTTGGCTTGCAATGACCTTGGTGGAGCTCCTAGGGATTGTGTTTTGTGGGGAGCTTGGGCTTTGGGGTCAGATTCCAGGACCTTCCACTCCAGCGTTTCCTGACTGACTCTGATGGGTCACCTAATCTGTATGTGCCTGAGTTACTCACTTCTGAAGCAACTGGGGTTTTAATAGTACCACTTAGTGTAGTTTTAAGGACCATGTAAAATAACACTTGTAAAGCACTTAAAATACTGCCTGCCACAGCCATCCAGGTAGTGCAAACATTTGCTAGTCTTCTGGACCAGCTATTTCTGTCTTGTTAGATCAAGAGTCAGACTGAGCTTCCTAGAAGTTTGGGGACTGGTCTGAAAATTGGGCAGAAGCTGGGGTTGCAGCAGTCACCTTCTCCCTAGAGAATTTCAGTGAGCAGCCTTCCCTGCTTTTATCACCAGGTTTTTGTTTTTTTTCTGGAAGAAGTTTCCTTCTACACGTTTTGGGGAAGAATATTCTCTGCCTCTTTTTATCAGCTAAAAGACACAATAAAAATATGTTAAATTCATTAAAGGATAATCTAAGGCAAGAGATAGATACTTATTAAGTTTTGAAATACACGGTATAAAGGAGCTAGAAGAATTTCTAGAAGGGTTGAAAGGACCTACTGTGTCATGCTGAAAATAATTTATAACTTGCCTGCCCTGGAACATAACTGCCACTTGGTTTAGGGAGTTGTCTAGACCTGTCGCAGGACTAACTTAAACTTTCCTAAAAATGGGGTTCTGGATTTTTCTTTCCAGATTCTACCAGTTTAGATAGTGTCTATTCCTGTCCATTCTTTTAAACAATATTTACAGAGATCATATAAAATCTAAATACAAAATTGTAGAGAAATTAGAAATAAATCCATGACATGTTCTGGTCACTGATATGAATCACCCCCAGCTTATGCTCATTCATGTGGATATTTAGAGCAGAGAGAGCTGCCCAAGGGAACTGCATTAGATTGATTTGTTGCTACACAAATGGACATTAATAATTGTTTTCTCATTGCCTCTATCTGTCATTCTGTTAGAGCAACACACTCAATTATGCATCTTGCAGGTTATTCTGAATTCTTTGTTGATTAATTTATTCACCAAGCATTTATTGGTTACTTTCTATGTATAAAGAAGTGCAGGTGATACAACTTGGGGGTGATGAAATACTTATAATAGAGCATCTGTGTTCTTGGGAAGCTTGAAGCTCTCTGTTGGGAAAGCAAGACACAAAATGTGAACCATAGAATTTTACCCATTCCACAACCATCTATCCAAATGCTTGCTATTGCTCATATAGTGTTGGAAACTGGAAAACAGCCATGATGGCAGTAGGGTCTCCTTCCTGGTGACTCACAGTTAGATGATGATGAAAAGGACTCCAGAAGAGCCTGTGTTTGATACTCTATCAGCACAGGTTCATTCTGTTGAGCAGTCAGTGGCTGCTACCTGAGAGGGAGGGATTTTCACTCAGGAGCTTTTTGCCTTTTGGCCAAATTAGGAAACTGTGTGGGTGAAGGCCAGAGCTATACTAGCTTGGTTGGGGAAGGATAAAATTAATCCCTGCAGGACAGGTAGGGCTGGAGAGGCAGAGTTGCCAGGTCGTAATGAGCTGAGGCTAAAGAACCTCTATGTATCCCACGGACCAGTAGGCTTTAGGCTGAAGTCTTTTGGAAAGACATTCATGGACTTCAGGAGGCCTGTGAACACCTATGATTAAAAGTGAAACCTATGTGTCTGTAAATAAAAGGATTCTCCTGGGCTCCCTCAACCAAACAAGGTTAAGAAGTCTTGCAGAGGTGATGAGGACACAGGAAGGATTTTGAACAGCGGTCCATTTGGCATGGTAGAGCCTCACTCTTGCTCTATCGTGCAGGACAGGCATGTGGTGTGGGGGAGGAGGGGGAGAAGACTCACTATGACCCTCCATTCCTTCAGATGGCAAGTCAGTAACTTACCTGTGTGTCAGGCACTAAGAATGAGCGGGTGTACCCTGGCAAGTAAGGTGGCCACAGTCCCGGTCATGGTAGAGATAATGGCTCATAGGTAAGACACATAACTAAGCAGAAGACAGCAAAGTGGATCCACTGCAGCTGTCCTTTCTGTAGGCATGTTTCCATCCAATAACTATTTCTGTGCTAGGCTGTCTTCAAGGTGCTGGGGGAACGAAGCTTACCTTTCTGGGAGGAAGACGCACAATGAAATAAACATATTTGGAACAGGTGCGTTAGTCACCTTTTCAGTTGCTATGACCAAAATACCTGACAAGAACAACTGAGAAAAGGGAAAGTTTGTTTTGAACTCAAAGTTTCAGAGATTTAGTTCATGGTTTGCTGAGTCTACTGCTCTGGGCCCAAGGGGGGTGGCACATCATGGTGGAAACGCATGGTGGAGGAGAGCTGCCCCATCTGCAGGGTCAGGAAATGGAGGAAGGGCAATGGGCAGCAGGGAAGATGTGACCTTCCAGGGCATGCTGCCATTGACCCTCTCCTCCAGGCAGGCCCCACCCACCTACAGTTACAGTCAAACTAAGATGGGCCAGTAGGTTACAGCTCTCAATCTAACCATCTCACTTCCAAACATGCCTGCACTAACAGAAGCTTTTGGGGGACACCTCACATCCAGACTATAATGGCAGGTTTGATGTTGGGTGGTGTTAAGGGTTGTGAAGACCACAAACCCATCAGTGTAGAGTGGAGAGAGTAAGAAAGAGCCCGGTCTAAACTGACCAGGAAAGTTGTGCTGGCAGAGGGAGTGAAGCTGCTCGGAGGGAAGATGCAAGGCTAGGAGGAGCTGGGTATGGAGGAGGGTGGTGGGACTGGGGAGCACTTGGCGTGACTGACCAGCAGCAGCCCTGGCAGCACCTGGAACTGGGGAGCAAAGGTAGGAGAGCAATGAACAACAGGCAGGGTCATATTGTGCTGGGCCATGCAGGGCACTGAAAGGACTTCGAGTTTTCTTGTTGGAGGAGCGGGAACCTGCCAAAGGTTTGGAATGGGTAGTGCAAAGCCTTCTGCTCTAAGAGGACAACTCTAGGGCTTCTGTAAATAGGCTGATGCATTGGCAAAGCTCAGGGAGGAACTTGTTTGAGCTGAAACAGGAGGATAAATAGGAGTTATTCGGGTGTGGGAACAGTGTTCCAGGCAGGAGCCCAGGCTAGAGTACATCAGTGGATCCTAGAAGTAGGCGTTCTGGGAAAGTCTTGCATGCATCGAGTCTGAGGTTCCTTTGGTTCATTCAAGGGAAGTTGCAGAGTGTAGAGGAAGTAATTAGCATGTGATCTGAAGTCCAGGAGGGCGTGTGGGGTGGCAGTTGCATGTGGCCACACGTTTCTGAGATCCCAGAGAGTAAATGTCAGCTGAGAATGGCAGAGGGCCAAGGGCAGAACCCTGAGGAACACTGCCTGAGGAGCCCCATGGAGGCAGCAAATACTGCAGAGGAAGTGAAATGGTTGCCAGAGGCCCAAGTCCACCACCACCTAGGTGTGTAGAGATGGGGTGGCGATACTAACTTCTCTAAGAATTCAAACTTGAACTAGTGTGAGCCGGAGTATGAGGGTAGGTCTTCCGATGATGTGGAACTGAAGCTTAGTTTTCTAGCAGGGATGAGATCTGTATAGGTGACAGAAAGCAGGAAGTATGAGGGGAACATAGTGTGAGCAATTTCTTAAAGGTGGATTTGACTACATTTTGCTTAGGCAAATACAAAGAGAGCAATATTGTTTTTGGTGCACGAAATTCAAGAATTTGGGCTTAAATCTAATGTGTTTATATATATATATATTTTTTTTTTCAACTTGAGTTTTTCTGCTTTATAACTCTGCTAAAATTACAGGCAGAAGTTTGAGAGTTTTGTTTCTGTGTATTTTCGAGAGAAGAAAGTTTCAGAACTTTCGTTATCCTCAAACTGGTCCATAACCCCCAAAAAGTAATAATCCACACATGCATGCAATGGGAAGTTGTTAAAAAATGAATGTTGTATTTTATGAGAATTCTTTAGGCAGAGCTATCGAGGGGAGTTTGAGGAAAAGTGGGAGGTGGACCATTAATTGAGGCTTGGAGTACTGTTGATTTCTCAGATACAAATGATGAGAACGAGGAATGGAGAGAAGGATAGGCAGTGTTTTGAAGAAATAATTGACTAAATGTGGTGATGGATTAGATGTGGGAGGTGCATCTAGTAAATATTTTTTAAGAACCTACTGTGTGTCAGTTAAAATTGGGAGCAAATGAGACATAAGTCTTGCCTTCTTGGAGCTTACTGGTTACTAGGGGAAAATACACCTATCAGTAAAACCAAAATATAGGACTGGATTTTGTGGTAATTTCCATGAAGGAAAAATCTGGGGGATTTTGTGTGTGTGTATAGCTTTGGGGACTTCATTTGGTGAGGGAGAATTATGAAGTTATTTCACTAGTACTTAATTAAACCCTATTTCTAGGGCATGGACATCTGTTGGCTCTTTTAACTTAGCTTTGTAAAAATATTTCCTCTAGAAACCAGGACTTTCAAACTTTTTAAAAATGCTTGGCTACTCAGGAGATAATGCTTTTGGATAGCTGGTACCATTATTTGTGGTTAGAAAAACAACAGTATTTGATTATACTGAGATTTAAATTTTTCCTTTGATTAATAAAAATCTTCTCAGTCAATATTTTTTATTATGCCATCTTTATGCTTGTTCTGAGTGAGTTCACTCTCTGGACCAATATTAATAGTGCCTTCAGATACCTCTCAATTATGTTAAATATGGTGAGCATGTAATAACAGTGGGGCATCCCTTTGGAAATAGTAATCAATTGATAACATGAAAATTGAACTAAATTGAGGCAGTTGAGTTTCCAATTTCCATAAGTAAGTGTGTTGCTGCCTTTTTCTTTTTAAACATTGTCTTTCATGCTTCTGGTCACCCTTCCTCTGCCTTTACTTTGTTCCTTGTCACTTGTATGCTTCAGAGCTAGAACATGTTAAGTTACTGATGTGAAACATGCCTTCATTTCACCTGGAAGCTTCTGTCTTCTTTCCAGACAATCTTGAAAGGAGTTGGTAAAACTGAAGAATGTTTAGTCTCTTCATCTGTAGCTTAGTAATCCAGCCATAACAGTGGGTTACAATTCAATGAGAAAGGGGTAAGAACTTTTCAAGGAAAGAGGGGTTTTAATAGTATTGCTAAAGAATTGGTTCATCCTTCATTTATAATCCAGTGCTAAGAGCTTGGTTAGAACTTGGAAGTTTCCTCGCAGAAAGACAGAACCTAAAGATATTTTGAGCATGAAATTTTGGTCCTGTGAAAATAAAGGAAATCAATGGTCCTCTGAGGAGAAGAAGAAACATTGACTTAAACAGGGAGTAAGCCCTTCCTGCTAAGGAGGTGTGAGGCTTACAGTGCCAGGCCTATGACAGAGCAGTGGGCCAAACCAGGTGGACAACAGCAAGAAGAGATGAGATGAGACCAAGTGGGACCCACAACTAGGCCCCTCTGCTGGAGTTGATCTAACTAGGGGTTCCCAGATAATCCAAGGTTGGTGTCTGTTCCACCTACATGGCCAGGTCTTCACTTCATTAGTTCAGTTATGGATGAATTTATTTGTTATCAGTATTTATGGAGTCTCTCTTTTGAATGAGACACTATGCTCTATGTAACCCTGTCATTACAAAGATGAATTAGACATTACAAAGAAGAATTAGACACAAGCAGTGAAGATGAGAATAAATCAGTGGAAGGAATAATGTAGCTAATAGTAGAAGAGAAGTACCAAATCACCTGTTAGAGAGTCCCAAGAAGGGCTGAGTTATTTCAAGTCTGTGGGGATTAGGAGTGGCTAGTAAGGGAGGAATGCAGTCAAAGGAGACCTAAAAAACTAGCAGTCCTCTCATACTCCTTAGGATGGCTACTGTAAAACAGGCAAAGCAACAAGCGTTGGCAAGGATGTGCAGAAGTCAGAGCCCTCGTGCCTTAGGACAATATAAAGTGGAACCACCACTATGGAAAACAGTATGATGGGTCCTCGGAAAATGAAAAATACAAATATCATATGACCCCAGAATGCTACTTCTGGGTGTAAATATAAAAGACTAAAAAAAGCTGGGTCTTGAAGATATATTTGTACACCCATGTTTATGGCAGTATTATCCACAATAGCCTAAAAGAAGGAACCTTTATATCTATGAGTAGATGAATGAATGGATATCAAAATATGGTGAAGATATATGATGGAATGTTGTTCAGTCTTAAAAAGGAAAGAAGTTCTGACACATATACGAAAAGGATGGACCTCGGGACACTATGCTAAGTGAAATAAGCCAGATCCCTCTTAAAAAAAAAAAAAAAAAAAAAAAAAAAAAAGACAAATACTGAATGGTTCCACTTATGTGAGGTATCTGGAATAGTGACATTCTCAGGAACAAGAAGCAGACTGGTGGTTGCCAGTAGATAAAGGAAGGGGGAAATTGGAAGTTTAATGGGTACAGAGTTGCAGTTTTGTAAGATTGAGGATTTCTGAAGATTGTTTACACAACAATGTGAATATTGTTAACATTACTGGCTTGTACACTTAAAATGATTAAGATGGTAAATTTCAAGTTATATGTATCTTGCCACAGTTTTTAAAAAATGCATTGCTGTTGATCCTTCAATGATGTGGGAGTTAGGGATGCCAACCTCCTGTTCACCTAAAAAAATCTGAGTATAACTTTAAAAATTAAGACATTTATTTATCAGGAACTTGCAGTTTGTCAAAAAAAAAGATCAAGTTGTAAGTTTTTTATTACACATTAAAAATAAAATTCATTAAAAACCTCAATTCAATCCTATATGACACAAAATTTTTAAAGAAAAAAACTATGCCTTTAAAAAGAACATACTTGTCATTACCAAAAAGACATGACTTTAGGTAAAAGTAGTAAAAAACCCTTCCTGCATAGATAATGCTTGTAGCTTGAGTTGTTTGGCCATCAGATAAAGAGCAAGCGCAGAAGTTCTGTGATTTCTTATCTTGGGGATTTCCTATTCATTTCTAACTGTTGGGTGGCCAGAGGGTAGTAGAGATGATAACTGGACATTGGCTCAGCCCTGCCCTTCTCAATGGCAGGGTTGGATGAATTCTCAATCGGTGGGTTGGTGGCTTTTATCTCCTTGCCATCTTGTGCCTTACTGCTTTGCCGGGGGACTGTGGGTAATAGAAGTTGCAGTGTACTGATGTTGAAGTGGCTGCTGCCCTTGGGTCTCTTCTAAACATTCCATATCTTCTTCATTGCAGCCCTCCCTGAACTGCCTTTGGTGAGCAGGGACCTGGAGGAAACTTAGTCTATAGCCCTCGCATGCATTCTGTCTTTCTGGTCCACCTTGTACTGCTGCATCCTGGCTGTTAGCACCCTGCATGGCTTCTCCCTGCACAGGAGGATTGGAATACTGTGGTCCACGTCCTGGGGTCTCCAATGTAGTAAGGAAGGAGCCAGTGCCAGCGGTAGGACCAGTGTTGGTGGGCACGGACTTGGGGAGCACTAGAGTCCCTCCTACTTCCCCACTCTCTCTATTCTGGAAGTTCTGCTGTTAATTGTGTGGACAGCATCTATGACGATGATGTCGGTCGCACAGTCAATGCCTTGAACGCAGCTCCACCAGCGCCTGGAACATTGGCTACCTCGCGCGCTTTTCTCCAGCAACACCCGATTCACCGTCTCGCCTCCGACCTGCCCAGGGACATCTTGGTTTCTCTTCTTCATGGCGGTCTGGTATATACGTTCATCTTTCTTTGTGTTATTCCCGTTAATGAGACCATATCCTTTTCTTAACGTTGAACCATGTGACCCAAACCTTCCGCCATAGCGGAGTCCTCGCAGGTAGCTGCAGGGGTTGCGCGGCCGCGCGCTTGGGGCTCCTGCGCCGCTGTCCGTGGTGCCGCGCTTCGTGGCCGCTGCACCCGCCACCTTCCGGGTCTGGGCCTCGCTGTTCAGGTTGTGGCGAGGGTTCCCCGGGAGCGGGTGATGGTGACTAGCCAGCGGTGGCGGAGGGGCTGCGGAGGGCTCCCTGCGGTCCTCTCCGCCCTCCCGCTGCCCATCAAACCCCACGAATAACTTTTGTCTCCTCCAAACCCAACTAGTTGGAGCCTGCCTTTGACCGGAAGCCTAACCGATACCATAAACAGACATAAACGATCTTGAACACATTTTGCATGGTACATGTATTAAATATGATGAAATTTACCCGTGAACCATGAGATCTTTTTACTGCCGTATGCAATTTATGAGTGTTTTAGGTGGATATTAGCAATACTTGAGTAGCTGCAACTGGAAGTGGTTATGAAATTATTACAGAGGTAAAGTACAGTACAGTTAGTTTTATGCAGTTATGATTTAATACTGCATCTTACCTTGTCTATATTTCTATACTACACATGGTGCCAAGTTGAGTTTGTGTTTGTGTGTGTGCCTAAGTTTTGATACCTTTTAACTTTTCAGAATGGATTTTTACAATTTATAGTAAGTAATAAAATAGACTATTACATATTTATATATTTTATGCGTTCATGACATATCCTTTTTCTTAAAATTTTTCTATATTTCTAGGCTACAATGTCCATGTGGAAGTTTTTTCAAACTGTTGTATGTCTCCCTTTCCCAATCCACCTATAGACTATTGACAATTCAAAGCTGTTTTGTTTTGAGAGTCAATTGTACTTTATTATATGGGCATTGTGTGAGTATATTTGACATCTTGGAACAGTTGCCTATGCATACTGTTCGTTCTTTCATTCATTCATTCATTCATTCAACACACTTTTATTGAATGCTTGCTGTGTGCCAGGCATTGAGCTAGGTACTTGGTGTGCAACAATTAATAAGGTTTCTAAGACATTACACCTGTCCATTTCACGCTTACACACTATCCACTCCCACACCCCCAAAGGCACTGAATTCCTATAGTAAAATATTCACAACTGCTTCCTACTGACTTAGATTGTGCATAAGACATTAGTAAACAAACAGTAAAAAGCTGAGGTTGATGGGGGGGCGTTTGGCAGCCTAGTGATAACATGGAAAGAGATGGGTAACTGAATAGGAACTAGGATTGAAAACTGAGAGCTAGTGCTCTCTAAGGATCATTAAAAAATAAAGAATTCCTATTTGAGGCTGCCAACCTCAGAGCCAAGTTATACCAAATGGAAAAAGTTGGCAAGGTCAGATGTACTTAACCCAAGGAGCCAATGTTTTGGGAATTTTATGGCGAATGTAGCTGGAGACCCAGCACCACAAAATTGTGTACAATATTAATGAGTAAGAAGGGCAGGAAAGGGGTATAAAATCTGAACTACAAGGAAAAAGGGCTGTAATGGGGAAATTGGTGAAAGTCAGCATGGGCTGGTTATTTGGGTGGCAAATGGAGGAAGGAACTCAGAGCTTCCTTAACCACGAGACTCCGGGAGCTCTGTCTTCAATTTACTGCATCTCTTCTTAGGTTAGCTTTGAAAATCTCCTAGGAAACTTCACTCCATCTAACCTCCCAATACCTGCCAACCTCTATTTCCCAATCACCTTTGTACACTCTCTTCATTCAATTCCATTTATCACTGAGTGCCAACTACATTCCAGGCACTGTGCTGCACTCTGGCCACATACCCCCAATCCCTTATACCACCCTGAAAATCCTGGGCCCATGTAACATCTGCTTCCGTGTCTGACCAGATGAGAAATGTGAACTACTTCTCCTCTCTTCTTTCCTTAGCTCCTTTCGTCCAGTCTTCTTCAAGGTATCTTCGCCCAGATGGCTACTTATATGGCTTCTTTAGTTTCCTTCTTGACTTTATTCTTTTAGCCTCTTTGTACCATCATCCATTCTGTCCCTGCTGACCTATTCCCTCAGTTCTCATGAGGACTTTGTGACCTCCTCCACTCTAAAAATCCTTTTGGGGGGCATTATATTCTTGAAATACTACATGAAATCTTTCTTTTCCCATTCCCATCCACGCTCTCAAAGGAGTGCCCTTCACTCACCTTCCTGCATCCTCCCCACACTTCCACAGTGGGCTTTGGCTGAAACCTCTGCCCTTTCCCCCCAGAACTCCTTGCTAAGCCTCCTCCTAGTCAAATTCAAATTCACTTTATCAGTTCTTGTTTCCTTGCACTTCTCTGTTCAATTTGGCACTATTGAGCACCCTCAAGTCATTCATAAAGCTTTGTACATCCCCATTTTCTCGGTCTCCTGGCGCCATGCTTCTTTATGTTTATTTTCAGTTTCATTTCTGGGATATGCATCTTCCATGAAATCCATAAAGGTTGAGATAGCCATCTGTGTTGCTCTACTCTTCTCCTCCTACATGTTCTTCAAGAGGACTATTGAATATTGAAGAAAAGTACCCTTAAGTTAGAGAGTAGAGTTATAAAAATCGATGCCCAGGGTTACCTGGTCACAATAACAAAAAAATTTGTATTGTTGGTTTTTTGACATGTGTTCTACATTATTTGTCAATTCACTGGAATTTCAGATTTCATTTAGCTGTTCTGTGCTTTGTTTCTACTTCCTGAAGACTCTTTCTGTGGTTTAGAATCAGAATGAGCATTAGTCTTTAACAGTTCTGATTTAATTATAAGTTTTGGAGAAAATGAAGAAGTTTATTAGAAACCAGCTAATTCCATTCTGTCATTTTTTGGGGGGTAGCATTTTCTGGGATAGGCATTCTGTTTCTTAAGTAGGTTTGCAATAAACAATTTTCCTTCAAGGTTAATACAATAGGCAAACACCTTTTGTGGCAGCAGACAGCAAGAAGTAACAAAAGATTAGCTTACATTATGATTCATTATTTCAAAATGTCAGAATAAAGTGAATCTGCTCATCTCTTAAGCCTCTTATTTTTTAGAGGAGAATGCATATTTTGTTTTTCTGATGCTAATGGACTCACTGCTTTTTTTCCCTTCCCCCCACCCCCAGGCCAAATTCAGATAATCGTCGCCAGAGTGGCAGAGAGAGACTGACCAATAACAGTGACAAGGGAAACCTGGCCCTGGAATCTGCCAAGGAGACTCGATACTGTGCAGTATGCAATGACTACGCCTCTGGCTACCACTACGGAGTCTGGTCCTGTGAGGGCTGTAAGGCTTTCTTCAAGAGAAGTATTCAAGGTAATAGTGTGTTGAAATCAACTTATTCTATTTTTGATCCAAAGAGCAGAAATGACCAAGGAAGGAAGACACAATCAGCTACTTGTATAGAACGGTAACACCTAGTGGGTCCACTAGTATCTTTGGTGGAAACACAGAGAAAAAATGGAATCTCACAGGAGCAGACAGATGCCAGGGAAGCTGTGGTTGAGTAATTCTGCTTCCTCCATTTGGCAAGGTCCCTACAATCTCCAGCAACTCTACAGAAGGGGTGTGCAGTAGCTGGGTCTCTGAAATGAAAGGAAATGTCTCTGCCCTGATTGGGGATTGACAGATGGACATTCCTGTTCTGCAGGCAACTAAGCTTATATATGATATGATTTGTGCATGATTATCTCTCTACCTTAGCCTTGTCCAGGTTAGTATTCTGTTCTGATCTTTAGTCCAGCTCTGTTCTATCCAGCTTGTTCTCTTCCTCTCTTCCATCTCTTTCCTGTCTCAATGGATGACATGACCTTTTGCTAACATGAACAGACTAAATATTGGGTGACTTGAATTAGGGGATATATCATCTGTACCAAGTAGTTATTAAGTATCTAACTGTAACATTTCATTCTCCTGCTTGCTCAGTCTTTTTGTTGTATTTGGTTTACCAATTGCAGCTTCTCTGATATACTTCCAGCTACATTTTACCTCTACTCCGGGGTTGTCTGTATTGTGGTATTACACAGGATAACCGAGGGAAACATCAATCATTTTTACTACTAAAACATCCATGCTACAGATCCTTTGTCTGAAAGCCTTACTGAATTCACTTTTTGTCTTAATAGTGGAATATTTTTTTTCTCTGTTCTTATTCCTTTATCTTTTCAGCTTCTATGAAGCTTGGTATATAGATACTAAGGATATTTCTGAGAGAGTTTTTACTTTTCCCTCTCCAGAAATCTAGACTTAAGTAACTTGTTGAAAACCAGAGTCTGCTAAATTAATAGACACTGACAGAAGAAGTGATTCTCAGGAACTTTCTGCTATGGCTCTTCACAGCTCTGATATGGCATGAAAACTGAGGAATGGTACATACTATTTATTTTTCCTTCCTTTGCCAGTGGAGTTTTTTTTTAAAGCTGTTCATATCTTAATAGAGTAGACTGTGAGGTCAATGTGGTCCATTTAAAAAGCATTTTCCTTGACACTTACTGCTTTCAACATCTTTTAAAACTCTGCTCTAAGACTTGGACATTTTTGTCAGTGTTTTTATAAAAATTAATGATATTCTCTGACAATAAATCCATAGGGTATGTGTGTGTGTGTCTGTGTGTGTGTGTGTGTGTGTGTGTGTGTGTATACACAGACTTAATTTTACTAGCTGATACTATATCACAATTCAGAAAAATGCCATTTAAAATTTATATCTTGGTTAAGGTTAGTATAAATACTTAAAGTTCTTTTGACAAACATCTTCTTTTGTGGTTTTACTGTTTATTTGATTTTATATAATCTCAAATATTTTCACCAAGCATTTAATCTGATAATGAAAATGTATCTGATAAAGGTAAGGTTAGTGAATAGGTTCAGCTATACACTTAGGAAAGTCAAATATCAGAGATAATTTCCCTCATCAGTAAATATGATTTAGAGGAGTGCAGGGTTCAGCAAACCCTGGGTATAATAGTGACTATTTTAGCTTTTGCAAGCCATGCAGTTCCTGTTACAGGTATTCTCCTCTGGCACTGTAGCTTGCAAAGAGTCATGGGGAATATGTAAATAAGTGAGAGTGGCTATGTGCCAATAAAGCTTTGTCAAAATAGATAACTGACCAGAACTGAATGGCAGATCAACATTTGCTGATCCCTGATTTAATAGTTATTTGATTTTATTTAATCTACATACCACTGTTTATGGAAAGAAAATGGGTGGTTTTTAAAGTTCTGATTATTCATGCTTTATTGAGAACTTATTCTGTACTTTTCTGAGGGAAATAGAAAAATTTGTAAGACACACTTCATAATTCCACAAACTTTAGAAGTTGTTTGGGAAATTTATTTGAGGAAACAAAAGTACTTGTTCTCATGACATAATTGGAAACTAAGTCAGTATAGAGAAAGTGTTACTTTATGAAAAAGATAAGGACAACAATAGATACATGTAAGAGAAAAAGGTAGTGTCAGTTATAAATGAAACTTATGGAGACTGAAAGTAGAAATGACTGTCTTCCAAGAAAAAAATAGCAATATTCTTACAAATTATTTTCATCATATTTGTTCAACATTAGTAGCAAACTACACAAGTTCCCATCACATTTAGTATTAGCTCCAGGCATTAAGACATCTGAACAGAAAATAAAGAAAAATACACTTATAGGAATATCAATGAAAAATGTACTTATAAAACAGGTATTTTATTGGTATGGTTTTACCTCAAGTTCAATTTTTTTAAACAATTTCTGCTTACTTTTTGACACTTTATATGTATATGCACACACATATATTTTAATCTCCATCTTGTATACGCAGAATAACAGTAGGATTTCATTACAATTGTGTCATATAAAAATGAAATTTTTATCTGGGTTTAGAAACTTCTTATGTATCATGGTGTGGTCACATATATAAAATTTCTTCCATGGATTGAATATTGAGTCCAAAGTTCTGGAAGAAATCTAGAAAAAAGACAGAATAATTACTCTTAGAGAGAGAGAGCAGGACCTTAAAACTATTGAGTTCATTAATTTATCAATTTATTTGTTGAATATTTCTACTAGGCAAAGTACTGTGCAAAGTCCTGGGGATACAATGATAGAAAAGACCTGGTCACTACTCTCATTGAGCTTATAAAGTAGAGGTAGAAATGGATAAATAAACCAGCAATTAAACTGCAGAGTGACAAGTGTCAAGCCTGAGGTGAATGCAGGATTTTACGGGAGTCTAAGGCTCTCAGAGAAAGTTTCCTGATTAAAATTAAGTCTGAAGGATGAGACCAGTGAGTAAGGAATGAATGTTTAGTTATAGAATGAACGTATGAGTGAAGATCAGGAGGAAAAACAAGAGTGCAGGGAGTTCTGTGAATAAAAAGTAACAAGATTCATTTACCATTAGGTTAAACAGAGACATTCCTAGGCCGTTTCATCTTAGACTGTGTCAAAGCAGAGTAATTGATTCCCTATTTTAATGGTATTTCCATATGTTTCATTGGTTTGTATTTCTACAAGGGAAAATATCAGAGCAAGTTTAAATGTTACCAATCCTGTTTTCTCATCAGAATCTTGATAACGTGGACCTAAAAGTTTTACTGAACTTTTGTGGCTCTTTGTAAATGACACTGCCCCTCAAACACACTGAAGGACAGTAAAGGGACTGGCACGTAGGTGGAAAGTTTTGAAGAGGCTGCAGCTCTCCCTGCTTCTCGTATTATTAAAGAAGAGAGCTAGGAGTGAGCACACATCAGATTATTCTCATGTTCTAAGTGTTTTTGGTCGGGGAGATAAAGTGTTGGACTTGAAAGCACACAAATTTTTATCCACTACTTAGTCTACAAACTTGATTACTTAAGGAGTTGAGTAATGGCCTCCAGTTGAATGCATTTAAAAAAAAATAAAAAGCAAAGTCAAGGATGCTATTAAATTCAGAAGGATGAAATTGAATATTCCACAAATTTAATAATCATTGCAGGCATAGAATTATGCCTTAAGGTGTGTTTTCGATAGAGCATATGGAATGAGTTACATAAGCAGATCCAGTTATAGGTTCGGCAGCCGGTATTATCTTTGAGTGTTTTTACAAGGAAAACTGATTCTACTGAGTTCATTTCTCTGACATTATTATTTCAGAAGCCCTTAGGCACAGCAGGGAGCAAGTCTATCTATACACCATTAAGTATGCTATCACTTCATGTTTTATTCATCTGTAGAAGTGACTCAGAATTAGAACAGATAGGCATGGCCACAGGTTAGCTGAGATGGGACAACCTGCTATCAGGGTGGAGTCTGGTTATGGTTCAATGCAGTGAGGGGCTTAGGTCCAACAAGGATGATTGGAAGCACGATCCACCTGGACCTTAGAAAGCATCGCGGTGCACTAGTCCAGGACCCTGGATAGCTCCGGCAAAGGCTGCAGAAGACGTGTGGAGGCTTACTTTCTAAAGAGAAGTCCAGTTAGGTGGTTCCATCCACTCTGTAGAACTCTGTTAAGAAAGAACACAGTTAGTCCAGGAACCCTTGTTCACTCAAGGTTAACTAGTTTTCATATTAGTGTCTAGCCTCCTGGCTTGGTGGGCACCCATATCTGGGAAGGGTTAGTGAATGGGGTAGGCATGGGGGTCGCTTTTTCATAGTGTTACTGTTTTATGCTGGTGGTCTTTTCAGAGATGTGATTGAGATCCTGACAACATATGTACAGAAAAACACTAAGTCTTTTTTCTCCACATTTCCACACTTGCCCCTCTGCAGTGCAATCTCCATGTAGCAGCAGGAAACAACTTTAGATACTTAGCCAAGCCACGTGATCTTGGGCTTAAAACTCTTATGAACTTAGAGTAAAATTTCCTTTGTATGGCTTACAACAGTCTGCCTATCTCCACTACTGTTTACGTCTCCCCAGTTCACTGTGGTCCAGCCACACTGACCTTTCTTCTTTCTTTCCAACATGCTAACATGTTCCTTCTTCAGAGACAAGCACATATAGTTCTCTCTGTTCCATTGCTTGGAATGCCCAGATTTCCCTGGCCAGCTTCTCATTCAGAGCTCTGCCCACAGCTACTTCCTCAGGGTGGTCTTCCCCAATTTTCCTACCCAAAAGTATCCCTATGGACTAGTGCCCTGAGTTGTTGTTTTTTTAAGTACTCCCTTACTCTGTCTTTTCTTTTTCTTCTTTTCAATTGACACATAACAACTGTACACATTTGTAGGGTACCAGGCAATGTTTCGAGACATGCATACATTGTGTAATATTTGAATCAGAGTAAACATTATCTTCTGAATAATTTATCATTGAGATCAAAACATTCAAAATCCCCTTTTCTACAACAAAACAAAACAAAACAAAGATCCCCAAACCCCAAAACTCCAATTGACAGTACTTCCCATTCCATCCTACCTCATAGTGGTGAGAACAGAAGCTAAGAGCTATCCCGATCTGCTTCAGTCCTACGCCACTTCAATTGGCAGCTTGGTGAGCAACACAAAGAAAGGAAGGGGCTAACACCCCTCACCCTTGCTTGCTTTTTTTCTCTCTCTCTCCGTGTTTCACCCAAGAAGAAATGGGAAGAAGGACTCTGGGGCATAGGCAGTGCTATCCATTCTCCATGACAATTTTAACCATCTCAGTGGACACAATTCTTTTCCGATCATTTTTCATTAAGTTTTTTCTTGGTGTTCTTGCTGTGATGATTGGTCCGTGGACATGCATACATTCATATATTTGTGTCTTTTTTCTCATTTTCAGCATTTAAAGAATGTGGTTATTTTTCCTTGCCTTATTTTTTGAGGGTTAGATTTTTTGGTTTATTTAATTTTGTTTTGTTTTGTTTTACTTGTCTCCGTCCTTTCTTCTCCCACTAACAGCCCAGTTCTCTTGTTCTCTCTTTATCTCTCCCTTTACTTGATTTTTCTTATTTTTCTCCTCCTTTCTTCTTTTGATTTTTAATTTATTCTAATTGGTTGTACCCGAAAGTAGAATGCATTTATATACTTTGATATTTCTACATAAATGGTGTATTATAATTTCTCATTTTTCTGATTGTACATGTAGAATCATATCAGTCATGCAGTCATATGTACATATGGTCATAATGTCTATTTTATTGTACTATCCTTCCTATCCCTGTATCCCTTCCCCTCTTTTCAATCCCCTGTACCCAATCTAAAGTGCCTCTATTCTTCTTTAGCACCCCCCCCAACCTTATTGTGAATTAGCATTTGCATATTAGAGAAAACACTCAGTTTTTGTTTTTTTTGGGGGGTTTGGCTTATTTCACTTAGCATGATATTCTCCAGCCTCATCCATTTACCAGCAAATGCCATAATTTCATTCTTCTTTAAAGCTGAATAATATTTCATCAAATATATATACCACATTTTCTTTATCCATTCATCTAATGAAGGGCACCTAGGTTGGTTCCATTGTTTAGCTATTATGAATTGAGCTACTATAAACATCAATGTGGCCACATCACTGTAGTATGCTGACTTTAAATCCTTTGGGTATGAACCCAGGAGTGGGATAGCTGGGTCAAATGGTGGTTCCATTCCAAGTTTCCTGAGGAATCTCCATACTGCTTTCCAATGGTTGCACCAATTTGCAGTCCCACCAGCAATGTATGAGTGTACCTTTTTCCCCACAACCTCACCAACATTTATTGTTGCCTGTATTCTTGATGATTGCCATTCTAACTGGAGTGAGACGAAATCTTGGAGCAGTTTTGATTTGCATTTCTCTAGTTGCTAGAGATGTTGAACATTTTTTCATGTATTTGTTGATCAATTGTATTTCTTCTTCTGTGAAGCACCTGTTCAGTTCCTTAGCTCATTTATTGATTGAATTTTTTTTTTTTTTGGTGTTAAGTTTTTGAGTTCTTTATATATCCTAGATATTAGTGCTTCATCTGAGGTGCATATGATAAAGATTTTCTCCCAGTCTGTATGCTCTCTTTTCACATTATTGATTGTTTCTTTTGCTGAGAAGAAGCTTTTTAGTTTGAATTCATTCCATTTATTGATTCTTGATTTTACTTCTTGTGCTTTGGGGTTCTTGTTAAGGAAGTCAGATCCTAGACTGATACGGTGAAAATTTGGGCCTACTTTTTCTTCTGGTAGGTGTTTCTCCCATACTGACTATGAGCTCTTCAGAGGTTAGGACCAAATCAAACTTTGTATTATAGGAGTCACTCAATGAATAAGTCGAAGAATGAAAGGAAGATGAAGCTCAGGCAACATAAAACCATCACATTTTTTCAATATGGGACAGGTATGATGAAATAGTCTTTAATGAAGTTTAACCTTCCAGAAGCATGTAGGAGAGGTCAGAGAAGGGAAAGAATGGAAGCATAAAGACTAATTTGAGTGGTGTTCAGGTAGCTTAGGTGTACCACAAATCTGGACCTTTCTGTGATTATAAAATGGGAAAAAAGGGAATAGAATGGACAGTATAAAAATAGTATACCTTGAATAAAGATGATTAAATATGAGTTATCCAGGAAAGATAGGAGTTTAAGATGTTACAATGGTGGGGGGTGGGAGATGACCTTGGAAATGGATCCTGTGAATTCAAGAGGAAGGCCAATTAGCAGGGACAGAGGGAAAGCTTAATTCTAGACATGCTGAGTTTGAGGTGGTAGCTGGGTCTGCAGAGGGAATTTTCCAGCAGCCACAGAAACAGAATCAACACTGTGCAGACAGTTTGGGGGTGGGGATTTGAACCAATTTCCTCAATTAATTTTAAAGGAACATGATGAGAAGAATGGTTTAAATACTTCTTGAAGGTTGCACATCATTAGTAATGGAGAAATAACTGTTAGGTTTCCATTACTGAAGAAGTACCTAATATAATCAACTGAAAAAAGAGGGAAGGTTTATTTTGGCTCAAAGTTTTGGAGGTGTTTCAGTTTATGGTCGATTGGCTTTTGGGTCCATGGTGAGGCAGACACAGTGGGGCAGGAGCACGTGGCGGAAGAAGCCTGTTAATCTCAGGGCAGGACATAAGAGAGGAAGAAAAGGGCTGAGATTCTGGTATTCCCCTCAGGCGCACTCCTGCAGTGACTGTAAGACCTCTCACTAGGCTCCATCTCTTAAAGGTTCCTCCACTTCTCATAGCAGCTCAGGCTGGGGACTGAGCCTTTACCACATGGGCATTCAGGGGACACTTATTTAAAACATAGCAAAGACTCTAATATGTTCAAAGAGTTTCCTGGATTTTACCAAAACCTTGTAAGAAACATGTTTATTATTACCAGTATGCACAAGACCCTTCTAAACAAGAAAATCACAAATTAGCTGAACAGGGCCAAACGATGCTCTCCAGGAGACTGTAATTGAAAAGAGAACCTGCTGATACCAACACAGTAGGCTGCATAGTGAAGTGCAGGAACATGTGCAAGAATTTTTATGATTTCAAGTAAGAACTGAGTTTTTTTTAATATATGTATATTTTTCAAATTATTTGTATTGTGGGATTCCTACCCCACTTTTCTGACCCAGAGCTTGCCTAGTCTTTTTATTGCTTCTACTTCTGATTTTCGGTTTTCCTTCTTGTGGTAACATGCATATTGTGCAAGAGAGAAATCAGAGCATCAGGGCCAAAGAGCCGAAGGGCTTTAGTATGTACACAGATGCACTGTCATGTAATTTTCGTGTGAAAGCATTTATACTGAATCTTTTTTGAAGAAAGGCATTACCGGCAGGTATTGATAAATTTGCTACAAGTTTGGCTCCTGATTCTCATCAGAGGAAATAAAAAGATCCATCATGAGAGTCCAGATCTGAAAGCCTCATTTGATGCAAGAATCCCTGTTACGGCTTTTAAATGCTTGTCACTCTTCATGTGTCAGCACACAAACTGGACATGTGTGTACATACCTGCATGCATACATTTGTAGAAGGTCTCAGAAAGGTAAAATCACAGTCTTCCTACACGTGAAATGATGGATCCTTTTTTTTTCTATCCCTTTGGCCAGGCAATCTTTATCTTGGAGGTAATTAAGACAAAAATGCCTCTGACAAATAAAATCAGTATAGAACCCCTATTTTTTTTGGCAGCTTTTGTGGACACAGCTGAAGCTTTCAGAGGTCTTTAAAAACCATGGCAACAAATGCCTTTGAAGGGTAAGCAAAGGTTCCAAATGTTTTTAATCGCTGGTGTTTTTTATGCTACCACTTCGAGCATTCTTCTTTACTTTTTGTTCATCTGATTGAAATTAAATTTCCAATTTCCCTACAAAGTGGTTCTATTCTGGTCATGGCATTGACTATTTCCATTAAAGTGGTGGTTTGTGCTCATATGTAGTGGTTAAGCTCATCAACAATTCCATTAGAAAGCCCCATTTATGAGTGGCAATAATTTCGCACAAAAATTATGGATAGGCATTAATGGGCACATTTGCAAAGGGCATCATCTAGCCCTCGGAATTATTGCTGACACTGTTCTTTCAAAACCTTCCAGTGGTGGTCTGTGGTCTAATCCTGCCAGATTGGTATCTCTTCCATAGATAACTTCTGTTGATACCTTTATATTCTTTTAAAGAGAAAGGTTTCTCTGATACTCATTTAGAGAATGAGTACTTTTAAACATGGAATGATCCTTTATGAATTACATATCATACAATTTCAGCACTATAGATCCAGGTTATACCTCACCCACTTACCTGAAAAAGCTCCATTTGCTGAAAAATACCACATGCAATCTGCCATCCACTTTATAAAACTTTTTCTTGCTATGTTAATTCTGCATTTGTGTGTGAGTTAGAGAGCAGAATTATTTATTTCATAATATGGAAGATAGGCCTTACTTGAGAAAAAGAAAATATAGTGGGGAAATTGTTTCCCTCACATTTTCATATTTTTTTAGCTGAAATAAAGGGGGATTTTATTTTTTCATTGCTAAGAAATAGAGGAAGAAAAAAACCCCTCAATTATTAAATTACAGTTTTGCTCTGTAATAGGCCTGTATTCTCTGCTTTCTTTGAGGAAGAGTAAGTGGATTTTAAATTTTATCCAAATGAATATCATGAATAAATGTAGAATTACCATATAGCAAGAAAAAGTTTTATAACATGGATGGAAGGTTTAAGAAATAGATTTTTCTTTCATGTGTTATCTTTCAGCAATGGGAGCTATTTCAGGCAAGGGAGTAAGGCATAACCTGGCTCTACAGTACTGAAATTGTACAATATGTAATCCAGAATTCACCAGACTTAAGAATTTATAGGTGGTTGACTAAATTTCATTCATACATGTGAATTATTTTGTGATCGAAATCTAAGCACAATGATCTAGAAGAATGACCACACCACTTTAGGGTATTTCTCCAAGTGTTACACACAAAGAAATTATGGTTTTTAAGATCATGAAAACTCATAATTCACTTCAGAGTTACTAACAAAGGATTTCATCTGAGAAGGTCACTAGTGTATGTTGACCTTACTGTTAACCAGTGCATGATGGTATAAGATAATTGCCGTGGAGAGGATCTTTCTCTTTGTTCACGTCGTGATTCCTAGCACACTGATCATCCCTCCCCCTCCACCAGCACCTGGAGACCAGCCCTGCCCTCGCCCTCTCTGCTTCAGCTTCCCTTTCTCCCGACTTCTCTCCCCTCAGCTCATGTGCACTCTGTCTACTCTTGGAGACTTCCCGGCTCAAGTTCCCCACATCCACTTCTTCAGAGGGGGCTAACTTGTGGAGCTCAGCTACTTAAATATTTGTTTCCATGGAATGGATATTTACTGAATGACCATTTTATTTTAGCACTGTGAGAAATGCAAGACGTATCATCCATAGACCCTCCAACCCAACGAAGGATTCCGCAGGAACATTAACTGAACACCCAGGTGAAATTCAGCTCTACAAGAGCTGCATTGAAGCTTTCTAAAGGAGCAAAGGAGTATTGCAGAGGGACACGTGTGAGTTCAGAGTAGGGCATAATCACAATGCTCTAGAATAGGCTAGAAGCCTTTGTGGAGGAGATGGTGTCTGGGCTGATCTGTCCAGAACACCAAGAAGAGAGGCAACTTCATCGTAAGTAACCTGAGATTTGTGATTAGTGATTGCATGCTCAATTCTGCATGGTCAGTACTATGCAGTATCAGATAACAATTTAAGGTAGTGTAGGTTTTTAACTATTTGTAATAAATTTTAAAATATTCCCTATGTATATCTTTAGCAACAAATCAATTATATATCTAGAGATTGGACAATACTCTTTGTTGGTAGGATGTGTGTAATGGAATATTTCCACTTATTTTTGAAGCTTAACAGGAATTATATTAATAAACCTGAAGTTTCTTTTCTGTGGTAATATGTAATGCAGCAATTATGGAGGTAAACATACTGTATTGGATCTTTTTTATGATGATTTTGAGGAATAGAATTGGTTTCAAGTAAAGATTTATTTAGGTAGACCTAACTTAAACCCCATTTGCAACTTTCTTGGTTTTCCCCCTGGTCTTAATTCTGTGAGATATTTATCAAGGATGTTTTAAAATTGGCTAGGGACTTTAGGAGTTGATATTAAGCTTTTCTACAACATGAGCAATTAGTAGGTGACAAACTTAGATACACTCTAAGTTTTAATATTATAGCAGTAAAACTGGCCTCAGAGAAGGTAGAAAAGAGTGTGGCCAGCTTTTATCAATTGCATTACATTTAAAGGTGTTTGAAGGATTTTGTTCCTTCCTCCTCCATTCTCACTGTGCAATCCTTTTTCTTAAGATTGGTACTGTCCTCGCCATTGGTGTCAACGTGAGACAATAGCAATGTGTGAGCCTAGGTCCTAGAAACACTTCCCCTCATGGTGCTACCTATTCTGGGTTCTGCCTAATTTCTTGTAAGTCCAGGAAAGGAGCTGAAGGGCATGGTGTGTGTTCGCACAGCTTTGGGACAGGGTGTCCTCCTTTCTCCTACATTTGTTTCCATGTTTTTCCTGAACCAAGTAAGGGCATCACACTCACACTCCTTGATTTTAAATGTTTTTCCTGGAAGAAAGTACTATCAGTGGTCCCATGTGACAGTTATTGCTTATAAAATGCTTTTTAGGGACCTAACTTTTCTGATTATAAGGTAGAAGAAAGAGTTTGAACCAAAGGTTTCTTGTAAACACGTTCTTTCCTTTCAGGTGTTTCTTGTAAACACTTCTCTGTGTGTGTGTCTGTGTGTATATGTATGTGCATACAGACAGGTGTGTACATAAGTGTATATATTCACACATCCATGCACACACACAGAGAAAGAAACATGTATGGACTTTGAAAATGTGTGTACAAAATATTAACAGTGCCTAATCTCTGAATGATAGGATTAGGGATAAAGGGATAAATTTGGTTCTTTTTTCTTATCTGTATCCTTATTTTCTACAATTAACATCTTTTACTTGTGTAATGAAAAAGTCTTTAAAAAGATCTGTGTGGCAGTTGATTAGCTGATCTCACCTTGGCATTTTTTTTTCATTTTTCCTTTAGTAGTGAAGGCGTATTGTGAATCTGCCAAGTCTGGGCACTTTGTTTTCAAGACATCTTTACTCTCAGTTTGCACTGAAATGCAGCCTTCATATCATTACTCAGTAGCCCAGGTGAGATTGTGTCAGGTGGACACGAGGTAACTGAGGCTAATAAAATATTCCTTCTGGGCTGTTGAGAAATCACAGCAGAGGAGAAAGAAGGCTTTGTGTGAACAATGCCAGTAGGAATCTGGGTCTTTACAGCTGCAGGTCTGACCAGCAATGTATTTTTGCAGTTTTAATTTGGATCATATTTTGTCACAATTTTAAAAATGTGGTTAGCAAAAAAATGATTGTAATGTGAGAAATTGCTTTATATATCACAAATTACCAAGAAAATATAGTTGTCACTATTATGAATTATCTGTGTAGTCTTAGAAAAATCATTTCATAAATTTATAGGGCTTATAACTTTGAGTGAGCAATATCCAACTCAAACTAGCTTGGTGGTGGGGGAAGAAGAAAAGGAAAAGATATTTGTGGAAGGTCACTTGAGTGTCTTGGCTAATTGCAAGCAGGACAGATGTGCAGTTAGGTCTCAGTAAGGAAAGGCTAGTTAAAAACGTTGCCAGAAAAAGGGATGTAGCAATAAAATAAAATACAGAAAATTCATTCAAATAAAGAAAATTCTTTGTTTTTTACTTCATTGTGCTAAGTTAAAAAACCCCAGTGTCTCAGAGTGGGTCTGGACTCTACCCTTGCCTCTGCTTCTTTCTGTGTGGCAGCTGCATGTTCTTCACTGGTAAATCTACAGGCACCTTAAGGTGGGAAGCAGGTCTGGCAACAGCTGCCAAGCTTTATATGCTGTGACATTTCTCCAGTTAGCAAATATTGGGAAAGTGCTCTGATTGGCCTAGTTTTGGTCAGGGACACACCTCTGGATGTTGTCAGGAGGCAGAGTCACATGCACAGGGTTGGTTCCTGGGGTGAGTCTTGTGAGGTCATTATGAGCCAATTATTTTCCTCCCTTCTTCTCCTGCCCTGGTCTGCAATAACTGATGTCCATTTCCTCAATTATAAATGCCACAGTGGTTCTGACCTTGCTGCATGATGCAGTGATTAGAGATGATGCTTTTAAAAGAATCATCATTAGGACCTCCAGTGGTCTCTACCCAGTTTCCTATTGCTCTCTTTCTATTCTGAAGCTAAGTAGGGCAAGTAACTTAATATTTCATTATTTTGTTTCTACATCCATCTTTACTTCTTTTTGAATTTAATATTTTTAAATGAAATTGTATGTATTTAAGGTGTATAATGTGATGTTTTGATAAGCAAGCATAGGGAAATGATAACTGCAGTCGAGCTAACATATCCACCGCTTTGCATCTCAGATACTGCCATTTTTGTGTGTGGTAAGTGCACCTGAGGTCCACTCTCAGCAAACTTCCAGTGTATGGTACAGTCAGCATGCTGTACTCCAGATTTATAGACTTATCCATCCTACATACAAGTTTTTATCCTTGGACTAATATCTCCTATCTCCTTATCTATCTCTCTCCTTAACCCTGTGTGTGTGTGTGTGTGTGTAGTATATTATTATTTATTCTTAACCAGGAGATGCTGCTATTTGTGACAACAGGGATGAACCTTGGGGACACTGTAGAATGTGAAATTAGCGAATTAGCAAGACACAGAAAAATGCCTATCACTTCTCAATAAGCAGAACTTGAAAACAGTTACCATTCTACTATAAAACCAAAAGAAGAGATCAGAGGTTTTTTTTTTTTTTTAAACTTGGAATTTTTCTCACTTATGCTTTTTTACCTTAAACATGTCAATCTTCAGGCTGGGCGTGGTGGTGCATGCCTATAATCCCAGCAGCTCAGGAGACTAAAGCAGGAGGATCATGAGTTCAAAGCCAGCCTCAGCAAATTAGTGAGGCCCAAAACACGTCAGTGAGACCCTGTATCTAAATAAAATACAAAAAAAAAAAAAAAGAGAGAGAGAGACTGGAGATGTGTTTCAGTGTTTAAGTGCACTTGGTTCAATACCTAGTACCAAAAAAAAAAAAAAAAGTTAACAAATATAGTGCATATTTGAGCCTCTATAATATTAAGTACATCTCTTCTTTTATGTAGCAGAGACTGAGAAAATTCCTTGAATGAATTTTTTTTATTGCTGTATCATTTTTTTGGGTAAAGTTTCTAAGTAGCATTTCCTTACTTAAATATATATTTAAAGAATGAAGATAGCATTTAACTGCAAAGTACAGAATGAGAGCAACAATTTAAATTAAAATTTGTTGGATCCATAGATTAGTGAAATATACTTTATCTATGATGGGGTGAGTCTAACTAGTCTATTCTTCTTACTGTGTTATTGATAGTGATACCAGGAATATAATCTTCCCTTTTCATGACAGCATTCTCAGAGAGTGGACTCTGCTTCCACACTCACCTAGCATTTTTAGTGAATTAAAAAAGAAAATCAAACTTCATAATAACCTTCATAATTGCTACTTTGAAATGGGAGTTTGGAATGGCACCAAATTATTAATCAGTAGAAAGAGAGTAGATTGCAAAGAAGTAATTATACCAAATTTAACACTTCTTGAAATACATTCTGTCAAATAAAATATAGTCTGTCTTCCTTGTTCTCATTTGTAAGCACCTAGGAAAATTCCAGTAACATGAATCAGGGAACAATACGCACTCTGTTCACAGACTGGTTTCGTGGGTTTGGGCTTCCCTCAGACCGTAGATGAGCATGTACCTTTTACTTCTAGAAGAGGAAAAGCAACTGTGTTCACTTTATAACCCTGAAGTGAATTATTAGTCTATGTTAGATCATCTATGTTAGAGGCATATTATGACTTTCACACAGTCCTGGACAGTTAGAATGTGATTCTTAGTTGTTTAAATAGGTGTTTGGACGTAGTTTGTCAAGAGGATTGAATAAATGGCTGATTTCCTTACATTTTAGCTTGCTTTTTCAAGCATTAGAAGTTTCCTAAGGCTCTGACAGTTACCCTGATGATGACTGTGGTGGATTTTTTTGCACATGACCAAGAGTTTTATATGATTTACACTTGACTGCATAAAGGTAGCCTTGCAAGTTATATGATGTAAAGAGAATTACAGGTAAAACCAGATTGTTTACTAGGAAATGATAGGTTATTATAGATTGGCTTGAGGTTCTAGTCTTTTAGATGCTGTCCCTATGAATTTGAGCTGTGCCATCTGGAGATTTAGTATCTAATATTAATGATGGTTAATGTTTAATGAGGACTTGCCCTGCCCCAGGCTTGATGTTACCCATTTCACATGCATCAAATCTCATTTAATACTCCACAAAATTTTAGAAGGTCAACACTCTAATTATTGAGGTATATTGGAAACAAAACCAAGGCTGAAACTAGTCTAACTGCAGAGCCTGACCCTTACCATTGTGTTCTGTTGCCTCCCATAAAGGAAGAAGTGCTTCTGGAAGGGACCTTGGGTGAGGACTGCCACTTGACTATAGCTGGCTCCTTGTCCTTCTAGGTTAGCAGGCAATAGGAGAGGGATGCAGAGTTGTCTGGGATTAGTTCTGCATGCCAAGGGAGAAATGGGGACAAAGCCAGGATGCTCCCATGTGCCTCCTAGTATCCCACTAGATATAGGATTAAGGTTGAGGATGACTCCATTCTCTCTACAGAGAGGACAGCAAGGCCTCTCAGGTAAAGATTCTGGTCAGCTGGAAGCAAGGATGGCATGACCTGCTTGGAAAGGTGGAGAGTCACAGATGCACTCAGATGGTTTTGTGACCCAGCAGACCAGAATATCCTGGGACTGCTGCTTGTTCTTTGCTGGATGAGCTGAAGATGGGAAAACACAGCTTATACTTAGCCTTTTTCCTATCCATGTAAAAGAAGTGTGGTGGTTTTCTCTGTCTTAACAAGGTTCTGCTGGTTAAGTTTATTGCTTAGTCCATGGGTTGCTGAGTAAAGAGAAATAACCACTAGAAGGGTTGGGAGCAGAACCAGAAAAGAAATGAAGATTGACATTAGCCTGGTGTTGATTTGAAAAATTTCAAAAAATTTTTTTGTTTTTAATTGTTAATAAACACCAGCAGATTGATAGACAAAGTTAAAAGTTAAAGCAGTACAACATGGCATGTCATGAAAAGCTAAGGTCTTCCTCTTGTTTCATGCCAAAATCCATGTCCCTTTCTCAATAGGTAAATACTATGAACAGTTTTCTGAAAATCACTTATATATGCACACATATTTTGGGAACATTTTATAAATGACATTATGGCATACACATTATTCTGTGCCTGACTATTACCACTGAATAACTTAGATTGATAATGTCTCTAGAAAGATCAGCATATATAGGTCTTACTCTCTTTTGAGGTTCTATAGTATGGAGTAATACCTGCTATTGTTACAAAGTTTCATGCTTGACATAGAGTTTACATCTATTATCTCACTGGTCCATCGAGTAGTCATTAATGGAGGCATCAGAAGGCCCAGAGGGATTACCTGGTTTGGCCAGGATCATCACATGGAGCCTGAGCCTCAATCCGAAATCTGGTACTTCCAGCGCTAAACATTCTGCAGTATGCAGGAGCCACTAACTGGAGGCAGCAAAAATATCACTCATCTGGAACATCAAGAAGCCAGATAAAATGTGGACCTCAGGAGAGTGAGAAGCAGGAGGTTTAGAACTAGAGGGGACCCTAATGATCAACAGATTCACATCTTTCTTTTCACAGAAGACCTGGGTGAGATCTGCAAACATTAAATAGCATGTTCAGGTCACACCTCTGGGCCTTTTTCTTTCCTGGGACTAGTTATGGAAAGGGAAGGAAAGAAATTTCCAGATTTTTCTGGCTCTTTTGTTCTCATTGACTAGAATGTGAAGTGAAATGTCGACTGAGAAGCTAAACACCCTTGAGAAATGAGAACACTTCTTTTGCAATGCTGCGATGAGGCTTGTCTGAAATAATTTTCCCAGCAGGGCAGTATGACCACATAGTCTTGAGTGGTCTGGATGCCCAGGAAGTGTGAATTTTAATACCACTTTTGTGCTTGCTGCGTGAGCATCCATATTTACTCTGCTCTCTGCCAGGCTGCAGGGCTACTACAGTGTATGTTGCAGAAACTATCCCCAACCATGAGGACTATAAAATACAAGAGATATCTATGCTACTTGGGTTAAAGTTTCCAGGCAAATAAGTATACATGCATGTAAGACATTTCTCCCTATGCACAGGTTTGGTTTAATTTTATCCAACAAACATTCCTAGTGGTTCAATGCCCACAAAATGAATGAAAACCAACGTTGATTTTTTTCTACTAGATATGAGAAATTGTAACCTAAGTTGAGAAAATATGTTAGTAGTTATTTCTCAGTTTGACAGAGTAGCTATTTCTCAATTTCACAGAGTAGCTCTTGGTTTGTTTCCTTATATTTGAAGGACTTAAGCAAACTTAAAAAGAAAGGGATGACTGAACTCATGCTATAGATGTGCTAGAGGAATTTCAGCCTGTAGATTCAGAAGCTTCTCACTTTTTGTTGTTACTCTGTTCAGGATGCCTGGGAGGAACTTCACCTACCAAGTGAACTTGGGAGGGATCTGGAAGGTGGGTGAAATCCTTATTTAGTGTTCGGAGAGTGAAAAGTCTATAAAGGGAATATTAAGATGTGGCAGTTTGAGGGACCTTCATATCGCACACAACCCCAGGTCTTAGTCAACACAGTCTTTTCCATTTTGTTCCAAAGCACCAGAATGACCCAGAAATGGGAGGGTGGGAACATGTGGGTCCTCATGATTCCAGGGATGGAGGGCAGTAAACACAGCCCTGCGCAGGGGCTCTGGGTTTTACCCTCATACTGTGATCACTGGATCGTTTTCCTCTTCCTTGCTTCTTCAGCTGAGGACAAGAACAGTTTGCAATTATTTCTACTACTTTTGAACACCAGGGTTTGGGCTTTAAAGGTACCCAAGTGGGGGGAAAAATTGGAGAACTTTCTGGAAACAATTGAACAGAGAAAAGGAGAGGGGTCAGAGGTGAATTGAATGCCGCATGACATTGAACTAATCTCGCAAATGGTCATACTCCTCTCCCGTGTGTTGGGTGCTTATCTGTTGTCCCAGAAGGAGGGATTTCGGAAGGTGTTATTCCGGGATGTAGAGCAGCACTCTTAATTGTGGAACCCTGAGAGGCATTCTTAAAAGCCGTTCATTGTCTCTGGAGTATCACAATGAGATGGTGGTCACTGATTTCATTATGTTTTCCCCTGTTGCAGCTGTTGGTTTGATCCTGTGCCAGGTGCTTAAAACAATTGTGGTTTTGCAAGAGGCTGGACAAAAAGGGGGATCATGTCAGTTCCCTGGTCAAAATTTTAACAGATTAGGGCCTTTCCTCATTATTTCATTTTCATTTAGAAAAAGAAACTTTTCAGGATGATTTTCTTTCCTAGAATTTCTTTTTTTTTTTTTTAAATCTTATTTTGAAAATATTCTGAGATGCCAATAGTATTTTCTGTTTCACTTAAAAACATAGAAGCAAAATGCCATTTGGAGGTGATGTTTTCACTGATAAGATTAACTAGATTTGACTGGTGTAAAAATATAATTTGGGATGCATTATTAAGGCAGATTGGTTTTATTTGCATGCCATTACATTACAGATGTGGTTGTGAAATCATTCAAATCATGGTACATTGAATGTCCCCTCTGGATTTTTAGGAATGTGTTCACCAAGACAGCCAAATTTTATTTCATTTTGTTTGGCGCATTTCATTGGCTGTAAATTGGAGAATATTTGCTTTAATATCTGAGTCAAAATTTATTTCCAAACATAATACTGCAGTTGTTCTTCCTCAGGATGTAAATTTCTTGGTTATTTCCTCAATATTTTACCTTCTACTTTTCTTTCTTTATTCTATGCTGGAGTGTGCTAAGACATTTTCCTTAAAGATTTTTATTATCTATCTTCCAAATGCACTGAAAAACACTTTTCATGGAATTTCTGAAATCCTCTTAATGATACAGTGATTCCATTGGGTACTCTATTTTTATTATGAAGTATAACTTAATATTTATGTGTTTTGAGTCAGTATTTATTGAGTTCTCTCCATTTAACCAACCGAGGTAGTATTCCTAGAAGGACTAGTGAATGAGACAGACCTGGATTTTAATCATGGTCTGCCGTGGAAAGCCAATGCCCTGCTCAATCTGTCGACTTCCTTGAGTCTTAGTCTCTGACTTTGGCAACTGGGCATTAGAGTAGCCTCACTCATTCCTTGTGACGCACAGATGAGACAGAGAGCCAGACTGGGTGCAAGGAAGGAGATCTGAACAGACCAGCTCACAGCATGCAATTCTGATTCCTTTTCCTGTCCCTCCTCATGGAGATACTTCCAGCAACTCCAACTTCACTTTCAAAAAAATGTGGCAAGATAAACCTAACAAGGTTTATTGCTTCAGTCATTTTCCAAAGTAAAGTTCAGAGGCACTCACTGATTTATGTTGTGAAACCAGAACTTTTTCATTTTCCCAAGTTGGAACTCTGTACCCATCCAAGAGTAACCCACCACTCACTTTCCCACAACTGCTGGGAACCACTAGTCTGCCTTCTGTCTCTATGAATTTGACTCTTCTAGATGCTTCATATGAGAGGAAACATAGGATATTTGTCCTTTGGGTCTGACTTATCTCGTTTTGCATTATGTTTTCAAGGTTCATTTGTGTTGTACCATGTTTCAGAATTTCATTTAAGGCTGAATAACATTCTATTGTATTTTATTTAGTCCTTTTATATATACAGTAGAGTGTAGTTTGACATTATATATGTCCATGGAGTATAACTTGTTCTAATTAGGATCCCATTCTTGTGGTTGTACATGATGTAGAGGTTCACTGGTGTTATGTTCATATATGAACATAGGAAAGTTATGTCTGATTCACTGTACTATCTTTCATTCTGTTGTATTTACATACCACATATTGTTTATCCATTGGTCTGTGGATGAACACTTGGGGTATTTCTCATTTTTGGCTGCTTTGAATAATGTTGCCATAGACATGGAAGTTTGAGTCCCCACTTTTCAATTCTTTTATAATTTTAATCTTTGGTGCTGAGGATTGAGCCTGGGGCCTTTTACATGCTGAGCACACAGTCTCGTACTCCCGGTCCTTCAGATCTTTTGAGTATCTTCCTCAAAGTGGACTAGTTAGAAATTCGGCCTCCAACTTCATTTGGATCTGACTTCAGTACTGCATTTATGGCCTGCTGCACAGTCCGTTGGTATATTACTGAGATCTCAATTATAAAATGTTTAAAATTGTTCCACACTTCTTCCCATCCCCAAGATCAGATCAGATCCTCTTTCTGATTAACAGTAAGACCAACTTTCAAGACAGTTTGGCACAAACCCTCACACTCTTTTACTTTCTCCTCCCCCTCCCTCTCGCTCTAAATATTTGGCAAAGGTATTTAAAACTTCACATCTTCTCTCTGCCTCATCTACTTTACCACTCAAAGATGATTAGTACATATTTTGGTATAATTTTTCTTTTAATCCTTCATTTTTTATGACAGTCATACTTTCCCACTTGCACTTAAAAGTCTTTTGAACTCTTAGTTCTATAACAAATTCCCTGCTAGTCTTCATTTTCTTTTTATTAGTGGGCCCTGACAAAATCACCGCTTGAACCTGTTCTTCCATAACATTTTTTTTTCCCTTTGGTGACAATGAATAATGTGCTTGGCACTACTAAAATAAAGCATCGATCCTGAGACAGGGGGATGCGAATAGTACGGGGAGTCCATATTTTCCCGAGTTTAACGTGGGGCAAGATTTCTGTTCCTTGAACAGTCATGTCCAGGAGAGTTGGACTGTGCATTTCATCCCTTTGATGTAAGTAAAAAATATTTGCCTCCCCAAATCCAATATTAGTTTGGATGTTTGTGTATTTTACAGATAATTTAAATAGAAGACAATAATAGCATTGGCTTGGCTATGTTAACTCCTCACATTTTACTTTTGCATGAACTTCCTAAGAATCAGAATACTCTGTGGTCAGTTGTTGTAGAGGATCCTCTCCTCACTCTCTGGAAAGTAGGTGACGGTTCTTGGGTGAAGATCTTGCCCTTTGGGGAAGTCGAACCTTCCATATGTGAAAGTTGTTAGAATGGAAACAAGTTCAACTTCTAAGATGAGAGATCTTGGTTCATAAGTCACCTGCCACTGGATGTGGTGTTACATGCCTGTAATTCCAGCAACTCCTTGGCTGAGACAGGAGGATTGCAAGTTCAAGGTCAGCCTCAGCAACTTAGGGAGTCCCTAAGAAATTTAGGAGACCCTGTCTCAAAATAAAAAATAAAAAGAGGTGGGCACGTGGCTCAGTGGTTAAGCACCTCTGGGTTCAATACCCAGTTTTAAAAAAATAAACAAAACATCTGCCACTCACTTGCTGTGCAGCTTTGACCAGACTATAAAACTTCATCATAATTTTGCATTGGTAAAATGAGGATTAATATAATTCCTTCTTCATAAAGTTGTTGAGGGATTAAATGACACAATTCATATAATGTCCATTGCCTGCCACATAAAGTTCAGTAAGTAAAAGGGTCAATTTTCCTAGAATGGCCAGAGAAGCCCCTGACAGAGTCTCCAGACAGGCAGTGAGTACAGAAGAGATGAGTCCCTTCTGAGGAATTCCATTTACTGAAATATCAATTACAAAATGCAGGTGCTGAGGTCTGGCTGGTTGCTACCTTGTGCAACAGAATCTGACCATTCCCCAGTGTGCTCTTTTTTTATTATTATTTTTTGATTCATTTTACATAAATGGGGTATGACTTTCATTTCTCTGGTTGTACCCAAAGTAGAGTATGATTACACCATTTGTGTAATCATACATGTGCACAGGGTGACGATGTTTGCCTCATTCTATTATCTTTCCTTCCCCTTGCCCTCTCCCACCCCTCATTTCCCTCTACACAATCCATCCTTCTTCCATTCTTCCTTTACCCCACCCCCCATTATTTAGCATCATGCATTTATCAGAGAAATCATTTGGCCTTTAGTTTTGTGGGATTGACTTATTTCACTTAGCATGATATCGTCTAACTTCATCCTTTTACCTACAAATGCCATAATTTTATTCTTCTTTATGACTGAATAATATTCCATTGTGTATATGTATGTTTTCAAACGTCAAGGCTCAGGACTATGTGTTTGACATGTCTCATGTACCTTAGCATCTAGAGACTAACGCAGATGTTTCCCTACTTATGATAGTTTGATGAACAATTTTTTGATTTTCCAATGATGTGAAAATGATATGTATTTGATAGAAATACTTTGATTTAGGAATTCCAATCCCTTCCCTGGCAAGGCACATGTGGTCTGACACTCCTTCATGATGGTGGGCAGGCCCAGCTGGCCACAGATCCTGGCAGGCACATGATCACAAGGGCAACGACCGACACTCTGCAGCGTGTGATGTGCTGCTACCTAGGATGCTTGGTAGATGAGCTGTACTACATGCATTTTTGAATTATGATATTTTGAATTTATGATAGGTTTTTTAGGCTGTAACCCCATCCATGGTAAGTTATGGAACATCTGCATAATTTACTGATAAACAAAAATGTCAGGGACTTCCTTTGTCAAATATTAGTAGGATCCTGTTTCCACATTAATTTTAAAGCTGTTTTCATCACTCTATAAATACATAATGAATACTTGTGCATGGAAACAAATCCAGATTTGATATCTTATTTGGCAATTTAAACTATTTGTATACAACTCCTAGATACTTCAAATTCTAATAATCTTGTTAATTTTATGCAAATAACCAATAAGAGCCATTAATAAAGAGAATAGAAAGATAACTAAGCTTTATAGATGGCAGCTAAATTTATGGATCAATTAGGCATAAGAGAAAAGGATTTTGAAAATAAAATGTTACTGTGTTGGAATTCTTCAATTAGGTTCTTGGGCAGGATTAGTACAATTGGTTTTTATTTGATGTGTGGGTGCTTAAAATTGGACAGTTAATTTATCCTTGAGAATTCATTTTGGTTTACATGCCTTAAATATGAACTGTTAGCTAAATGCTTACATGTGTTGATAAGAAGTGTTAAGTGTTTATTCCTTAATGGTGCAAATGTTTCCCATGTTTTCATAATTAGCTTCTTGCTTAACCTCATGAGAACCTCCTTGATTTTAATGCAGAGTTTTTTCGGAGTACTGTATATAATTTTAGTGAGCTCTCCTATAAAAAAAATCATAAAATAAGAGTTGATGTCATATATTTTGACGTTTGGGGGTCATGAATTAAATCCGTGTGGGTGCTTCCCTAGGTGTGTTGTGGGCTGTAGTGCACCTTGGAATGTGTCAGTTGGAGTTAGGGACATTGGAAAGCCCCTTTCCAATACAACTCTGACCCCACAAAGTAAGGAAGGAATCAAATGGGGGAAAAACAACTACACTGTACACTTATGTCAGCAGACCTGTATTATTGAGAAAAAATGATCTTTAGATTTAGAGGCTATGATCAAAGCAAATATTTTTAATATCTTCATGTTTAACTATTAAGCCCTGAGCAGAACACTTGAACTTTAGCTTCTCTTTTAAAAGAGACACTTAGCAGTCTGTAGATTTTATGTGCAAGAAACCCTTCAAGCAAGATGTTCATTTTCTCCTCTATTCCTTTGACTTTGTAATTTATTTATGAGGATTTAAATTTACTTTGGAATGTAATAGCATAGACTTATTATATTCACAAATAAATCTATTCTATGGAAATGGTCGTGAGGAGAAAGATGAGCCAGGGGTAATCTTGTAGGATTTTGTAAAATCATGAAACAGATATTTTTAAGAAGTTAAAATATGCAATGAAATGGAATCAATAATAAATGATCCACATTAACATGCATGTGTAAGCGGATTATTAGAGGGTGTGCTAGTTAGCTTTCAGTTACTGTAATAAAACACTTGAGTTAGTTAACATAAAAAGAGGATGGGTTTATTTGGGTTCCTAGTTTCAGAGGTTTCTGTCCATGGTTGGTTGGGGCAACCAACCATGCTTTTGGGCCTGTGGTGAGGCCACAAATCATGGCAGGAACAAATGGTGGAGGAAGTTGCTCACCTCGGCTGGGAAGCAAAGAGGAAGGAGTGTGGGTCCCAATATCCCTTTAAGGGTAACTTCCCAATGACCTAACTTTCTTTCACTAGGCTCCCCCATCTCACAAACTGGCGACCATGCCTTAAATGCTTGGGTCTTTAGGAGACACTTAATTCAAACCATAGCAGAAACAACACTATAATTTGAGAACACGTCTCTATAAAGAACAAGTTTTCGAATAATTAGAGTAGGTTTGATTTTTTCAAGCAACCATAAAATCCACTCATATCAGTGAAGTGTCAAATTTGAAATCATAGTGAAGACAATTCCTGGGTTCCACATTCTCTGATGAACCGCTCGTTGGCCCTTCTCACCTGGGAAGAGCTGTGCCTTTGTGCTAATGTCTGGCCCCCCGCAGTGTTGAAGAGCAGCCCCCGTCCCTCCCCACAGCTGCTTTCGTGTTCCTTACTCTTGTTCTCATGGGCCTGAGTTTTGGGGTCCTGAGGTGAAGCAGTCATTGTTTTGCTTAGGGTCATCATCTTCTCAGTCATTGCTTTCTTTTTTCCTCATACCTTTTTTTTTTTTTTATTGGTGCATCAAAGTTGTACATAATTGTGGTATTTGTTGTTACCTAGTCATATGTGCACACAATATAACAATATAATATGGTCAATATCATTCCCCAGTATTTCCCCTTTTCCTCTCCACCTCCCCTCCCCTAGCCCCTCTCCTTTATTCCACTGATCTCCCTTTGATTGTCATGAGATTCCGTCAAACTTCATTTTCCTTTTTCCTCTATAGCTTCCATACATGGGAGAAAACATTCTGAGTTTGACTTATTTCACTTAACATGGTAGTCTCCAGTTCCATCCATTTTCTTGAAAATGACATGACTTAATTTCTCTTTATGGCTGAATAAAAACTCCATTGCGTGTACACCACATTTTCTTTATCCATTCATCTGTTGAGGGCCACCTAGGCTGGCTCCATACTTAGGCTATTGTGAATTATGCTGCTATAAACATGGGCATGCCAGTATTATTGTAGTAAGACGACTTTAATTCTTCAGGATAAATACTAAGAAGAGGTATAGCTGGGTCATATGGTGGTTCCATGCCTAATCTTTGAGGAAGCCCCATACTGATTTCCATAGTGGCTGTACTGATTCACAATTCCACCAACAGTGTAAAAGTGTTCATTTTTTCCACTCTTCCTCAGCATTTGTTATTGTTGGTCTTGATGACTGCTGTTCTGTTGGTCATTACCTTCTTTATAGACCCTGATATGAAGAAGCCTGTGCTCCTCAGACATGATGAAGGAGGAGGCAACAGAGCATTTGTAGTTTTCTTTGGGTCATCTGACAGATAGACTCACTAAACTCCGCTGTGTGCCTGGGAATATGCTGGGCACAAGATGAGTGGTGATGCGTGAGACTGATATGGTCCTTCTTCACCAAGCCTAAACCCATCTGGGAATTGAGGAAAGCAATCAAAGCCAACGTGGTAGGCGCTGATAGGACATAAACTAGGCACGGTTGGACGGGCAGAAAAGATTTCTCAGAGTACTTGAAATCTTCTCAAGTACCAAATGGTGTACTTGAAAGACAAACAGGAGCCCCTGCTGCCACGAGTAGGGAGAGTGTGTATCCACAGGAAAAAAAGAGCCATGCAAAGTCCTGTGAGTGACAGGAGCCTGCTGTGTGTGGACAGAAGATGTGGCTGAAGCTGGGTGTGACTTAGGGAGTGAGGAGAGAGTCCTGGGGAGGAGCTGGGAAGAACCCTGTGAGCTGTGTTGGGTTTTGGGATTTTATCCTTAGACCATGGAGAATACCAATTCAGGATAAGTGGTAGGATGGTGTGTGATATTGAAAAAAAGTCATTCTGGCTATATGGTGGAGACAAGGGAAAGTTGGAGGCAGGCGACCACAGTGTGCTGTTGTGACGATCAAGGAGGGAGACGGCACAGACACCAGTAGTGAGGGTGAGCACGGGGAGAAATTTGTTCTGCACTTGCGTGTGTGTGTGTGTGTGTGTGTGTGTGTGTGTGTGTGTGTGTGTGATGGGGGTGTGGAGGGAGGGTCCATTGAGGAGGAGGGAAGATCTAGAATAACACCAATGATTCTGGTCTCGTGGTGGGGTAGCGGGTATGGACACATTGCTAAGGCAAGAAGATAGTCAGTTCCACTGGGACACATTCATTCTGCAGAGTCTGTGAGTCAAGTCTGCATGGACCGAGGGCGGGTAGACATAGAAGTCTGAAGTTGGGTGGGGAGACTTGGTTTGACATGACAGTCAGGGAAGTGCTGAGGGAAAGGAGGTAAAAGGGAAGATCCATAATAGCAGATTTCTCTTAGGCTACTGCTTGTTTTATTTGGCCTGGGTTTGTATTCCTTTGGAATCTCTGATTATGGGTCATTGCTTATTTTCATAACTAACAAATGCAGACTTTCTGGTGATGATAACAAAGAAGAAAACAGCTGCTACTGAAAGAGAGAAATTAAGGGAAGGAAAAAGAAAAAGTCAAGTGAAAGGAATTCAGACATACTGAAGGTGAAGTCCATGTGACTCCTCTGCTGCCCTGGGGGCCTGGGGATTCTTGTGCATAGGTGGCTTCTTCTCCCCACTCTTCTGGCTTCCTGGTCATTTGACATTCCTGCTCTTCCTCCACATCCTGTCACTCAAACCTTGGCTCCCCCAGAGGCTTTTCATTTTTATTCATTTTTGATCTTTACCTTTGCCTTGCTGGGGATTGAGCCCAGCGTGTGGTGCATTCTAGGCAAGTGCTCTACCCCTGAGCTACATTCCCAGTTGCCATTTTTGTGTTCTGGTGGACAAGAAAATAGTGATTATTATTTTTCAGAACCATCACCTGAACATAACACCGCAGCTTTAGCCTTTAGTCACATGTGCGCAGGATCTTGGGTCTCTTCAGTAAAAACACTAAGGCTGCACTGATACCATTGGTGCAAGTTGGTTTTTAAAGAGGTAAATATACTTCAAAAGGATTTCTGAACTATTGTTTCCACAAGATCAAATAATGAGATTTTAAGAATTTCCTCTTATAGCAAATTAAATCAATTGCCTTAATAGCACACACTGACCAAGTTATACTCATTAAGGAAAAAAATACTACTTTGTTGTCATCTTCTTCTGATAATAGTTGTTGGTGCCTTTTGGTTAAGAAGGACATAACTTTCCTATGTTCACATACGAATACACCTCCAGTGAATCTCCACATCATGTACAACCACAAGAATGGGATCCTAATTAAATGTTATACTCCATGTAGGTGTAATATGTCAAAATACACTCTACTGTCATGTATAGCTAAAAAACAACAAGTTAAAAATTCTAAAAAGAAGAATTTATTTTAATTGTAGATATCAAATCTGTGCTATTAACTGTTTCTTCTAACCAGTTTATCAGTGTTTTTTAATGTATTCCAGGCAGGAGGAAATCCAGCATTGTCAAAATGGGTTTGCATTATGACATGATTCTGTTGTGCATCTGTTTTTATTCTTGTTAAAGAATGAAATCAACTGCACAAATCCAGTGCATTTTGTGTATTAAGCTTGTTAGTTGAAGAATTTCACTTACTTCTGTAAAGATAAGCATCTCCAGTGGATGACAAATCCAATCAGGAAGTCTTGCCAATTGGCCTGTGATCCAATTCATCTCTCCCTCTTCTGGCTTGCGAAATACCTGCTTTTTGGGGAGAAAGCAAGTCAATGTAGTATTTGATTCAAGTCATTATTAACTTAATGCATATTCACTTTTTTGAGCTAAAATATGTGAACATATTCTGAATAAACCCCATAAGAGATCAAACAGTAAACATTTCTTTAAAGTACCAGAAAAATGCACCTTTTGCTTAGAGTTAGCATCTGCCCAAATTTTGTTTCTAGCTGTATTACTTCCACAATTTGTCCTTATTAATAAGGATGATTCTAAAAATAATAACTCTGCCTGGATATTTGAGGCAGTGTGTGGTCTCTTGCCAAAGTTCCAAGTTTACAACTCAATTGAATAGTTTGCTGGTTTCTATTAGCAATAGAAGAATGCAAATGTTAATTTGATCTGAAGCCTGTTTATACAGTAACTTTTATAATGTGTATCTAAAGATGGAGAACCAAGTTTTATGAGGCCATCATTTCTTGTCAAGTCCCCACTCCACCCTTTTCTAATCAAGTTTGACCCTCATGTTGAATAAAGAACAAAGAGCACTGGCTTAAAACCTTTCACTACATGTTGCATCTTGCCCTTACTAAATGGAAAGATAGAGACCTTAGCACAGCATCTGAATTAGAGGGTGGAATATATACATTCAATTTTGGGGGAGTGGGGAGAATGGGAAACATGTTTTTAAACAGTGTGTATCATTTCCTTAGTCTGAATTCAGGACATTTCCCTAAGAAAATTGGACTTAAATAAAAACATACTGATACTGATTACTGAAGCTTAATGTTCTGCACACTACAAACCAGATTTCTCTTGATGGATAAAGAAGCGGAGGTGACTTCTCAATCTTAGAGTAGAAACTCCCTCTGAGCAACTGGATGCATGCACCTAGACATGTATTCTCACATTCAAATCCTAGAATGATTTTATGTAGTGGACACCATATTGTCTCTAGTTTGGAGAGGAAGAAGGGGAGACCCAGAGAGGTTCAGCAGCTTGCTCAGCAACCTCCGGCGAGTAAGTGACCAACTTACTCAGGATGAGCCCTGTGGACACCCAGTACCTCCCACTCGAATTTTGGAGTTCCTTGTTTCATTTGAATATCTAATTGAAGATCCTTTAATTTATGTTTTAGGAAGGGCCACTTTGGAACACATTATCAAAATCTGATTTCTAACAGCTCTGTTTGGACAATTTTATTGAGTGGTCCAGGTGAAAACACAAAACCAAACCCAAACATCTCACCCACCGAGGACCTTGACCTTGGGGCACAGGTGAGACATGGTGCAGCTCTACTCTAGGCTGTGTGAACTTCCAGAAGGCGAGGCACCCGAAGAGTCCTGGAGCAATCTGCTGAGGTAGAAATTAAGTCCAGCAGAGGTTTCATTTACACTTAGCATGGAGAGAAGAAGGGCAGTTCGGGTGGGAACTGAGAAAGGCCGAGTTAATGATATGAACACATCATCTAGCCATTTCCCTGTAGATTCTGACTGGCTGAAGTCCCTGAAATAATGTTAATTCTGTCCTCTTGCTTTTCATAGGGCATAATGACTACATGTGTCCAGCGACCAACCAGTGCACCATTGATAAAAACAGGAGGAAGAGCTGCCAGGCCTGCCGGCTCCGCAAATGCTATGAAGTGGGAATGATGAAAGGTGGTAGGTACCCCGCTGTGGCACCCCTTCTGGCTGGCCTTGCCTACTGGCCAGTGCTGGTGATGCCTGTTTGCATAACCACTGGCAATTTAGTGTGTTCTAATTCATATTGTCCCCCTATTTCTCTTTTCAACAAAATACATTTTTTTTCAAAGCACTTGGACATGACCGGAACTAGAAATTCTAACATGCCATTTTGTGTTTCGTATTTTCAATGTAAATAATCGTATTTTAAATGAAATGTGTGTGGAAGTAGTGGTGGAGGAAAAGGAAGACTGCTTGATGAATTATTCTGGAAATATTTTTCAGTTCCTGATTATATTGCTAATGCTAGAAAATATCTGGAGGTAAACCTCTCCTCATTCACACCTGGTCACGTGAGAGCTAAATACCTAATGTCTTGATGTACCTTAGGGAATTTGAATTTCAATGCGAAGGGATCATTCGCTTTTGGAATTCGAGTCAAGCAGCACGTTTTATCATCTCCGTGCTGGGACAGTGCAGTGATTACTGAGTACTGACGAATCCCCAGGCTCAGGATTGATGCCCACATGCTTACTTTACCTCTGTGGCTGTGGGAGTGTGCATCTATGTTTTCCTGTCTCCTCGTGTTCGGTCCTCCAGTTTTCTTGTATGGGGATCTGGAGTCCTTTTCTGGGGGTTGTTCCATGCTCCTGTTTAAGGAGCCTGATTGATCCCCTTGTGTTCTCGGGAATGTCATCTTGAAGAACATTGCTTCTGGTTTTGGATAGCCTTCAAGCATAGTTGGGGAGAACAAATAGGCACTGTGTAATTAAGTCCTGGATGCATTCAATGTTCCGCAGTGATACAGGAGGCAGGGAGGGGTCAATGGCCTTGCCGTCTACTGACTTCCCTGGGGAACGACTTTCAGAAGCAGGCGAGGTTTGGGATGATCTGAGGAGAACCTGGTTGCAATGAAAAAGAACAGTGACTTTGCAAATACAGGGCAGCTAACTTTTTAACTCACTCGGACCTGAATGAAGGGAAAGCAGAGGGAAAACCAAGAATAGGGGTCAGGATGAAGGCATGCTCAATCATTACCAAGCTTACAGAGAAAGAAGCCTTAGTTCCATGGTCAGGTTGAAATTTTGAATACAGCATTTGGAATAAATTTTCTTGGTGAAAAGATGAAATGTTGAATTTAAGCATTGTCGGAGATGTGACTATATGTCTTGAATGTCTGAAAAAGCAGCTTTTAATTCAAAGCGTAATTAATTCTAAGAATTGAACAGCTGCATTCAGAAAATGACACTTTGAGTAATAAATGGATTAAATATTTAAGGAATTAATTTTTCTTTGTGCCATTGGAAAATTAGTCATACTTAAGTAAGCTCACAAAAAGCTTCTTAAGATAACTTGATAAATGACAAAAGATAACGGCTACATAAGAAAAGTTTAATTTGAGACAACAGAGTCCAAGTGTAATATTCTTCTTTGGCAGTTGTAGGTAGGATAAGCCAGGATTTTTATTGCCTCTAAAAGCTGAAATAATAAACTTGTAAAGAGGCCCAAAACATTTTTTTTTTTAATTTGGTGGTATTCATACATTGACTTCATAAAAACAATTCTTTTTTTTTTTCTAATTAATATCCAGATACAGTCTGGCTACAGAAATATAAATTATTCATCCTTGTTTTTAATCTAACAAGAATTCCTATTTGTAAAGTCATAAAAAAATCCTTCTCACTGTTTTCTAATAGAAATCTAAATAGTTTGATGCTACCTGGATCATCTGCATGTATACACTTGTATATTTATGACCATAAAATATGTACCTGCGTAGTTTTCTGGGGTTGCCATAGCAAAAATGAACTGTGTGGTTCAAATGATAAAAATTAATTTTCTCACATTGTTGGAGGCAGGAAGTCCAAGGTCAAGTTGGTAGGAAATGTGTTCCTGGCCTAGGCGTCTCTTCAGGCTTCTGTTGTCCTCATGTGGCCTTATCTCTGCTGCTTGCTTCTGGTATATTTTCCTTTTCTTATAAGGATGCCAGTCCCTTTGGATTTGGGGCCCACCCTTATGACTTTATTTAACCCTAATTATCTCCATAAAGATAGTCAGATTGGGGCTACAGTTTCAACATATAAATTTTGGAGGACACAATTCAGTACATAACGGGCTACCATAACAATACCAGGGACCAAGTGGCTGAAATAACAGAAGTTCATTTTCTCACAGCTCTGGAGGCTGGACTTCTGAGATCTGTGGGCTGGTGGGCTGGTTTCTCTGGAGGCCTCTCTCCTGGGCTTGCAGAACCTGCCTCCTTTCTGTCCTCACATGACATTTTCTCTGCCCAAGCACCTCTGCTATCTCTTCTTCGCATGAAGACATCAGGCATACTGTGTTAGCACCTTGCCTTTATGACTTTGTTTAATCTTAATTGCTCTTCTAAAGACTTCATCTCCCAAAACAGTCATGTTCTGAAGTCCTACGAGTTAGGGTTTCAATATATGAATTTGCAAGTACATCATTAATTACATAACAATATCCCATTGAGATTACTCAATGATTGTTCAGTATTTATCCACATATAATGAAAATGTGTCCTTTTGGAAGTTGATCTATATTCATGAGTTTTGATTCAAGTTTTATCATAAAACCGTAGGCTGTAAGAACATCACATTTTAGTTATATGTATAAAGCGCCTGCCATAAAGCAATATAATTTATTGTATTTTTTTATAATATGGGATACTGCATATAACCTCATGGCACCTTATGTAACAACTCTTCCAAAATCCCACTGAATAAAGACTTAATTTACAACTGGAAGTGCAGTTATAACTAACTATAAAATTTGCAGTTGTAAAAAACAGCTGCAATTGAATAAATCTTTACAACATTTTCCAATTGGTTTCATTAACAATCTGGTTTCTTAACTAGGCTAGTTGCCAATTAGAATAGTGAATCTCTATATGAAATAAAAAGTCTGGCTTCAGAGAATCACATAACCTACCTTCTGCTTTAATAGCAAGGCTGAATGAATTTGTGAAGATGTATTCCAAAGATCCAAGAGAATAGGATTTATCCTCATAAAAAATCAGTTTTAATCTGTTGATTGTGTACTATCCCCTGGCCCAAATTCCATGATTAGATTTGCTTCTGAGCTATAATAGTTCAATGAGATGAGGGAGTTAAGATGTGCCTGAGGGGGCGTTTTTCCATCTTAGTGTGTGTATTTTTCTTCTTCATCTGCTTCCTTCCCCTTCAGCCTTAAAAATGCAGATTAAATAGTTCAGGAATTTGTCTTTCTTTGTACTTCTTGAAAATTAATTCCTGTTCCTCTGCATTAAGTTGGATCCCTGTATTCTAGCTTCCACAGCGGACGTCTCTGAGACCCCATCTCAGTTGTTCAGAGTCTGTCTTCTTCTCTAGTTCATAAACTCTTTGAGGCAGTCTGAGATTCTTTCTGTCCTGTTGACTGGTATAGCACTAAACAAGTCACAAATTGGCGTTCAAGAAAAAAAAAATTTTTGCAAAAGTTAATTGACTTAATTCATTGAAATAGTATCTGTTTAGGGCTTTTTATATGCAAGCTGTTATGGATAAAGTGAATATGAATAAGGCCCGAGTCTCTTCCATCAACGTCCTCACAGTACCAAGAAGACTCCTAACAAAAGTGCATTTGAAGTGGTAAATAGAAATCCAGAAAATTTGAGACTTGACTAGCTTGAAAAACGGCTCAAATAATGAAGAACCAGAATGGATGTACAGAGCTTTAGCCAACTTCTCCTGGGTTCAGCCCAACCCAGAACATTACTTAGCCCATCTGACTTCCAAGGTATATTGTTACCCATGAGTTTGACAAGAAAAGGGAATACTGACCCCTCCCCAGACAGCGAGCAAACCCCATTAAAATCACTTTTATGAGCTTCACTGCTCTTGGATGTAAGATGAGATAATTTCTACTCAACCAGTTTGTCATGAAGATCACAAATCATAACATAGGAAAATACTCTACAAATTTAAAGTACCATACAAGAATTATTTATCTTTTATGTCAAAAATAATTCTTATCTTACTTAGGAACATCATGTCTGAATGCTGCTATTTTTTTTTTTTTCAATTGGAAGAAAGAGACAATTTCATTTCTTCTACTAGGTAAAATTGTTTAATTCCTTTGTGAAGAATAAAAACCTAGACTCAGACATGTATTCTTTTTCATTTCATACACTGGATATAGTTGCAAGATGAGTGAGATTTATTGTCACTTTATGATGCCAGAGATTTATGTAGGTTTATTAAAGTTTTTTTTCCCTACCATAGGCTCAGAGGCATGTTGGTGGCAAGGTTCACATGTCCATAGTCCAGGAAGTTGGCATGTAGGAGTTAATTGATGTGCATGACTCTTGCACTAACTATCCTTGTTGTATTTTGTCATAACATATTCAAAAGAAATTTCAGATAAAGTAGTAATTGTCAGCTCATCTTTTTTTCGATGACATGTTGCAATATAAGGTTTAGGATTATTTCAAAACAGTAAAAACTTAAGCATTGCAATAATTTTACTTTATGTTTGTTTTTATCTCTATATTTACTTTCTAAAGCCTAAATGTGTGTTATGTTGATATATAAAAACATAAAGATTATGCCTATGATTATGGTACACTGTGTGATCTTTTGATGCATGGATACTTTGTTATATGTAAATCAGGTAAATCATATCTATCTGAAACATTCATCCTTTCTTTATGGTGAAAACCTTCAATCACTTCTAGTTTTTTGAAGCACACAATCCATTGTCATTGTCTGTGGTTGTCCTGAGATGCAATAGCACAATAGAACTTCTTACTCTTTTCTAACTGTAACTGATAGCCACTGACCAATCTTCCTCCTTCTACTCTCTCAGCTCTGCTCACCGTGGTCCCACTCTCGGCTTCTCAGATGAAGTCAGCCTTTTCACATTCTATATGTGAGTGATACCATGTGGCACTTGTCTTGCTGTGTCTGGCTTAGTTTAGTTACAACAATGGTCTCTCCGATTCCATCCATGTTGACAAAAACGACAACTTCATCCATTTGAAAGGCTGAATAGTGTTCCATTGTGCATACGTGCCACATTTTCCTTATCTGCTGATGAGTGAATGGACACGTGGGTTGATGGTGTTTCTTGGCTATTGTCATGAAAGCTACAGTGAACATGGGTGTGCGTGTGTCTCTTCAACATCCATGTTTCCCTTTGATGTAAACCCAGAAGTGGGATTGCTGGATCATAAGGCAGTTCAGCTTTTAGTTTTTGGAAGGACCTTCATAGCATTTTCCGTACTGACTGTACTAGTTTATGTTCCTACCAACGGTGTGCCAGGGTTCCACTTTCTTCACGTCTTCACCAGCACTTGTTATTCTTTCTCCTTTTTCTTTTCTTTTTATGAGCATGTTAGAATTTTACATGATAGCTTCATTATGCTACATTCGTATGTGCACACAACAAAATTTGATCAATCTCATTCCCGGGTACCTTGCCTTTCCCTCCCCTCCTTCATCCCCTGATCTGCTTGTTGCTGATCTCCTGTCTGTCATTGTTACTGCTATTTTAATTAGAGCACTATAATTATATATCTTTATGATTCATTGTGGTGTATTTGCTACATACATAGACATGGCGTACTTTGATAGCTTCCCATGTACTATTGCAGTACTTCCCCATGGATGCCCTTCCCCTCCCTCTTGATCCCCTTCCTCCATTCTATTGGTCTTCCTTCTGCTTTCATGAGTCCCTCCCACTTTTTGTTTTTCTATATTCCTTTCATTTCTGTCTCTCTTTAGCTTCTGCATATGAGAGAAAACATTCGACCCTTGACTTTCTAAGTCTGGCTTATTTCACTTAGCATGTTTTCTTTGCTCTGCAGAAACTTTTCAGTTTGACGTAATCTCATTTCTCTATTTGTGCTTTAGTTGTCTGTGCTTTTGGGATCATGTTAAAAAAATATGTCCTCATTCCAATGTCTGGAAATGTTTTCCCTATGTTTTCTTTTAGAATTTTCATAGTTTCAGGTCTTACATTTAGGTTTTCAATCTATTTTGAGTTGATTTTTGTAACTGGTGAGTGATTGGTAGGAGTCTGGTTTCATTCTTCTGTGCATAGATAACCAATTTCCAATTTCCCCAGCACCCTTATTGGAAAGTGTGTCCTTTCTCCAATGTGTATCTTTAGCACCTTGGTTGAATATCAGTTGGCTGTGAATGTGTGGGTTCATTTCCAGGCTCAACATGACAAATCAATAAATGTGATATGGCATATCAAATGTGATTCAATTTATCAATGAAATAAGGACAGAAAACATGATCCTCTCAACAGAGGCATAAAAGATATTTGGTAAAATTTAGCATTCTTTCATGACGAATGAAGCGTGGAAGGAATGTACCTCAGCATAACAACATTCTTCCAAATGAAGTATGGAAGGAATGTACTTCAGCATCACAAAGGCCATATATAATAAGCTCACGGCCAACATAGTACTGAATGGGAAAAGCTGAACTCTTTCTAAGATCTGGAACAAGACAGGAATGTCCACCTTTACCACTTTTATTCAAAATAGTGATGAAAGTCCTAGTCAGAACATGCAGGAAGAGAAGGAAAGAAAAGGCTTTCAAGTTGGAAAAGAAGGGTCTGATTATCACTGTTTGCAGGTGACATGATCTTATATGAAAGAAATGTCATAGAAGACACCAAAAAACTTTTGGAACTAATAAACACATTCGGCAATGCTATTAGATACAAAATTAACATACAGAAACTGATAACTTTTTATATACTTTTGGCAAGCTATCTGAAATAGAAATCAAGAGAGCACTCCCATTTACAGTAGCTACAAAATTTGAAAAGTCTAGAAATAAATTTACCCAAGGAGGCGAAAGACAGCTATAATGAAAACTATAAAACATGGATGAAAGAAACTGAAGAGGACACAAAAAATTGAAAGATATTCCTTGTTTATGGATTGGCAGAATGAATACTATTTAAATGTCCATACTACTCAATGCAATTTGTTGACTTGATGAAATCTCTATCAAAATGACTTTCTTCAAAGGCATAGATAAAACAATCTCAAAATCTGTACAGAACCATAATAAACCCCAAATAGCCCAAACATCTTTGAGCAGAAAGCAGGAGACTTTGTATTCCCTGACTTTAAAACTTGCTGCAAAGCCATAGTAATCAAAACAGCTTGGTATTGGTAATGCTACAGATTTGAAGTAAGGTAAAAGCATACTACTCGTTTAAACGGGGAAATACAGGCATGAATCTAGAATAACACAAAAGCCCAGTGAATAGCTGGAAAATATAATATTTCCTTGTTGTTTAATATTTATCACTACTATAATTATTTTTGTTGATGAAATGAACTCTCAAACCAGGGATTGGTATTTTCCTTTAATCCTACATTAGCTATCTTGTAACTAAAAATAAGTTATATTAATAAGTTATTAATAATAATAAGTTATATAAATAATAATACATAATTTATTATTAATATTAATGATGCTAGAACCAAATCAATAATTAAAAGCAAGTATGAGGCCCAGTGGTGCATACCTATAATCCCAGCTGCTTGGGAGGCCGAGGCAGGAGGATTGCAAGTCCAAAGTCAACCTCAGCAAAATTGAGGTACTAAGCAACTGAGTGAGACTTTGTCTCTAAATAAAATACAAGATAGGGCTGGAGATGTGGCTCAGCGGTTGAGTGCCCCTGAGTTCAATCCTTGGCACCCCCTCCCAAAAAAACCAAGTGCAAATTACTGTTTTTGGATTGCCCAATACTTGCAAAAGAATTATAGCTGCACGTTAATCCAAGTTTTATTAAGAGGGAGATTTGGAAGTTGATTTTTAGGACTCAATTTAAAAAAAAAAAAAATGTTAAAGAAAAATTAATCCTCCTTTACTGAAGAGATCCTGGTTGTTTTAAGTAGCAACCTACATATTTCTGATATTTTGCTTCACTTTAAATCTATCAAACTCTTCTTCCACAAACAGAAGCAATAGTCAATGTATGAAACAGAAAAACTGATTTGTTGGCCTCTCTTCTCCCAATATGGTGTTTATGAGAAACCTTTTTGGAACTGAATGGCTCCAAGGAGCACAATTTGCAAACCACTGATCTAATGCAACCCCCTCATCTTCTGATAAGAAGACCAAGGCCAGGAAAGACTAAGTGACTTGATCAAAGCTTTGAATTGCTTAGCAGGAGAATTAATCCTAGATTGAGACTCAGAGTTCTTTTTCTTTCTAGCACCTCTTTTGCTACCCCTCACTTTTAGCATGAAAAATATTGATTAAAAATGTGAGTGGCATATAAATAAGTTAATGCACACAAACACATATACATATCCAGAGAAAAGAAATCCAGAATAAAATAAGCCATCTAATTCTATTCTTCCAGATACCAGATGACACCAAGAGTCAAGTAGTCTGTTGACCTGGAGGCTAAGGGAATCTGGCCTAAGAGGCTCACAGCTCTCCTGTGCTCAGCTTCCATGTCTGCCTTAGTTGTCATGGCAGCAGTGGTGGTAGCAGCAGGTGGGGAATGTGTCAGGACTCACTCTGAGTTGCAGAGTTTAAAGAACTGAGTAGGTGGGCAGTGACCACACTGGGGTCAGAAAATAGGATCAGTGAGAAACCCAGGTGCAAAAACTATAGTCATACAATTCCAAGGAGAAAGGAAGTTTTACCTATCCAGTAGGTTAGCTTGGGTGAAAAAATAAGACAAGTATTTAGTTTTTCTCTCCAAATCTTGGTAAAAATGGAAGAGATGACCTGCTTTGTTCTGCCCTTGACTGCCTAGGGGCAAAAGCAGGTTGGCTTCTGTGACTGTTGGTTCAGTTGGGTGAAGTGTGATGGAGCCAGCACCATGATCCTTGTAAGAGCAGTGTGATCTTTGGATATTGTAATGTAGATCCAGCAACTTTCTTACAAATGTGACCAAGTGTGATGGGATTAACTCAAAGATTGATGTCCTACTGACTGTTTTGCCAACTGCTTTTGTCAAGGTCACCAATGACCTCCATGTTGCTCAATCCAGCTGTCAGTTCTCAGCCCTCATGCATTTGACAGAATAGATCATTATCTCCTCCTTAATGCACACTCTGGACTTGACTTCTAGTGTAGTACACTCCCTTAGTTTTCCTCCTATCCTCTTCTTCCTTCTAGATTTTCTTTGCATTTTTCTCCTCTTTTTCATAGTCTTTTAATATTGGAGTGGCCCATGGTCTAGTTTTTGTATCTTTTTTCTCCTCTGTCTTTTCCTTACCTCCTTGGTGATATCTAGTCACATATGAATACCATTTATTTGCTGATGACTCTTGAATTCATACCTCCAGCCCTCTCCCTCTCCCATGTCACTGACTGTTTGTGCATCTGCTTATGGATCTTCCTCTCTTGGATGTCTAGATAATTATAGAACCTCAGACTCATCTCATCCAACTTGAATCCATGCTCTTTCGCCTCAGTAAAGCCTGGTGCGTAATCTTTCCCATCTTAGCTAATAATGCCATGTTTCAAATGACTTAGTTCAAAAAATTTGTGTCCCCCTTCATTCCTCTCCTCCTACACCCCACATTCAGAAAATTATGGTGACCGTACCTTCAGAAGTTTTCAAAGTCTGAACACTTTTACTCTCGCCTGTTTGATGTGAAACACACCATCGCCTTTCTCCCAGTTTATCATTTATTTCTTCCCCTACAGACTATTCTCCCTGCAGATACATTAAAAACATATTAGATCTGTCACTTCTCAAACTTTGAGTGACTTCCCCTCTCAGTTGATGTCATAATGACCCTTAGACCCTATGCCATCTGCCTCCTCTAAATTCTCCTTCTTTCTCCTCCTATGACTCTCTCTCTTGCTAACTCCATTCTATCCCTGTGGGCCCACTTCCATTTTCCTCTCTCTGCAATGCCAGTGCCCGTGTATATCCATGTGGCTAACTCACTTCCCTCCAGGCTGTTCTCCATTATTACTTTATCAATGAAGCTTAACCTATTCTGTTGATAATTCAGTGGGTTTCCTCACATCCGCCCTTTGTGCCCCCCCATTTTATCATTAAAGGATGTTGAATTTTGTCAAGTGCATTTTCAGATGTATTGAGAGGATTATATGAGTTTTGCCCTTTATTCTGTTAATGTAGTAAATTTGTAGATTTGCTTATGTTGAATTTTATTTTTGTCCTGTAAATTACACTTGAACATGGTAAATGATCCTTTCAATTTGCTGGTGAAATCAGTTTTTTGTATCCATATTTATCAGGGATATTGAGTTATAATTTTCTTATAGTGTTCTTTCACATCAGGATAATGCTGGCCTGGTAAAATGAGTTTGGAGGAATTCCCTTCTCTTCAATTTTGTCAAAGAGTTTGGAAAGGATTAGTATTAGTTCTTTAAATACTTGAAAGGATTCAGCAGTGAATTCATAAGGTCTTGAGCTTTCATCTTATGGGAAACTTTCAATTCCTGATTTGATTTCTTACCCTTTATTGGTCCACTCAGATTTTCTATTTCTATATGATTAAATCTTGGTTAGTTGTACATGACTAGAAATTTGTCCATTTCTTCTTGATTATCAAATGTGTTGGTATATCATTGCTCATAATAATATCTTATATTTTTGTATTTCTGTCTCTCTTTCATTTCTGATTTTTAGAAATGGTTTTTTCATTTCTGTTATCTATTTTCTTTAGTCTAACTAATGGTTTGCTAATTTTTCTTGTTATTACGATCAATTCTTGGCTATATTAATTATTATTAAAATCAATTCTTAGTTTTATATATTGTGTTATTTTTCTAGTCTGTTTCATTTATTTCTGCTCTCCTATTTATTATTTATTTCTGTCTAATAACTTGGAACTTAGTTTGTTCTTCTTTTTGTAGTACTTTGGGGTGTAATGTTAGGTTGTTGAGGCCTCTTTATTTCTTTGACTCATTGAATGTTTAGGAGTATGTTGTTTAATTTCACGTATTTCTTATTTTTCCAAAATTCTTCCTATTGCTGATTTCTGGTTTCATACTATTATGGTTGGAAAGATATTTGACACAATTTCCATCTTTCTAAATTTGTTAACACTTGTTTTAGGCCTTAAACATATCTGTCCCAGAGAATGTCTCATGTATGCTGAAGCAAAATGTCTATTCTGCAGTTTTTTGATTGAACGATCTGTATACATCAGTTTGGTCCATGTTTGTTAAACTGTAGTGTAAGTCTTGAGTTTTCTTAATTGATTTTTGTCTGGATGATCTATCCATTGCTGAAAGTGGGGTACTAAAGTTCCCTACTCTTATTGTAATATATTCTATGTCTTTCTTCAAATCAATTAATATTTGTTTTATACATATAGTTTCCTTGATGTTGGGTGCATATATATTTACAATTGTTATAACCTCTCAAATTGATGCTTGTATTTTTATGATGAACATGTTTTGTCTTATTTTATTTTTTTTTACTTCAAGTCTATTTTATTTGATATAAGTGTAGCTAACCCGGCTTTCTTAGGGTTTCCATTAACGGGGGACATCTTTTTCTAACCCTTCACCTTTAATCACTGTGTATCTTGGTGCAGTGCATTTCTTACAGATAGTGCATAGTTGGGTCTTTTTTTCTTTAACCTACTGTGCAACTCTTTTTCTTTTTTCCTTTTTGGTAGTAGGTATTAAATCCAAGGTTGTTTAACCACTGAGCCAATCCTCAGCCCTTTTTATTTTTTATTTTGAGACAGGATCTCACAATGTTGCTTAGAGCCTTACTAAGTTGCTGAGGCTGGCTTTAAACCTGCGATCCTCCTGCCTTAACCTCCTGAGCCACTGGGATTGCAGGTGTGCACCACAGCACCAGCCCCAGCCCTTTAAAAAAAAAGTTGTTATTTTTTTTTTTTTTTTTTTTTGAGATGAGGTCTAACTATGTGCTTAAGGCCTTGATAAGTTTCTGAGTCTGGCTTTGAACATGTAATCCTCCTGCTTCAGCCTCTGGAGCCACTGGGATTACAGACATTTGCCACAATGCCTGACTTTTAAAAGAAAGATTTCCCTGATTGGGAATCAAACCCAGGCCTTGGTGGTGAGAGCACCAAATCATAAGTACAAGACCACCAAGAAGTTCACTCTGTCTTTTGATTTGAGAATTTGACACACTTACATTTAAAGTAATTATTGATTAATAAGGACTTACTACAGCTATTTGTTTTCTAGATGCATGGTTCCTTTTTTCTTCTCTTGCTACCTTCTTTTGTGATTAAATGATTTTTTTTCTTAGTGGTATGCTTTAAATCTGACTTTTTGTATTTTCTTACCTACTGTCAGTTTTTGCTCTGTGATTACCATAAGGCTTACATAAAACCTCTTTCAGTTGTAACAGCTACTTTAAACTTATAACAACTTACCTTTGATTAAAATTTTTACACTTGAATAATTTGATTGCTTATTTAGAGGTCATTTTAAAAGGGGTCCTTCATTTACCTTTTTAAAGAATGACCATATCTCCTCTAAAATAGACATGGAGACCAATGGAATAGAATAGAAGACACAGGGACAAATCTGCATACTCACAATCATCTGATACTTGACAAAGTTGCCAAAAATATATGTTGGACAAAAAAAAAAAAGCTTTTTAAAGAGATGGTGCTAGGAAAATTGGATATCCAAATGTAGAAGAATGAAATTAGAACCCTATCTTTTACCCTGCACAAAGGTTAAATCAAAGTGAATCAAAGACTTAGAAATTAGATCAGAAACCCTACAACTGCTGAAAGAAAACATAGCGTCAACACTCCCTCATAGAGGCATCTACTTCCTCACAGGAACCCTAAAGCTTAAGAAGTAAAACCAAGTGTTTTCTTCAGCTGTTTCACTGCTGTGACTAAAGGACCCTGCCAGAACAACTGTAGAGGAGGGCTCATGGTTTCAGAGGTCTCAGTCCATTGAAGGCTGGCTCCATTCCTTGGGGCTCAAGGTGAGGCAGAACATCATGGCGGAAGAGTGTAACAGAGAGAAGCAACTCACATGATGATAAGGAAACAAAGAGACTCCACTCTCCAGATACAAAATATATACCCCACCAGGCTCTAATTCCCACCTCCTGTAGCCACACCCTACCACTTCCATTACCACTCAGTTAATCCCCATTAGGGGAAAAATTCACTGATTGGGTTAAGACTTACAACCAATCATTTCTCCTCAACCTTCTTGCATTGTCTCACATGTGAGCTTCTGGGGGACACCTCACATCCAAACCATAACACCAAGAATAAATAAATGGGATGCCATCAAATTAAAAAGCTTCCACACAGCAAAGGAAATTATTAAGAGAGTGAACAGACAGCTTACAGGATGGGAAAATATCTTTGCCAGCTTCTTCTCTGACAGGAGATTAATAACCAGAATAGAGGACTCAAAACTCTATGGTAAAAAAACCCCCAAAAAACCAAAACCAAAAAAACAACAACAAATAACTGAATCAATACATGGACAAAAGAACTAAACAGAAATTTCTCAAAAGAAGAAACACAAATAGCCAATAAATATATGAAAAAAATGTTTAACATCTCTAGCAATCAGGGAAATGCAAATCAAAACTACACTAAGATTTTATCTCATTCTAGTCAAAATAGCAGCTATTGAGAATATGAATAATTCTAAAAGCTCGTGAGGATGTGGAGGAAAAGGTCCACTCATACACCATTGGTGGGATTGCAAATTACTACAACCACTTTGGAAAGCAGTGTGGAGATTCCTCAAAAAATAGGAATGGAACCACCATATGACCAAGCTATCCTACTCTTCAGTATTTATCCAAAAGAACTAACATCAGAATATTGTAGTGATAGAGCCTTTACAATATTCATAGCAGCACAGTTCATAATAGCCAATTCATGGAACCAGCCCAGATGCTTACCAGTAGAAAAATGGATCAAGAAAATGTGGCATATATTCACAATGGAATTTTACTTGGACATTAAGAAGAATGGATAGAAATGGAGAAGATCATACCAAGTAAAATTAACCAGAATCAGAAAATCAAGGGTTGAATGTTTTCTCTCATATATGGAAGCTAGAGCAAAATAAGGGTAAGAAGCTGTTGGAGGAGCGGATCAGATGCAATAAAGATACAGGGAAGATCAGTGGAGTAGGAGAAATAGGAGAATGAGAGGGAGAGAGGAAAGAAGAGAAAGGGAAAAATATGGAATGAATTTAACACAATCACGTTATATGCATATATAGATGTACCAAAGGGAATGTGAGCTTTATGTATATGTAGAAAGCACCAATCAAAAATAAATAATTTAAGCAGTGAGAGGAAGATCAGTACAGTAGAAGAGGGAGAAACAGAGGAGAAAAGAGGGGTGGTAAAAGGAGACTGGGGATTGAAATCAAATTCTTTGTATGTATAATTTTGTCGAAATGAACTCTAATACCATGTGTAGTTATAATGCTCAAAAAAAAAAAAAAATAGGCCATGTCTCACTTTGAATGTTAGAAGAAGTATTGGTAGTGACTCAATGCCGGGTAAAATTTCAGAGTCTCTCTTGTTCTTATAATTTGTTTTTGCAAAACTAAATGATTTTTGACATGATATAAAGGCACTTTCTGTGCCTAGAATACAATGAATGTCAAAGTTCGTGGGCTATAGTATGAATGAGTTGCTATTTTTAATTTAGGTAAGCCTAAGACCCCAGGAATTTCCATGTAGTTTTTGTTTCAATGGTTGTGATTAGGGGAATGAATACTTTTCAGAGCTGAAAAGATCTTAAGGATCACCTACTCTACCTCTTTGTTTCCCAACCCATTGTTCTTGTCCAGGTTGTACAGCTAGTTAACTGCTTGGACAAGAAACCAAGTTGCCTGACTCTTGGATCAATGTTCTTTTCATTGTGCTGCACTGCCTAGCTGACCCAGACCATCATAAAAGATAGATGCCTGCAGAAGTCAGATATTAATATGCCACAGACCGCAGTTGTGACTTAGGGACAGTTACTGTGGACACAGAATACTGCTCCTCTTCAAAAAAATCATGAATAATGAATTTTTCTTCGTTGCACAACCAAAATACAAAAATAAATATATTTTTATTTATGATCAGAGGGTGTGATGGCTAATTTTTAATGATTTAATATTTAATACAATTTTAAAAGGACATTTTCTCCTTCAGGCCAAAGATTTTCACATAATTAAAACAATTTTTGGTAAGGCTTGTTTTTAGTTTTAAATGTTTGGACTATTTTGATATACAGAAAGGTCGTTTTTATCAAATAGGGATCCTGACCTAGGGTCAAATACATAACCTGACTCTCCACTCACTCCTTAGAACCTTAGGCAGGTCACTTCATTTTTCCATACTGTTACAATTTGGCTGTGGTTGTCCCCAGAGGCTTCTGTGTGGTGGTGTTGAGGTGGTAGAACCTTGAAGAGGTGGGGCCCAGGGGAGGTGGTTAGAGCACTGGGGGCACTTCCCTTGGGAGGGACTAGTGTAGGTCTTGTGGGACTCCACTTAGTTTCTTTGAGCATGGTTTGTTACAAAGGAGCAAAACTGGCCCTTCTCCACTCTGGCTTTGTCTTCTCCTGTGATCCCTCTTGTCCCTTTTGCACACCCTCTAACCCTGATGCAATCTAGCCCAAGACCCTCGCCCGACGCTCAACCAATGGGTCAGGCTTTCAGCTTCTAAAACAGTGAGATATATAACCTTTTTATCTTTGTAAAAGTTCCCAGACTCTGGTATTTTGTTATTGCATAGGAAAATGGAATAATACACATATTCAGTTTTTACTTTTGAAAAATATGGGCTTAGGACTCAGTGGTCTGTAAAATATCTTTCTACTTTGAAACTTTATGTTTTAAGATCTGAGTTTAGATTAATGATGGGAAGGTTAGATTCTAAAGGTAGTTTCTGGATATCAGGAACATCTTGGCAATTGTATTTATATTTAATGCTAAATTTAGCCTAACAACTTGCAACTGGAAAAATTTGTTGGGATTGATGAAGTTATTCTCTTCATTAATAAACATGGAAAGTGAATCTCTTCTGAATGGGGACTATGACAAAAATGAATAGATTTTGTCTTCATATTGATCATCATAATAAAAGCAGATGGCAAAAAATTACTACAAATTATTTAGACACAAAAAAAGAATTCAAGAACAAAGTTGTTTTATACAGGACTTTGAGATGATAATTAAGCTCTTTTCTCTTATTAGAGATGTAATATATACATATAATTAAGACTCGAATCCCAAGAGCTGGTAGAACATTCTAGTTTCTGCCTTGTGGAAAGAGAGGTTAAAAAAGCTGGTGATTATGGGAAGTACCTGATTCAATATCACATAAGCTAGTTTGTTGGTGTTGGCTGGAAAACATATCCGGTAGGTATAAACCAGTGCACTTGAGGCTAGACTTCTTGGAAATCACAGAAATCATATTCCATTCCTAAGAGGGATCCTGAAGTAATGTGCAGAGAGACTAATTTGTAAAGAAAAATTCTGGTCATTCCTGGAGGCAACACTGGTTTAGTTTATACTTAATTGAGCAGAGAATAATATGTGAGAAGCATACAAAGTTATATTCAGTTCCTTATATCCTTAAAAATTTGCCTTCTAAAACCCATCATCATAATATTTATTTTATATTTAAGTTTTTGATAGTTTTAAGTGTGTTTAAAATTTAAAAAAACAAAACAAAACTTTTTTTCAGTGCTGGGATTGAACTCTGGGCTTTTTTCATGCTAAGTTGAGGACTCTAATCCCTGAGCTACACCTCCAGCTCCCATGTAGAATATTTTACATAATAAATGCCAAGGCCAGTCCAACTTCTGACCTTTTATCAAGCATCTACAGTTTGCAGGTGCTGGAGACACAAGAGAATTTAAGAGCTCAGAGTTCAGACAACTAATGATGAAAAGAGGCCATTCTCATAAAAAGATAATTAAACCCCTGCATTTCCTCAAGAAACCTAGGATTGGAGTTGGCCTACAGTTCCTGGTTTTTCAGTTTACTCACTGTTCTGACTTTGTTCCCAGAGATCAAGCAAGGTGAAATTTACTGACCCTTCGTCCTCTGTGGTTCCAACTTCTGGCTGATGTTCTTGGGGATATGTCCTGTTGTCTCATCAGGCTCCTAGACACCCTAAATCTGTTGCTGCTCTCTTTGTGTGTTCCAGTCTCAGAAAAACCCACTCACTGCCTTCTGAGGTCATTCTGAAACTGAAAGGTGCAAACTGCATTTCGATAAGTACAAATTGGCATTGATATCAGGGATTATTATTTGTATAGGGTGTAGCATTGTGGATTCAGTCTTCAGCTTTAGAATCAGACCAGTTGGATTAAAATTTTAACTGTATCTACAGGTGTATGACTTTGAACAAAATACTTAACTGCTTTAGATCTCAGCTTCTTTGTCAAATGAGGATAATAATAGTAATACTTACTAACGAATGTTGTGTGAGAATGCATGTCAAGCTTTCAATATTGAACTTGGCTTGCAGGGAGCTCTCCATATAAGTTGGTTCCATTGGGTATTAAGAACTACACTCAATTTTGCTTTTTGTACTTAATCTGATCTCCAAATAAAATGCAATTCCACTGTATTATCATTATAATTAAACAAAAACATTTTAAAGTAAGTAATTAGTATGCATTTGGTTCCATTTGGATAATCAATATAAAAATGCTACAGCTCACCCTGAGGAACCTACAGTTTAGTCTCTTACTGACCTTGGCCTTCAAAGTTCCCCACCCTCTGAATCACACCTATTTTTTAGGTTCTCTCTCCTATATTCCTAACAAAGCCTTGGCTTTAGCCAGCAGGACTGGTCATTGACTACAGAAGGTATTTTGTCCCTTTATGCCTCCCTTCAATCAGAAGTTAGTTATTAATGGCTTTATTTATTGGTAGTGCATTCCCCTGTTGCCTGATGCCGCTCTCTTGAACAGGATTCGGTCTCCCCACAAGCCGTCACTTTTCCTTCTGAATTCCTGTAAGGCCCTTCGTGAGTGTCTAATCAGAGGGGCAGCCGAGCTGCCGTCTGTCAGAGCCCCTGAGTCAATCCAGGCATGGAGCTCTCTGCCTGCTGCCAGCCTGAGGACAAGTTGGACACATTGGTTGTGCGATTGCTTTCAGCTGCGAGACCGGCTTTGGCCATGAGTGACCGTGCTTGTTCTGGACTCCTGCTTGATTTCACTCCTTGGTTTCAACATAGACTCCAACCTCTGCCCCCTGCTTCGCCTCCACTTCTGATCGCTAGCGTGACTCCATTCTACACGAGGTTTTGGTTTTGAACTTCTAGGTCATTTATGTGACCGCTCCTTTTCTTTCATTGCTAGACTTATTTGTGTACAGACATTGCTGTCATCTACCCATGATATGCCTGCCACTTAGCTCAGTTCAATGCTGACACCGACTGTCTTCTCAGCCTGGCACTGAATGGCAGAGCACCCATGCCTTTCGGATCCTGTCCTTTGATTGTGCTGTCCCACTAGCACCTGGCCTGCTGGCCCTGAGTTTAATCTGTCTTTGTTTATTGGACACTTAATTGAATAGGGAGTAGGATCCACCTTCCAGGTACCAGATAAAGTTAAAACAAGCTAACAACTTAGTATATTAAAAACATACCTACCTCCTATCTATCCAATTGGGCTTTTAATCTTTAGAGTCAGAGGTTTTCATATTAGCTTATTCATGGCACAATAATATTATTATCAGTATTTATTACTGATGGGGAGTTTAAGTGAAAGAAAAATAGGAGAGGAGGTAATTTTTATATTATGCATATTATTTTATTATTTAATTCTTTTAAAAAATTATTTTAAGTATTTATTTACCTTTTATTTTTATGTGGTGCTGAGGATTGAAACCAGGGCCTTAAGAAGAGGTAATTTATCTTAGAGTTTAGCTAAACCATTCCTTTGACATAGTCTATTACTCAGACAACATAGCATGACTGAAGCAATACCTTGACCATAATACCAGAATTATCTCTCTTTCTTACCTTATGTCTGTGTAGTGCATAGACCTGTGAAAATTTATTATGTAATTTTAATTATAAAAAGTAATGATGCCAAATACTATAACCATCATAACAAATAAGTAAAACTGTACATTAATTCAAAGAAATGCAGGTTTGGGAGAATAGGAAAGAAAGGCCATTTCTAAAATTAAGCCAAAATAATATTTCCTTATTATTGAATTATTTTAATTATTCATTATCACAGGTAAGAGGATGATTTTGTTGGAAGTTGACATTCTTTTTCTTTTTTTAGAATAAAGAGTTTTATTCTATTAAAGCAATTGATTTAATCTATTAATGCAAAATTAAAGTAGTAATTATTAAAAAGGGCCTTGTTTTAAGTTTTGATAGAATTGCTGTAAAGTACTCTCAGTTTTTGTGTGCTTCTTTTTTTTAAATTTATTTTTATTGTAAACAAATGGGATACATGTTGTTTCTATTTGTACATGTAGTAAAGGCATACCATTTGTGTAATCATACATCTACATAGGGTAATGTTGTTTGATTCATTGTTATTTTTTCCTTCCCCCCCACCCCCTCACCCCTCTTTTCCCTCTATAGAGTCCCTCCTTCCTCCATTCTTACCCCCCTCATTATGTGTCATCATCCACTTATCTGCGAGATCATTCTTCCTTTGGTTTTTTGAGGTTGGTTTATCTCACTTAGCATGATATTCTCCAATTTCATCCATTTGCCTGCAAATGCCATCATTTTATCATTCTTCATAGCTAAGTAATATTCCATTGTATATATATGCCACAGTTGCTTTATCCATTCATCAACTGAAGGACATCTAGGTTGGTTCCACAATCTGGCTATTGTGAATTGAGCAGCTATGAACATTGATGTGGCTGCATCTCTGTAGTATGCTGATTTTAAGTCCTTTGGGTATAGGCCAAAGAGTGGGATAGCTGGATCAAATGGTGGTTCCATTCCAAGCTTTCTGAGGAATCTCCATACTGCTTTCCAGAGTGGCTGCACTAATTTGAAACCCCACCAGCAATGTATCAGTGTACCTTTTCCCCCACATCCTCCCTAACACCTATTGTTGCTTGTGTTCTTGATAGTCACCATTCTAATTGGGGTGAGATGAAATCTTAGGGTAGTTTTGATTTGCATTTCTCTTATTACTAGAGATGTTGAACATTTTTTCATATATCTGTTGGTTGCTTGTACATCTTCTTCTGTGAAGTGTCTGTTCATTTCCTTAGCCCATTTGTTGATTGGATTATTTGTATTCTTGGTGTAGAGTTTTTTGAGTTCTTTATAGATTCTGGAAATTAGTGCTCTATCTGAAGTATGAGTGGCAAAGATATTCTCCCCCTCTATAGACTGTCTCTTCACATTATGGATAGTTTCCTTTGCTGAGAGAAAGCTTTTTAGTTTGAATCTATCCCAGTTGTTGGTTCTTGTTTTTATTTCTTGTGCTATGGGAGTCCTGTTAAGGAAGTCTGATCCTAAGCCAACATGTTGAAGATTTGGATCTACTTTTTCTTCTATAAGATGAAGGGTCTCTGGTCTGATTCCAAGGTCCTTGATCCATTTTGAGTTGAGTTTTGTGCAGGGTAAGAGATAGGGTTTGGTTTCATTCTGTTGCATATGGATTTTCAGTTTTCCCAGCACCATTTGTTGAAGAGGCTGTCTTTTCTCCATTGCATATTTTTGGCCCCTTAGTCTAGTATGAGAAAATTGTGTTTATTTGGGTTTGTGTCCATGTCCTCTATTCTGTACCATTGATCTACCTGTCTATTTTGGTACCAATACCATGCCATTTTTGTTACTATTGCTTTGTAGTATAGTTGAAGAAATGATACCCCCTGTTTCACTCTTCCTGCTAAGGATTGCTTTAGCTATTCTGGGTTTCTTATTCTTCCAGATGAATTTCATGATTGCTTGCTCTATTTCTGTAAGGTACATCATTGGGATTTTAATTGGAACTGCATTGAATCTGTATAGCCCTTTTGGTAGTATGGCCATTTTGACAATATTAATTCTGCCTATCCAAGAACATGGGAGATCTTTCCATCTTCTAAGGTCTTCCTCAATTTCTTTCTTCAATGTTTTGTAGTTTTTATTGTAGAGATCTTTTACCTCTTTGGTTAGATTGATTCCCAAGTATTTTATTTTATTTTTTTTTTGAGGCTATTGCAAATAGAATTGTTTTCCTCATTTCCCTTTCAGATATTTCATCGCTTGTGTATAAAAATGCTTTAGATTTATGCGTGTTGATTTTATAGTCTGCTATTTTGCTGAATTCATTGATGAGGTCTAGAAGTTTTCTGGAGGAGTTTTTTGGATCCTTTAAATGTAGAATCATGTCATCCTTAAATAGTGACAGCTTAAGTTCCTCTTTTCCTATTCGTATCCCTTTAATTTCTGGAAGTTGACATTCTTTCCAGAATTGGACATGTTCTGATCTTTGACATGACTCCAGCTCTTCTCTCCTACTTTCCTATCACAGGCATGGCTCCAGCAAGTCCTAGGTCTGATGTCTTTCTGTTGAATTCCTGTTTATTTTTCTTTAATTTATACTTTTATGTTTATTAAAAGTATAAAAATTTAGGTTCATGCTATTCATTTTTCTTTATGTTATTCCTTGTCCAATGACAGGTAGATAGTAGCTCTATTTAGTTTTAAAGACATTTATAAACTACACATTCTCTGTCTCTGTCCCTCTTTCTCTAAATGTGGTTCTAATACATTAAAAGAAAAACAAAAAAATGTGTTAAGCATTTTCTTTAATAATAATTGACTTTGGAATAGCTTGCTATGTTTGCTCCAAGGCTAAATTTCCACGTTTGTTCAGTTCAGTCCTTTGCACAATCAGATGTTGTACATGTGTAACTGATTTGCTTCACAGGGATGTATGATTTCTTCCCAAAGAGATTCTGGTTTCTGGTTTTCCCTAGTAGATCAGAAAAGTACCCGTTTATATCTGACATTGTTCACTGATTGAATTTTGCTGTTGAGTCTACTGGTAAGGTCGAGGTCTGAGTTACAGTACTAGGTAACTTCTTGACTGAAATCCAATTAAAAGAATTAGTTGTCTGAATCAAGGACAAAGAGCTGAAAACAAAAACAAAACAAAAAATACAAACCCTAGCAATGTAAGTTTTAAAAATAGAAAATTAAAAAAGAAAAAAAAAAAAAAACAAAAAAAAAACTCCACCAAAGCACCCAAGGCCATTTAGAAGAATAGTCAATCAGAAGTCCGAGCTGGCTGAAGGAAACCCAGAACTACCCAGGAGTGGAATAGCACTGGATGGGAATCTGGTTGAATGGATACACTTTATAAAAACAGGAAAAATAAAAGGTTAGGACTGACAAAAGAAAAGTGGTAGAATACTGAGGACATGGTGCTTAGAATTTCCTTAGCAAGCTAGAAGGGATCAAAATATCAGGGTATATGAAGTCCAGCATAGTGCCTGTGCAGATAATTGGCACAAAACTCAGTTGATTCTAGGTTGTATGAACAGCTGGTGATAACCGAGGCAGAACTGGTGGATCTGACATTAGAAAAATAGATTTCAATTCCATGATAGGATAATAGGAGAACATTTAATGAGACATATTAATGAAAGAAAATACTCCTATGACAACAACCTTAGATTTGGGGCATAATCCTCAAGACAGTCAAGTAGAATCTACTTTTCAATTAAAAAATGGGAAACTTTAGTATTAAAAAAAAGATGTGAAACTGTTCCAAGAGTTTGCTTCTCCATGTTTAGATAAGATTTCAGAAAAAACATGAAAATCTAAGAAAATTTCATGAGCACCGTAAGCATCTATCGCTTCTGGGCAAGATCACTTTTCTATTTGAAGGCAGAAAATGTTGTCTTAAAATGTGAAAACTTAATCCCTTTTCAACTTTCAGTGAAAATTGGAATCAGCTTTTCCCAGTAGGCCACAAAGATGGGGAAGACAGATGAATGAATAACAGATCAATACATTAACAAAAAGTTAATATTAGAAAGTTAACTATACTGTTAGACTAGGCACACCATATTTGAAAAATTATGAGATTGAGAACTGTGATAACTTCAAAAACTACTTATGAAGAGTGTAGGACAGGTACCGAAGGAAATATCCAAATGATTACCTCTATATCCCCCTTTACTATAACAACTAGTTCACTTGGTCAACTTAACAAGTCAAAAGTACAAATTTTTGTTAAAATGGATGACTAGGTTTAAGAAAGCATATTAGTTCAGGTTAATTTTGATCTATTTAGGTAGGAAACAATTTAAAAACCTGAAATGGGAATTAAAAAACATAAATGCCATTAAAAAACAAGTGGACAGTAAAATGTTCCTCAATAATTTTTAATATTTAAGGAAAATGGACTAAGCAAATGTAAAAATAATTGACCAGATTAAAAATATAATCCCTGAAAGAGATAGACAAAAGAGTTCTGAATTTTAATGTCCTGATACTATAAGCATAAAATATAAGCAAGAAATATGTACAAAAAACATTGGGTCAGAGGTTTTTATGTGTTCTGGATTCTAATTTTTAATGTATTTTATAATTTGATGGTGTATTAATTTAGTTTGTAGCTCACCTTTTCTTTGTTTATCATCTGTTTCACAGAAAATTTTAACTTTAAATTCTGTAACTTATCATACTTTATAGTTTGTGCTTTGGGATCAGTAAACTAAATCTTTCTTGACTGAACACTGTAAAGGTAGCTATCTATATTCTATTTAAGCTTTGTCTTTTCACATTTTTTTGTTACTTATTGAAAGAGAATTTTGCATATCAAATTAGGAAGGAATATAATTTTTTTTTCCATTTAGATAACCAGGTTGTTCCAACGTTACTACTTAAGTATTTCATTCTTCCCATTGATCTGTACAGCCTCCTCCATCACTTCTGAAGTTCTTCACATGAAGGAATTTGAGTCTGAACTCTCTGCTATTTCTTTGCATCTTCATTAAAACTATGGCTTTAATTACTGTAACTTTGTAATTGGTTTAATTTCATAATCCCTTCTTGAAAAGGGACTTTGTCCTTTTTCAAAATTGTTTTGGCTATTTATGGATGCCTTTGCTTTCAAATGAATTTCTAAATCTACCATTAATGAAATTACATTGAATTTATAAATTAATCTGAGGAAGATTTACATCTTTACAAAATTTAGTCTTCCTACTCATTAACATTTTCTGACTTTACATTTATTTTGTCTTTTTAAATGAAATTCAATAAAAATTATTCAAAGCTATCTCATTTTACCAATATTTTAAAGAAATATCTTTTAAAATTACAATCGAATTGTTTCAGATGTTTCAGATGTGTCATGTGTTCCAAAAAATTTTACAAATTTGGGATTACATTGCCTATTCATTTATCAGTGTCCCATGTTGGTATCTATCAAGGCAAAATTATTAGGGAAGCTACATTAATATTCCTGAATGGACATTCTTTAATACATTTAATTATCTTCTGAATCGCTGGATATTTACATTCTTCCTAAGTTTCATAATTTTTAAAACATGACTGCAAAACAGTTTTTTTGCTAAATCTTTGCACGTCACAATAATTGCTTTTTTAGGGTTCATTACTATAGCTTGAATTTCTGGGTCAAAAGCTACACACTTTTTTCATGACTTACAATGTATATTATCAAAATCAAGCCAATGGTGACTGATTCACAAATTGTGACATATCAAATAAAATTAATACTCTGAAAGCATTCCAAGTTATGATATTTAAAAATATTTCAATTGAGGTTGAATATATCTTGAAGAAAACGGGTGATAAACACTGCTCAAACATTTTGAGGCGTGTAGGCTTATGTGAGCAATAGAGAGAAGGGTGAATTAAATCACTGATTCTGAAAGAATTTGTAGCAAAGGGCTAATAGTGGTTAGCTCAGGGCCTCAGGGCAGGGGACTGATGTATGTCTTTTATTTTCTTCTTCTTTCTTCTCTGTATTTTATGTTTTAAATTGGGTATATGAATTATTTAGGGATAAAATTTTAAGAAGTTTGTTTTGTTAGATAGTTTTAATGGGATAACATCTCTCCTTTATTGCTTTCATTTTAAGAGATCTTTCTTTATTGCAATTGCTTTTCCTTTTCTTTCTTTCTCTTTTCTTTTCTTTTTTTTTGGCAGTGGGGATTTAACCCAGGGGCACTTTCCAACTGAGCTACATCCCCCGCCCTTTTCATTTTTTTTTTTTTTTTTTTAAATTTTGAGCCAGTCTCAGTAAGTTGCTTAGGGCCTTGCTAAATTGCTGTGGCTGGTCTCGAACTTGCAATCTTCATGTCTCAATCTCCCGAGCTGCTGGAATTACAGACTTGTGCCACCATGCCTGGCACAATTGCTTTTTTCTTTTAAAATGTTTATTCCTCTCTTTGAGAAGTGAAATCGAGCCTCTGTTTTACGATGATAACCGTGTACATTGTCATTGTTGTATCTAGCTGATAAACTCTACAACTGCTATTTATTTAATTCCCTATTTGGCACTTACCTATATTTTAGGTGAGCTCAAAAATATCATAGATTGATCTCAACTGATGTTATCATAGTACTAAATTATCAATAACAAATGATGACTCTCTTAACAAGTGGCAGGTGTCTTGGGTGTAAATGTTTGTTGATTGCATTTTAAAAAATGGTACTGGGGATTTTATCCATGGATTGCTTTTCCATGGAGCTACATCCCCAGTCCTTCTTTTTCTTTGAGGCTTGCCTCCAATTTGCCATCCTCCTACCTCAGCCTTCTGAGTTTCTGGGATTACAGGAGTATACTACCAAGCCTGGCACGTTTGTGTTTCTTTGTGATTTAAGGCAGCCATTGTAAATAGCAAGAACACTTTCCAACTCCTTACCCTTCCTCTTCCTGTTCCTTTCTCAAAACCGAGGCAGGAACACTTGATGTTATTCACTCAGGAGTTACCTGACAAAGCCATGGGGAAGCAAGTGACCTTTTCCATGCCTCTGTCAAAATGTCTTCAGCTTCCTCTGGAAGGGAATTGGGAAAGCATTAAATGAGGAGCATAGAGGATGCACTACCAATGAAAACTTTCAAAACGGTTGAGAAAAAATTGTTCTGGAGCAGGAACATATGACCCGCCCTTTCATTTGAATGCGTTTCCTTAAGGCAGTGGCGGGCAAGGAGCTTGATGACTTTATGTTTAAAGCAGTTTCTTCCCAGCAAGGTGTCCTGCTGCCCGCTGCCATCAGGTTTCTTCTCAGAATTCTGTAACTGACACCTGGCAGCTCATTCCGAATGCCTGCTTCAGGCCCACTGTGAGTACATACTGTTCTGAAAAATCTCAGAGTTGAAATATTTTTATTTGGGCAACTTCTGCAATCAAGGTAATTCACCCTATCTTCCGAGGATAAAATGGAAAAAGGCAACCCAATCTCTGTGACCTTAAACTTCCATCGAAATGGAGAGACGGTTAGCTCAGCTGCTAAGTTCTTGGTGCTGATCACACCAAGGTCGTGGGTTCTATTCCATTACAGGGCAGTAAATCTCAGTGGAAAAACCCCATTGCATTCACACAAACTCCCTGGGACATCTGCCAGCCATTCTCAGTAAGGCAAAGGAGTGGGGATTTTTAAGTGAATTATGTTCAGAGATGGCTTAGCGTCTCTGGCTTGAGGCTGGTTGTAGGACTAAAGAAGAGGGCCAGCCTTGAGCACTCTTAGGCCAGAGCACAGCAAAGGAAGAGAAAAGCTGATCTGGCTCCAGGGAGTAGGTGGATGTAATAGACGAGTGGGCTACCAACAGCAGCAGGTTCCAGATGGCAGTCACTGCACACTTTAGTGTCAGGAGGACAGCTGTCTGTCATGGATGGGCATGTATGACAAGAGCTCTGGAGGTGAAATCCATGGAAGAAGTGTTGTCTAATGTCATAAAAGGTTCCCTGGCTGCCACTGGGTTCAGAGCTGAGCCTCACATCTGAGCAGCTTAGGCAGAAGCAGGACCTCTGGACCTTGGCCAACTGAGCCACTGGGAGTGGCGTAGGTGAGGAGTGGGGCAGATGTGGGGAACTGCACAGTTCTCTGCCCAGGCCCTGGGTGTAGAGGTGGCATCTATGCTGTGTCTGTGAGCATAACTTAATAGGCTTCACCAGATCAACAAGCTAGGAATGCTGACCTGCCTGGTTTGGGGCAGGAAGGGACTGAACTATCGGTGGGGTCTATCAACAAATCCAGCTGCAAGAATCTATGAGTATGCAGAGAGAAAACCAGAGGGATGTGGTAACAATGTGACCATTACTGCCAGAACTGGGCAGGGCTTGTCACTGGCGACAGTATCCTTCTTACCTCTGACATGGTTCGAGAAGGATGTACTCCATATTCAATGTGGCTCTGTCCAATAGAACTTTCTGCCATGATGGAAGGATTCTGTTCTGCCCATTTTGGTGTCCATGAGCCCCAGGAAGCTCTTGAGCATGTTTGAAATGTTGCTAGTGAGACCAAGGAACTGAATTTTTAATTCAATTAAAAAATAGCAACATTTGGCTGGTGGCTATTGGATTGGACAGGACAGGGCAGATTTTGAGGCTACTATAGAGGTAGCAGCAAATCCTATATGGAGTATAAAGGAGATCAATGGTGAGATGGGTAAAAGTCAGATGATATACTCCACTCCAAATAGGCAGCACTCATTTTTTAAATTTATAAACTATAAATTCCTTTGCCTGTGGAGATGAAGGTTTACCTACTTACTGGTACTCAACACTCAGAGGTGGCATGGAGCTCATTTTAAAGATCTACAGTGTGCTGCTCTGTGTGACTATAAAGTGGTGATTAGAACTTTACTGGAACCCACTTGAGCAATAGATGGTGAATGGGCCAATTCTAAATATCCCTTCGAATCAGATAGCAGTTGTTTTCAAAGTAGTTTTGGAAGCAGGCAGTTAGCAACACAGTCTATTAAAGTGTGGGCAGGAAATAAAAGAATTTCTTAGTTTAAAGAAGTCTCGTGAAGAAAATTTTATTTTGGCTTATGTATCTTGTATGCACATAACACAGTAGTACACTAGGATATTAATGTAAGTCAAATATATACATCTCCCGGGAGTGCTCGCTCAAATATTATTCCTAGTAGAGATGAACAGTTAAAAAGTTTGGTGACTCGGGAGGCTGAGGCAGGAGGATTATGAGTTCAAAGTCAGCCCCAGCAAGAGTGATGCACTAAGCAACTCAGTGAGACCCTGTCTCTAAATAGAATACAAAATAGGGCTGGGAATGTGGCTCAGTGGTGGAGTGCCCCTGAGTTCAATCAATCCCTGGTCACCACCCCTACCCCCCCAAAATGTTTGGAGCTCCAGTCTTAATATATGTTATAGAAAAGACTGGCATAGGGTGGACCGGTGTGATTCAATATATTTGGATAATATAGTAATAGGAACACATATTTACTGAATGAGCTTTCTTGGCAGCATTTTCAATAAATGTGTTACCTGGTTCCCTTGATGTAAGTTTTCTAGTTCTGTTCCACGCTCAGTGAATGTTCCTGTTTCTTCCCACGTCTTCCCTGTTTATTTCCCTTTATGTTCATGGCCCCTCTAACATGCTCTTCAGAGGCTCTCCACAGCCTCCCTGTAACTTGCTCTGACTCCCCAAGGGAGGGAGACCTCCCCTCTCAGCTCCCAGCTGTCCCCCACTAGGATGTAACCCAGATATGGTACCAGAAGCTCTAGCCCTTGGAACCTCTTTTAAGTTACCCCCTTTACTGTCCTGACTTGAGCAGGCAGCTCGGCTCTGTGCCCTCTCTTGGCTGGTTAGGTTGCACTCTCCGAAGGCGGCCCCAGGTACCAGAACAGTTGGCCTGGAAACTGGGTGCTTCTAATGTGCACCCATGGTTATCTCTGCCAGGCATCTTCCGACATGAGTCGCTGTCCATTTGTCCACTGCATGGTCTGAGAGACAGCCACTATCAGACTTATATGAGTTAAAATTAAATAATATTATAAATTCAGCTTCTCAGTTGCAGTAGGCACGTTCAAGTGCTCATTGGCCATAAGCCGGCCTTGGCTACCACTCTGAAAGGCACAGCTACAGGACATTCTGTCATCACAAAGTTCTGTTGAAGAGTGCAGATGGTTGGGAGATGTTGAGATGGAGAAGGGAAGAAGGAAGGTACCGTGCAACACAAACTTCAAAGCCTTCTGTGGAGGTGGAAGGAGCTCTATCTTAAATTACATTGGGAAAGTAATGTATGCATTTCTTTTTTTTTTATGCATTTCTTGATTTTCAAATTCCTTTGAAATGAACTTTGGTAGGCTTAAGTGAAGGACTAGCTGATGCCTGGATTCATTTTACTTGGTTAGCTTAGATTTCCTTTGTTTAATGTATCTCCCTTGTTACAGGGATTGTAGCAGCATCTCACACTTTTAAACTATTAAAAGCTATTAAAAACTATTTTTAAACTCTCCAAAGCAATTTAATCATAGAGATTATCTCCTTCTGAAATCTATATTGTTTTAAGGAAGGGGTGAACAGCTGGTGAAAATAACTCTCAGGTTTCTAATCCTGCCAAAGGAAAGCAAGGTGTCAGTCAGGCCTTGCTCGGTGACATTTCTGATGGATTTCATGTTCTTGTAATGCATCAATAAAAAAATTTTCACAGGGCAGCACTGAGGAACCTTATCATGTCAGGAACATTGGGAGGGGTAGGATATTCACCTTAATATCTTTTCCACTCATTTAAAGCACTTAAAGTAGCCATTTTATCAGCTATTTACTGACTTTTGGTGAGAATTGCCTTCTCTGATTACTGAGAACCTCACACACGCTGCCCCCTGACCTTGCCAAGGTGTGGACCTTCACCTACACCTAGAACTTCACATCAGACACCCCCCTGCTCTTTAGGATACTCTTCCCATGTCCCCACCCCGTTACATGTTAACAGAATACATTGGTCCATTAATGGATTCATTATGCTCATTTGTCTTCGAAAAGAACTTTAAAGCCGATCACAAGTGACTGTGTAATTATAATTATAATTCCATAGATGTGTACATGTTATTTTTAACAAGTTCACTCCATTAAATGTCATCCTATTTTGAACAGTGACATTCGCTGGTACAAGGAAGAATCATTAAAATGATAGTTTAACTGATAGTCTCGGCAGGTAAAGCCAGTTTTTGTATTCAGTAATTGTAAATGTTAGCTCATAGCATACAGATAGTAACTCTGGGGGGTTTATTCCATTAGAATACCAATGAAGATTAAGTAGAACAACTTCTTCTACTGGAACTTGGTTACCAAAGTAATTTTTCCCCCATTTTAGTCCATATATTTGCAGTATTAATTTTGCTCTTCCAAAAGAAGTCTGAATCTTTCCCAGTGTGACATTTCAGATTTTTCAAAAATCTAATATTATGAAGAATAATAACATACAGTAGATTGGTTTTTATGTACTGGACTAAAAATTATAAGCATCACCAAATTACTAGAAAATTCTTTTAACAACCCACTTCTTAGTTCAAAAATGGTTCCTTTTTAAGAGGTGATAATCTTGTAATTTTCAAAGTGTCATCCTTGGAAACTTTTCTTTTTCATTAGTATTCTTGTTTCCATTCAGAACACTTCTTCAGAATTTTAATTTTTCTTTCCTCTACCGTGCAGGGTCTTAATGTGCTTTCTTCTTGAAAAATAAACTCTTTAGTTTCAGGAGCTCTGTGTTCTATTCCTTCACTTTAAAATCATGGGAAAAATAACCATCATTTCTTTATCCCTGTCTTCAATTCCCTCATCATTTTCGGCAAGCCAATTTTCTTCCTTTTCTTCTCTACTCTGAGGAACTTTCTCGTTGGCTCCATTCTCTGCAATTCAGGGCTCGCAATTTCTTTGAGCTTCTCAGATTACCCTTTGTCCTTGTACCTTCTTTTTCATAAAAAAAAAAGTCTTTTTAAAAAATTTCATCATCAGCATATTACCATATTTAAAACCCATGTACTTGTTTATTGAAATGAATTTTTCCTCCTACCAAATTGTACTGAATTAAGTAACTTCTGAATGACTTAAAAATCATCACATAGTGTGAAAGAATTTTCTAGCATGTTCAGGCGACTGCATTATGTGCAGTGAAGTTGAAGTGAAATAGCTTATAATGAATACAATAGTGAGAACTAATTAGAGTATCTGCATATATCAGGTACTAGGTCAACAAATCCACAAGGCAAATCACCGTTTTATTAGAAATTCAACAAATCATAGTAGTATTGAGGACAGGCCAGCAGGGGAAAGAGCGGGAACAGTGAGATGAGCTGTCTAGTGTTCTAATTGTTCGTCAGTCCCTAATTGCATGCTTCTGGGCTAAGCCGTTGTTCTCGCCTGGGACTTTCAGAGAGAGGGCTAGCATCCCAGGCATTTCCATGAAGTGGAATATAAAACACCTCTATCTACCTGGCACAGTAACCACTGCATAGTGTTAACTCTTTCTTTTTAAAAATGGACTCTTGTGCCTTTAATTCAGGATGGACGAATTTCAGTCACTTTATAAACACTTCAATAAGAGAACAATTTGGTTTCATCATTACTGGTAAGTGTCCTATGTGGTTAGCTAAACTTGCTTTTCACTTCACCTACCGACTCAAACCTTGGTTTCACATCTAAAGGAAGATTTAGATTAGCTATCCCATCTCATCAAATCTCAACTAAATATTCTTTCTAGCTTTTAAAACACTTCTATTTTGATCACAAGGCTGGTCTGTTATCTGGCTTGAAGCAATTTCTTCACCTTTGCTTGAATCGGAGCATTCACCCTTGTTTCGGTGATCTTTGAGACTGCACAGGCCTTTTCTGGAAGGTTAGAGTTCAGGTCTCAGAAGAACAAGGTTTCTCTCTGAATACATCTGCATGTACTGGAGGTCAACTGTAATAACTTCTTTCTCCTTGAATCAAAGTCCTGCCAATTTCAATGGGGTTTATTCATATTGCCTACAGGAGTCCTGTAGTCACAATAAAACATGCTTTGTATATCACAACCAGTTTCAAAACATATTAAACTTGAAAAAGTTATGCAGTTACCAGATGCCAAGTACCCAAAGATTAAGTGAAGTTGGTTGTCAGTGTGGCTCTAGCTTTCATGAAAAAGGATGAAATTTCTCTTTCTCTCTCTGTGAGAGAAAGTATGCATCACATACTGTCATGTCACAGGAGCCGAGTCTACCATGCCCTACTTCTGCCTGGCCTGTTAACAGTGTATGATGACTTGCCTAAACCTTGGACTGTTTTTTCTAGATTTCTGAAGGCTATGAATTCAACTTGCCTGGGTTTAAGACTGTTCTGACCATTGCATTCAGAATTTCTTCTGCTCCCTTAACTCATAGACATCACTGACATCGGCTCCTGCATTTGGACTGCAGGCTTCTCTCTCCCTCCCTTTCCAGCATTAAAATCTAGGCTTTATAGAAAAACTGGTAGTTGGGTCCGGTTGCTAAGTATCTTCCCACTGAAGGACCATTATTCTGGAGCAGCATATATTTAGCATTTGACATTTGATAAACAAGCTTGTTTAAGATATTTTCAATACAATTTCAGCTTTGGCAGTTGTAAGCAAAGGATGTAGTTGGTATTTGGTGAAGTAAACAGATGTGAACATGCTGCCTGCATCAAGATGCATTAATTTTTTTTTTCTGAAAAGTGGATAAGAACTTGTGAAACTGAATAATGGAATTTAAATCAGATGGGGTGAGATAGTTGATATTCAAGAATAAACCACAGTATAACTAATCTGCTACTTTGGACTGAAGGCGGAATTACTTTCGCTGAAATGTAGTTGGAAGAAAGGACAATGAAGATTCTAGAGGAGAGGCTGGCCCTGGGGTGACGCTGTGTCAGGGCAATGCTGTCTCCTTTGGAAGGCACTGATTCAATTCACTGCATGAAACATGCATTGATAATTAGTTAGGAAAGCTTATTTATTTACAAGGCACAGAGCTAAGTAGTGAGAAGCACAGAAAAACAGGTTCCGTCTTTATTGTTAAGTTATTTCTAAATCTAGGCATGTTTCAGAGAGAAATTCTCAACTTGGACAATAGATTCCTTCTCTGGAAATATGCGTGTTGAGAAAGAACTGCTTCTGACATTTCAACAATAAGAGTGAGATATTTTCTTTTGATGACCTATTAAAATGAGAGCAGTAGAACCTAATAAGCATGAAGACTTGATAGTTCTCGATTTTTCATCGTGAAGTACTGCTTCTATTTGTCAGATCAATATTATGGGAAAGACTCATGCTTGCTTACTCCAGCGATTTCTGTTAATTCTCAGGATAAGACATACATCCAGCATTTAGCAAATATTTGTGGAGCTGCTAATTTGTTCCACACCAGGATGCAATACTATAATAGGGCGTGTGGAGTCTCTCTAACAGAGTTAAGGTGACAGAGTTCACAAGCAAGACTTTATAGAAAGGAATATCCATCTTTAAGCCTTAAGAATAGGGCTTGCACCCACTTGTTTTGTTAAATCATTAGCTAGGGTGAATTATCTTGTGATCCAGTGTGGGATTGTTGCAGGATGATGGTCACACTGGCAGGCACTTCTTGCCTAAGAGAATGTAATTGAGTGTTGGTGACTCAGCTGAGGCTGGGGAGACTCATCCGTGACCAAATTAAAGACAACGGGGGGCTTTATTTGTATCTTACTCTGCACCCATCAGCATGGGGAGTTGGGGAGATAAAATGATTCTTTCGCAAGTTAGACAAGAAGCACTGCAGGTCTGAGCTGCAGAACTGCTAAGGAACAGGGGGAAAGCAGAGGGAACTTCACAGGCTGAGTCCCAGTGTCTTATTTATTCCTCTTGGCTACAGAATGCCTGCCAGCGGGAGACTCATCACTAAGATATTACAGGGAAATGAAGCCAGGCAAGAAAACTATGTATTGCTTTTCTCCTCACCCCATAAATTTTGTTATTAATAAATCAGATTCTTATAGAACGGGCTGCCACAGCTGCCTCTAGAAACAAAGTTCTAGTAGCAAAATTTTATTAAAATACACAGTAGTTTTAAGAGTGAACATTATACTTCTAAGTCAAGATGGATGTCTCTGAGATCACATGTGGCTGTTAACAGCTTACTAGTTTCTTGCTTTGGGTCTGGTGCTTGGTTTTTGTTGGTGAGATAAGGTGGCATGATTTGATGTGCAAATAAAGGTGTGGTGGCCTGTGATTGATGTCCCACTCTTGACTCTCTCTTTCCCAACTTCTGGCAAAATTCAAAACTGGTTCAATCTTTTTTTTGGTTTTTTTTTTTTTTTTTTTTGTATTTATGAGTTCATTATAGTTGAAAAACAGTTCAGTTGTACAGGAGGGCCTCCTCCTTGGTGAATTTAGCTTTCACAAAGAACAGCTTTTAAGGAGTATAGCAAGTCAGGGTAGGACCAATGCCAGACCTTTTTAAAGTTAAATTTGAAATTAATGTTATCAAAGTAAATTGTGCTTTTCCTTTATGGTTTGGCAAAAAGAGGAAGATTAATAAATTTGGTTTGCCAAAGAGTGACAAGAAAACAAACAAAGCCCCTGTTGTTTAATTTTAAGAACAATAACATGTACTAGTTTTCTGATTATAAAATAAAGGCATGCTAATTGCAGAGAAAAAAAATCCCTGTGTTATCCTAAAATATGTGTTTGTCAAGTGCTTTTCAGCCAGACCATTTGAGCTCAGCGTGCAGAGTTGGGCTATTGCAGACTTGTGGACACATGCCTTTGGTGGGACAGGCATGACCAGGCGGTGCGTTAGAGGTTTCCACGCGTGCAAGTGCAGCTGCTCCCTTCTCTCATGGCTGAGTCCCTATTTCTACCATAATAGGCACCTAGCTTTGAATAAGGAGAACCCTGGCCAGGTTGGAGAACACCACCAGCCGCTCCAGTGGGCCCTGGTTGCTGCTTATGCAAATGGAACAGCTAGACCAAGCTCTGTTGGAGTTCTAGTTTAGAGGAGAGGTGGGGATGCACCCTTTGTGCCCCCAGAAGAAACCACTGCCCTCTCAAGGACAGTTGGTTCACCGTGGCTAATTACCACAAAGGATGCCCCATGTTAAGAGAACTTACCAGGTGGTTTGAATTTGGGTTCTGGCAGATGATAGCATGGGACTTTATGCTTATCCATAAATACGGCAGTTATGGAGAAGGTGGGAGATAGATTGCTGGGCTGGGAGGAAGGACAAAGTTAGTTGGTAAATAGTACCTAACTGAGGTTAACCAGTAGTTGGTTGTGAGAATAGCATGATGAAAAAGTTGACAGTTAATTACTTTTAAAGCAAATTGAACTAACGAATCTATCCTGTTAGTACCATGTGTACAACCTCCCCTTCTCTCTGAGCAGATTCATTCCAAACTTATAGAAGAAAATAAAAACAAAACTTGGCCATATGGGGAAGGGACAGAGGGATCGAGCCATAAGATTCTGTCACAGGCATATTAGGCTACACAGCTGGGCCAGGATTTCATGTAGAAAGACTGATCATAACTATTTTCTTTCATTTAACAATGATAAGATTTGTTACTTACATTGATTGTATCAAATGAAGCACCTTATTGGAAATGTCTGTTTTGAGGACTGCTATCATAAAATGTCAACCACTGATAGTGATCAAGGCATTTTTAATATATTAAAGTTGCGTTGTTAATAAATTCCTTAATACGATTTGAGGTCATACTACAGACATCTATGTCTTTTACTGACATATACCTGAAGCCTAACAAATATTATGGACATAAGCAATGGCAGGTAAGACAGACACAGCCCCTGAATCATGCAACTTCCAATTGAATGCTTTTTGACATTTTGTTGTGATCATTTTACCTCTTTAATTGGAAAAAATTTTTAAATTTATTTTTATTGTAAACAAATGGGATACATGTTGTTTCTGTTTGTATGTGGAGTAACAGCATACCATTTGTGTAATCATACATTTACACAGAGTAATGATATTTAATTCATTGTTATTTTTTCCCTCCCCCCCACCCCTCTCACCCCTCTTTTCCCTCTATACAGTCCCTCCCTCCTCCATTCTTGGCCCCCTCCCACCCCCCATTATGTGTCATCATCCGCTTATCAGCGAGATCATTTGTCCTTTGGTTTTCTGGGATTGGCTTATCTCACTTAGAATGATATTCTCCATTAATTGGAGAAATTTTTAAAGTGTGCTATGTTCAATATTAAAGGAGAAAAATGGAAAGTGCATTTGTAAAACTCAGGAATAGTATTGGTTTTTTTTTTTTTCTTTTTCTTTTTTATTAAAAATCATTAATTTACATAGGGCAATGTTGCTTGATTCGTTCTGTTATATTTTCCCTTCCCCCCACCCCTCCCATCCCTCTTTTCCCTCTATACAGTCCTTCCTTCCTCCATTCTTACCACCCTCCTTATCCCTAACCCTAAACCTAACCCTAACCTTAACGCTAACCCCTCCTACCCCTCATCCTACCTCCTCATCCGCTTATCAGGGAGATCATTTGTCCTTTAGTTTTTTGATATTGGCTTATCTCACTTAGCATGATATTCTCCAATTTCATCCATTTGCCTGCAAATGCCATCATTTTATCATTCTTCATGGAGGAGTAATATTCCATTGTATATATATGCCACAGTTGCTTTATCCATTCATCAACTGAAGGGCATCTAGGTTGGTTCCACAATCTGGCTATGGTGAATTGAGCAGCTATGAACATTGATGTGGCTGTATCTCTGTAGTATGCTGATTTTAAGTCCTTTGGGTATAGGCCAAAGAGTGGGATAGCTGGATCAAATGGTGGTTCCATTCCAAGCTTTCTGAGGAATCTCCATACTGCTTTCCAGAGTGGCTGCACTAATTTGCAACCCCACCAGCAATGTATCAGTGTACCTTTTTCCCCACATCCTCGCCAACACCTATTGTTGCTTGTGTTCTTGATAGTCACCATTCTAATTGGGGTGAGATGAAATCTTAGGGTAGTTTTGATTGGCATTTCTCTTATTACTAGAGATGTTGAACATTTTTTCATATGTCTGTTGATTGCTTGTACATCTTCTTCTGTGAAGTGTCTGTTCATTTCCTTAGCCCATTTGTTGATTGGATTATTTGTATTCTTGGTGTAGAGTTTTTTGAGTTCTTTATAGATTTCTGGAAATTAGCGCTCTATCTGAAGTATGAGTGGCAAAGATATTCTCCCCCTCTATAGACTGTCTCTTCACATTATGGATAGTTTCCTTTGCTGAGAGAAAGCTTTTTAGTTTGAATCTATCCCAGTTGTTGGTTCTTGCTTTTATTTCTTGTGCTATGGGAGTCCTGTTAAGGAAGTCTGATCCTAAGCCAACAAGTTGAAGGGTTAGACCTATTTTTTCTTCTATAAGATGAAGGGTCTCTGGTCTGATTCTGAGGTCCTTGATCCATTTTGAGTTGAGTTTTGTTCAGGGTGAGAGATAGGGGTTTAATTTCATTCTGTTGCATAAGGTTTTCCAGTTTTCCCAGCACCATTTGTTGAAGAGGCTATCTTTTCTCTATTGCATATTTTTGGCACCTTTGTCTAGTATGAGAAAATTGTATTTATTTGGGTTTGTGTCCATGTCCTCTATTCTGTACCATTGATCTACCTGTCTATTTTGGTACCAATACCATGCCGTTTTTGTTACTATTGCTTTGTAATAGAGTTGAAGATCTGGTATTGCAATACCCCCTGCTTCACTCTTTCTACTGAGGATTGCTTTAGCTATTCTGGGTTTCTTATTCTTCCAGATGAATTTCATAATTGCTTGTTCTATTTCTGTAAAGTACATCATTGGGATTTTAATTGGAATTGCATTGAATCTGTATAGCACTTTAGATAGTATGGCCATTTTGACAATATTAATTCTGCCTATCCAAGAACATGGGAGATCTTTCCATCTTCTAAGGTTTTCTTTAATTTCTTTCTTTAGTGTTCTGTAGTTCTCATTGTAGAGGTCTTTCACCTCTTTTGTGAGATTGATTCCCAAGTATTTTATTTTTTTTGATGCTATTGTGAATGGAGTAGTTTTCCTAATTTCTCTTTCTGAAGATTCATCACTTATGTATAAAAATGCATTGGATTCATGAGCATTGATCTTGTAACCTGCTAATTTACTGAATTTACTTATGAGTTCTAAGAGTTTTCTGGTGGAATTTCCAGCTTCCTCTAAATGTATAATCATGTCAACAGCGAACAGGGATAGTTTGAGTTCTTCTTTTCTAATTCATATCCCTTTAATTTCTTTAGTTTGTCTAATTGCTCTGGCTAGAGTCTCAAGAATGATGTTGAATAGAAGTGGTGAAAGAGGGCATCCCTGCTTTGTTCCAGTTTTTAGGGGGAAAGCTTTCAGTTTTTCACCATTTAGAATGATATTGGCCATGGGCTTAGCGTAGATGGCCTTCACAATGTTAAGGAATGTTCCCACTACCCCAATTTTCTCGAGTGTTTTGAGCATGAAGGGATGCTGTATTTTACGAATGCTTTTTCTGCATCTATTGAAATAATCATGTGATTCTTAACTTTTAGTCTGTTGATATGGTGAATGACATTTGTTGATTTCTGGATGTTGAACCAACCTTGCATCCCTGGGATAAAACCCACTTGATCATGGTGCACTATCTTTTTAATATATTTTTGTATGCAATTTGCTAAAATTTGTTGAGAATTTTTGCATCAATGTTCATTAAGGATATTGGTCTGAAATTTTCTTTCCTCAATGTGTCTCTGTCTGATTCAGGTATGAGGGTGATATTGGCTTCATAGAATGAGTTTGGGAGGGTTCCCTCCTCTTCTATTTTATGGAATACTTTGAGAAGTATTGGAATGAGCTCTTCTTTAAAGGTTTTGTAGAACTCGGCTGAGAACCCATCTGGTCTCGGACTTTTCTTTGTCTGTAGGCTTTTGATGACCTCTTCTATTTCATTGCTTGAAATTGATTTATTTAAGTTGTGTATGTGTTCCTCGTTCAGTTTAGGTAATTCATATGTCTCTAGAAACTTGTTGATGTCTTCAAGGTTTTCTGTTTTGCTGGAGTATAGATTTTCAAAATAGCTTCTAATTATGTTTTGTATTTCACTTGTGTCTATTGTGATATTTCCTTGTTCATTCCGAATTTTAGTAATTTGAGTTTTCTCCCTCTTTCTCTTTGTTAGTGTGGCTAAGGGTTTATCAATTTTGTTTATTTTTTCAAAGAACCAACTATTTATTTTGTTAATTTTTCCGTTTCTCTTGTTTCGATTCCGTTGATTTCAGCTCTGATTTTAACTATTTCCGGTCTTCTACTACTTTTGGTGTTGGTCTGCTCTTCTTTTTCTAGGGCTTTGAGCTGTAGTGTTAAGTCGTTTATTTGTTGATTTCTACTTCTTTTGTTGAATGCGCCCCATGAAATAAATCTTCCTTTAAGTACTGCTTTCATAGTGTCCCACAGATTTTGATATGATGTGTCTTTGTTCTGGTTTACTTCTAAGATATTTTTAATTTCCCTCCTGATGTCTTCTGTTATCCATTCATCATATAATAGTATATTATTTAATCTCCAAGTATTGGAGAAGTTTCTGTTTTTTATTCTGTCATTTCTAATTTCAATCCATTATGATCTGATAGAGTACAAGGTAGTATCTCTATCTTCTTGTATTTGCTAACAGTAGGTTTGTGGCATAAAACATGGTCTATTTTAGAGAAGGATCCATGTGCTGCTGAGAATAAAGGTATTCATTCTTTGTTGAATGATATACTCTATATAAGTCGGTTAAGTCTAAATTATTGATTGTGTTATTGAGATCTATGGTTTCTTTATTCAATTTTTGTTTGGATGATCTATCCAGTGGTGAGAGAGGTGTGTTAAAATCGCCTAGTATTATTGTGTTGTGGTCTATTTGATTTCTGGAATTGAGAAGGATTTGTTTGACGTACATGGATGTGCCAATGTTCGGGGTATAGATATTTATGATTGTTATGTCTTGCTGATTTATGCTTCCCTTAAGCAGTATGTAATGTCCTTCTTTATCCCTTCTGACTAGTTTTGGCTTGAAGTCCACATTATCTGAAATGAGGATGGATACTCCAGCTTTTTTGCTGTGTCCGTGTGCATGGTATGTTTTTTCCCATCCTTTCACCTTTAGTCTATGGGTATCTCTTTCTATGAGATGAATCTCTTGCAGGCAGCATATTGTTGGATTTTTCTTTTTAATCCAATCTGCCAGTCTATGTCTTTTGATTGATGAGTTCAGGCCATTAACATTCAGGGTTATTATTGTGATATGATTTGTATTCCCAGTCATTTCACTCATTTTTGTTTTTTGACATGATTTGGTTTCTCCTTTATTTGGCTATTCCTTTAGGCTAGTTCCTCCCATTGCTGATTTGCATGGTTGTGTTTCATCTCTTCCTCATGGAATATTTTGCTGAGAATGTTCTGTAATGCTGGCTTTCTTTTTGTAAATTCCTTTAGCTTTTGTTTATCATGGAAGGATCTTATTTCATCGTCAAATCTGAAAGTAAGTTTTGCTGGGTATAAGATTCTTGGTTGGCATCCATTTTCTTTCAGGGCTTGGTAAATGTTGTTCCAGATCCTTCTAGCTTTGTCTGGATTGAAAAATCTGCTGATATTCTTATTGGTTTCCCCCTGAATGTAATTTGATTCTTTTCTCTTGCGGCCTTTAAAATTCTGTCTTTATTTTGTATGTTAGGTATTTTCATAATAATGTGCCTTGGTGTGGGTCTGCTGTAATTTTGCATATTTGGAGTCCTATAAGCCTCTTGTACTTGGTTTCCATTTCATTCTTCAGATTTGGGAAATTTTCTGATATTATTTCATTGAATAGATTGTTCATTCCTTTGGTTTGTTTCTCTAAGCCTTCCTCAATCCCAATAATTCTTAAATTTGACCTTTTCATGATATCCCATAATTCTTGTAGATTCTGTTCATGATTTCTTACCATCTTCTCTGTTTGGTCAACTTTGTTTTCAATATTAAATATTTTTTCTTCAATATCTGAGGTTCTGTCTTCCAGGTGTTCTATCCTATTGGTAGTGCTTTCTATGGAGTTTTTAATTTGGTTTATTGTTTCCTTCATTTCAAGGATTTCTGTTTGTTTTTTTTTCAGTATGTCTAATTCTTTATTGAAATGTTCTCTTGCTTCCTTCATTTGCACTTTTAACTGTTGATTGGTGCGATCATTTAATGCCTGCATTTGCTCTTTCATCTCCTCCTTCAATGCCTGCATTTGCTCTTTCATCTCCTTGTTTGCTTCCCTGATTGTTTTAATTATGTACATTCTGAACTCCCTTTCTGACATTTCTTCTGCTGTGCTGTCATTGGGTTTTATTGATATAGTATCTAGGTTTGTTTGGGACATTTTCTTCCCTTGTTTTCTCATATTGCTCAGATGTCCATGGGACTCTGTGATATTTTCTCTATTGGCTTATAGTGTCCCTGTAGATTTCCATGTATCACCTCCCAGCCTTCAGTAGCCTGAAGTCTTGGGGTAACTTGATAATGCAGTGCTTCCGAAGAAAGCTGCCCCTAGCCCGCTACTGGTTCCAGGGAGAGAAACCTGGAGAGGTCTCTGGCTGCCCTGCCCTGGTCCCTGAGGCTGCTTGCGGGTTGGAGATCTCCGCTGGCTTGGGGACTTGTGGCTGGCTCTGTATAGAAACGCTCTCCCTGGGCGGTCTGCTCTGAGAAGCGAGCCTAGAAAGGTGCTTCCCGCCGGAGGGAGCTGTGCTGCTTGGGGAAGTGTCTGGCTGCCCTGTCCTGGTCTCTGAAGCAACCTGCGGGCGGGCCGGAGCTCGTTGCATGCTGGCTCAGGGACTTGGAGCTGGTTCTGTGCAGAAAGGCTCTCACTGGGGGGCCTGTTCCGAGAAGCTGGAGAATCTGGCCCTGTGGGAGGAGCCCACCACCGGAGTGCTCAGGGCTGCCTGGGGGAGACTCTAGCTGCCCTGCCCGACTCTAATAAGCCTCCCGAATCCAGGCCTGCTGCCGGGAACTTCACCGGGTTGGGGAGACTCACCCTGTGGTTCTATTTTATTCTGAGTCTCTCAATGCCTCCCCTTCTTGAAAACTGGTTTCTGGAGCAACTGGAGATGCAGTCACCCTCTAGTCCGCCATCTCGGATCGCCCGGTAGAAAAAGCCTGCGGCCGGAGAGGGGCAGGGCCGCCTGGAGAGGTCTCTGGCTGCCCTGCCCTGGTCCCAGAGGCTGCTTGCGGGCCGGAGGTCTCCGTTGGCTTGGGGACTTGTGGCTGGCTCTGTGTAGAAAGGCTCTCACTGGGTGGTCTCCTCCAAGAAGCTAGCCTGGAAAGGCGCTTCCCACTGGAGGGAACCGGGCTGCTTGGGGAAGTCCCTGGCTGCCCTGTCCTGGTCTCTGAAGCAACCTGCAGGTGGCTGGGGCTCGCTGCGCTGGATCAGGGACTTGGAACTGGTTCTGTGTAGAAAGGCTCTCGCTGGGGGGCCTGCTCCGAGAAGCTGGAGAATCTGGCCCCGATGTAGTCCGAGTCTCTCAATGCCTCCCCTTCTTCAATCCTGGGTTCTGAAGCGACTGGTGATGCAGTCACCCTCTAGTCCGCCATCTTGGATCGCCCCCTAGTATTGGTTTTCTTTGCCTTTGAAAGAAAATAAAATCAGTGCCTAAATAGATGAGTGGTTTTGGAATTACATAATTGATGATCTGGGAGTGAATCTTATCACAATAGTGTTTTGGTGGTCTTAGAACTTTTTGAAAGTGTTAACTCTGAAAATGGTAATATATTCATAATATAACAAATGTTAATTGAAGGCTGCTACAACACAGCACTCTGTTAGATTCCAAGGTTGCAGAATGTTGACCGCATTGAACTTGTTGACCCCATCCCTATAATCAGTTTGGGATTACACAGTCATTTAAACATTAAAGCATAATTGGATGTTTTAGTTGTAATTTTGATAAGTGCTATGAAGGAGCAGGATTGTGTACTGTGAAAGCAGAATTTGGTTGATTGATTAGCATAGAGGATCTGAGAAAACTTCCTTGAGGCAGAGGCACTGGGCTGAGTAGGAGTTAAGTAGCAGGAGACACGTAAGGAGAAAGAGGACTCCAGGCACAGACACAGAGGTGAATGCAGAAATACGCAGATGTGTGCATGTGCATGTACACACACACACAGACGTATGCATGTGCATGCTCACACACACACAGACGTATGCATGTGCATGCTCACACACACACAGACGTATGCATGTGCATGCTCACACACATATGAATGTGCATGCTCACACATATGCATGTGCTTGCACACACGCAGACATACACACATGCATGCACACACAAACACACACATGCACGCACACAAACACCACACAGTTACAACACATACATCTGGACTTAGATGCCCAGTTACCAAGGCACACTGAAGATAGAGAGACAAAAGCTTTTTAAACACAAAGACAGAGTCTTTGTAGTTTTGATTTATAGGCAGGCTTTTCTGACAGCCCTATTCTTTCCTTTTTCCCAACTTTATGGACTTTTATTAATACAGTGCCATCACAAACTAATAATAGTAGTGCCTCAAAATACATGTAACAAAACAGTTAGATGAAAAGTGAAATACACAAAACCATTGTTTTAGTTAGAGACTTCATCCTTTCCATCAGTAACTAATAGTTCAAACAAGCAGAAATATCAACAGGGATATAGTTCACCTCAATAACTCTTATCAATCAACTTGATCTAATCAGTATTTATAAAATGGTGCGTCAAATGACAGTCTTCTCAAGCTTTGGTGGAATATTCACCATAATAGGCCACATTCTGGGTCATAAACACCCTTCAAAATTTAAAGGAACAGAAATCATACAAAATATGAGCTCATACCAGACTGTAAATAAACTAGGCATCAATAAGAGAAAATTCCTAAATATTTGCAGATTAAACAACACACTTTTAAAGAACATATGGGTAAAGGATGAGTCCCAAGAGAAATGTTTAAATGTTTTGAACTAAAAGAAAATAAAAATAGAAGTTAAAATTTGTAGAATGTAGAAAAGTAGTATATAGAGGAAATCTGATAGTGTTGAATATATGAGACAAGAAGAAGAGTATAACATCAGTAAACTAAACTTTCACCTTAGGAAACAGGAGGGGGAAAAGCTAGATACCTCTAAAATAAAAAGTAGAGAAAAAATAAAAATTAGAACAGAACCAACAAAATTAAAAACAGAAACACAATAAAGAAATTCAGTGAAACAAAAACTGGTTCTTCCAAAAGATCAACTGGAATTGATAAACATCCAGTCAAGCAAATTAAGAAGAAGACAGAGAAAATATAAATTACCAACTTCACAAATAAAAACGGAATCCTCACCATTTGTCCCATTGACATTAAAAGGACAACAGAGAAATACTATAATAATTTTGTGCCCTCAAATTTGATAGTTTGTATAAAATGGACCAATTCCTGAAAGTCAAACTACCAAAGTTCACACAAGGAGAAACACATATTCTGAATAACTCTTTATCTATTTAGGAATGGAATCAATAATTAATAACCTTCAAAAATGGGGAAACACTTTCTAACTCATTTTATGAGTCCAGTATCACCTAATACCAAAATCATATAAAGGCATTAAAAGAAAGACGCTTTAAACCAATATCTCTCCTGATCATCAGCATAAAATCTCAGCTGATGTCAGCAAGTCTAATCTAAAAAATGTATAAAAGAAATTATATGACCTGACCAAATAGCATTTATTCCAGATATGGGAAATAAATTCAACATTGGAAAAGAAATTAATGTGATATATCACCTTAACAGAGACAATAGAAAAAATTCATATCAATTGGTGAAAAAGGAATTTGACAAAATTCAAGATCTATTCACGATTTCTTGCCATTGATTCAGGAAGTGACCAATAAGAGAAGGCAGCTAGAAGGAAGACTCTTGCCATGGGTTAGCCTCGGAACATCAGTGTGTACTCACATTCAGCTTGACATAGATACAGATTGTTGCATATGCAATGTTTATAGATATGTGTATGTGCTTAGGTTAGTTCACATACACATACCTCTTTGCATAATCGGCATAGGAGATCCAGCATTAACAACCCTCAATAACAAGTACACCTACTACCCAGACCTTGGTTCTCCAGGACTCTCCAGAGGAATGGCTGATCACTGGAGCGAGCTAGGAAATATACAAAGTGAGTCCAAATCATCTCATAGAGAAAGTTAAAAAGTACCAAATGTGTGTGGGGTTGTGGGGTGACCACAATGATAGGCATATGTTAAAGGCCTATAGGAGTCAATGGAAACAGCTTCCAAAATTAAAAAATAATGGTGGGTTCTACCCAAAGCATAAAATAAATATTCATGTGTTTTTTATGTATGTGCATATGTATGTATGCACATAAATATATATGTATGGATATGTGTACATAAGTGATTAAATAAATTAATTAGTGGAGAAGAACAGACACTTGAAAATAATTTGTATAGTTAATCCGCCCTTAAGGAGGTGGAGCACAACTCCCCAGTCTTTAGGTCTGAACTACCCATTGCTTCTTCCCAAGAGAAGTATACAGAAAGGGAGAAGAAAAGCAACCAGATGGTAATCTGACAAACGCACCCTCGAGCCAGGTAATCGAGGTGAAAATCAACAACAATAAGTCATATTGATAGAATGCTTGATAGGATGTGATGAGAATCACGTGTCATCTAACACCTATAACCATAAAAAAATCTCAGACAAATGTGAGAGATGTTTTATAAAATACTTGATCAGTATCCCTTAAAACCGTCTAGGTCAACAGAAATAGTCACAACTAAGAGAAGCCTAAGGAGACATGGCTTAAATATAATGCATCCTGATTGGGATCCTGGGGCAGGAAAATGACATTAGGTAAAAACCTGGGAAATCTGAAAGATGTATGGACTTTAATAATAAAGAATCAAAACTGGTTCATTAATTGTGGTGAAAGTACCATATAAAATGCTACTCATGTAGGAACTTTGTAGGGTGTATAGGAACTTTTACCATCTTCGCCACAATTCTGCAAATCTAAAACTAACCTGAAATAAGTTTCTTTATTAAAAAAAAAAAAAGTAGGAAAGGGGAAAACACCGAGCAAGAACTTCCTTTCTATAATGTGAAGACTGGCTTTAGGCTGCACCTTCTCTGTTGGAATGACCAGTCAGTCTCTGCCATTTGTGCTATTTGAAGGAGACTGCTGATTGTCCCACCTGAGAGTGGGAGTCAAAATATAATTTTATAATAATGATGGCACTGTATTAATAAAAGTCCATAAAGTCGGGAAAAAGGAAAGAATAGGGCTGTCAGAAAAGCCTGCCTATAAATCAAAACTACAAAGACTCTTTGTGTTTAAAAAGCTTTTGTCTCTATCTTCAGTCTCCACTAGTTTAATTAGAGCATTTTATGTAATTATATTTTATACCTCTCTTAGAGGAGCAGTAGTATTTTAAAGTTTTTGTAATAGTTCCCCTAAAGTTTAAAGTATACTATTTTAAAACTAATTTAAGTACAAATAACACTCTTCTGCTTTGTATGTAATATAGGTACCTTAATAACTCCAAGCCCGCCTTCCTCTCCTTTGTGACATTACTGTCATTCATTTCACCTATCTAGATGCTATAGTCACCTAATACATTGTTGCCATTATTAATTTAAACAGGAAGTTATTATTTAAGCCTATTAAGAACTTTAAGATTTTACTTCTGTTTTAATCTTATTGTCTGACAATCTTCCAAGCTTTATGTAAACACAAGTTTCTGATCGATATATCATTTTCCTCCTACCTGAAGAAAATCTTTTAGTTTTTTCATCACCTGGGCAAAGTCTACTGGTGATGAATTCCCTTAGTTTTTGATTGATTGTTTTTTATTTCTTCTCCACTTTTGAAGGATAGTTTTTCTGGGTCTGAAATTCTAGATTAGTCACTTTTTTTCTTCCATCATTATGTTTCATTCTACTCTTTTCATGCATTGATGGTTTCTGAAGAGATGTATTCTCATCTTGCTCTCTATGGGTAGTTGTGGTCCCCTGCCCAGGGTTTTCAAAGATTTTCTCTGTCTTTGGCTTTCTACAATTCAAATATTATATATCTAGATGTAGCTTTCCTTGTGTTTGGGGAGATATTCTTTCATTTTCATATTATCTGAGATTCCTGGATCTGTGGTTTGATCTCTCATTAATTTTGGGAAAAATTCTCAATCATTGTTGCCCCAATATATTTTTTTTTCACCTTTTATTCTTTCCCTTTTGGCATTGGAATTATGCATAGGCTACACCTTTTGCCTTTTTTTTTTTTTTTTTTTTTTTTGGATGACTTACCTTTCAGTTCACTGTTTCTTTCCTTGGCCAGGATGAGCTCCAGCAATGTCTACCTTTTTGCCCCAGAGCAGTGTCTGGCTATCAGCCATCAAAGGTGTTTTTTATTTCTATTAGAATGTTTTTAAATTTCTAGCAATTGTTTTGATTTTTTTCTTATTGTGTATTTTTTTTTCTTCTGTTACCCATATATTCTTGTAAGTTTTCTACCTTTTCTATTAGAGTCCTTGACATTGTAAGCAAAAGTATTTGGAATTTTTCTTTCCTTACATTCCACATTCTATTCATCAACAAGTCTTGTGGGCTTTACTTTTAATATGTATCTTACATTCAGGCATGTCTCACCCTCTTTTTTATGACATATATGCTCCTGTTGTCTGTCACTTCGTCAACTGCTGTGACTTCCTACTTCCTAACTTATTCTGCAGTGTTCACTCCAGGCTTTATGATGCCAGAATAAACTTTTAAAACTGTAAATCCTATCATGTCACTCCACTCAAAAGAATGACTTCTCATCACTCTCAGAATACCATGCACAGTCCTCACCTAATCTTCCAGGTTTTGAAGGACTGGCCCCCTCACCTGACTTCTTTGCTTAGTCTACTGTAACTCTAACCTTCCTGACCTCTGCCTCTTCCTTGAACAATTTGGGTGCATTTTCTTCCCACTGTGGGCATGCTGGTCCTTCTTCCTACAGCAGAACTGACTGTCCAATTTACTGTGCTCTGGTCTCTAAACCTCAGAGATGTACGCCCTGGTCTAAATATACTTTCCACATTGTTTTTCCTCCTGGCATTAATCATTACTTGACATTGTTTGCTTAAGACCTATCTTCTTCACAAAAATAATGGTAGCATGAGGGAGGGGATTTTGTCTTTTTACCCCAGAGCAGTGTCTTGTTATCAATAATTTGTATTGTATGTATTAATGAATGAATAAAATTAATGTATCTAATTGTAAATGCATTTATTTAAAATGCACTGTTCATGTAAGCATGCATATGTTTTAGATAAATGATATGTGTCACTCTTTCAAACCTTAGAGGTTTTCAACTATTCTAAACTGATTGCAGCACAGTGGAAAAATCATGGTGAAGATGTTTTTGAGAGCAAATTTTAATAGAAGATAGGTGTCAATTTTAGCCCATCTGCTTCATTTAGGGGAAAATATTCTATTTAAATTTGTCTGGTATTCAAACATTGGGATCTACTAGTAGGCAAATAATTTCAGTGGAAAAATAGGAATACAACTTCTAAAAAATTTCTAAACTTGGATTTATATAAAGAAAATATTTCTATAAAGAAATATTGTATGTGATATTGCGGGGAATTCCAGAACTCTGATTCTATGCATGGTGGACCCCAATAGATGCACTGTCCTACATGACAGTCTGTCCTCCAGGGATTCTAGGGTCCCAACTGTAAACACAGAAACACAGAATCCAACTATCTTGTTGATTAACATGCTTGTAGGTTTGTACAAATTGCACCAAATCAGTGATTTCTGTGATAGCTGTGGCATGGTATTTAATTGTATGGGCATTACAATCAATCTGCCTGGGTTCAAATTCCAGCTCTGTATCCAGTTTTTTTGGCAATAGAAAGAAACACCATATGGTATCTATTTTACATTGTGCCTTTGAAATTTAAATTACATGATTTAGGCCAAGAGCTTTGATGAATACCTGGTACATAACGAAAACTCAATAAATGTTTGAATTATTATTACTATTGATTGTATTATTATTGATTGCAAAGAGAGAAAGAAAGGAGAGAAAGAAATTATTGAGACAATTTTGGTCAAGTCACAGATTCAATGTGAGGACTAAAGAACCAGGTTTAGAGAACAGTTGTGACCAAAAGAAACATGGAGCATTGCCTTTGCCAGTGGAGTGGGCACCAGAGCCACCAAGGGACAGCAGACTGAATTGTCCTATGTCCTGGCTGTATAGCCTCAGGGAGATGCACACTGTGGGTGAAGCCTAGGCCACTTACTTTCTCCCTAGAGTCTGAAACCACAGAAAGCAGTAATTGTGGCTTTTGCAGTGAAAGGAAAATTCTGACATTTACTAATTCACAAAATAGGAAGTTTGTTAAATATAGAAAGACAATTGAGATTCCAGGAAAACAAAAATGAAAAAATGTCTATTACTACAATTAATGAAATTACACATTTAAATAATATTTGAACAATGCCCTAAAAACAATAGTTCAGTTTGAAGTACTAAACAAAATGATTAAAACCCCCAGTGGTCCTCAGTCTTTCTAATTTCTCTAACTTTAGGTGCTTTGTAGTGATTCTGAACTTTTAGAAAACCGAAGACTTTTACTTTGGGATCTATTGAAATCTAGTACATTTCGGTCATGTAGGTCTTGCCTGACATGAACCTGGAAGGTTTCTCCAACTTACCTTGGGAACCTGCTTCTACACAGGGAATAGATCATCCCCTGGAATAAAGAGAGTTACCATTCACAGGTATGCTCTCGTGGTTAGCAGCTGGGAAGCAATGAACCGTGGTGTGAAGAAATGGAGAGAGCAGTGTTAAGGCACCAAGCCTCCTGCACTGGCTATTGGGAAGAAGCATGGTGTTAGAGGGAGGGGAAATAGAGTCTTTACTTACTGAAAATAAACTCTACTTTCCTTCCCTACAGCTTTTCTAACTTGGGCTTGCAATCCTTTTTTTTTCATTATGCTTCACAGAAGAGGAAAAGAAAATCTATTAAGATCCATGCTGGTAAAACTCTAGAAGAAGAAATGAAGAATTTATCAAATAGGAGGTTGGTTAACAGAGAAGAGATAAGAATAGGGATTTTGTTCAATGTAATAAGCAAAATAATTATTGGGAATCTCTGCACCTAGTCAAGATGGGAGTAGCAGGTACTAGATTACCCCACCACCACCAGGAACAAAACAAATAAACCTGCCAAAAAACCAAAAACAAAACAAAAACAAAAAAATCCAAAACTTTAGAAACCAAGCAGTGCTGACAGTGTCTCTTGTGAAAGGGAAACTAATGAGGAGAGCCTTATGACTCGCCAGCTTCCTGCCTGGAGGGAAGGTCCAGGGCACAGAAGTGAGGAGGAACACAGGTGTAAATAAAATGGATGGCAGCACAGTGAAGGGCCCAGGGAAGGAAAGCAACCAAAACAGAGAAGGTGGAGCCACTAGACTGGAGTGGGGTCTAAGATTGACCATGGATGAAATGGGGCTTTAAGTTTTTGAGGTTGAAAGAAAAAGAATAGAAAGAATGTGGTGGTGATGTTGCATTATTAAAGGAGAGACAGGAAGGGCCCAGAGTCCTAATATCCCCTTCAAGGACATGCCTCTAGTGACCTAACTTCCTTCCACTAGGCCCCACCTCTTAAAGGTTCTGCCACCTCCCTATAGCACCACAGGCTGGTGACCAGGCCTTTAACACCTTGGCTCTGGGAGACATTTATTCAGCCAGAGCAGATGATGACAGTGAAGAGAAAGTGAAGAGGAAGGAAGGGACTAAGGCAAGAGGGCTGTGCGGAAGTGCTGTGTGTGTTGCGGTGATTCTTTGGATGTGAGAGGAGCAAGAACGTCGAGTGGTTATAAATGAACTGGGTAATTCAGAGTTCCTTGACCTGACATACTTCGGGACCGTGATAATGTTAGTAATGACAATAAGCTATCATTATGTAATTTAAAGACATAATCTAATGGTTCGATAGGGGCTTTGTGATCAGTCATATTGTGGTGAACAGGCTATGGAGTCAGATGAACCTTGGTTAAGTCCTGCATTGGCCTTGGTAGGAATGTGGGCATGATAGTCAATGTACTCTTCATTCTCTTCTGTTAAATGGGGACAATAGCAATACTTACCTCATAGAATTCATCTTGAGTATTTGAAGGGACAGCATTAGACTTGATGAAGGGAAGTATCTCCAGAACAGTTTTATTAGTTCTTTACTTAACTTTTAACTAATCAATACTTTCTACTTTCTTCAACATGTTAAGTTAAAAAAAAAAAAAAACTTTTAATTTATTTCTTTGTCTGCTTTTTAATACCTCATGAGTAATGTGAAATTATTGAGAAACAAAGGAAAAGTGATTATGCAAATGTTTGAAATACTTCATAATACATTGAGGTAGTTGCAGGAAACTGGAAAAATGACTTTATTGGTGTTATACTAGTTTTTTTTTTAAATAGAGGCATGGGCTATTAAGAGGAAAAAAATCATTTCCATAAAAGAAAAATTTAAAATTAGAATGCATTAGAAGTGAATAATCCAGTGAATTCTATCATTAATGAATATTCAGATAGAATGTTAACTTCTGAGATTCAATGGCCAAAGAATTTCAAACCTTAAAAAAATAAAAAACCAAAAGAATGATTAAATCATGCCTAAATAATTAGAGGTAATCTTTCAAAATGCCTTGGGCAATTTGCTCATTAGGATAGATCTTCTCAGTTCAGGGTTGGACATACCTGTTGAAGCAGTTGAAATATCTTCGGCCTCTTTCCCTGGACTGCACTATGTGCCTTCCGTGGACCTTTCAAACCCAGGCAGGCTTCCAGAGGTCCTCAGGCCTGCCTTCCCTGCAGAGTGTCCAGGCACCTTCCTCTGTCTCTTGCTCTTCCTCTGGGATAGTCAAGTCCCATGCCTCCTGTGGTGGACTAGAATCACCGGAGTCCACAGTAAGAGCTACTCAGTAGAGGCTCTCTATCTGGGGGCCTAGGTCCTGATGGCAGTTGATGAGGGTATCAGAGGTGCCTAACCCCAAGGAGGTAAAAAGTCAAACTGGTGGCGTTTCACGCTCATGATGGCTTTCATTTCTCAGTCCCTTATGGAAAATCCATGAATCTGGTTAGGAAAGTCATTGAATAATCATTAAGTGTAAATAAAGGAAGGATAAAGAAATTTGCCTTGATGCAAGTGTGATCTAATCAGTCACAACTTGAGAGCTAGTAACATGTACATTAGCCTAACATCTGCATTGTGCTGATGAATTTATTGCTCAATAATTCTGAGAATATTTTAATGTACTAAATGACAGTGTAGTGTATCTTGTTTCTACAGTGCTATAAGCCGAAATGCTATTTGCAACCAAGAAACTTCCTAGCTCTCAAGAAGCTGCCTGTTTAAGATTTGCATAATCTACTCCACGTACCTGCCTCTGCTTCATGCTCATTGTTTAGCCTTTTAGCATTTTTCCTGATAGTGAAAGAAAGGTAGGCAGAGGGGGTGACCTTATGTTGTTTTTCCTCAGATAATTCTGGAGGAATTGGGAGGGAGCAGAGAATGAATTTTAGTTTTGTCTTTGGATTTCAAGCATCCATGCGTTCCTGCATTCCACCCTCTTTATAACCAAGAACTGGCCATACCCTCCACAGAGGCCCAGCCCAGCCCATAATCATTGGTTCAGATCTTCAGTTCTCACTAGACATAGGGTAAAAGAACAGAAGTTGGATTATTTCTTGCCTCCTTCCATTTAATTCTAGTTGTCCTTTTTTGAACTGCTATAAAATAGTTGTGCAATGGTATCACCAGCCATGTGCACATTATGACGTACAAGCCGAACAGGATTCCTTCCTCATTGAACAGTACCCTGGGATCCTGTCCCAGACAGTTGGTCACATAATATGTATAAGCTTCTCTTTTTGTTTCCTTTGTACATTTGTGGGGACTTTGGAATTTGAAAAGTGTAGTACATTTGGGATAAATTAAAGAAAATTTTTGTTAAGGCTCATTGAATTTACCTTTCCTATTTGACCCTGTGATGATCGTACAAGCAATTAAGCCCATCCTCATCTCTCCAGTTGCGTTCTCCTGTTCCACCTCTTAAACCTGTGGCCATTTTTGTCTTGCGTTCAATAACCTGAATCATGTGTGAGACTCCAGTAGGTGTGGTGGTTCAGCTCACGGCTCTAAATAGTGCTGTGACTAACCCATCAGAACAGCCTCCTTCTAAATTCCTCCAGGATGGGAAATTTCATGATTTGACATACATTCCTGTAAGGTTTTCATCCAGCCTATTCTTGGAAAATGCCAGTGGTCCACCTCATTCCTTCTTATGGTGGCAGCTTCTGTCCCTGTCGTCACCCTGACTGTTACACACTGCTCCTTGTATTGTACCAGAGCCAGCTGCCCGTGGTTGCCTCACACAGCTTCTGTTTTAGCCCTTGGGCTGGTCAGTAGCCCGTTGAACCATGGCTCACAGGACAGGCCACCTGGGGGTGGTGCTTATACCTCCTCTGTGTCTTTTCTCGAGTCTGACCCCTCCTTCTTCCTCCCTGGGTCTACATGAGACTTAGTTCAGGTCTCCTGGACATTCGAGTTCCTCCAATCCGATTAGGTTTTTCTGTACTATGTAGCATCTGGCACTGAGCATGCTTCTGGTGTGCCTTGATGAGCTGGGAGCAGAGGGGGAGCATTGTCTCCCTTCATCCGGGTGTGGAGGCAACTGGCAGTGAGGTGGTTGAAGTCCCCAGCTGTGCACAATGACTGGTCATACACTGTTGTTCTTGTCTGACCTGGTTTACCTCTTGGTGTCCTTACACTTACCAACCTTGTACCTATGATAATGGCTAAAGTTCAAAATCTGTTTAACTGAAAAAGCAAAACAAAAATCATATCAGAGCCATGATCTGGAATCACAGAGAATGATCGCCGACGAGTCCATGAACCCACGTGCCGTTTTCTAACATTGCCGAGATTAATGTGAGGACTAATTAGCTACAAGGTGTTACAACATAATGTATGTGAAACACTTAAATAGCGACTAATGGGTGTTAGCAATAATAATAATCTTTAAGGTTATGATAACTTATTCTAATAACTCTGATAAATGCTCATTTTAATACTGAGCAATAGAAAAGGCAGGTGGCTTCTCTTAGTTTTAAAAATGTCATCTAATATACCTTTAGACCTACAAGAATAAAAGTTATATATTAAACACTTTATAGCCACAGATTTGTCAAAAATCCCTTGAAAAAGGAAATTACAAAAAGAGCAAAATTCTCATAGTCACTCATTTGTTGTGCAGTGATAAAGATGATATATTATGGGGTGTTTATTTCTCATGTCTTTAGTAATAAAAATAGTTGACAAATTTTGGAGAGATTAACTTTTTTTTGAAAATACAGAAGCTTGTGTGAATTTTTGTCTTTTAAAAATATTTGGTTTTGCTGATAACATTTTAGCAGCACAGCCTGGCATTTTTCAGGCTGAGATATTGAGCCAAAACCTCAAAGAATCACAGCAGAAAGACTGAATTCCCCCTTTCTTGCCTATTTCATAATTTAGTAAGAACACAGCTGGGTAAACCTTTGGGAAAAAGCACTTTGAACTGTTTAGAACTTTTTATTCCTAGGTACTTTATTTTTTGTAGCTATTGCAAATGGGGTTACTTTTTAAAATTCTTTTTTAGATGATTCATTATCAATTTAGAAGAATGCAACTGATTTTTGTATGTTGATTGCACATCCTGCAACTTTGTCGAATTCACTTAATAGTTCTAATTTTTTTTTGGTGGGTTTTTTCTGGTTTTCAGTGTATGAGATCATAACTGCAAAGGGGCAATTTGACTTCCACTTTTCAAATTTGGGTGCCATTTATTTATTTGTCTTTTCTGAATGCTCTGGCTAGAATTTCCAGTACTAGGTTGAACAAAAGGGGTGAAAGTGGCCATCATTGTCTTGTTCCTCTTAGAGAGAAAGATTTCAGCTTCCTCCTCTTCACTGCTATGTGAGTTGTGGGCTTATTGCATCTGATCTTTACTATATTGAGGTACGCATACCTTCTGTACCTAATTTGGTCAGAGTTTTTAATCATGTAAGGATATTGAATTTTATTCAATGCTTCATCTCTATTGAGCTGATCATAAGGGACTTTTATTCTTTATTCTGTTCATATGGTGTATCACATTTATTGATTTGCATATGGTAAACCTCTCTTGCATTCCTGGGATGAATCCCACTTGATCATGGTGAATAATTGTTTTGATATTTTGTTAGATTTGGTTGACTAGTATTTTGTTGAGAATTTTGGCATGTATATTCTTCAAGGAAATGTATGTAGTTTTCTTTATTCATGTTATTGTGTAGTTTTGGTATTGGGGTATTTGGAAGGGTTCCCTACTCTTTAATTTTTTGGAATAACTGGAAAAGAATTGGTTCTTCCTTAAATTTTGGTTGGAATGTGTCAGTGAAGCTATTTGATGTTAGGTTTTTCTTTGATGGGAGACTAATTCAGTTGTGTTGTGGTTGGTCTATACACTTTTTCTATTTCTTCATGATTCAAATTTGGTAGGGTGTATGTGTCAGGAATTTGTTCATTTCCTCTAGGTTATCAAATTTGTTGGCTTGTGGTTGTTCATGAGAGTCTTCAATGATTCTTTTCAATTCTGTGGCATAAGTTGTGATAGCTCATTTTTCATCTCTGATTTTGAGTATTATATTTTCTTAGTCTAAAGCTGTCATTTTCGTTTATGCTTTCAAAAAGCTACTCTTAATTTTGTTAATTTTTCATATTGTTGTTTTAGTTTCTCTTTCACTTATTTCTCTTCTGACCTTTAGTAATTTTTTCTTCTACTGACTTTGGGTTTGGTTTGTTTGTATTTTCTTTTAAGTTCCTTGAGATGCAACAGGCTATTTATTTGAGAACTTTCTACTGTTTTGATGTAGAAGAAGAAAATCAATATCCCCATGAGCCTACATGCAAAAATTCTCAACAAAACAGTAGCTAACCCAAGCCAAAAACTCTTTTAAAAAAAAAAAGGTTATTTTCCATTGTCAAGTGGAATTCATCCCAGGGATGCAAGAATGGCTCAATATATGCAAATTCATTATTTTCCTCTCAGTTTCCTATATCCCCTAGGTTTGGGTATGTTGTGTTTCCGTTATCATTTATTTCAAGAAAGTTGTGATTTTCTTCTTAATTATTTCACTGACCCATTGGTAATTTGGGTCAGTTTAATTTTCATGTATTTCTAAGTTTATTTTGTTACTGATTTCTAGCTTTATTGCATTGTGATTAGATAAGGTACTTGATGTAGCCTGCATATAATCTATCCTGGAGAATGTTTCGGTGCTGCTGAGAAGGATGCATATTTTGCAGCTGCTGGATGCAATATTCTGTAATATCGGGTCCATTTGGTGTCTAGTGCAGTTTAACTCTACTGTTTCTTTGTTGATTTTATGTCTAGATGATATGTCCACTGCTAAAAATGAGGTGCTAAAGCTCCCTGCTGTTATTTGTGCTGGAGTCTGTCTCTCCCTTGAGGTCTATTAATATTTGCTTTATATATTTGGGTGCTCTGATATTGGGTGCATATGTATTTAGAATTGTTATTTACTCTTGCTGAATTCATCCCTTCATCATTGTACAATGACTTTCCTTGTTACTTTTTTACTACTTTTTATTTAAAATCTATTGTATCTAAAATAAGTATGGTTACTCTTGTTTTCTTTTGGATTCTTGTCACACAGAATTTCTTTCCTGTCCCTTTACTTTCAGTCTACACATGTCCTTAGAAGTGAAGTGAGTTTCTTGCAAACAGTGAGTAGTTGATCCTTGTTTTGTTAATCCATTCAGTTACTCTATGTCTTTTAATTAGAGAATTTAATCCACTTGCATTTAAGGTTATTATTGATAGGTTAGGTCTTACTATTGCTGTTTTGTTATCTGTATGTTTCTTTTTTGGCCTTCCTTCCTTTCTGTTTGACTTTTATAAATTAATCTCTCTCAATGAAATTTGTTTCTCTGATGAATTACTGAATTGTTTCTCTGTATTTTTTCAAAGTTAAGTGTTTTTTGAAAAACAGCTACTTTGAATCTCTGAGCATTCTTACATATTGGTTGCTTTATGATCAATTTCTGGCATCTTTTTCTTTTTTTTCTGTTCTTCTTCCTCTCATTTTTTTTTTTTTTTTTTTTTTTTTGTAATGCGGAGGATAGCACCTGAGGCTTCACACAATCTTTCACTGAGTCATACCCCAGCCCTTCTGGTGTCTTATTTTGTCCATTAGGTGATGTTTCGATTCTCTGCAAGTTCTTGATGCTTATTAGTGTGTGTGTGTGATGTCATATGCATATTAAAGAATTAGGTATTTATTCCAGTCTTTACAATCTGTCTTTGTGCCCTTCTTTCCAGAAGTTGTAAGCAGACTATTTACTTTCTCTGAGCCTATGGTCACAGCCACTATTTCAGCAGTAGATGGTACCCTAAGTTCAGGGTTACCGTGAGTCTGCAGTGGTGTGTAGTCACTGTTTCAGCACTAGAGGGTGCCCCAAACTCTAGTTTGTCATAAATCTGCCATCGTGTTATTCAAGATGGCCTAGGGATATACCTGAAAGGGTAGTCCTTATCTACAAACCTCCATGTCAACTGAGACAGGTCCAGATGCCTTGTCCATGGTTGGTCACCAGTATTCAGGCACCATGAATTTTGCCTGGTACAGGCCTCACTGTGGAGGGTATGGCAATAATTTGTGCCTATCTCCTTCTTCCTTCTGCAGTGGGAAGTAACTCTCCCATTGTAGAAAGGATGGGCAGTATGGACAACATGGCTGCTTCAATGCTAGTTCATACTAGGAACCAACAGTCCTCTGACACCAGTGCAGCACAAGGCAGGATGAAGGCCCTTCCTGCTGTGGTCTGCCTGCTGCTGTGGTTTCTTTGTGGCTCAAGACCCCTGCAGCTAACTGGAGGTGATGTGGCCTGAAATACAAGTCTATTCTACTAGTGCCCCAGGTCTCTGTCTGGTGAAGGATGGGTCCAGTCCACAGGCTTTGTCTGAGGGCAGTGGCCTGGGGTAGGGACTATAGCATTATTCCCAGTACTGAATGTCACAGTGGTAGACCTGGTACTTGGATCCATGTCCAAGGTCTATATTTAATTCCCTGCCCCTCTCTTAAGTGGGACGTGTCCCTCTCTACATTGTGCTGCTTGGATTTGAAGGAGGGGTAATGTAAGCAATTTTCCTCTCATACTTTCTTCAGTTCTTGTGAAGGTATTTCATGTGTGAATTAATGTTTCTGTTGAGATTTAATCCTTGGAGGATCTTACCCCATCATCTTGCTCTGCCCCTTCAGTATTAAAATACTTTTAAAATTTATTATTTAAAAGAACATTCATGTAGATGCAATCTTTGATGCTAAACCATATTTCAAAAATAGTTTTTTTATTATAATTATTTTGTTTACAGCATCTGTTTATACACACACACACACACACACAGACCTGGTGTGTTGCAGCCAGCTTATACTGGCTCACAAAAGCCTACTAATACATTTACAAGAGTTTTATAAGAACCTTGATGTTAGGCAAGTGAGTTGAAATTAGTTTCAGTGGTGGTATTTATACCATGAAAATTGGCAAATGCTACAAATCAATTCCTTTGTTTTTCCCCCTTATGGAGAAATAATTGCTAAATATTTACTAGTTTGTTTGTGCCCCCATGTATTTATTTAAATAAAAGGAAGTGCTGTTAGCTCTGAAGATGGTATTTATATGAAAGTTTACTTGCATTTTCAGGGATAAGGAAAGACCGAAGAGGAGGAAGAATGTTGAAACACAAGCGCCAAAGAGATGATGGAGAAGGCAGAAATGAAGTAGGATCCTCTGGAGAAATGAGAGCTGCCAACCTTTGGCCAAGCCCCATTGTTATTAAGCACACCAAGAAGAACAGCCCTGCCTTGTCCTTGACAGCTGATCAGATGGTCAGTGCCTTGCTGGATGCTGAGCCCCCCATAATCTACTCTGAGTACGATCCTACCAGACCCTTCAGTGAGGCTTCCATGATGGGCTTGCTGACAAACCTGGCAGACAGGGAGCTGGTTCACATGATCAACTGGGCAAAAAGGGTGCCAGGTAAGAATGCTAAATTCGACTTTTTTAAAAAAATTAGTTATATTTTTATTTTTTTATTCTTTTACAGACTGCATTTTAATTCATTGTACACAAATGGGGTACATCATTTCGTTTCTATGGTTGTACATGATGTAGATTCATACCATTTGTGTTATCATACATGTACATAGGGTAATGAGCTCTGTCTCATTCCACCATTTTTTATACCTGCCCCCTCTCATTTCCTTCTACATAATCTAAAGGTCTAACAAAAAGTTATTTCGCTTAGCATGATATTCTCCAGCTCCATCCATTTACCAGTAAATGCCGTAATTTCATTCTTTTTAAAGATTGAGTAATATTCCATTTTGCATATATACCACATTTTATTTATCCACTCATCTGTTGAAGAGTACCTAGGTTGGTTCTATTGTTTAGTTATTGTAAGTTGAGCTGCTATAAACATTGATGTGGCTGTGCCTGTAATATGCTGGTTTTAAGTCCTTTGTGTATAAACTGAAGAAAATGGTATGGAGATTCCTCAAAACTTGGAATGGAACCACCATTTGACCCAGCTATCCCACTCCTTGGTTTATTTCTAAACCATCTTATTTGCCAAAAAGACTTTGAGTAGACATTGCATGATAAATGTATTACATCTTATATGTGTATGGTGTCAAAAGTGCTTCATACTAAGTGATCTATGAAAGTTTTTAATACTGAGCCCTATCATTCAAAATACCTCAATTGCTAATAATTTTTTTTCCTGAAAAGTATTTTCTTTAAATATTTGTATGAACTAGAGAGATAAGAATAATAGGTTTATTCCCTGAAGGTCTCGTATTTATCCAAATTGATGTCTGCATAGTATTTTAGGAGAAAGGGAAATGCCATTAAAAATAAATTAGGGCATCGTCTCTGGGAGGAACTTTTTGAAAGACCCAACAGTTGAAGTGACAGTTCAGTGATTCTCTCAGAAGTGGTATTTCTATAAAACTCAGCTGTTGCTCTTGTTCAGGGAGAAGAGCTCTAAGTATTATGGGAACCAGACTCCTCCCTGCCCCAACATATCCATCATACATATCTAGAGGCTTGTACTAAGGCAAGGGGAAGTTAAATCTTTTTTGTGGGCTTATCTATCACATGAGTAGTAGATTTAAATAGAGATTTTCTCATCTGGTTTCTTTCAATAGATGAAATTCTTACCTATGAAGTATAGAACTTTTCATGAACCTAAAAAAGGTGGAGTTTTGTACTTGGATTTCCAAGTTCGCCAATATGTTGTAGGTGGAGTAGACCTATGTTTGGCATTAGAGGACCTTATAGGTATTGCATATATCAAATTAATATTTGAGTCCTTTGAGTAAGAAGGCATCTGTACTGTGATCCATATTCCTTAGAGCACATCCATTTGGGTGGTTAGGGTAGCAGAGACTGGCTTACAGAGCAGTCTGGGGATTAATAGGCAAATTTAGGTTTCCAGGGTAAGTCAACCTGGTAGGCAGAAACTCCTGACCATTTTTGGAATTAAGAGTTTTATTGAACACATATATATTTTAGCATTTTTATGTGAAGTAGACACATTATCCATAAATTGGAATCTTGGTGTTATGGGGCTGTAGGTTTTCCTTTATCTCTATATCTGTTAGTACCTTTTAAAAATACTTTGGGAGAAGAGAAAAACGAAAGAACTAATTACTAGTGGCCATATCCCTAAGAGCTAATTCTCGGTGACTGTTTATTGTTCTGTAAAGTTCTATTTTCCTTTATGAAATTTTGGCAATATTACTTTCTGAGCACTGCTCAAGTACATACGTTTCATATTTATCTGTAGATTACCATTGTGGAATTTTTATAATTATAAAAATTTAAAATCATTTGAAACAACTGTAACTAAATTCAAACACATTATTACTGGATGAAGAATTCATGGTAATAATATTCTGAACTTAGGAATAAAATAGGGACTCTGCTAAGGAACAGAAAACATTTTGTCCATTTTTAGCCATTCCATCTTGAAACTCAGTACTGGGCAAATTTATGGTAACGAGATATGTTCAAAAACACCCTAACTCCCTTATGTTAACTTAAAAGATCTGGATGACTCCAAAATCCTTGAACCAAACTCTATTTTATTACTTGATAATTTATTTTAAAAAGAATTATAAAGGCAACAATGAAATTGTGTACATTTGTGTGCTACATAATGGTGTTTTGTTTAGCAGAGGACCACATATATGTTGGAAGTCCCATATGATTTTATCAGGTAGTGATGGTGTAGCTATTTGTGGAAGTACACTATATGATGTTCAGAAGTTACAAGGTCACCTAATGACACATTTCTCAGGATGTATCCCTGCCACTAAGTGACAAATGACTCTGTGTGTGCACATGTGTGTACCATTGGAATATAGCTTTTGTAAGTCAAAAGTCTACTTGTGTGACAAAGCAGAATAAAAATAGTCATTGATTAAAAAAAAAATGAAAAGGGAAGGAAAAGGGGTCTTGGAAGAGTTCTGAAGGTGATTGTCAAGGTTTTCATTAAAATTTGAGAAAGCCACATTTCGAAAGACTTTATATATCCAAATATTGTCAATCATTTAAAAAACTATTTCACATTCAAAATCAAATACAGACAATGTTACATTTATGTAGTCGTAATTTGAGAGTCACAATAATGGTGACAGGAAACATCATCAACAGGAAGCCATTTCTGGAAATACCTGGAGTGAGTCCTTGGACCATCCTCAGAACAGCTATTAATATAACAGAAATTATGAAATGACTTCATTTGAGTGATGAATTTTAATAAAGATAATCAAACTTTGGGCTACTTTAGTAGCTCTAGAAGTATTTTTAATTAATTGCAAATTGTCATTTTTTCAAATATTAGTAATTGTAAGTCGAATTTCCCTTTGTCTTAATATTTGGGCATTTTTTTATTTTTTTACTACATCTCTTTACTAAGAATTAAAATGGGAAGAGTTTTAAGATAAAATACATCTTACCAGCTTGGTAGTCAAGATCCAATCTATAAAATACTTACATTAGGCCAGGTTAAACATGACTTCAAGGAATTAATTTTCCCTTTGCAATTTAAAAACAAAATCGCAACTAGAATGTTAAAGCCTACCTACCACCTCTGACAAGTGGTGCTTTTCTATAATACATGCTACATGTCTGCATTTTGATATCTAGCTACAGTGGTTTTCCTCCTTATTGTTTGTTCTGAAATTAGTTATTCTTCAATAGGCATTTTATAGTCAACCATAACGGAGGTTAACTTTAAAAAACATATTATGAAATCGTATTTACTATTATCCTATGCATAGTGAAACTAGTCAATCAGTGTAGCATCGTTCAGCCTTGATGAAAAGTCATTATATTTCTGATATCAGCGTCACTTTCAGTGCCAGCGCTGAGGGGTTGACTCTTTTCCAGTGTTCATGAAATACATCTGATCTTTTTTTCACTAGAAGATTGAAAGGCAGTGCAAAAATGTCACTCTGATTTATGAAAAATTAAGTCTTTTCCAAAATTCACCCTAATTCTGTGTACCTCCAGAGCAATTTCATTCTTACTGTTTCCACCCCATTTCTACATATTGAATATCAATTTGGGATGGAGATCCCAAGGCGGATGGCCTTTTGAAGACTGATACCAAGAAGCCCAACAGCCCCGAACTACTACAGAGCACAGGTCGGCAGGGTCTGGAAGTTGGTTGAAGGCCTGGCCAAGGGAGCAAGTAAAGGAGAAGTGGCTTGAAGCTGGATTCCACGGGGCTCATTCAACCTCAGCCACTTCCTCATTCTTTCAGTGACACAGTAGTTACTTTCCTCTTCTCCTGCCCATCCCTCTGAACTCAAGGCTAGAGTCCCCACTTCCTTCTGGGCTCTGACTCCTGAGTCCACCATCTTACTTCTGGTTCCCTCCTTTCTCAGTTTTGGCCCCAGGGATAGAGGATTCACTTTGTCGGGATGTGCCCCCCACCAGCTCCAGGCTCAGTGTCGCAGCAGTTTCTGTGTCATCTCTGGGGGCATGATTGTCTCAGCCACCCCAGGGCTCAAGGCTGCTGCTGCTCCTGTATTCCCCACGGACACAGTGATTAGCTTCCCAGACTCTAACACTCAGCCTCATCCCTCAAACCAGCAATGAACTGAACTCAGGAAAGGCTCTTCACTACACAAATATAAAGTCATTTTTCAAACTCCTAATTTTGAGCCCTGTTAGAAGTCAGTGCCCCCTCAAGTCACTCTTTAAGTCTGTGATGTTCCTCTTTTCACCTCTCTTCAGAATCTACCTGCTGTTCTGACATCTCTCTGGCAGCTGTGTTGGTGAGACTCCACTTCCAACCTTGCTTTTGTTAAGGGGCAGAGAAATGTCCAGAGGAATGTGCAGACAGGAGGTCTTTAACAGGGGAACTTTAACAGGCTTCAATTGTCTGTCAGCTGGTGAGTTCACTTAGTGACTGTAACTGAAAACCTAAATCGTAGGGACAAGAGGACAGAGAGAGGGCACAGTTCCTTCAGCTGGGAATTGGGAGCATCTAGAAGGAAGATATTCTATTCTGGGAGGTTCCTGTGGATTCCAGGGACTTGGCAAGGCTACCCCGTACTCTTCTTCTCAACTACAATTAGACCAGTAGACCCTGCTCTTAAGCTGCTCTGGTTCAGCCTGCTTCAACACAACACAGCAATGACAGAATGTGGCATGGGGATGTGGGTGACCTACTGGTGACAGATGCATATGCTTAAGGGAAATATTTCCTATTTTGCAACCATTCTACAATAACAGTGTGTTAGTTTTTCATCTCTGTGACCAAAGTATCTGAGAAAAATAATTTAAAAGAGGAAAGATTGACTTTGGCTCACCATTTCAGAGAATTTAGTTGATGGTTGGCTGACTCCATTGCTCTAGGCTTGACATGAGGCAGAACATAAGGTGAAAGGGCATGGTGTAAGAAAGCTGCTCACCTCGTGACAGCTGGTGGTTAGGAGTGAGGGGAGACAAGACACAGTCCCCAAGGGTGTTTCTCTAAGGACCCACTTCCTTCAACTAGGTTCTACCACATAGTTTCCACCACCTCCCAATGGTCCATTCAGCTATCAATGGATTAATCCATTAATGAGATCAGAATCCTCATGGTCTCATCACTTTCCACAAGCCCCACCTCTGAACATTGCTGCACTGGGGACAAAACCTTTATTTATTTTTTTTATTTTATCATTACTTTTATTGAAGCACTATAATTATACAAAAAGTGAGATTTATTATGCTATATTCATACATGCATGTAATATTTGTTTAATCTCATTTCCCAGTACCTTCCCTTTCCCTGCCCTCCTACCTCTCCTGATTCACTTAACTGATCTCCCTTTAATTAATGTTATTGTTATTTTAATTAGTGATTTATAACTTTCTACACACACATGCATATCTATACATTTGTATATGTAACATGGGATTCACTGTGGTGTAGTCATACATAGACCTAGCATAATTTGGTAGGTTTAATTCCCCAGGACTTCCTCCTGTCCTCCCATCTCTTTCAGTTCCCTCGCTCTGCTCTCTTGGTCTTCTATTTTTGTGAGACCCCTTTCTTTTTTGTTTTTTGTTATTCCCTTTTCCTCTCTCTCCCTTTCTAACTTCCACATATGAAAGAAAACATTTGAACCTTGACTTTCTGAGGCTGTCTTATTTCACTTAGCATGATGTTCTCTAGTTCCATCTACTTACCCACAAATGACATAATTTCATTCTTCTTTATGGCTGAGTAAAACTTCACTGTGTTTATATATACTACATTTTGTTTATTCATTCATCTGTTTATGGGCACCTTGCTGGTTACATGACTTGGCTATTGTGAATTGCACTGCAATAAACACTGAGATGCTTGTATTACTATAGTATGCCGATTTTAGTTCTTTTGGATAAATATCAAGGAGTGGGATACCTGGATGATATGGTGTTTCCAATCCAACTCTTTTGAGGAATCTCCTTGCTTCTTTCCAAAGTGATTATACTAATTTGAATTCCCACCAACCATGTATAAGTGTATCTTTTCCTCACATCCTCGCCAGCAATTATTTTTCTTTGTGTTCTTGATGATTGCCATTCTAACTAGGGTGAGATGAAATCTCAGTGTAGTTTGATTTGCATTTTCCTGCTTGCTAAGGATGTTGAACAGTTTTCCGTGTATTTGTTGGCAATTTGTATTTATTCACTTGAGGAATGTCTATTAGGGACTTTTGCCCATTGATTGATTGGGTATTAGATTTTTGGATATTTTGGGGGGGGGTTAATATGTTCTGCATATTAATCCTTGGTTGAAAGAATATCTTTTATTGGCTAAGATTTTCTCCCATTCTGAGGGCTGTCTCTTCACTCTCTTATTTCCTTTGTTGTACAGAAGCCTTTTAATTTTATGCTACTTCACTTATTGATACTTGCTTTTATTTCTTGAACTTTAGGGATCTTGTTAAGGAAGTCAGTGCCTGCACCAACATGTTGGAGTGTCGACCCTATCTATTCTTCTAGTAATTTTGGTGTTTCTGGTCTAATTCCTAAGTCTCTGATCTACTTCAAGGTGATTTTGGTGCAGGGTAAGAGGTAAGGGTCTAGTTTCATCCTTCTGCATATGGATAACCAGTGTTCCCAGTTTGTCAAAAGGGCTATCTGTTCTCCAACATGTCAAGGATCAGATGACTGTACCTATGTGCATCTGTCTGTCTTCTCTTCTACATTGGTCTTCGTGTCTCTTTTTATGCCAGTGCCATGCTGTTTTTGTTAATAGAGCTCTGTGGTATGATTTGAGGTTGATTGTGATGCCTTAAGCATTGCTCCTCTCGGGGACCAACTCTTTAACATGAGACTTTGGGGGAATCTCCTGATCTAAACCATCATCAAAAGCCCCAGGACTGGGCTAGAATTGCCCTAGTGTGAATGTGCAGCTGCTCTGGGCTGCAGTCTGCAGTTTTCCTGATATCCTTCCCTGCTTCCCAGGGCTTCTGCAAAACCTCTGGGTGACACTCCAAGAAAGCAGTTCTTTGTTATTATGTTTTTTTTTTTTTTTTCCTTTTTCTTTTTTCTTTTATGTGAAACTTTGAAGCCCTATCAATGTTTGAGGACCAGAGGCTAAAAAGCCTTTTAAAATCCTTTTTCTATCTTGAGAATGTTTGAGAAAGATGCCCCAATGCCCTACCCTCCTGAGGGACCTGCTTCAGGGATTTTGAGCAGGGAGTCGAGAAGTCTGCATGTCTGTCTTGGGCACAGTGGGCAGGGTTGTTGGGGGATCCTCCGGACACATTATGGGGAGTGTTAGCCTGTGGCTCTGTCACTTTCTTAGGGGGTTGGCAGGGAGAATGTCAGCCTTCATTAACTGTTTTTATGCTTAATGGATTGAACTGCATCTTAAACCCTAGTATGTCAGAATGTGACTTAGGAGATAGTCTTTATGGTGGTAACTGAGATCAAACAAGTTCGTCTGCATGGATTCTAATCCCGTATGACTGGTGTGCTTATTGAAAGGGGAATTTGGAGACAGAACTAGGTATGTGCAGAGGGAAGATGAGGCAAAGAAACAGGGGGAGGACAGTCATGCAACCGAGTACGTGCACCAGCCCGGGAACACCTAGGTTTGCAGCAAACAGCAGAAGCTAGGAGGGGCAAGCTGGACCTCCCCTGGGACATTCAGAGTGTGGCCCCACTGACACCTTGGTTTTAGACTTCTCACTTCCATAACTGTGAAGCAATCCATTTCTGTTCTTTCAAAAACCACACTGTTTTTGACTCTTTATATGAAAACCTAAGAAAACTAATACAAAGTGTGTTAAAATAATTTTTTTTGTTTTGTATTTTTGAGGCACACAAAAAAATCAGGAGTTATTTGTACCAAGAGGAATGTTTGGCTCATCTGGTGCAGGCCTGGTTACTCATTTACTCCTGTGTGTTCTCTCCAGAGATGGTGCAAGTGGTTTACCCAACTTTTGGCTTTGAAACTGAGTTAGCGCTGTAAGAGTTCCATGCCTTACCTGGTAAATATCTTGTAAAAGATCTTAACCTGCAGAAGGATGTTTCCATGTGACCCTTTCATGGTTTCTCCTTTTAACATTTATATCTTCCATCCATTTGAATTCCTCCAGGGATTCAGTATGAGGTGTGGCTCCCGTGAAGTTTTCCAACAGGTGGCTGCATAGTTGATTCAGGTCCATTTGTTGAACAGTCTTTTAAAGAAGTATTTTTAAGACTTCCTTTACAGTTTGCCTTCCAAGTTTCAGAGCTTTGTTAGTTTTTAGTTTCAGTTTATTAAGAGCTTTTGAAGTAGGGAGAAAGATTTGACCATTAGTCTTTGGTATGTATGGCTATTATTCCCAATTCTGAAATAAAAATGAATTACCTATTCAAAATTATACAAATTATACATGTCTAATTTAACTGAATATATTGTGTGATATGTCCACCCTATGTGGAGATATTTAGTACTTTTCCATTCATTTGAACAATAAAGACAAAAATATCATGAGACTTGAGACATTTGGATAAGGCCAGGCCCATAGGAGGTAGTCAGGTGATACACTGACTATTCAGTTTGGATAGGACATCAAAATTGTTCTCCAGGAGAGAAAAGGAAGAGAATATGCCAGACTTCTTTTCTCTCTTCTCCCATTGGTTGTACGTGCCCCCAAATGTTGCAGAACTGGGTCCTTGGCCTTCCTGCTACTTCTAACCAACTGGAAAAGCCAATCCATACAAAGCTTCTTCCAGGCACTTTGGGTTTATGCTTTCCAGAGTTCTTACTCTAGGTCCTAGACACCTAAATATTAAATTTTTACTTTCAGCTGTCTGCAGCTCAGGAAAGGTCACACTGTCATAAGTCATTCAAAACCAAACTGCTATTTTCCTCTTTCTCCCTTGAACAGCAAACTCGTTTTTTCCTTCTGGTTCTCTCCACTCCTGCCCGGGCCTCTACCCTTCTTCCTATAGAGCCGTGGAGTCACCTTTGTGCAGGGCTCTTCTGCACTGTGTTATCCTGACTCGTCCTCTTCCCACCCTACATTTATGCTTCATCTTTATTCCACTGTCACCAGTTTGGTCTGCATCACCAAATTACTTCACTTTTACTGTACTATTCAAGTGTCCCTGCAAAGCTTCTCTGCTAATGCAGGAATATTCAGAGGTAAAATCATTCAGTTATGAGAACTGTAGCCTAGTCAGTCCATCCTGATTTGAATGAACTGACTGGTAACCATGGGCAGGTGTGTCCCTGGGACCATGCCCTGTGTCCCTGCCACCCCCTCTCCTGCTTCCCAGCTGCCATGAGGGAAACAGTGAAGCTCTGCTACACGCATCCTCAACGACCTGCTGCTTAACCTGGGCCTAAAGCAATAGACCTAGCCAACCATGGATTAATCCCCCGCAACCTGGAGCCAAAATAAATTTCTTCCTCCAAGTTGTTCTTCTCAGGTATTTTGATCCCAGCCATGGAACACTAACACAGAAACTGGTTCTGAGAAGTGGGGTCCTTGCCATGACTAAGCTTACCAGGTGATTCAGAAGCCTTTGGAACTAGTTTTTGGAAGGAGTTTGGAAGACTTTGAAGATGCAGGCTGGAGAAGTCTTACAATGTCCTAAGAGCTTAATGGGTGATTCTGGTGGGAACTTGGAACATAGCATGTGGATCGGAATGCAGACTGTGCTCATGAAGTTTCAGAGAAAATGAGGACTCTATTTGGAATTGGACTAGAGGCCATTCGTGTTATATTCTGACAAAGGACTTGCCTACTTGCCTGATACATGAGACTTTACATGAGGTTGACTTTAAAGGTGATAATTAATCTGGTGGGGGAAATTTCCACACAGCATAGCATTTAGTCAGTGGCATAGATTTTGCTGGCAGCTTTTAGTCAGATTTTCTGTGAAAATTTATAGCAAAAAGCAGAGCTGAAGTATTTTAAAAACTTGCATTTGGCCAGAAAAGTGCTTATAATACTAGAGCCATGCATGTTTGTTAAAGAGATTATAGGCACTAAAGAGATGCTAAGTACTTTTCACACAGATAATAGGAAAGATGCCTTGAGAACATCTCAGGAATTTACAAGACCACACCCATTGTAGGCTCAAGTATGTGGAAAGGAAAACTTCTTTGAGAAGAGATCCTCAGGGTACTTTGCTTACACACCTGGGTCGAGGAAGTGGCTTCATCATGCTCAACCATGCAGACACTCAGAGGCCACTGCTGCTGTGATCCTAGGGGACTCAAGGTACTATGTGAGCTGGTGGCAGACCTTCACATCATCCATGTGGTGCTAGTTCTACAGGAATACAGGATGCTGGAGTTAAGGGGTCAGAAGAATACCACTGAGATTTCTAAGAAAGACCTGGGAGGCCAGGAAAAGTGTAGCAGGATTGGGATCACTGTAGGCTGCCCCTGAGAGGGTGATGTGTGAAGCTGTGAAGTTGAAGCCAAACCTGGAATGGAGACCCAAAGAATTACTCATACCAGTAATACAGACTCTCCACTAAAATATTCTGCTTGCTATGGATAAAACCAGATGCAACCACAAGGCCAAAGAGATGGGATTGCCCAAACCCTTTAGAGAGCACCTCTTCCTACCATTTGTCTAGATACCGTATGTCATGTTGTAGAATTTGTTTCCTGACACTGAATTTCAATCTTATTTTGGTCCCATGCTTTCTTTTTATGCCCCTATTTCTCCCTTTCAGGGTGAGAATGTTTACTCTTTGCCATTGTATATTGGATATATGTATCTTGCTTTTGATTTTTATAAGAGCTCACAGTCAAGGGTGTCTTGAGTCTCAGGTAAGAATTTGGACTTGGACTTTTGGGCAGTGCTGGAACAATTATAACCATAGGACTCTTAGAGATGAACTAAATATATTTTGTATTGTGAGATGGACATGAGGTGTTGAGTACTGGGTGGAATATTATGGTTTGGATATGAATCATCCCCTAAAAGTTCCTGTGTTAATGCAGGAATATTCATAGGTACAATGATTACATTATTAGACTTGTAACCTAATCTGTCCATCCTAGTTTGAATGGATTGACTGGGTGGTAACTGAGTAGCTGTAGGGAGGTGGGACATGGTTGGGGGAAGTGAGTCTATATGGGCACGCCTTGGAAATGTTCATCTTCCCTGTGGCCCCCTTGCCTCTCTCTGCTTCCTGGCTGTCATGAATGGAGCAGTTCTCCTCCACCTCACCCTTCCACCATGAAGTTCTGCCTCATCTTGGGCCCAGAGTAATGGACTTGGCTGACTAAACCTCCAGAACCATGATCCAAAATAAACCTTCCTTTTTTTAAAAAGTTTTTCTTGTTGTGTATTTTAGTCAGAGCATGAAAAGCCAACTAACAAGGCCCTTATTTGATTTCTTATTTGACATCTAATTCCCAACATGATCTACTTACCTGGACAATCTTGTTGGCTCACCCTTTTTCCTGACATTTGACCATTCACACCTTAAATTAATCTTAGTTTTCTTTTGTTTGGATCCTACTCTGCACCCTGATGGTTCTGCAGAGAACGAATTAGAAAAAGTGAAGTCTTTCTATTACTTGGGTAATTACTTGGGTATTACTTGGGTATTGATGGGTCACCTCACCAGAGCCACCAAAGTTGCTTGGTATTCAATCACCTTCTTTCAAATGGTAAGTGACTTCGTGGTTTCTGGTTGGAATCCCCTGGTTCATGGCGAACCTTCTGGTTTCCGAGTTTCAGTTCTGTTGCCATGGTTATTAACTGTTCCAGAGTTTGTTCAACTTCACTTATTTATTTTTTTTTGTTTGGTTCTGGAGTTTGAACCCAGGGCCTTATGAATGCTAAACACAAGTATTCTCCACCAAATTACCTCCGAGCCCTGCTCAACTTCCAATGGATACTTCCCTCGTAAGTAAATTGCTTGATGCGTTAAAATCTAAGTTCTGTTTAAAAATTCTTGAGACCAATTCGCCTTGATTGAGTTTTCGAAAGTGACCTTTTTCTTTGGGTCTAGGATTTATCACTTAGTTGTATCTAGTAGAGTCCCTCATGTAATAATGGGGAAAAGTAGAAGTAGAAGTCCAATTACTAAAAAAAAAAAAAAAAAGATGAAATTTAAAAAAATGGTGGCAGTGCCCGTCTCTGGAAGGAATTGCAGTTTCCCTTTGTAGTATCTCATGTGTTCATTATGTGACTCTTTCATAAACATGAAATCTAATAAAATGATGGGCAGTTCCCTCTCTGGAGGGTGTTAAAAGTGTCTCTTCTTAGAACAATGTGCTGTATTATAACGTGGTTCTTTTTACCTGGTCAAGATGTTTGCCTAAGTTTGCTCAGGGCATTTGAAACTAGTAGGTGAATGCTTTGGACTTAAAAACTTATTCAAGGCCTTGAATATTTTCCAAAGTATGTATTCAAGTTGTATCTGTTGGTGTTTTTCTTCTTGTATCAATAAGGCAGAAAAGAATGTGAGCATGTTTGCTTTTTCTTTATTGCTGTCCACAAGTCAGAGATAGAAACTGAAAAATATATAATCTTTTCCTGAGTAGACTTTGAAATTCTCCAAACTGAGATCCAGAGCAATGCTGTGTTGGCATTGGGTCTGTGGGAATAAGAGGCTCCACTGAGACTGGTCTTGAAGTCTTCAAATTAAAAAAAATTACAAATACATAGATGTATAATCAGAAGCAAATAGTCAATATCTAATGCATGCATATCAAAACATGTGGCTCCAATCTCAAGAAATCAGAGAGCTCTACGTAAATATCTTTGTCTTGCTTAACAAATATCAAGACCACTTTGAAGGAATCTTTAACACCTAAGTGACTGTCGAAACAGACATGTTATCATTAGCCCTGGATATTTTTCTTTTTAATTTATTTTAATTTATTTTTTATTATTTTTTTATTTAGCTTTTGATTTTTTACAGACTTCATTTTGATTCATTGTTTTAATAAGTTCAACCTAAGTATCATAGAAGCATATTTTAAAAACAAAGTCTATTCTGCAGGTGACTCAGTAATGGTTATAAAACCATTTAAATGAACTTAATGCCACTAGTCTGTGTACTTAAATGTGGCTGCTGTGGTAAATGTTAAGTATATTTTACTGTAATCAAGAAGGAGATACAATACATTGTGAAAGTTACATGAAAATAAGACATTACTTATTGTGTTCATCAGCTTTACATAACTATGAACAATACCTGAGATAATCTACTTATAAAGAGGAGAAGTTTACTTTGGCTCACAGTTTTGTCGGTTTTAGTTTATGGTCACTTGGCCTCATTGCTTTGGTCCTGAGGCAGCACATCATGGCAGCAATATATAGCAGAGCAGAACCACTGGGCTTGTGGCCAGGAAGTAGAAAAATAGAGCAAGAGTCAGGGGCCCCACAATCCTCTTGAAGGGCATGCCCTCAGTGACCCACCTCTTAAGGTTTGCATTAACTCCCAATGGCACTAGGCTGACACACATGACTTTGGTGGGGGAACATTCTAAATCCAAATATAGCACATGGCAAAAGAAGTAGATGAAAATGATATAAATTCAGAAGTGATTCTTCTTTTATCCAAACTTTAAATTTGATTTTCAGTTAAAAAATAGAAACATTTGTGGGGGCTACGGATGTAAGTCAGTGGTGGAAAAGTTGTTTAGCATGCACAAGGCCCTGGGTTTGATTCCTAGTACTGCAAAACCAACCAACCAACCATATATGTGTGTATATGTGTGTGTGTGTGTGTGTATATATATATATATATATATACATATATATATATATGTGGGGGGGATGTGTGTGTATGTATATATATATAATATGTATGCTACATAATATATGAAATATAAACATTTGGCAAGAAGATAAATTGATGAACCAAGGACATGGGGTGGAGCAAATAAATATAAACAGGTTTGACCTTAGTCTCCCATAGTCTTTTTCATATTAAGAAGTAAGTTTGTACTTCATTCATTTGACAGTCATTTGATGAGCTCATTTTATGGCAAAGTTCTGTTCTATGGGAGAATATACCAGAGAACAAAATTGACAAAAATCTCTGCCTTCGAAGAAAGTCCATGCTACTCTCCCCATTACTGCCTGGGGAATGTGGGTTTTGCTGGGACCGTCTGCCTATTTTACATGGGAAGGAGGAGAAGCAGAGCCGAGATTACTAATTTATCTCTTAGAAGCAGTGGCTAATGAGTCTGCTGTGCTCTCAGCATTTGCCTGTGTTCACTCAGCTGAGTATTTTTATTTTCTGCATCTTACGCTCATCTTATGGATGATGACGCAGAGCAGAGGTTCATTGCGTAGTGGTTTAGCATTAGGGAAGACATTTGAATTCTAGAACATTATTCCTATGTGAAATTCTCAGCGTAGGCTAAGCAAGTTTGCTCACGATTTGATTTTTTAAAGAGCCCTCCTTCTCGTCTCCTGTCATGTGACGTAGACATCATCATGAAGGTCTGTGTGTTGCGGGAAGTGAAGAATATGACATTGACCTTATTAGAGCAATGCAGATCTCATAGTGCACCGTCAATAATATTAATCATTATACTTGCTGGTTTTGAGGTTTTTGTTATAATTAATTTTGAATCTGATTTTTAAGGACTATTATGTACCTATAAAATAAAATCATAAGATAACCTGGCACTTTGTAAAATCATTAGGATGGAAACCGGCTTTAAAATGCATTTTAAACTTAAATTCTGCTTGTGCTTTTCTTTTTACTTATGCTATGTGATTTGCTTTCATGCCTTTATGCTTTTTATCAAATGATCTTGCCATTTACCAAAACTACATAAGATTAAATTGTTATTTCTTTGCTTTCATTTTATTTTGTTTTCACATGGAGATACAATTAAGAAAAAGAAAACATTTCCTGAAAAATATAAGCTCCTGTCAATTTTCCAGGTTAACCTTAACTGAGATTTTGACTACATTTAAGTGCTTTAAGCTATCGGACAAGCTTCAAATAGTTATGCATGCGAATATTTAAATGAAACTGGAAAAAGAATATAAAGGTAAGAAATAGTATGTATTGAAGAACAAATCATACTTTAAACACCCCATTTCACAATTAAAAAATCAATCACGTGTAAAAGAAAACCCCAAAATAATAGTGACTTAAACAAAAGAAAACTTTTCTCTCACATAAAATAACCTGAACTTTCTTTTCCCAGAGATATGGCGACTTCATAGTCAAAAGGATCTGGGCTCTTCTGACTTTCTGTTCCCCTCTCCCAGCACAAGTCTCCCACTTTCAAGGTCAATGCCTGGGCCAGTGTGGCTACTTGGGCCTCTCTCTTGGCCATCACAGCTGCCTCCTAGGCAGCCACAGAATGGGTTCTGGGAAGTCAGCGGGGGCACACCTGCCAGCAGGAACAGTTTCTTGAAGGAGCCTTTTTGAAAGTCTTACTCAGTTCTTGCTTTTATAACTGTCCTTCAGAACATAAGCTACATCTGCCACAGGGGACTCAGGGTTATCTAATCTTTAAGTGGTTCACATTATACCTGGAATAAAATATGAGTTCTCAGTAAGCTGAGTTAAAACGGATATTTGGCAGTTGAGCAGCAGCCTCGGCTATATTAGGAAACTTCACATAATAATTTCAGAACTGAATCCTGTTTAATAAATATTCTGAATTACCGAGTGTCAATTTATATCATCGATAGTTCTTCATTTTGAAAAAGAACCAGAACACAATAACAAAATTCATACTCAAGTCCTATTAGGAATGTAAAAAAAAAGCTACCCTGACTGAATTCCCTTTGCTACACTCCTGTGAGTTTGGCACTACTATGTGGCCATTTTAGAGATAAAGAAACAGGTTCCTGAAGATGACAAGGAGCTTTCCCAAACCCGACGTGAACTAGGCAGAGGCAGAGCATGGGCCGTCTGGTTTCCAGCTGCAAGCTTTCAGGTCATTGCATGATGTTGCTACATTTTGTACTTAAAAAAGTATTCCAGGATGGTGCCCTCATGAGCACTCTTGTGGCTTTGTGGAGAAACGTGGCCATTTGAACTATTTGACCTTTAGGATTTTGTCCCTACATGTGTGCATACTTGAAAAAAATATGTAACCAATCAACATGTACACCCTCACATGTACCTCTGAGAACATTTCCTGTGTCGAAGGGAAGTTTTTCTCTATGCAAGAGAAAGCGTTCTGAGCACAAGGTGAACAAATATGTCACCTTGTCTTCAGAAAGTGTCATGCCAAGTCCCAGAGTCCAGCCTTAGTGCCGAAGGAGGGGCTGCCTATTTGGCAACTGGAGTGTCCATACCGTTTCTGCTTTTGCCTTTTGTTGGGGTTCAAAGATGAGGAATTTGAAGTGGAGTTCTACTTCCATTAGCAGAGACAAAGTTATAGGAGAGACTGTGTGAGTGTGAGTGTAAGTGTGTGTGTGTGTGTGTGTGTGCGCGCGCACATGTGTTTTAGCTGCAGAGAGATATTCTGTGCATCTGCAGGGGGTGCTGCCGGGAGGGTGGGATGAGGTGCAGAGGGGAGGGAGGAGGGCTCGGACCCCTTGCCTAGTAGGTAAATGCACACACCCAGTTTCCTGAGAACCAGCGCTCTGGGGACTGCACGGTTCAGCAGGAAATGCCCCCTCTTCGACCCTCACCTTCTGGGTGTAGAGCTTGGCTTGTGTCGTCCATCTTTGTTTGAATCAGTCCATTAATCAAATTTAGTGAAAGGTCACTTAGTCACCTGTGAAAGCATAAGCTCTCAATTGTTAGAAATCACTGGTGCGACACACACCTTTCTCTACCTGTGAACAAACGCAAATGGTAATTTTCTCGTGAATTTTTCTTTAAAAAAAATTCTGAGGCTAAATAACCACAGCCTCACTCTTTGTTTCTTCTCTCCCCTCATCTTGGCTTTTTCTCCATCTCCATATTCTGTCATGTCTTAGAAGCGTCTTCATCGCAGGGCTGTGCACCTGGTGGCTCCTACCGAGTCACTAGTTTTTAAGGAAGTTGTAAACTTGCAATCCTCAGAGTGCAAAGCTGAGTCAGGTTCTTCCTGGAGCAGGGAAGGGTGGTGAGTCTGAGATTCCTAAGCCAGGGAGCCTGGCACGTTGTGGGGCTGTGTCTCCACCCTGTCATTATTATCCCTTCTGGACTACAGGAGGAGAATTGAATTGAATTGAGTTAAATACTAAGGAGGATTTCACTAGGTGGGTTGTGCTTTGAAAGACCACAAACCATTGCAATATGTAGGATTTCTTAACCCCTGAAAATAATCTCTGTCCCCTGAGAGATGATCATTGCCTGATCTTACACATACTCACTTAAGATGTCCACCACTCTGTGAGCACTGAACATTCAATAATATGCCTTCAGCTTGTGTGAACTGTGTTCAGATATTCATGATCACTTGTTGTCCAGTAAGTAAGTTCTCTGAGGGCAGAATTTTTTTCCATTTCGTATACTGTTATATTTTCAGTTCCTAGAATAGTACCTGGAACATCACAGGTGCTTATGATATTTTTTGAATGTTGCATGGTTAAAAAAAACACTAATTAATTCTTTGCTCTACTGACCCCAGTGTTTTGGGGCTATTAGTTTTTTAATCAACACTCACTGACAACATGAACAATGTGCGTGTGTGTGTGTGTGTGTGTGTGTGTGGAGGGTATGGGGTGAGTCCTCAGCTTTACTGATGTGCACACGGAATCTCTGCCCATTAAAACGTGTAGAGAAACATGTGCCTTAATGAGCCTGCCGCATGATTGGAAGTGGCAGCTACAGGTTGACTGTTTATTCAGCAGTTTCACTGAGCATCCTTGGTGCTGTTCTTGGTGCTTGGGATACATCGAGTCCTCCTTCTAGAGCGCTCAGTTGAGAGGGGAGACAGGAAAGAGGGAAACATGATGTCTACTTTTTGGAAGGTGGCCCGAGTGTGGAAACGGTAAGCGAGGGCTGGAGTAAGCAGGTGCATGTGCTGGGGTGGGGGAGGGGCAGGTTAGAGGGAGTCTCCCTGAGGGCATCTGAGCAACGCCTGAGGGAAGAGGTGAGAGGGTTCAGCAAAGATCCCAGAAAATTCAGAGTCCTGGAAGCAAGAGCAGTTCTAGAATGCTCTAGGAAGGAGGCCAGTAAGACTGGAGCAGAGGGAGGTGGGAGTGGGAGAAAATGTCTTCAGAGAGTTAGTGAGTGGGAGGTAATGTGAGTCCCTGGGGCATCTAAGATTTGACTTGCATCCTGAGGGAAAGGCACATTCATGGCAGGACTGGAGAGACATGACCTGACTTGTTTTATGAGTGTTCACTTTAACTGCTGGGTTGAGAAGAGTCCCCGAGGGAGCCCAGGGTTGAGACAGGGAGGGCAGTTAGAAGCCTGCTACAGAAATTCAGGTGAAAAGAAGGATGATGGTGTCTCTGACGGGGCGGCCGTGAGGGCTGGTCTCATCTTTAATAATCCAAAGGTGGACCTACAGGGTTTCCCTGCTGGGCAGCAGTTGTATGTGAGGGATGGAAGAGGAGGACATGATTATTTTGACCTGAGTGATTGGAAGCGGGGGTTTGTGAACCATGGATATGGAGAAGTACAGGTAGAATGAATTTTGGAGGAGGAAAGTCAGTCTACTGCTGACCATGTTGAACTTTGAGATGGACTTAGACCATCCCAGAGGAGATGCCTGGAATCTGGAAGTGGTTCTGGACTTGATACTGTTGTCCATCCTAGGTGTAGAAATGATGAATGAGACCACCAAGGGAGTCAGTGTAAAGAGCAAAGAGAAAAAGGCGGAGAACTAAGACCTGGGATGTTCAGACACTAAGTAAGAAAGAAGAACCAGCCAAGGAGATTGACAGCCCTCACCGTGACACTGTGAAAGACAGATGCAGACATATAGGAAGAAAAAGTGATCGGCTGTGTCAAATACTGCTCCTCAGCCAAGTAGGATGAGAATGGGTGATTGCCCATCTTACCAAGAGAAGATTTGATAGCGGGATGGGGTGGAGGCATCTTCAGTGAGTTCTTGAGAAAAAGGTAGGAAAAAGCAAGTTTCACCCACTCCCAATGGAGGGAGAAGGCTCCTGTGATATCAGGTGATGATGGGAGGGTGGTTTCTGCGGGGCACTCCAGGCAGGAAGCAGGGCACAGGTGGGGCAGTGCCTCCAGGTGGACCACCTGGTTCTGTGGAGATTCTCTTTTGAGTGCCTCAGTTCTTAGAAATGAGGAGTAAGGTCATTGGCTGAGAGTGTGGCTAGGGGAGAAGGGGGAGAGGTTGGGGTGTCAGTACTGTCCAGTAGTCTTTCAGGAAGATGGGAGAGGAGATGAACGCTGCAGATTGGTGTGGCTTCTGGGCTGCGTGATCAACCAACTGATATTTGGGTCACAGAGGTGTAGATGTGTCTTCTTTAGTCATCTGCTCTGCATGGGTGACTGGCAGAGAGTTCAGTGGAACCCAGATAGGGGTTTTAGGAAAGGGGTATGCGGCATCCAGAGGCTTTGGGGAGCCCAGACTGCATGTAAAAGAACGATTTGAAAGCACACCCCTGGAAAGGGATGTAGGTGAGGAGGGAGGGAGTGGCTCTTAAGGCGGTAGGTGCAGCGCCAAGGGAGCAGGATCCCTGAGGGGGATGCTTGTGCCTTTAAAGCAGGACAAGAGCTTCCTGCATCCTTAGGGCTTTCTACTGCTGCAAGGGGTCTCTGCGTGGATACATGGATATCTGCATAGAGGCCCTGGGAGGCTCAGATGGGAGGCTCAGATGGGAGAATTCCTGTGGTGGCTTAAAGCCGAAGTGGTTCCTCAGCCCACTTTGCTTTACCCTGTGTGGCCTGAGAAGACCACCACCCTCCTGCCATGGCTCTTCACTCTGCTGTCCCCAGCATCCTGGCTGTGGTTCTGGGCTCCTGCTTAATGTGCTTTCTTTTCAAACAGAGCCTTTTACCACCACAATCCTACGAGGAATTAAATAACGATTAGAGTTTCTTTCCCATACAAACCCAAACCACAACCAAGGGGAAAAGTGAAGCCAAACCAACCAACCAAAGAAAAGAAAAGTATGTGACCTTCTACCACCGTTCCTCCCACACCGAAGCCCTTCGTCTCGCTTGTCTCTGAAATTTCATAATTATGTGCTCATTTTCATTCACTGTGCTGGGGCATACCATGAGTGGACCCTTGCAATTTTTGGAGGGGTGGGTAGGGGAGTGGCAGGGCTACTGTTTAAGATTCGTTCAACTTTATCTTCTATTGATGACTGGCCCATTTTCCATTTCCAAAATATATTCTTTGTCCCCTAAAGATTTCCTTTAACTTTATATAAAATGAATAATATATTTTTGTATAGATTTTGATTCATCGTTACTGTATCCTTTTTATCTTCTGGATGATATTCATTATAGGTTTTTAAAGATACTTTGTGCACTGCTTCCTGAACTCTCTCTTTTCTCTAAACTCTCTCCTTCTCCCCCTCCTTCTTCTCTCCCTCCCTCCCTTCTTCCTTTTTCTTGTGCTCTTGGCTTTGGAGTCTTATGAATATTTGACCATCAATCGTTTTTAACCTTGAGGAACTGAAAGTGCCGATTGGAGATCTGTGTGCAGTTGGAATGGGTTTTGGATTCCTGGGCTTCATGGCAATGTTTTCTCTGGCACCTTTTAGTTTCTCCAGATCTATAATTTTCTAGCGTCTTTCCGTGGGGTGAAGCCTGGCTGCCTATTCTATGGAACTGAAAGTGAGGAAGAGGGACCTGCCATCGGAATGCAGACTTACCAATTTGCCTCTTTTCAGTGCTTGGACTTCTGCCTCTCCCACCACAGTTGGTATCCCCGAATATGAACACCCTTAGATGATGCTGCTCCAAAAAATAAACCAGTTATTCAGACCTGTGGCCCATTTTTGATCAGCTTATCTTCCTGCTAGACGGTTATTTGAATTTCTCAAATATATTAGATATCACCCCCTTTCCCCATTACGCTTTGTCTTCTCTTCTCTCTGTGGGTTGTTTCCTTTGCTGTGTGGAAGCTTTTCAGCTCGATGCCATCCCATCTGTCCACTTTTACTTCTGTTATTTGTAATTTCAAGGCGTGTCTAAATAATCCTTGCCCAGACCAGTCAGGGAACCCTTCCCCTATGTTTTCTTCTGATAGCATCAGATCTTATGTTTAAATCTTTAACCTATTTGGGGTTGATTTGGGCACATGGTGTGAGATACAGGTCTTCTCCAGCATGTGAGCATCCAGTTTTGCAGCACCATTAGTTGAAGAGGTTAACTTTCCCCTGTGTGCTCTTGGCCCCTTTGTTGAAAATGAATTGACTGCTAATGTGGGTTTATTTCTGAGCATTTTATCTTGTTCTTCTTACTATTGAAAATGAGGAATTGAATACTTTGCTCTCACTTTCCTACACTCTCCCTACTTACTGATTTTGATTATAGTTTTTGGTTCATCCATTGTTAAGTAATACATCTAAACCTGTATTTTTGATTCACCAACTTAAGACATAGCTATCAGTGGTCATTATAAAAATAAAGAATTTGCACAAATTTTCTTCCTTCCAGAGCTCTTCCTCCTCCTCCTTTTCTTCTATACTACTGCTTTGAGATTGACAAGGTTTTTAGCTACTGTTTTGACACTACAGAATATGTTGATTATATAGCTAGCATTCACAATGTTATTGTGTAAATATTAATCATTAACTGCACAAGGAAACTCAGAGAATTTCCTTAGAGGTCCTTTCCTCAGGATGGAACTCAGAAGCTGTTGCCATTACATCTTATCTCATCTTCCTCCGACTCCCCTTTTTTGTTGGTGTTGGGAAATATTCTCGAGTAAATTTTTCAGTGGGTTATAAACTTTCTGACCTCTCATATGTCCAAAGAGTTTTCTTTCATGTTTGCTAATAATTTGATTCCAAATCAAATTCTGGGTTCTGATTCTTTCCCCTTCAGAACTTCAAAGCTACTGCCCCACTGGGTTCTGGAATCCATTGCTGCAATGGAGAAATTCTAGTGTAAGGCAAGTCTTATTTCTTTGAGGTTACTTGGGCTCATTCTTCTAGGAAATTATTATTTCTCCTCTGAATGACAGGATCCTCTATCAAGTCCCTGGATGTAAGTGTTGCTTTTGTTTAATTCCAAAAAACTTGAACAGATTTTTCAATTAAAACTTGAACAGATTTTTCATCCTTTTTCAGTGCTGTGAGGTCTTCTATTATGTTAAGGTTTCTTTTTTCCCTTTATTGTCTCCATTCTTACCTTCTTAAATGTCCTTCTGATAGATGTTGAATTCCCGTGATCCTTGAGATGACCTCATCTTCTATCTGTTTTCTTTTTACATTCCATTTAGGACATTTTTGCACACAAGATGCCACCTACTTTATCTTCAGTTTTGTGGATTTTATTATCCAATCTAACTATTGTTTTTATTTTCTATTTTGCAATTGTATTTTTAATTTCCAAAAATCTGTTATTTATATTCTACTTTTTTCCCTGAAACTTTACTTGGCTATCTCCTGCTATACCTAGGAAGAACTCACTCTTATCTGTGGCTCATTGGAACATTAAATGCAGACGTGATGGGCACTTCACTTCTGTCCTCAGGTCTCCAGGCCCAGGAGATATCCCCTCCGTTAGCCTCCCTTACCTGCCACCCCTCACCGCCACCCTTAAGTTCCAGCTGCATTTTGCCATCCATTCTTTGTAGTTGGACCAGCAAATTCCTGATTCACCTTGTCATCACTTGCATCTCCAACGGCGATCCTGCTTGGTATCCCCACATTTACAGTGGGGTGCGTTGTAAAGGCTGTGGTGGAGGGAGAACTGCATCGCAGGACACTACTTCCTCATTGCTGCTTCCTCCTGTGTTACGGATGCAGTAAACCTGCAAGCTCTCTGAGGATGGAAAAGAGTTTGTCAAATACTCTTCTATGCCCATCATGATCACTACTTTATTTCTTTTTTATGACACCATTTGTCCGTCTTGTGTCTTTTGTTTCTTGCTCTTGGTGATAACCTGTTTGTATCCTTCATATTTGTTAGTTGCAGTCAAGGTCGGAATGGGCAGTTGCTCCGGGATTTCACTGTGGCGGTGTGGGCTTGTCTGGTTCTGGGTCAGTGGACGGAGCATTTCCTCTTGCAGGCCAACCTTCGGGCTGATGGTGGGAACAAGCAGGGGGATGCCAACAGGGCAGATGTGCTGTGTGCACGGTTGGGATCGGAGCTGCTCTTGTTGGATTGATCTTTTTCTTCCTCTCGTCAGTGAGAATCTGGAGTCTCTTTGCCTCTGTCTGGTATCAAAACCCCTGGCCAGGAAATGTCCTCTCTTGAGTCCCCCACACTTTTAGCAAGTGGAGCTCAGGCTTTCAGTGGAGACTAAAGGACCAGGTTTATTAGGCAGGAAGGTTGAGGGTACAGTTCTACAGGCTGCTCTGAATGCAGCGCTTTAATAAGTCACCCTGATAATCGCTGCAGGGTGCTTTGTGTTTTTGAATTTCTGCTGTCTAGGGAGAGCCCTGGCACTCTGGTGTGGGTTGTGGTTTCCTCCGCTCTCCTTTCTGCACACAACCACCCTGTCTGCTTCCTTCTCGGGAGAGAGAGGAAGCACATGGGTGCCATCTGTCCCTTTCCTTCAACCAGGAGCCCCTCTGGCTTATTTGAAATCAGATTTTATATTTATGCAGATTCGTTATTGGGATTTTGGTAAGTCAGATCTTTATGAACCTGTGATCAAAAAATTGGTCTTTACTTTCATGTGGGAGGAAAGACCAGACTAAAATGAAGTTCTGTATTCCAAATGCTGTATTCCACTGCATCTTTCAAGCCCCCTTTCATCTCGACATTCTAGCAGCACATGCTAGCTCACTGTTTTCCCAACATTTAAGTTAATTTATTCATCAACTTCCCTATGTGTCCCCTCCTTTCTAGTGTGGCTGACACTGTTCCATTCCCGCTCTCCTGGGTTTTCAGGCTCAGTTCTTTGCTGGCCTTTTGCCTTCCACTCTCTTCAGCTTCTCATCATTTCTACCCTCTGCTTTGAGAGGCCTTTCCAATGCTTGATTCTGATGGTGACTACACTGGATTCTTCCAGTAGGTAAAATCCAAGTTTGATTCCCTGCCCATCTTATGCTTAGCCCAGTGCTGGGCATTCAGTAAACAAAGCTAAGGAAGACCAGTGGTCTACGGCCAGGAGGAAAGAGGCTGTTGAAGGCTGCATGCTCTGTCCCTCTCCGCCACCACTGACCTCCGGTGTCTCTCCTTCTTTTCACTGTGACACATGACATCAAGGACACTTGCATGTAAGAGCATACTCTGATTTTATGAAAACAAACAAAATATTTTTAAGGAAGCAAATCCCTTCAAGTTTGCTTCTCTCTGGGCTTCCTGCAGGTGCCCTGGTGATGGAGCATCACAGCCTGGTGCTTGCTGGAAGCTGGCCCTTCCTCTCCCACTCTGAAAAGTAGATGTGAGTTAAAGAAATGTTACAACAGGGATTGCTTTGGAGTTTAATTCACATTTTAAAGGGGATTATTCACACTTTATTATTAGCGGCAGATTACATGGCAATCACTGGACAGGTAGTTAGGAGGTCCTGTACTGGAGGACCTGGGGCTTCTGCTCTTCAGCAGGGCCGCTGGCCTTTCATACTGATTTAGTGCTGCCCTTCTGATCCTCTCACTCAGTTGAAGCTCCATCCCAACCAAAAGGCTTCCTGTTCTGTTAAATTCAGTTTTCCTTTTCCTGCACCTTTCCCCACACCATTCCCCACCCCTCGGAGAGCCCACCTCAGTTTTTAAATCTTCCAGGGCTAAGCTTAAATGCTACTTTGTCGGTGGTGATCCCCATCCTCATTCCAGTACAAATCTTGGGTTCCATCTTTGATTTGTATCTTTACAAATACCGTCTTTGATCGGTATTTCACCCATTCCAGTGTTCTTTGTAAGTATATATTATTTCCTCCAGACTCTATTTCATTCATTTTCACACTTTAAATAGTGCCTGATGTAGCACCTGGTCTACCATAGATAATCAATAGATCCTGTTGCCTGGATCCATATGATTTTTGGCCATTTATTTGCCCTGGTTAATAGAGACTGTAATGGTGGTGTTGCGGGGGAGAAAACTGATGATCAATTGCTCAATGTGGCTATGTATTTTCATGGAGATGTAGATGTTTTTGACAACCGTATGATTATCTTCTTTGACCCCTAGGACAACTCTCTGAAATGGGCACTCGTTTTTGTCTTAGGAGGAAGCAGGCTCAGAGGGGTGGGATGATTTGCTGAGTAGAGAAGAGTGGGGCCATTATGCTCTATCTGCATTCAAAAGTGAGTGTAAGTTTATTCATTCCTGAATTACCAACAAGCTGGAGAACATGCCTGAATGTTTTTTCAGTCTACTCCCATTTCATAACTTGGCCAATCAAACTTCAGGGTCGGAAGAGATCTTGCTCTGGGGGATATCAGGGAATTCCCCCAAGTATTTCCCCAGGCTGACTGTCTAGGGCACACACAGCTGTCACTAAGCTGTCAATGTTATCAAGTTATGTTTTCATAATTCCTGAGTACTTACTCTACTGCCAGAACCAGCGCAGTCCCTCTGTCTGCTCCTTCCCTTTCCTGCTCTCTTTCCTGCAGGTGCTGAGAAAGTCAATGCTTCAGTTATTGCAACTTTCCAAAGGCTTCTGGAAACAAGACACAATTTCATAGGAGGGCCAGTGAGTAGAACTTGTTGATAGAAACTGAAGTTTCACATGCTGACTGGTAAATGTTTACACGTGACTGGTAAAACACAGCTCTCCTGGCTTTTTCGATTCACAGATGGTTCATAGACTCTTCCTGTTCCCGAAATTTCTCTTCCTCCCACTTCAGATACCTGGCAGGAGTGTTTGTTCTTTAGTTCCCATCATTGATTAAACATAGAAATCAGCAAACTTTTTTTCTGTAGAGGACCAGATAGTAAAATTTTAGGCTTTTTGAGTATTTGGTCTTGGTCACTCTTCAACTTTGCCATTGAAGCACCAAAGCAGTCACAGAGAGCATGTAAATGAACAGGTATGGTTGTGTTCCAATAAAACTTTATTCAAAAACTGAAAGGTCAGCTCAGGCTGTGTTTTCTAATCCTTGATTTAAAGCAAAGACAAATTGTGCTATGCCCATTAGATGCTATCTGAGTTTGATTCTGAGTTTTCTGTATTTTTCTAAAACTTACTGGGCAGGAAATGACTAAATTGATGATACAGCAATTTAATTCAATCATGGAGATAATAGTGGCTAACCATTATGGAGTGTTTGCTCTATGTCAGGCACTTTGCTAAGTACTCTCCATGTTTTATATGATTTATAAAAAAATAATGTTATTATCTCCATTTATAGCTGAGGGAACTGAGTCACAGCAAGCTTAAATAGGCTGCCCATGGTCATATCACACATGCTTTAAAACAGGTGGTCTGATTACAGGGTCCACAAGCTTCTATAAAGATCAGAATGATACTAGGTCAACGGGAAAGAGCACAGGACCTGCAGTCAGAAATCTGGGTTCATATTCCAACCCACTGCTTGACAAATTACATCAACACGGAGTCCTAGCTTTCCCAACCTTCACCCCTCCAACCTTAGAGACTGCAGTAAAATGGAAGGTTATGTGCATGTACTTTATAAACTAAATACTGTGCAACTGTTAGTTATTAGTCTGCCTTTGAATACACCTTAGTTATTAGTTTTCATTTGGTTGTATTTTCGTCTTTTTTTTCTTATGTAAAATAAAAATTTTTAAGAGAAGCAGTGAGATTATTGAAACTAGAAAAGGTTTTTGGGGGTATTGAAGCTACCTTCACCATTTGGTGTCTTAGATAACTTGATTTCTCTCTGTGCTGGCAGCTCTAGGCATTTGGTCTCTTGTTAACTGCTTCTAGGCCCATCCCTGCCTGAAGAAGAGGTGGGCCATTTATTCTTTCCTACCTATTATTCTGCTGATGGAGGTTAAAACTAGGTGTCTTAGGCTAGGTGGAAAGAAAGTGGGCAGAATGGAAGTTGGGATCTAAAGAAAGCACAGTTAGGCTTTTACAGAGTTCAAATTTTATAATACTAGTGTATCTAAGATTTGCAACAGATCGACTTGACCAGCAGTTTCAAGGCACCTGTCTCCCAGTTCCATCTGTCCCCTCAGTGTGGCATCTGTTCAAATATTAGTAGCTTGGTCATGGGACTTGAATGTCCCACCTCTCCCCATCTGGAAGGAAACTTAAAGTCAAAGAAAGAAAATGACCTTGACTGTTCTTTCTTTTCCATCCAGGTGACTCCTTTGCAACATCATGCTTAGAAGGCTCCCTTGATTTTGTCCTCAACTCTTTATCCCTTCTGAAAGTCTATAGTAATTTGGTATATTAGTCAGCATTCTCTAGAAAAACAGAAGCAATAGGATCTATTTATCTGTCTGTCTGTGCATTCATCCATCCATCCATCTATCAAAAGATTTATTTTTAAGGAATTGGCTCAGGCAGTTGTGACATTGGTAAGTCTGAGGTCTGTAGGGCAGGCTACCGGCAGGAACCTCAGGCATGGTTTCTGTGTGGCAGTTTTGAGGCAGAATTTTTTCTTCTTAGAGGAATTTTAGTCTTTGCCCTAAGGTCTTCAACAGATTGGACAGGGCCCACCTAACCTCATGAAGAGTAATCTGCTTTGTGTAGTCTCTATAATGTGAATGTTAATTATGTCTAAAGAACACTTTCACAGCAACATCTAGACTAGGATTTGACCAGCCACTGGACACTATAATCTATCCAAGTTGACATCTAAAATTAGCCTTCATGATTGATATAAAAAACATATCATTTTCAAACCAATCTGTGTACTTGGAGTAGAAGGACTTGCTGGTCATTCTGAACAGTGTCTTGGGGAACACAGAGACAAGGGAGCCTCATCTTAGCTGAGTAGACAGCATGGAATATTTGTAGGGTGCTTGAACTACAGCTCACCTGTGGGTAGGGTAGCCCACAGTTTAGCTTCAGGCAAAAAATATGCTCATTAATTTCAAATAACACTATTTCCCAAGGATGGAGATGATGGTAATGTAGATTATTTGAACCAGCCCAGGATTGTAATGGATTTTTTTCCTTTTCTTTTTTAAACTTTTGGTTTTTGTTTTATGCTCAATAAAGTAAACTTCAGTCTTTCATTAAAAAAATAAAGTCTGGGAAGGACAGGGAGGGAGAAGGTAGACCACAGAGGTGTGATCATCTGTTATTTGACAGGGTCAGAACTTAACTGGCTTTACCTAAAACCCGAGATTCCCTTCTGGCTTAGGTGGGATCTTGACTGAGTTTACCTACTGTCCCTACTATTTGAAAAGTAAAACGTCCATCAGTTGGTGATGCTTTGATAGGGAGATACTAAGTCAGGTATTGACCTAAAGCTTTTCAGTCAATTAACAAACTTCTCATTTTTTGCACCAAAACTACAAAACCTTTTTTTGTTGTTCAGGCCCAGATTGTCTGAAAAGTGCATGAAGTGTATCATGAAAAGAGCATTTCTTGAAATGTTTCAAATGTCCTGCTTTGGGTTAATTGAAAAATACCATAAAGCTAATAATTCTTTTTACCTTTTGATTTTATTTCCTAGTCTTAAAAACACAACACAACTAAAACTTTAACCATTGATAGAAATTAAAGTATATTAGTCACCCTCACCTAATATGTTAAATATTCAAGCTTTTAAGCAGGATCTTTCTTTTTACCTGGGCATTCCCTCAACTGAAAAATGCTTCAATGTCTGTCCTTTTTAGCACTCACAGAAACTCCAAATGCTTTATACATAGATGCATAAAATATATCTATATTACATAATTAAATAATCAAATCTACCATTTAAAGTAGTAAGAGCATTTTGAATGGAGACTGTTTGAAATCTTTCAGAATTTATTTACGGACTTCCTTTGCTGGTTTTCCATGGAGGCTGGGTACCATGGGAAACCTGTTGAAAATGACTGTGTTGAATTACACGTTAAAACAGATCTTTCCAAATGCATCATTGAGCTGGCAAGGAAAGGATGCCATTGTAGAGGACAAAAGAGGGTGCAGGCAGGAACCCTGGGAGGCAAGGGAGTCTGCAGATATTTATGACACTCACAGCCTCGAGTTCCATCCTGACCTGCATAAGGGCCAGGAGACATCTGCAGCATAAATCTGCAGCTATACCCTTGGTGGTATTAGAAAGAATGCGAAATAAACTCCCAATGCAGAGAGGAGCAGCCACAAAACTTACCTGCTATTACTCTGGCTCTGGATAATATAAAGAAAAAATATCTTGGAGAAATGAGAACCAGGAGCCAGCCCTTAAGTGAGTTTGCATCTTGGATTGATGTTATCTGTCCTGTCCAAAGAAGCCACAGTGGACTTGGTACTTCAACATGGACTTTGTTGATAGAGACTACAGAGGACTGGGAAAATGAAACACAAATTCTCACTGGGGAATGGAATTTCATGTTGTTCCTCAAAGATTTCCCACCAAAAAGATTTCAGAGAATTTGTGCCCACAAACAGAAATCACAAACAACCACCCTTTTTAAAAACAAACCACTGAGCGTGAACCAGCAGGAAAAATGGAGAGATGATAGTCAGAAACTTTAGATGATGGAGATTTAGACACACGATACCAAAGATGTACATGAAGTATGTTTAAGACGTAAAAAAGGGTACTTGAAAATATCAGTAAGGAATAAGAAGCTGTAAAAAAGACCAAGTAAATTTAGTAACAGAATCAAACAGAGCTTCTAGAAATAAAGCAGTATAATAATAATAGTGAAAAAAAACCACTGGGTGGATTTAACAGCAGAATGGATACAGCAGCAGAAAGATTTTTGAACTGAAAAACATAACAAAGAGGTGATCCAGAAGGAAGTTTAAGCAGATAAACAGATGGCAAATACAAACAGCCATTTAAGGGACATGGAAAACAGTGTATGGAAGTGTAGAAAATTCTAGCCAGAGGTAAGGAGAGGATAGGAAAGAGAATGGAAAAGTACCACATTCAAAGGATTTAATGGCTGAAATTTTTCTGGAAATGTTGAAAGACATGAGTCCTTAGATGCAGAAGCCTATAATTTGCAAACAAAAACAGAAAACAGAAATCTGCACCAAAACCATCTTAGGGCTTTGGCAGAGCATCAGAGATGAAGAGCTTATCTTAAATGCAGCAAGAGAGAAAAGACAGATCATCTTCAAAGAAGGAGGCCATAAGATAGTTGGTTTCTCAGTAGCAACAAAGAAAACAAGAAGCCAGTGGGATCCTTTCAATGTTCTGAGAGAAAATACTTTCGACTTAAAGTTGTGTATGTGGTAAAATCATCCTTCAAGAATGAGAGTGAGGTAATGGCATTACTAGACAAAAACAGTTTCCTTTAAAAAATAATTATTCAGGGAAATTTTGGAGCATGTATTTCAGACCTAAGAAATATGATTTCTAGAAAGGATGTCTGATATACAAGAAGGAATGGTGAGTAAAATATTGAGAAATAAACTGAAGAAAAAGCTCCAGTGAAGAAATCTGTATGAGATATTCCAGCCAAAAATGCACAAAAATCAAACCAGAATGGAAAAGACTCAAAACCATCAACACCAAGATCAAAAAGATTAAGAATCCTTCAAAAAACAGGAAAAAACTCCTAAAACACCGAAAGGACCTAGTTCTGTAGAAGACATTAAAGCAAAAATGCGAGCAAATATAGAGAAATCACATTGAACTGCCCTGGGCACTACTGGTAAATTAAGCCCAAAGATGGGGAGAAAGGAAAAGGAGAGACAAATATAGTCCATACTGAGTATCATCAACAATCCAGGCTGAAGTCTTCTATTTTAATCTCAATCCCCTTTCCTGATTTGCCATCCACACCCACTTGCAGGTTGGAATCTCTCTTGATTTCTTAAAGCACTTTTGACTGCTGTGAACTCAGTGAACCTTATATTTGCTCCTACTTGTGCATTTGCCTCATCATCTCTTGGACTAGTTTTAATCACCTTTGTATCTCCTCCTTAGCTGCTCAATAAATATTTGAATGAATCAAAAAATAATTGAGAAATGCATAAGTAAAAGTAAGCATCAACTAATGAAAAAATAATGTCTAATTTGAAGTTTTAATAAATAGAACTCAAATATGGAGCAGTAATGGAATATAAGTTAGGAGGTGGATGATGAGACTCAGGGCAGCTCCCTACTCTTCTGTCTTTATCCATTTCCTCTTATGGGAACCACGTTATGATCCACCTAATGACCTCACTGAACCTACTCACCTGTTTAAAGCCCCTGTCTCCAAATACAGTAATGGACATTAGGCTTCAGCATATGAATTGGGGTTGGGGAGGCAAGTCAGCCCATTGCAACTTAAATACAACTTTTGTGGGAAAATCTTATCTTCTGGAACAGTAGAGACAAGATTCTTTTGGAGGATTGAATGTGGTCATATATTCTAAGATAATTTCAGGAGAAAATGGACATTAAAAACATTAGGTTTTTGCCTTTATGATTTGATTAACGACTTGATATGCATGAAAAAAATCAGTAAAATAAATAATAATCTCATAATGATAATTCAGATTCCTGCCCTTACTTTAATATTATAAACTATCATTGCTATAGAAATGGAATCATATCAAATCATACTTTACTTCCCGTATTCAAGTTAGGAAAGCAGAGTGTGGAACTTACTTTAATTGATAGATAAAAATGATGGGCAATTAAAAAAATTAATCTTGTGTATTTTTTCTAAAGTTCTTGAACACAATCTCTGCTCATCAGGGTTAATATTCTTCTTCAGTGGTGTTTACAATATTTTGCTTTTTTGATTATCTGTTCCTTCTAGATAGTGGCACATAAATCTTGGACATATTTGTTTTCTAAGTACCAAGTTGCACATGTAATTAAAACTTAATGAGCTTTTACTGCAGTAATATCAACAGGCATAATCTATGATGTTGATTTTTCAGTAGGAAGCATTTTTTTTTGTGTTGTAAAGTGGATTGCATGAGAACTTTAAAAATAATCAGAACCTATTTTCCAAATTTCATAATACTACTGGATACAGTTTTTAAATGCCATTTAAATATTCACTTGTCTGAAGCTGAAAGATTCAGACAAACAGTTCTTAGAGTTGTCGCATTTTAGGAAGCATTCTTAGGGGAAAAAAATAGTCCTTTAGTTGGTTGGTGAGTGATGGGCTTTCTTGGGACACAGTGCATGCTAAGTATTCTACAAAAAAGTAAGTGGTCAGCTACGTTCCGGATTGTTTTCTTCCTGTAACATCCTCCCCTTCTGCATTCTTGGATTTTGACACTCCTACACACCCGTTAAAGGACTTGTTAGAGTGTCCAAAAGAGATTGTTGCAATTAATTTCCCAGTCTCTTCTCTCTTTGATGTGTCACTATAATGCTGTGAGTAATTTTTGGTGTTTGGCACCTGTTCAAGAACAGTTTCTTGCCTTTGAGGAGGGGGAGAAGCAATAAAGGAAAAAATGTAATTTTTTCCTAAATTGGAGACAAAAATAGTTTTTGTCTGAACAGTCTAAAACTTATTTTCTTAACAGATGACAATGAATTGGCAACTAATGGATGCAGTTGACTATTATTAAAACCCTTCCTCTTTGAATGGAATCAGCCCAGTAGCCAGTAACATACAGCATGTCTAGGTTATCTTGCCCAAAAGAAATTCAAGATAGAGGAGCTTTGCAAACTGGACTCATCTGAAGTTTTTAAATGGCTGCAGGTGTCTTAGTAGGAGACTAATGTTATTTTCTAATGATTAGAAAGAATGACCAGACCATGAACTCTAGGGTCATGCTTCATTTTTCAAGTCCTGCACAGCGTGTTCTGAGCAGTTTCTATTCGGAGTCACACAGTGGTTCTGCTCTGTGTGTTCATTCTATACTTGCATTTTAAGGTTAGAAAGTAGTTTTTTTTTTTTTTTTTTGATTGCTCTTTTATAAACTTCTTGTATCCCCCCTCCCATATTTCCATTCCTAAAGTAACAACTCATTTTCAGGGGTATGTAAGAAAAGAAAGACACGAAAATTCAGAGATCCAGTGGGGTTTCTTATTTGTGGTCTTACTCGCTTTTTAACAACCAGCACCTAGCACAAGGCCAGCACCCAGCAGATGTTTGACCAATTTTTGTAGAATTGAATTAAATTAGTTCTTAAAATACATGACAATGAAATAATAGTTTTGTAGAGATTTTCAAGTCTAGAGAAATATCAAAACCACAGTTTCTATATTCTTTTGGTAGACCATGAGCTTTTCACCTTGAAAAACAAATCCACATTTAAACGTAAGACATTTATGGTGACAGAACAATTCCAATAGAATGGACTTAAAAAATAAGTGCAGAATTTGCCTATTAAAATGTCTGTTATAAAATGTATACCTAAGAACTTAAGATGATCTTGTTTACATAATATTATTATTGCTTTAATTTGAGATGTTGGAACTATATTGAACCACAAAATTCGGATGTGCTATCTTTTTCTCCGCTGGTAAACACTGTTCTCTGCCCCACCTAGCTTCCCAGTAGCTGGTCTGTCTGTCTGTCTTGGGGTATACGCTTCACATTCACAGGTCATTTCCTAGGTCAAATGTAAACACCAGCCTAAGGAGATCTATGGTGCTTCCAAACCAAGTCCATTTTCATTCTATGTTGTTAATCCTGAATTTAAGATATACAGATTCATTTGCATGTTACGTGTGCATCTATATAGATAGCCTCCTTTCATTCATTGCTTCTGTGTTAAGTTCATCCGTTAAAAATTACATCCACTGCATTTTGTGTTCTAGTTCGTTAAGATGCAAAGAAGAGAAAAGCAGCTCAAGATCTACCGGACAGGCCGATGCACCATAGCCAGGGGACAGGAGGGTGGAGGGCCGGGCCTCGGAGTCTGTGGAGACAGGTTCATGTCCTCCTAACATTCTCCTGGGTGTACAACCTGACTTTCCTCTAGACACCCAGGTTTGCAAGGCAGGTTTAACATATAAAATGCTTATTTCAGTGAGTAGTGTTTAGAATGTGTTTACAGAACATTTATAATAGCGCTTGTTCAAAAGAAATACACTAATTCATACATAACTCAGAAATACACTCTAGATAACATAAAACATTCTAGCAGCCACATAAAAGTGAAAAGCAGCAGTTCAATAATGCACTTAGTCCAACATATAAAAATAATAGCATTTCGGCCTGTGATCAATACAAAATATTATTTATCAACTCTTTTGTATTCTTTGTTTTGTGTATACCTTTGATATCTCATTCACACTTTATACGTGGCGCATATTTTGATATGGATGTTAATTTTACATTGGAGTACTTGATCTGTATTTAGATTAAGTCACTTTTAGGGTTGAAAAAGAAGGCTCACATACCCAAGTTGTTCCAAGTGTACTACACAGTGTTTTGGTAACTGAATCATCAGTGTTAAAGTGTGAGTTAATTAAAATTAAATACAATTTAAAATTCTCTTCCTTAGCCACACTAGACACATTTTAAATGTTCAATAGCTGTAGTTGACAAATAGCTTCTACATTGCACAGTGCAGGTCTAGAATGGGATTCAGTATGATAAGTGGTATGAAAGAGGCATGAAGAGAGAACTGCAGGGAATTAAAAAGGAGAAAATATGAAGTAAGTGGGTCTTGAAAATCAATTGGAATTCAGAGGTAGAGGGGGAGGAGAACCATACTTGCCATCTCTTGAAAGCATGAGAAATAGCAATAGTAGATAGGTTTAATAACATCCATCACTTAATTCACAGCAATTAATCGAGCACGCATTAGATTGGTACTTGGGCTGGGTACTGGAGTGTCACTGAGACATGGCCCCTGAGTGTAAGTAGCTTAGGGTCTGTCATTCATGGGCTCCAGTTTTCAAAGAGGTGGATCTGGTGTGATCCTGGGTGTGCCAAAATAATGTTGCTTCCTGTAGCTCATTATTTCTAGCTTGTCACCTTCAGGGTTACCTCATGATTAACAGGGTTTTGTTGTTGTTGTTGTTGTTGTTTTTCCTATTCAGTTCCAGGGGGAAAAAGCTGCTTTAACAAAATTAATATCTATGAATTGTATATAACAGGATTCAGCACAAGATTTCAATACATGCATTTAGTATGCACTGGTCAGATCCAGCCTCCTTTTCCACGCTGTCCCCATCCCTCCTCAGCTTCTAGTACTCACTGTTCTACACTCAGATCGACCTTTTTATTTTTTAAACTTTGACATATGGGAGAGAACAGCCTGTGCTTGTCTTGTGTCTGGCTTATTTCACTTAACATTATGACTGATAGTTCCATCCATATTGCTGTATATTACAGGATTTCATTCTTTTTATGTCTGAATAATATGCCATTGTGTATGTATATCCTTTTTGTTTTTTAATTCACCATGCGTCCACTGATGGGAACCTAGGTTGATTCCACATCTTGGATACCATGAATAGTGTCACGATAAACATGGGAATGCAGGTATTTCTTCAGTATGCTCATTTCATTTGTATATATATTTATATATGTATATATTTGTATGCATGTGTGTGTATATAGATATGGCTACATCTCCATCCAAAAGTGGGATGGATGGACCTTTATTTTTTAAATAGCCTCATCATATTGCCTGTGATGGGCAAAGATATCATGGCCCATACTGAAGGTTTCTGATGGTTTCTGGGATCTGCTAGTGACTGCCTTGTGGGCTTCTCACCTGTCACCAGGGTCCAGTCAAACTCCATTGTGGCCTTTGGCTCTTTTCCTTGAATACCTAGGGCAATGATGGCAGTGGCTGCCCTCTGGAACATTATCCCTGTCCTGGAGACCCAGGACATGAGTTGGCCCAGAGGACAGGCTGCTTACTGAGACCCTAATTGCATACTTGGCCTGCTGCCTCCTTTGCAATCCTGAGTCCCTGGGAAACTCCCAATTTGCAGATTTCTATTCAATTTATTCTATGGATGTTGTCAGTCACTTATTTACCTTAACTCTTCCTAAAGATTAGGCAAACAGACAAACCCAAACCAACTGTTATGGTTTGGATGTGAGGTGTCCCCCAAAAGCTCACATGTGAGACAATGCAGGAAGGATCAGAGGAGGAATGATTGAGTTATAAAAGTCTTAACCCAACCAGTGAATTAATCCCTGATGGGATTAATTGAAGTGGTAGGTGTGGCTGGAGGAGGTGGGAATTGGGGTGTGCCTTTGGGGTATATCTTTTATATCTGGAGAGTGGAGTCTGTCTCTCTGCTTCCTGTTCACCATGTGAGCTGCTTCCCTCTGCCACACTCTTCCACCATGATGCTCTGCCTCACCTCAAGCCCCGAAGAATGGAACTGGCCTTCTATGGACTAAGACCTGTGGAACCTCTGAAACTCTCAAATAAACTCTTCCTCCTCTGTGGTTGTGCTGGTTGGGTCACTGAGTTACAGCAGCAAAATAACTGACTAAGGCACCAACCAAACAGAAACTCCACAGACAAGAACATCATGGTGCATGTAGGATTCTCTCAACTATTCTCTGCAAGATTATTGTCAACTCTTTAAAACGCTCAGTAGAGAATCATTTTTTCTTTTTTGCTGCCATCCTTGATCGTGTTTTTCACTATCTCACCACCCTCCTGGTTTCTGGAAGCATTTTCTAAAGTCTAACCCGTATGAGTGTCTTCTCATGGGTATCTTTTAAAAGGTTACTCTCCATCAGCCATAAAATTTCTTTTATCTTTAGAGAGACATGGATTAAGGTGAAATCAGAGACTTTTCATAGAAACTTAGGATGGCCATTCAAACCCAACTGTGAGGAAATAACAGGTCTAAGGAGGATTCAATTTGAGAGCCAAAATACTAGAAATAACAAACTTGGTCATCAATTTTGACACCTGAAGCTAGGCTAAAATCAACATCTATGACACCCATGTACAAATGCAGAACTTTTTACACAAAGCGATTTTAACCTTTGCTATCATAGACTAGCTGTGTTCTAGCAGAGAGTCCAAGCCTCCTGTGACAGTCCACCCTGGACTGTGGAATCTGAACACCAGTGCAAATATTATTTTCATAATTCTGCTCTTTTGTCTCAAAGCTAGGGATGCCTTTCTTCTTAAATAAGTTGCTTCTTTTCTTATAATATATTCTGCATTTGCATGACCCTTGTTTCTACAAAATAATCCCTACATATACAGAACTCTCCAATAATTTTAGCAAGGGTTCTGAGCACTTAATTTTACCTCTGTCCTAAATGTTATCTGATTTAAGCTCATGATATACTTGGATATTTTGGAACAGCTTTGGAAGGAACTGTACTCTAGGGTCTTGAAACCTGATTTCAATTATAATTTTGCACAAGTAGTTTAATCACATTCCTCTTTAGCTTCCTCATCACTAAGATGGGAGAGAATGATTTCTACATCATGAGGGTGATAAGATATGAAATAGAATACCAATGGATGCATAAACAAACATCACCCCATGAAGTACCAAGCAAATGAGGCATATCAACATCTCTGTACTGGTGGAATGGTTGCACGACAGGTCTTGTCATTGGGGAATTTATCCTTTAAGGGAAGAGCCAGTGGATTTTGTGAAGGATGGTAAGGCCCAGGTATGGACATCCTTTTTGCTGAGCGGGGGTTATAACTTTTCAGCTGGGCAGCTGTCTGTCCTCAGGCAGAAGTTCCTTTTCTTAGTTAAGTTCTTCATTCCTTAATTTTCAGATGTGTTGCTTGGGTGTGTGACAGGGTGAGATGAGGAGCCCAGTGACACAGTTGCATTGCTGGTGAGAACAAGTGCAGTTTGGAAGTGTGGTGAGTGGCCTTTGTCTTCATGACAGGGCCAGGACTGGTGTAAGGTATATGGGGTGTATGAGGTCCTGGTCTTGGGCACAAAACCAAAGAAACCACTCAACATTCAAGACAATGTTGTAATACAGTATATTAAAAATTGAAGTTAATACACAAATCTGAGGAATAAAATGTCACAATTTTAAATGGAAACCTCGCCTTTCTTTTCTTATATATTGTAACATATTATTGTTTAGTGGAAAAATAAGCTCTTCTTTTCTCTTTTCCTCATATGACTGTTTATGTTTGTTTACATTTGTAGTCTTCTGTGCCTGTGAATACCTCCCAGGGGCATTGGTATAAAGAAGCAATTTATTTGTATTAATAAGATTATAAAAGCAGACAATAAGAGTGTGCATTCTTATATAAGTGGAGTGTAAAATAGGCAGCAATAAATAGATATAAAATACATTTTGTGGACTAACTAGATTTTTTAGATCTATTTTTGAGAATTCATCAGGCAAGTGCCTGTGGCTGGAAGGATTCAAGTGCAGTTGGTCGTTTAGTGAGAAGGGGTCAGGGTCCTGCACACCATGCTCCCTTCAATGTCTTCCCAGTGGAAACCACCTTAGACCAGCTCTCCCGGTGGCCCCACCCAGAATTTTGGATGATTCACCTCTGTATCTCTTCTTGGTTTATCAACTTTGAGCAGAATGTCTTGACTTTCAGCTATGAAGGATAAAGAATATGGATAATTTTCTCTACTCCTTCTTTTTACCCACCTCTCAGTGTTTGTTGCATGCCTGGGGAATACTGCAGGTGCATGTGTGTGTATGTGCATGTGTGGACATGTATGTGTATGTGTGGCACCATTTTCTCCAGTAGCCTTTGACTCGGTTGACCCTTCAGGGTAGCTGCCCTTTCCATCTCTCCCATGCAGAAGGACTCCTACCCTGAAAGCCCTGTACTTTTCTAGACAGCAACTTGATATTTCCTTAGAGATTCTTTCTCCTCCCTCACCCTGGGTCCCAGTGGGCTTTGCTCTGCCTAGTGACTCTCACACTGCAGGTCTCTGCAGTGATTTAGTTTAGTTTGGATGCTTCATCTCCTCACATTGTATCCACTCATCCATCACCTCTCCTCCAGGACACCAACATTTTTGCTTGGCTGATGTCACATCCCTCCAATGACAGTATTTTTAAGAATTTGTGCTTTGTGTCTATTGTCATTATTTTTAACAGGCTCTTGCTTATTGTCATTAATTATAAAAATTTTATATAATTACAGGAAGTAACCATGTCTTTTAAGCTTCTTTTGCTTTGTCACTTGAAGTTCATATATATATGACATATGAGACAAATAATGGAAATAACTTCCTCCCCTTGACTATTGTTTGGTTAATGGAGTTAAAAGCTTAAATTGGGGCAGTTGAAGAATGTTTGCATTTATGAGTTTCCAAGGAATGTACTATTTAAAAAAAATTTTTTTTTAAAACTATCAAGTGAGGTACATTGGTTAGGAATTTTACCAACACTTTTTATAACACCAAGGCCTCGGATGATAAAGGCACCTTTTTATTTTATTTTATTTTTTTAAATTAAAAAAATTATTTGTTCTAATTAGTTATACATGACAGTAGAATGCATTTATATATTTTGATAGTTCATACATAAATGGAGTGTAATCTTTCATTTTTCTGATTATTCATATTGTAGGGTCACATCGGTCATGTCGTCATTCATGTACAGGAAGTAATAATGTCTGTTTCACTTTAGTATTATTCCTTCCCCCATGCCCCTTCCCCTCCCTTTACTCCCCTCTACCTAATATAAAATAACTCTATTCTTCCCTATCCCTCACCCCCCTTATTGTGAATTAGCTTCCACATATCAGAGAAAATATTCAGTCTTTGGTTTTTTGGGTTTGGCTTATTTCACTTAGCATGATATTCTCTAACTCCATCCATTTACCAGCAAATACCAAGAGTTCATTCTTCTTTAAAGCTCAGTAATATTCCATTGTTTATATATATATATATATATATATGTATATATATATATCCATATATATTGGGAATCATAATCTAGAGCTTATATATCCTTTATTATTATTAGGAGCAAAAGTAGATTGTCCTATAAATGGGATACTGGGACAATGTATCTTTTAGATATATAAACCATCTTAAAAATAGGACATTGGGCAAATATGCTATCTGGGAAGTTGGGACAAAATGGGTATAGTTCCACCAATTTACAATTTTTATGTCATACACACTATATGCTCACACTGAACACTTTCTCCTTCTAGTCTGTGTTTCTTGTCATGGGCAGAATTATGTCATCTATCATGTGGGCATCTAGTCATATTTCGATAAGACTGCATTTCATAAGTCATCAGTGGAGTGTTAGATGAATGTGATGGTACATATTCATACCTGCAAATAACAATGAGTAATAATATTTATAATGATAACTATAAACCAACTGAATTCCAGATGATTTAAATATCTTCTAAGAGGTAGCACAGATTATGATCAACTATTGCCAGTCCAGTATATTTTGTTTATTTAAATTTTTAAGTGATGATCCTTTTGTGGGATCAATGTGTGTATATAGTATAAGGAGAGAAACACATATGCATATTGTATTAAAAAGGATAATGTTAGCTTCCTTAGAAAAAAATCCAATTTTATTGGTTTATCATAAAATAATTATTTCCTGCTCACAAATTAGTGCCTGCACACCCTTGTTTGGAGGATGTCTCTAGCTTCATGGTGATTCAGGGAAACAACCTCCTCCTTCCGTGGCTATGTCATCCCTGTGGCCATGAGAGAAACGAACGTAGAGGTTGCATGCTTTTGACTGCCTTGGCTAGGACCTAACACACCTCTCTGCTCACATTCCATTGGACGATGTAGTGTCATGGTGGCCCAGAGCTGGATACAATGGAGGAAGTTGAGAAATGTAGGTCTCTGGACACTTTTTCCTCAGTGTCAACTCTAAGTGTAAAATATGGGAGGGAAGCATGAGTTTTGGTGGACAGCGAGGGATTGTTCATTGTAGCACAGAGATATAAATAGATGAATAATTATCCATAAAATTCAATGAATAAATAGTAATCTTTCCTTTCCATTTTTAATTCTAGAATATAATTTTACTTATCTTCTATGTAATACAGATTTGCATAGATGAAATGGTGGTTAGTCTGTTTTCATTTACTGTAGTGAAGTACCCAAGGCTGATGCTGTATAAAGAAAAGAGCTTTATTCGAAAATTCAAACTGTATAGTGTCGGCTCTGCAAGGCTGTCCCCTGGCTGCTTTACATCATGGCAGATGGAATCACAAGCATGCATGAGAGAGAGAGAGAGAGATTACATGGTGAGACCTAGAAGCCAGAGAAAGAAACCTAGGTCCCTCAAGAACTGCTCCTTCCTTCTGATGGCATGCCTCCAATGACCTAAGGACTTATCAATGGACCCTTCCTCTAAAAGGTCCCACCACCTTTTAACATCTCCATCTTGGGATCCAAACTTCCAATACCTTCCCTTGAGGAAAAAAATTACATTTAAACCATAGTGGAAGGCATCTATAAAGAGATATATAAACTAATATCCTTCACTAAAGATAAATATAACCAAGAAGAGTTATGTTAGTTGCCCAAATCCATACAGTACCTCTAGGAAAAACATCAGAACTCATATATTCTAAGCCCAATTCTGTGCCTCTTTCAGTACATAAATTTTTGTGTATGAAAGTCTCTTAGAAAAGCGGCATTTTATGGAAGAATGCAAAGCAAAAAACTCCTTTCACATTAGCTCCATATTGATGGCAAGTTAATTTCTGAGATCTGCGGCTCCTGATATTTGTGATGACAGAAAGCATTGACTGACCTGACTTTTGGATAACTCTGAGGTGTGCAGTTCTTGAATCATGATTTAGTACAGCCTTGTGTTCCTGAACCACTGTACCCATGTATGAATTATTTCTTAGGAGGAGATATTTCTTCTTCAGAATTTGGTTTTATGATTCATTTTTATTTTCTTAGAAGCCAGTAGTTGGAAATTCAAAATGAATTCTACTCTGAAAACATTTATTGAAAAGAAGTTTCTAATCTCACCTGCTAGATGCTAGAAGGGACCAAAAAAAAAAAAAAAAAAAACCTAGTCTCTGCTTTCAGGTGTCTCAAAACACAGCTCAGAGAAAACAAGTCCCATCAAAATATATATAATTAGGAGCAAAATGGAAGTTTAGAGAAAGGGAAAATAATGATGGATTTTCTTGGAAACAAAAGTTTCACAGGCAAAATGGGACCTGAGCTGGTTGTAAGAAGATGGATTACGGCTTGAGGAGCAGGGGTCAGTTAGGAAAGGCCATTATAGTGGACATGGTACTGTGAGCAAAAGCTTGGAGATACCTGTCCTGCCTTATGTTTTGTGACTCTGCATGTTTTACTGCTGAAGCACTAAAATTTCTGAAGTCCCCAGCACAAACCCTGAACTTCCTGCTGGTCCGGGCCAGGCGGCTGGCTACGAGTTCTCTCCTCACTGAATCCTGCCCCCATTGCCTCCCAGTCCTCCCGCACTCCTGGCTGGCATGCTCTGTCATCTCTTTAAGCGTCATGGGCAGACTGTCATCTCTTCCAGGAACTCCTCCTGACTCTGGGCTGAGTGTCCCCAGGCTTCTCTATGGGTGCATCTGTTTTATGGTTGTTTGCTAACTAGTCAGGAGCTCTGAAGAGGACTGAGATTGGTCTTTATTGATTTTTTTGTTATGCTTAAATTTTTTTTTTATCATGCTAAAGTATACACAACATGCGGTTTACCACTCTCACCACATTAAACCTAGAGGTGAGTGGCATTAAGTACCTTCCTATTGTTGTGCTCCACCACCACCACCATCTCCAGAACTTCATCACCCCAAACTGAAACTGTTCCCATTAGACCATGACTCTCCATTCTGCTCCCTCCTCCCTCACTCCTGGTGAGCTCAAATCCACTTTCTGCCATTCGAGGTACTTCACACAAGTGGACTCATACATCAGGTGTCCTTTTGTGCCTGGCTTATTTCTCCTGTTACAGCACTGTCAAAGTTTATCCATGTTGTCCTCTTTGTTTTTATATCGTTCTATCTTTCATAAAACCCAGTTCACAGGAGGTAATTAATGCTTTTTGAATGAAAGCATAAGATCAGAAAGAGATAGAAGCGTATTCTAAGGATACTCAAGAGACTTTCCTGGGGACAGAGACAGCATGGCTTGGAGTTTGGAAGATGACTAAGAGAGGTGAGATTGGCCAGGTGGGGGTGGCAAGAATGGGAAGGACCTGCATTTCCTGAGGTGTTTGGCTCTCCTATCAGCAGCATTGGACCTCTGAAATGTTTGAAAGAGGCCATCATCCTCAGTTTTCCTGGGTGCTCTTATCCATATTATAACAATAATTATTGTGGCTCGTGTGGGACACTATCTTAGTTACCTGCAGCAGTGTTAGAGAGGAGAGGCAGATCAGAAAGGGATTTTGAACAGGAGATGGGGAGTGTCGAGATTTGTGTAAACATGTCTGATACACTGTACATAATTCAGTATTTATAATGCCTGCAAGAAAGCACACTATAGTACATGTCTACACATATCTAGCTCACTTCAAGATTTTGATTGAGTTGCAAAATGTTGGTATGCAAGAGGAGAGTCTCCCCACTTAGAAGTTTTAAAAATGAGATTATGAAGCCAAAAAGAAACTTTGCATGCAGTAAATTGGACTTCATAATATAAATGGAGTTAATATGGTTTTCGATAATTAATGTATGTCAGAAAATCTAGTTCTTGTACAGTATAAATAGGTATAAATTACACAATTGTCTAGGGCAACTACCAATCTGTAAATTAGAGAAGGATCTTGGTCTCTATGGAGTTAACATTATACTCAGTTGCCAGAGGGCTGCTGGACATACTATCCAGGGGACACTCAATACCTTCACATTACAGTCAGCAAGGTATGAAATGGAATATGTTGATCTAATATTAACTTCTTTTCTTGGGCCAAACCTGACCCAGAGCAAGTGGACAGAACCAACTTCCTTTTCCCAAGTTCTAAGTTATAAAAGTCAAGCCACAAGGACATCAGCTGAGGAAAGAACAAGAAAAGAACGAGAACCCTGACTTGTTCCTAGACCCTGGGATCAGCTCCAACCCTGGCTCTGGCTTTGCTGGCGGCTTCCCCTTGACTTCTCTGGCTCCGACCCAAGATTTCCTCCCTATGATTTCTGACATGCACAGCATTTAGCAATTTTCAACTTGATTTATTCTCCAATATCTCAACTGAACCTTCCAATGATCTGGCAGGAAGATGAGTGGGTGTTATGATCCCCATTGCACAGATAAGGATATTGAGGTCTAGACAGGTTGAGTGGCTCACCCAAGGCCACATACTCTTCAGTGGAGAAGCTCCAATATGCACCAGTGTTGTCCGTTGACCACACTGCCATGTAATTGCATATTCCTTTTCCTTTTTAGATGAGGCAGGACTAGAAATTTCGCCAGAGTGTTACTTTTACTTTTTTATACTGCAAAGTAATGATAAGAGCAAATAACTCTAGAATACTAACTCCATGCCAGACATGATATGCTTTTTATGTGGTAACTTATTTAACCCTCTCAACAACCCTATGAGAGTGAGATCACTATTTTTACTAATAGTGAAATTGAAATACTGAGATAGTAGGTAGGTTGCCTAGGTCACAAAAATCAGAAAGGACTCAGTTCAAGTTCCTCTGAAGTTCATTCCATCCTGAAGACTCAAGTCTCTGTTCCCTGCACACAGTCACTTTGTGATTGGAACCTTGACATTTAAAAATTACCCTCTACTAAATTTGCTGTAAACTTTTCAAATGTAATCTCTGGTCTTTTGTTTCTATCTTCTAACAAGCATGAACAATCCTAGGCACGTATGCATTCAGAGAAAACTTACTGAGTTAAGTTGAAAAATATTCTTCCAAATAAACCCCAAACCAAAGCAGAATGGCTGATGTTTTAACATGCTCCTCATGTTGCTGACTCAGGACCCATGGGTCACAAGCCCTCTCTCACTTGTTAGTCCATGTGTAATGATGGGTGGCATCCAAAAACCTTCCATCAAAAGTAAGTCCAGGAAGCTCTGTCAAAGTAAGTGGAGAAGTTTTTATGAATCTTTGTCTTTATAATGGAATACAGTGCATTCTAACAAGCTAGCAGGGTGCCTACTAGTTCTCATTTACAAATTGCCTCTACGATCAGGAAAGAGATAGAGATAGAGATAGAAATAGAGATAGAGATAGAGAGATCGATAGAGATAGATAGAGATAGAGAACAAGCAAGGGACAGACTTGTCCATTTTTGCTTAGTATCTTTCCATCTGAAAAATTATCATTGGGATGTTCTATTATCCCAGCTTCCAAGGCAAATTCTTTATCTTGACTTTAAAAAGTCAAACTTTATCAGTACTGTTTGAAAAATGTGATTTCCTAGATTCAAAACTTAAGTGTGGAGCCTTTTCTAGAAGAGATACAAGGAGAGGACTCAGTGAAGCACCTTCTTCAGCTGCAGTGAGCACACAGATCCCCTGGCTTCATTCTGATGATGACCTCTGTGTGCAAATCAGCCCCTGGGAACATGCGTGACAGCCCTGAATTCTGAACTCCTGAATTCACAAAAGGGCTTTGACTTCCAGTGCTGGGACAGCAGCTAATTTCTGGTGCACTGCCCTCTCTAACTTCTTGCCTTCTTTCTCCCATTCATCTACTTACTCTTTGGGTACTTATGTGCCAGACAATATAAGATACAAGTGAAAATTTCTAGAATTCTTTTAGGGGCATGAACCAATAGGAAAGATTTCATATGGGAAGCCATGCTTGAAATAAGATCATGACTTAAAACATACCATCTCATATTTGACAATGGTATTTTAAGTTCAGTGTTGAAGTTCTTGATTGTGTTCTTAATATCTGTTTTCCAGTTATGCTATTTTGTGTAAAACTTCAAAAGTTGAATTATAATTATTATGGCTACTTTGTTTTATTTCATTTATTTCATGTGAATGGTGATAATCTTAGGGTAAGTTGAGTACCCTAAAAGTTAAAATTGACTTATTTCAGACCTATTTTACCATCTTGAACCATAATGAGTGCTGCTACTACTGCTAAACCAACAGTGAGTGATTACCTGGACCACACTTTGTAGCACTTTATATTTCTTGGTTCATCATGATACCCCTAGAGGGAAGACACTTGAAATTTTAAACTCCCACCTCAGATGAAGAAACTGAGGCATAGGAAAGTCAAGTATCCTTCTCTAGGTGTCTCTGTTATAAAGTCACTGAGCCAGAATCTCAGCTAAGGCTCTCGGTTCCTGAGACCACAGCCTGAAGTACACATGGCTAGATCATGCAGTTTCCTTTGAGGAGAGAACTTGCATAGCAAGATCCTTAATACAGTTCCATAAACAGTGTGTGTCCCTCATCCTTTTGGTATGTGTGGGAGAACTTCCTTATTTGCCTATGAAGGAGAGGACCTTCATGGCCATCTGCTTTGGTTCCCACAATGGCTGCCATAGACTCACATGGAAGCATCTCAGCAAGGCTAGTGCCCTGCCCTGCTGGCCTGCACTCCTCTGCATACATAGCCTCTGCTCCAGCCAGGGCTATCTCTGCCTTGTTGTGTTGTGATGCTCTTTCCCAACCAAGACCCTGCTGGTGTCATTTCTATCTTGCTTCCTCTTCCAGACATGCTTCCTATCCTGTCCTTCTGTCTTCATGAACGTCAGTGGGTACTCTGTCCTTAGCTCCCAACCCCTTGCCATCAACTCTCTTCTCCTCATAATGGCTTCCAGTTTGTGTTTGTTTTGTTCCTCTTGCTTAGGTATGAAGTCTTGCAGGGCCTTATTTTGACACTTATAATGAGACCATGTTATATATCTCTCTGTATGTCATTCATTCTCTACCAATAGATATATAAGTATGTGGATAACAAGATAATATTAGAACTTTGGTGTCCATCTCAATATAGAAAATCATGTACACTAATTTCATCCCTTAGCACAATACTTGGATTGTAATATGACTTCAATAAGTATCTAAAGGAGGAAAGTTTTTGACATGTTGATTTGACAGAGCATATTTGTAAGCGCTATTCTCAAAGTGAAGGGAATCCTATCTTCTGGGTTTTTTCAAACAGGTAAGGAGCTTTTTACTACCTATTAAGCACAAAAGAGACTTCAGTGACAAAAAGGTTTTGAGCCCATTAAAGATGTTATTCTAATACTTCATCCCAGTCAACAAAATGGAGCACTAAGAATCTTTCAAAAGAAAATACCCTCTCTCTCTCTCCAAGTACCTTTTCTATCTTGATCAAAGCAAAACCAAAAAAGTAAAGAAATCCAAAGCAAATGCAATGTGAACCTTATTTATTTATGGTTTTGGTTAGTTTACCACAAACTAACGAATAGGGGTAGGTTTGATCAGTATTTGTGGAAAATCTGTATTATAGAAGTCTGACTTCCAATCCCCCCCCATGTAATTACTTTTAAAATCCATTCAATTAACACACAATGTACTAGTCAATTACTAAATAAATGAAAAGTTCTATAGTAGACCTTTCAAGAAATAGGAATTGAAATGTTAGTTAATTGCAAACCCCAACACCATGCTTAGGTTAAATGATCTCTTTTTATAGAAACTTAGGAAACTTGAAATTTTTTTTTATGTCCAAATTGGTTTCTTTTTAGTTTTTTTTTTTTTTAAATCACAGCCCCAATGTTGTCATACAAGACATCAGACACAAATATCTTATAGGATTGATGTTATAGATGTAAGAAATTAAGCTGAACAAGGATAACCACCTCATGACTATTAATACTGATGGATCAGGAGAAAAACCCACCCCAAGAAGAAGTGTGCAGACTTCCTATGCTAGCTGGACACTAATAGACTCAAGAACAGAAGGTATTTTTCAATACATCATTGTTCCACTTTCTGCCTCTTTCTTGACATTGACTGTGCTTTTAGCAGGGAAAAAATTATCTGAAATTTTAGAGTTCAGAATTCACATCATGGTCACTCTGCTAAAATGCCACTGGGCAGAGAAGCAGAAGAGAAAAACACAGAAATAAAAGAAGGGCAGTAAAAGAAATGGAAAAGCTTTAACTATGCCACCAGCCAAGGAAGGCCAAAGGAAGAGACTGCAGGGTCACGCTAAAATTTCAGTGATGAAAGCAACCCCGCCCCTTCTGCTTTCTTGATAGCATTTTTTCTTTATACCTCAACCTGTTTGGATAATCTTTTAAGTCTGTCTCTGTTATTTTTCACTCTAAATATTAGAAACTTATTTATATTTAACTGACACATAAAAACATAAAATTTATACAGAAAAATGGAGTACCATGTAATGTGTTAGAACACGTATGCATTGTATAATTTGTAAATCAGGTTTCTTCCTGTGCTTTCTTAGCTCCTCACACTCTCAGTGAATCTTTTGCTGTTGATTGTTAGCCCTAATCTGGCTTTTATTGGTCTCTAAAATGCTGTTGTCAGAATCCATAAAGTTTTGCAGAGGGCCGGGCAAACAGTCCCTCCAGCTTGATGTCCCCTTCTCTTGACCAGTCTCAACTGCCCATTTATGTTCAGGTGCTGGAGGATGCTTTGTACTGAGGAACATTGTTTTGAGAGACTTGGAAGATGAGAAACATGTATTTTTGAGGTTTTACTTGTCTGTTTCATGCATAACTTAAAATTAACATATTTTTATCCCTTGAAAGTCAATAGAATATATTTTCATACCTCAAAATCATCTTATAATTTATCAGATTATTAATCTCTTCCTGCTAAGATTTGCATTTTGCCTTTACTTGTCAAATCTTCATGAATCTTCAGACATTCTTTAGTTAAGACATTAATGATTTCCCTTAATAGCTTATGAAATGAGTCATCCAAAGTGGGTCATCAAGGCTGACTCTTGTACCTGCTGTTAAATAGCAGTTGCTTCACTAGATCTCTGGTGTATTTGTCTCACATACAATAAGCATTTCCAGTAGCTTATAGAAGTTCATTTGTTCTTTAATCATTTTATGAAAGCATTCCAAGAAGAGAAGAGGATGAGGAAAAGTCTCCTTCATTTGAAATGTCATATGCATGAAATTCTCATTTAGCCGATTGTGTTTTAAATTCAAGAGAAAACACAATGAGTAATGTGTCCCTGTCTACCAGAAGGATGCCGTGGGACAACCTTCCAACACAATTTGATTATCTAGGAATTCATCCATATCTATCCTCAGCATATCAGGGACTCATAACCTGAGGTCCATGGACACCAAAGGGTCTTAAGAAGAACTAAGTTCCATTATAATATTTCATTTAGTGATTTTTGTAAAAGACATCTTAATTTATGCACTTAAAACATTACTCCACAGACTTCAAAGATTTCCAATCGTAACAAAAATATTTAAGAATTCATAAGTGTGTCATAAGTGTGCTTCTACGTATAAGCTTTAGATGTAAAACTCATCGTTAAGCAGAAGAAAATTGATCATGTGCATAATATTTGACGTTTTTACCTTTAAAATGGAACTAATAGTAATGATTGCTACTATTTATTTGTGGACCACCAATTTGCACCAGGCAACATGACATTCCATAAATATATGTCTGTATATCTCATTTTTACCATAATAAACTGCAGGAATAGCATTGTTATTCTCATTTGCAAATGAAGAAATTGAAGCCCAGAACAAGCATACATTTATTTTAAAAATATCCACAGAGCAGACACTGAGAGTGGGCAGCAGACACTGATCAATTCACCCAAGCCACGTGGCTCATACGTGGCAAAGCTAGACCCGGTAAAGCCCACTGTCCCTCCACCAGACAGTACATCTTCACAGCATCTTATTCCATGTTGGAGAGGTAAGAAGTTCTTTTGAGATGTGGAACTCTAGGAAGGTAGCTGATAGATACTTTTCTCTTTATATAAATATGAATATAGTTAAGTTTTCCTGGAAGGTAATAATTCTGCTTTTTTTATTTCTAGCATTGATTCAGCAAGCCATATTCTAATCAGTGATATCCTGGAATAAACCAGTTCTCTTCTAGCTCTGTCTCTGGTCTTGCCATGATACAGAGTAAGAGTCTGTCACCACAGTGATGGCGTCTTTATACTTAAGAACATACCCACTCCTTTGCCTTGATGGGTATTCAGAGACCTTGCCTTTAATTTGGTGTATGTGCTATTGTATTTTTGTGGGATTTTTGTTTTGTGTTATTTTTCAGTGATCCCAATTCAAGATGGTTTCCCATTTGTTGTCTGAGATACTCAGAGCAAGAGGCTTTGCAATTTAGAGGGCCGAGTATTTTTTTAAACCAGGTTGTTACCATCCATGTTGTGGCACTTTGGAATGGAAACCCTAGGAAACTAAAACAGATGCTCTTTATCTTTGTGAGGAAATATTGCTGTGCTCCTGTGGAAATCCTTAGGAAGTCCACATTATCCATGGGCCCCAGCACCAAGCTAGGGGCTGCTTTCAACCAGTAAGAAATTGCATAGCTCTTGCTTTCAAGACAATCAGCACTTAAAGAAGCTCTCTTTTAGGCTGGCCTAGCACCCTCTTTATTTTTAGAGTGGCTATTTGATGCCCTGGCAATCTCTACTTGGTTTATAAAAGGATCCACCGGGGTTTAAAGGAACAATTCTGACTTTCTGGCTTCTTTTTGGCCTCTCTTTTAAATGATCCATGCAAGTTCAGGGATCACTGACTAAATGTGAGGGATAGAAAAGGTGGAAATCATTCCTTCTCCTTCATTTTCTTGCTTACTTTATCTGGTGCTGAAATTTCTGGGACAATTATGGGCAGCAGGGAACTGTAGGAAGACCGGATGGGAGAGAGCCATCTTTTCTAAATAACCCCTGAGTGCTTGTGAGACCCCAGACTTGCTGGTATGCCCCTTCTTGATTTGGAAGCTATGAATTGTCCCCTGCCTTCTTGGCTGGAGCATTGCTATGTGATTCTATACTCTTGTCTTTCCTAGACCTCTTGGGATTGTGCCTTGTAAAGTTCCCATATTGACATAAATTTAAGTAAAACAACGAGCGAATCAGCCTTTTTCCTCTTAATGCATTCTAGAGCCAGATGTCCCTGGGCCATCAGCTATGATGGGTGTTCATCTAGTGTTTAAATCAGGGGTGTGTGTGTGTGTGAGAGAGAGAGAGACAGAGAGAGACAGAGAGAGACAGAGAGAGACAGGGGGAAGTCCTCACTAAAACCATGAGATCATCAGCCATTTTGGTTTCCTGGGAGGGCTTGGGCTAGACAGAGGTGGGAGGAAAGAACTCATCATTGTTGATTTGTTTGAGGGACTTTACTCTAAAGGGAGACTATCTACTTCCCTCTTAAATTGTGTTGATGACGTTTGTACTGTTTACCAGGAGTATAGTTTGGAAACTCAGACTGATGACAATACTATTTGAAATGCTCTGTAGGTCTGCTTCTAGAAAGATGGGAAAACGTATGTTCCTGGGTACAAGTGCTTGTTGACTTTTCAGATGCAGCCAGTCTGTGCTCTTTGTTAGGTAACTCAGAGTCACTCCACCGTGGCTGGCCTTCCTGTCCATTTGACAAGCACTTAAAAGGACAGTCTTTACTTTATAGTTTATTAATTTTTTTTCCTTCTTTAGTGTGCAGTCTACTCTCAGAAGCTGGAAAATAATTTCTTTTACTTTTTTCCTCTTTCTCATTTAAACTGAAATTGATTTCTTTCTGAGCTTGTAAGGAAAAAAAAATTAAGCTGTAGTTAATAGAGTTGTCTTCGCTGAATAAAAATAAAAGGCTGGTTTATCTTCAAGCTGTGCTATATCAGAGTAAAAAGCTGTTGCATCCCTCCCTGGAGGATTTTGATATGAAAAGGGACAAATCTCATAATATCGATGTAGAATAATTGTAGCCAATATGGGCAGTAATCAAATTGCTTATTTGGGGGTTGCGGGGTTTGGATTTTGGTGTGTTTGGAAAATTGGGAAGCCAGGAGACTCTCTTAAATTCATCAGCTTCTCCAGAATTCTTCTCAAATGCTCATTGTCATGACAACCATGTCTTCATAAACCAAGGCTCTGCGTGTAATACAGATGGGGCTGGTAACAAGGTAGAATTGCCATCTGCTTTGTTTTCTCTGAGGGACTCTTTTTTTTTTTTTTCTTTTTCTTTGATCCCCAAGTCCGAGCATCTGATCTGAAAGTCCTGACTTCTTTTCCTCTCGGGTGGCAACTGGAATTGTGCTATGAATTCTCTTCTCTTGCCAAATCACTTCCTCACTTGTTACTACATAACTTACGTATGGTTAAATGGAGGGAAAATGGAATATTCTGTGTGCGTGCACAACACATATTTGAGTGGTTTATTTCTCTATCCACTTTGCAAAGTTTGACATAAGGTACCTTGGAATTCAATAGGACACTCAAAAGCAAGGCATTGTATTCATGTCCATGCTTCCTGGTGACCCAGCTACGAGCAGCCTGCAGTCAGTTCCCAGGGCTTACCAGCCAATGAAAAGAGACCTACCAGTTCCTCAGGAGAAGAAAACCTTTTACTGGTACGGAATTCAGAAAGAACCACATAAACAGAGGCTTGTATGAGGTACATGGCCTAACACCCCATCTTCATCTTTGACAAAGATGCAATGACATTTTCTCAGATCAACTCGTTATAGAATCTGAGGACATAAATTTTTAAGGAAAATAACCAGTATTTGAAAAATTCACATATGCCATGATCAGAATTAAGATCCATTGGCCTTTGAAAAAAAAGAAAATGCAAATGTAACTATTAAAAAACTACGAGATAAACTAAACTCATAAGTAAAGATTAAGGGAACTATTTCATGAAGTTCATATTTAAAGTCAAGGATAGTTTGCCTCTGTGTTACCATTATTTTACATACACTACAATTTATAACTCTAAACATTAGAATCTTGAACTTTTATAATAGAGCTCTATTTTTCTTTCTATACAGAGAAATTCTATAATTACCACTCTAGATCAGATTTCCATACACTGTTTTTATATTATATCTAATTATGTGGAAACATAATCAAATACTGGCAGATGAGTAAGATAAAACCGCAATATATTACACACACACACACACACACACACACACACACACACACTAAACAATGAAAGTGGACTGATTCCAGATCAGAAAAAAATTGCTGAAAGACTTTGAAGTAGAGTCTGAATGCACTTCTGGAGTTAAGTCCAATAATTTCTCAAAGGCACATTATAAGGTATATGAGTCCTTGAATTTAATTTGAGGTTTAATTTAATTCAAGCAATAGTTGAGCAAATGGTTTTGTGTTTAGATTTCCTTTCTCAACAAGTAGCCTATAATAAGTTTCCTAAGACCTGTCAGAAGAATGTGTCTTCTGTACTTGGTTTATACTTATAGTATGCCTTCACAGGTGAGGTTCAGGGTATACCTGTGGCCCTTTTATTGTTTTTCTCTTTCATTCAGATTAAATTGAGGAAAAAGTGGAATTGCTCGAAACAGTACTGCTTTGTTTGTTTTAGGTGTTCCATACAACCATGATCTCAGACTCTGTATGTGTAAGAATGATTTTCAGGTTAAGTAAGATGTGTTAGGTTTTGCTGCATTATTCTGAAGGAATTGGTGATGATGTCATGAAAGTCTTTTGTATGTTATGTAAAAGAATACATGGCTCCATTGTCAGACTGCAGTGTCAACACTGGGAAACATAATAGATCACATAGACTTATATATCTATATAAGATATCATGAGACCTCCATCGTCTGTAAGTCTTGTGAGATATGACTCTCAGCGTGGGGCATTAGAAGCAGGCATCATTAACTTTAAAAATAATCCCTTTATTTATATTCAAACCTCTGGGCTGAATTCCTCAGTTTTTACTCAAATTAATTGACTTCCAAGTATGCTAAGTGTAGGTATTTTTATTTCTTTAGTTTTTTTTTTTTTTACAAACTGCATTTTGATTCATTGTACCCAAATGGAATACAACTTTTAATTTCTATGGTTGTACATGATGCAGATTCACACCATTCATGTAATCATACATGTACATAGGCCGACGATGTCTGTCTGAGTCCACCATCTTTCATACCCCTAGGTATTTTTAAAATATCAAATTTGTCACATTTGATCCTTTATTACCATTGGATTTATTGCATAGAATTTTTCTGAGGAACCCCATTTCTTTTCCCAAGGAAAGCAGTCATCACAGGGCAAGTTTTATTTTGCCTATGCCAAGGTAAGTGAAGGGCACCCAGTGTAGCATAGCATGGTGCTGGGTTCAATAGAAAACCATCTTCTGCTTGTATTGGGGGTACATGAAGACAGATGCATTCTGGAGATGCTTACCATTTCAGAATGCTTTGGATATAGTAAAACCCCAAATGTGCTCTTTTTGCATTTTCTCGTCTATGTATTTTAGGCAAAATACAATTCACATGCTCTTATTTCCTCCTCTCTTAAATCATAAAAATGTTGTTTATAAAGAACTTCTTTGATGTCCAGAAAGTCTTTTATCCTTTTTATTAGGTCCTTTATATATATAAAGAAAAAGAAACAGAAAATACAACATGACATCATGAATTGGGGTCAACCCTAAATGCCCACATTAGGTTTGAGATTCAAAATCTGAAATATTTTTAAAGCAAAGCATGTCTCTTGGTGTTTTTCAAAAACAGAAGTTGTAGCCTGTTGGGATGAAGCAGGGAAGAGAGTAGTCAGTCACTCTGGTACCCTGGGATGTCTGCTAATTTTTATAGATACCCTGAGTGGCAGGTCAGTTTATCTGCATTTTACAGATGGAAACACTTTCAGAGATCTTAAGTAACTGGCTGAAGGCTGAAGAGCAATTGCAAGCCAGGTCTGCTTGACTTTTCAGCTCATACTATTTCCATTACTCCTGCCCTCCTTATTCTGTTGGTGAGTACAGATAATCACAGTCCCATGTTGGGATGTGATTTGGAAATAGCTTAGTCATCATGCCCAAGGATGTGGGCTATTGTCATCCCAAGAAGGAAAGAAGTCAACATGCTATTGGCAAGGCAAATATTTATTTGGGGGTTGCTTAAGAGCATTAGATAGGTGATGTGATATGGTGTGAGGTCAGGGTGGAGGCTGCTCATGCTTCCCTTATTAAAGTCAGAACACACAGTGATGGTGAGGGGGCAGGCTCTTGCATTGTGAGTTACAATATTTCTAAACAAGTGATTATTTGTTGATACATATTGTATTTATTTTATTTTTAATGGTAATACATATTTGATAAAAGTGTGTGACATTATTTATTTAAATGGATTAAACTTATTTCTGAAAAAAAGAATTTCTCAATGCTTACACTGTTGCTGGAGACATCAGGTGTCATAAACTAACAATTACAGCTTTGATGGATGTCTTCATACTGGGACCGTGTCTAAGATGGAGTGCAAGAATCATTTTAGAAAGAAGGAAAAAAGAAGGAAAAGTCTTCTTCAACTATACCATGGGGTCCATGGACCTGGTATGACATTAAGTTACTATTTTTGGGAGGGAAAAATTATCAAATGTAGAATGTGAAGAATACTTAGCATTTAAACAGAGGTCTAGAATTTTTTCAGATACTATCTGTCTTATAAAATTTCTCCCAGAAATCCTAGTTTGGTTCAGCTTGTAGCTGTCATTGTGCTAAAATTTCATCAGAACCTTCTATAATTTCTTATTTTCTTACCTTTCTCTTCTCTTACATTGAGTCTTCTCTTACATCAAAGTCAAAAGATATAAATTACTCAACTCTTCTTCCACTGAGTAATAAGGCAACACAGAAAAAAGTAAAACAAGCAGTTTCATAATTAACATTTTGAAGAACATTGTGGTCATATGACTGAGACCGTGATTACTTTTTTGAAGGTCAGGAAGCCAGTAGTTGTTCCAATAGATTTACTGAGGGACCTGACTACCTGACTTCTAGTTTTCTCCCCTGGGAAATGCTGCCTTTGTGTGTGTGTGTGTGTGTGTGTATCCCATGGAAATAAGACATACAGTAACTCTAGTGCTTAATTTTTCTCATGTCTCCCTGAAGAGGAACTCTGATTTATTGCTAATTCCGAGGCAGTGTGGGACTTTATGAGCATTCAGATGATATTAGTCATTTTGCCTAAAGATCTCTGCACACTTTTCAACATCATTTCTAAGAGCCAGACCACACCCAGTAATGGAGGGTGAGGCTTAAGGATCTCTGTGTGTGCCAAACAAATGAAGCAATCTGTACAGCAATTCCTAGCAGAGAAGAGTGGAGCAGAGAGCTCAGGATCTCGTGAGGCTCAGGGAGGGCAATGGACATGCTGTTAGCTCCCTTTACAGCTAAAACCAAGTTAAAATATCTTGAAGGGAAACAGTTACTGTACAGTGGTGAAAAGAAGACAGGGATGTCTCTACCTGGGCATGATGCTGGAAATAATGAGCTGGTCATGTTGTATGGGTGATGTCTTTTTTTCTACCCAGAAGGGCCTCCCTCAACTTCATTGGCTAGATCACTTCCCATGTGGGGTGGGGAGGAAGTCTTGAGGCATCTCTGTCTATCTCTACTACATCCCATCTCTGGAGACTTTATTACTAGGCCTGTGAAGGGAGAGCAGGAGAAAAGACCTGGGTTTGCTATTTAAAAATAATTTCATATAATGAAATTTCTAGGCATCTGATTTAGCTTCATCTCAACCAACTGCATTCTTATCAGCATGCATTCTTTCCCTCTGGTGAAGTCCGAAGGCCCATGATGCTTTATCATTGTCATTAAGACATGGACCTCAAGTGATGGGGGTGAGTTACCTCTCGTGGTGCCACCTGTGAGAATATCTGTCACTGATGTCTCTACTCATATCCCATGGCAACTGTGAAGCTCCCGTCTTCCTATTGCTGAACTTTCAAGTGTTCAAAAATAATGGGATTTAAATTGTGGATGCTCTGAATTATAGCCAGTCTATTGGAATTGCATATTGGAGCTCTCTTCATGTTCATGGGAAAAATAACCCAAGGAGTTGAGACTTGACGGCTTTAGATAACTGGCTCTTATCATTTTGTTTCAGATTTATCACATTATTTTTCCCCACTGGCTATGAATTGTAAGAATTTATGTGCATTTGCTCCACACCAAAAGGGTTTTTGGCTTCTGTGTGGTTAAAATAATGTCAAGACCAGTATATTGGAAGAAAGGAGATACTCCATCTAATAAGTTCCTTTCATAGTCCTTGCATTCATTGAGGAGGTTAATTGACAGTCTTTTCTGCGTGATTCTCTGACCCTGTCCCAGGAACTTTTAGAGGGCACTGTGGAACAGACATAATAACCCTTGTCTGCAGGCCATATGCACAGCTGGGAAAGATAATTAAATAGACTCTTTTGAGAGATCTACAACATTTCAATAGAGGGACCTCGCAATCCTGCTGGCCTTCCATTGAAAACTATTACTAACAGACATCCCTCAGACCCATTTCATAATCACCATACTTAACATGGTACAAATGGTTAGGGGGAGCTTGTTTGGCTCCCGAGAGACCACTAAAACTGTCACGCCTAAACAGCACTGGGATTTTAAAGGGAGAATTAGAACGTGTGATTCTCATTTACATGTAAAGTTGCCATCAGAAAGCAGGACTTTGGTTTTCCAGAGTTGATTGGTTACATGACCAACTGTAGTTCTGAGAACATGGGAGACAGTCCCCAGTCCCATCCTTTATCATTTTTTGAGGCTTTTGTAAGGAATTCAGTAATGCAGGGTAAGTTCTTCATGGGTGAACACATCACATGATGTCATTTTTGTGTACACAAAATAGTGAATGTCATGAGAAGAAAAAAGACTCACTTTAAATGTTAACATTTCTGAAAATGAGTTTAATTTATAGTGTAGGTTTATGATATTATTAGGAGACTTCATCCAGAAAGTTGAGGGACATACAAGGGCTTTCATTTTTTGTTCTGCCCCTGGGCTTGGTTTTTCCTATTAGACCAGATAAAAGGGAAGCATTTGCTGCTGAGCTAGGTGACCTCTCCCCGGAGCAAGGCTGGTCCTTTTTGACCTAGGGCACTAGGTGAACATCTACATGTTGCAGATATGCATGTTCCTCTTCCCCCCAGGCAAGTCTGAAACCAAATCATTGCTTTTTAGCCTTTGAGATTTTCTTATGAACAAAGTCACCCATTTCCTCATTTCTCCAGATGCCAGTCCTGTGTCACCTGAGTGCTATCCATTCTTTCCAGTGGAAAGACACCCGCTCTGACAAAGGTTATGCTACCAAGAGCCCTGGATGGCTCTGTGATGTTCTGGGAGGTACAATAAATTTGGGCTTTAAAAAAGCAGGCTTTGATAGATCATGCATTTTGTGGCTCTAATGGGTACACAGTCTAAGTGGGACTTACAGATACACGAATAATTGACTTGAATATAGTCTAACAAAATGGTCCAGAAGATGGTTCAGTAGAAAACATGTGAAAAGGTGTTCAATAGGATTAGGAAAATGCAAATTGAACCACAATGTCAGTGTGAAACTTTTATATCTCTATTAGAATGTCTAAAACAAAAAGGACAGACCACACCAAATATGGGCAAGGTTGTGGGACACCTGCTGTTCTCATGTGTTGCTGGTGGGTATGTAAAGTCGTCCAACCCACTTTTGAAAACTGTATGGCAGTTTCTAAGAAGCACTGCACACATCTAACCAAGAGCAAGGGAAGCACATGTCCATACCAAAACTGTACACTGATTGCTCATAACAGTTTTACTTGTAATAACCCAAATCTGGTAACAATCCACATGTTCAATGATGGAATAAATATGTACTCATTTATTGGATAATCCACTCCACAGAGAATCAACTATCCATACAAGCAGCACCATGAGTAAGTCTTAAAATAATAGGTAAATTAGACAAAAAGGTAAGAGGTGATTAGGAATTAACTTTGTATGTTAACTCTAAGAATGGAAAGAAAAGGAAGACTAACCCAGGAGGTTTGATGATGAGATGATGGGAAGAAGGGGACATAGGCTCTGAGTTTTGTTTCAGGCTCAGATTTCTATATGTGGATCTCATTTATTTGGTGATAAGGATTAAGTGAAATACAATGCCTAAGCATGTAGAAATGCTAAGGTAATTATTAATGCTGAGCTATGGAAAACTCCAAGACCCCAGAAGAAATATCCATTAGACAGACTATTTATACTTGACTATTTAAGGATATCAACTCACATTTTGGCATTTCAATTAATGCAATATTAGATTGTTAATTGAAGGGTAGCAATAGCAAGAAAAAACAAAGAATAGAGCATGAAAAAAAAAAAAGATTCATATAACTATTCTCACAGATAAGAGGGAACAGAGTTGAGGGTAAGGAGGAAGAGGAAGGAAACACACTATGCCCCTGGGCAAAAGAACAGGGGAATAATTTGAGAAGCAACAAACTTTATGGACACCTTCTTCATTGAATTTCCCTGTCACTGACATATCCTTTTGCGTGTGGTTAGATTTACTTGGTCTTTCAATCCAAATTCTGTAATTAAGGAAAGCCCAGAAGAGGTCATGTTCATTGTGGTCAAGGGCACAGCCACTGGAGAATACACTCCCATCTCTGCCTTTAACAGATCTCTGAGTTTTTGTTTTCTTATCTTGAAAATAGGTTGCCACTTCTCACCTCTTTGGGCTACTGTATTAATAAAGATGAAGAACCAAGTACAGGACGCACTTAGCACTGCCTCTAACTTGTAGTAAGGCACTCATCTGTCTCTTCTTCCTCATCTTCTTCCCTCCCTTTTCTTCTCTTTCGCCTCATTCTTCTCTTTGTTCCTCCTCCTCCTTCTCCTCATTATTATTATTGGGCATCCAGCATTTGTCATTAGTGATTGGAAAAAACTTCAATATCCTAATCAACAATTGAAAAAAAGGCACATTTCAATGTTTTTTTTTTTTAACCAGAAGTAATCATGATGTCCCCTTTCATCATCTGTCTCATTCTCCCAAGCATCTTATTCACGTTATTTCATTAGTTTTTGACACATTATGGAAAAAAGATCATAGCTTAGATATGAAGAAAAAAATAGACAGTGACTTTGGTCCTACCTAAGTGCCAGTTTCCATTTGGTTTAAGACAAGTAATTTAAATTTCTTGCACCTTAGTATTTTCAATGAAGCACAAAAGAATAGCAGCCAAATAGGGCTATTAAGAATGTCTTAAGTAGAAAGCATTCGAGTTTTATCTTTAAGTGCAGAACTTTCTAAAAAGTTAAGTGTGTTGCACAAGTTGATGTATTTCTATAGATGTGACATTAAGTTACTAAGAAACTTAAAACCACAATGGAATTTATTGATAGTGCTAGGTTTAAAAAATAAGTTACTTGACTTTCCTATAAAGTGTGCCTCTATAACACTTTATTCCACCTAATAGAAAATACACCCAAATGTTTGAAATCCCTGGTTGCATTAATTTTACCAATGATGAATGCTTTTCATTTAAACTCAGCAGCATTTATTTTTTTTCTTATCATGTTTCAGGCTTTGGGGATTTGAACCTCCACGATCAGGTCCATCTTCTTGAATGTGCCTGGCTAGAGATCCTAATGATTGGTCTTGTCTGGCGCTCCATGGAGCACCCAGGGAAGCTCCTGTTTGCTCCCAACTTGCTCCTGGACAGGTGAGTGACTTGGTTCTGTCTTAGGAGAAGCTCATCTTTTATTTTCCTGGTTTATGCTTGAAGTTATTTTACCCTGTATTCCATGAAGATTTTAAAGCTGTTTTAGATACATTTACAAATAGGTGAATCTGGGTGATACAGGTTAGTCAAGTTCATAGAAAGCTAACGATAATTTTCTGCTAGACATCTCCTCAGAGGAACTATGTTATTTCTAATGCACACACACACACACACACACACACACACACACTCACACACAACTATAAACTAGATTTCCAGCTCTACCTTCATGTTCCATTATATATGTGTGTGTGTGTGTGTTTATATATACATGCTTATATATAATGAATAACATTCCTTTAAAACCTTTTTTGGTACATGCACATCCAATCCACAATAGCCTTTTCATTTCCTTCTCCAATTTTCTTATCAATAAAATGAGGAAATTTGATAAGAGAGTTCTGAGGTCACTTCCAGTTCTACAAATTCATTTTGGTTTTCAAATGCTTTATCTAAAGTGTTATACTTCAGTTGCCTTGGAATGTGGATCCTACTGTTTTTCTCTTTCAGTCATTGATTAGTGTAATGGGATTTATATGTCTTTTAACAGCAGCTACTGTGGACAGTTACCACCCTGCACCAGCTGCTGTGCTGAGCCCTCTACATTGGTTATCTCAGCCGATCATCCCAGAGCTCCTAGGAAGCCTCAGGGGCCTATCATCCATGTTTTTCCAGAAAGGAAGTTCAGGCTCAGAGACATCTCACTTCCTGCAGTCAGCATGGCCCACTGACTGGTGGGCTGGGACTTGAACTCAAGGTCTTCCTGGCTCTGGCACACTCTAGTGTCCCCTGTGCTAGGCACATCTTTGCTATTCAATGATGCCCTCTGTGGTCGGCTGCTTTAGCTTTCTGTTTTCAGGTCCACCTTGTTTTTCAACTCTACAGGATAATTTTAATGAGAAAGGACCATCTTCTTGTTTATTGCAAAGTTAGCCTTTGTTTGCTCTGGAGATCTACACTACCTCTCCAGGATCTGCCCTTCTCCGGGGTTTCCCCTATCCACCAAGCCCACTGGAGGGGAGTTACAGCAAAATTTAAGTGTGAGCATATTTGTGCAAGGTATTGTTTTGTTATGTTGTGTGAACTTAGCTTTTGAAAAGCATTGATGATCAATCAAGAAGCAGATTTTGCTGTCCATGGACTACATTCTGATATCACAGTTTCACACACTTTTTAAGAATGGCCAATAGTCGTGTTCCTTGGAACTGAACACGTAGTTTCATATGTATTCTTGCAGACTTTAGGGGATGTCTTTACATCCTAAGCTCCACTTCTTTCCTCTTCTCTCCACCCTTCTCCTCTCCTCTCCTTTCCTTTCCTTCTATTTTCCTGGTCTTGTCATTTTCCCTTCCTATTTCATTTCTCCTTTTTTTCTTTTGCTATCTTCTTTCCTTCTTTCTTTTTCACTTGTCTCCTTTTTTGTTTTAAATTTCTTGCCCTACAGTAGTGTGGTTCTATGACCAAATTATGCCAAATTTGCAGATGAAAATCTTAGACCACATATAACATTTCCCTCCTACAGACCAGAATGTGTCTTTACATTCATGACTGAACTGATCTGCTCCATGATTTCAATCCTCATTTATATCTACCATTTTAGGTTCACACTTGCTGAGAATAGCATCAGATCATTGTGTTTTGAATATGAAAGGGCAAATGGCTTTCCCTCAACCCACTGAACTCATATTGCCAGTGTGTGATACTGCCTAGGATTTGATCAGTCCCCTGTCTTACTTTCCTTTCTACATACTCTACTGTGGTTAGTCTTCTCTCATATCTCCTACAGAAGGGTGTGTGGCTCTAAGTTCTCATCTCTCTGTTTTCTGAAAATCCAGGTTAAAAGATTCTGCTACTTCCAGGCCAGGATTTCTCAACCTCTGCACTGTTGATGTGCAGGGTCCTTCTCTCCTGGGGGCCAGAGATTGTGTATTTCAGAATATGTACAGTGCCCCTGGGCTCTACTGCTAGTTGCCAGTAACATCCCTCCCAGATATGGCTGCCAACATAGTCTCCACACATTTCCATAATTCTCTTGTGTGTTATGGGGGTGAGCAGAGGCCAAATTATTGTGAACCTGGTTGAGAACTATAGCTAGGCAAGCCTGTTTCCATGTCCTACAAGCCTTTCAGACTCTTCACATCACCAAATGAAGACCTGATCTTCCTCATCATGTCTGTTCCTTTCTTTTTCTTGTCCTAGTGACTTTGATATTCACCTAGACCTTGGAGCTACCAAGTTTCAATGAAGGATGGATTCCACTTCCTCCTTCATGAGATTACCTAGTTAACCAGCACAGATTCTTCTGAACCATTTCAGAATCCAGAGGTCCCCTTGGTCTCCATTCCACGGCTCCAGGATAGGTCCTGGTAGTCTCTCCCCAGATGACTTACTTCCTTATTGCTTTTTCTTGGCCCCAACCCCTCCTTTTCTCCCCAACAGTGACACCAGAAAGTACTTTCCAAGGCAAAGCTGGAGTCATGAAGCTTCTGGACTCAGCTGCTGTTGGCTCTCTTAATTCTTTTGGAAGTACTGTGTAGGCTCCTTATCTCAATGATTCTGCATCTTTATTACAAGTGTCACAAACCCAAATGTCTGCAGAGCCAGCCAGATGATGTAAATGAAGAAGAGAGGATGAGTGTCCAAAGAGGAGTGCTGGGGATTAGGTGACCTTGCCCAGGCTAGAGACATCTGGTGGATGAACTTGGCCGAGTTTTTCTTCCACTGCTTCTGAAAGACCCTCCTCCTCGAGTTTCTTGTCAGACACTTATCAATTCCATTACACTTATTTCAAATGAAACAAGCCTACTTTTCCATAAAACCTTCCTTCAAACTCCTCTCTTCAGACAGAAATTAGCCTTTCCTCTGTTTAAGATCTCATCTGTTTGATTTGTACTTCCCTCATCCAGCCAGATGTTAGCTATGTCTGTGTTTCTTATCTTCCTTACCAGCTCATAAACTTTTCATGGTCCAGAACCAAATCTCATTCATCTTTGTGTCACCTCCAACATACAGAGTGTTCCATGATCTCCGATAACTGTTTGCTAATGAAACAGACCAAGGTCAACCAGGTAGCTCGTGGCAGAATCAGAAAGAGGACCCACATCCTCTGATAACTGTGCCAGCTGTTATTGTCATCAAACTCACTTTCTTGTTGTTGATGGTTACTCATCAATTCCTGGCTTTTTTCTTTATGAACTTTGCAGAATAAGTATCCATCAGTTATGGAAGGACTTTCTTAATTTATAAATGTATTTGGCTGGTGACTATACTTCTGCTTAGACTCCACAGCCCTATTGTGCAACATTTAAATTCCAAATGGGAATGAGCAAAGGATTTTGTTTTTCCCATAACTGGCCTCATCATGAAGTAAAATCCTTATGGTATTACTACATTTAAGAATAATTAAGACCAGGGATGGTGGTGATGATGGGCATACCCGCAATCCCAGTGATTAGTTTCACTGAGATAGGAGGATCACTAGTTCAAGGATAGCCTGGGCAACTTAACTGGACTCTGCTCAAAATAAAACATAAAATGGGATGGGGATGTAACTCAGTGGTTAAGGGCCCCAGGGTTCAATCCCCAGTAGTATTGCAAAAAAATAAATAAGTAAAAACCAGGAAAAAAAAAGAATATTGAGGTATATGTTAATGATGATTAAAATGTATAAATAAATATAAATGTGTAGTTAAATATAAATAATAAATAAATCATATAAAATATAAGCAATAAAATATGATCTGGAATATAAAAAATTCTCTAGTCTTTTAATATTAGCACGCACATAAATATTATTAAATTCTAATGTACTGTAAATTAACTTCTTAGTGTTTGAGGATAACTGCTTTTGATGATTTTGATAGGTAGAGAACAGTTAAAAAAAAAAAAAAAAAAGGTATTTTGACCAGCAGCCCATCTGAAATTTTGTACATGTGGAGGATGGCTTTTGAGTGGCAGAGAGAACAGGGGTCATGTGGCTTTGTTCTGTAGGCTCCCAACCCCTCTGACAGCACTGGACACTCTGATGAGCGTAAGTCACCTCTCTCTTCCCGTACTCTTTTCCCATCACATCGTACAGAGTAAAGGTCTTTTCCAAGCTCAGAGTCTGAGGGAGAGCTGGGAGGCAGAAGATGAATGTGGCATCATACATTTTGTTCCACCTCAGACTTTGGAGCCACCTTGGAAGGGTCTATTGAGGCTGGCCCTCTCCATGGGCTGTTTTCTTTTGCATCAAAATGGGAAAAGATCAAGCCCAAAGTCACAAGTAGCCTTTAAACAGGAGGGTCACCAATGCTGCTAACTGGAGACAGAGTTTTATCTGTGATTAATTATTAGTGATGCCCTGTTTTCTCAAATCTTTGTGAATCCAGGCACAAAGCCATCGGGAGGGTAGAATGCACCCCAGCCTTTTGTAATTACTCAAATGTTTGATTGGCAAGTGGGGGTTGGTGAATATAGGAATATAAAGCCTACTGGATTGCCATCCCATGCTATCTTGTTTCTGTTAGAAAAGTTACGGATCGATTTACTCCCTGATGACAACTCAGGATATCTTGATTCTGGTAGTTTGTAACTTTCCTGGTAGTCATATGCTTGTAGGCTAATTTTATCCTTGCCCAGCTTAGCCTGTCCTCAATTTCCAGTTCTTTCCTATATTCTGCACCAGTGAGGTCTAACCTCTTAACGTCGTCACCTCTTCCTCTGAAAACCAAGAAATAAAGGTTGTAATAAGACGTAAATAAAGGACCCAGTAATTTCTTTTAGCTTCTGTGTGTGTGTGTGTGTGTGTGTGTGTGTGTGTGTATTTTAGAAGAGGAAAGTTAAAGATAATAAGAATACCTGTGAAAGTAATCAGGAAATGGAGAAAACTCATTTCTATTCTAGCACCTAATCCTTTGGCATGCATTTGGCATTAGAAAACACAAAATATGCCCTCTGAGTCTACTAGGAATGAGCCTCTTCATGTAGTCCTGCTTGAGTGCTTATACTAGAAAAATACAGACCAAGAACTGGAGCAAAGGCACCCATCATGCATCATTCCTCGTGGGATCTCTTTGCTTTTGTAGGAATAAAGTTCACTATCTCTGGAAGGCAGATAGGATGTTAGAGGAAGCAATGGAAATTGCCTGTTCAGTAAGACTGCCCAGCCATCAAGGGGCTGGCTAATGCTGTTTTGCTGGCGCCGTCTGTGCTAACAAATTCTGAGAAATATTTGTGGATTTCTCGGTGAAGCCAAAGCACTCTCTTTTGATTCTTATTCACTCAAAAAAAAAAAAAAAAATGATTCATGTATTTGAAAAAGCAGAGACTAATTCAACAAACAGAATATTGCCTCAACCAAGCCTCTGGCCAGAGAGTTGTTGATCTAGCTCTTTCCACTGTTCTTCTGTCAGGAGGCTCTGCCTGTAGGAAATAGTACTGGACAACAGAAGTTCTTTAACTTGTAGGCATGAAATAGGAATGAGTTCTTTTCCTTGAGGAAAAAAAAAAAACAACAACAAAAAAAAACAGGTCGCTACACCAGAGAGAACATTTTGCCTCTTCTACTAAAGAGCAGACTGTTTTCTGATGATAAATTCATTTTAAATTGAAAAAAAAAAAGTCATTTTCTAGAAACAAGAACATTCTTATTTTAGGTTGTTTATTATAAATATTTCAGAAAAACATGCAAATAAAATCATTCAGCAACAACTACAAAAAATAATGCTTCCAGCAACAATTTTATTGGCTTTCCCCATACCTCCCCCGCCCCATGTAAAGCTTCATTAATTCTTTGCAGGTTTTTTACTTGGAAGAATAAAAATATAAAGTTCTGAAATAACTTGTTAATGAATTCAGAATGTAATCCGTCCATATGTGTTTTGGGGCTAGGAAGGAAAGTATCTCCATTATGTTCCCTTTTTAAAATTGCCGCTCCAAGAAGTGTGTGCTGTGCTGAAGAGAGACCTCACACAGTGTGTAGTTGGGGGAGCAGGTGTTGGGGGCGTGCAGTGAGTGATCCACCTGTCAGCAAAGCCAGCCTTGGGCAGGAGGCAGTTCCATAAAGTCAGGAGCTTTGCCAAATTCCCCCTCTGCGTGCCAGGAGTGCAGTGTGGTTTGCATTGATTGCCTTTTGCCCCATTCAGACCTAAGTGATCATTGTGCAACGTCCCAACAGATCACAGCACACCTGTAAAGACGTACAATTATCATTTGTCAATTTAAAATACTTTTAACCTTTCATAACCTTTCTTCTCTCCATCTTAGGCACTGGATGCAAAAGGAAAAGAGAGGAAGTCAATGTTTGTTGTGCTTCTTGAAGGCATACAGTCCTGTTCTGGGTTATCTTCTACATTATAGTTCATTCAGTATGTAAGAATATAGGAAGGAAAGACTGTTGCTAGTTTATAATTTGACCCTGGATCTGTTGATTGTAGTTCTGAGCCCTTAATCACTCAGCAGCCGGTGCCAGTTGATTGATTCCTAAAACTCCGGTTTAATGCCTTGAGAAATTCTGGGAATATGAAACTTTAAACTGCACAGGAGAAATACTGAGACCAAGAGAAGGGAGAAATGAGCTCAGCTTCCATTATTACTGGTACTTCTGATTAAAGGTAAATCTATTGGACTAAAAACAAGTTTAATTTTTACACTTTCAATGCATCATTTTAAGACATGAACAAATCTCAATAAAGATATTAAATACAGAGACACACATATACCCAATTGGCATTTCAGGAAAAGACAACTTGATCAATCATGAAAGTACTTGAAAGGGTTATATTGGAAAAAGGTAGAAAATAAAAAATTCAAAGCAAGTTTTCTCCTTAAAAACAAAAGAGCCACATTATAAAATCTGCTAAGCCACAAATCTTTAAATTCTTAAGAGAATTAAGCCTGTAAACATTAAGTATCCACTCAACATAAAAGTGCTCCCGGGGAAAAGGCCTAATTCCAACTCAAGAATTAATCCTGTGTAGGAGGTTAATCTGACTTTTCTTACATTTTATCCACAGCTTTATTTTTTATTTGTAACTCATTATCAGCAATTAAATATCTGCTGAATTGATTAAGCATAATCAAAATAGTATTTCAACAGTTAACTTTTAAATATACTATTGAAATCACAGAATTTATATAGGGATAATCAAGTCCTTTGCCTTCATGCTGCATCGCTGCTGGTATTACAGATACCACTCCATGTTAACAGTGGAAAGATCCTTTCTGTGTGTGTGGTGCTGGGAACGGAACTCAGGACTTCTGCGCGCAAGGCAAGCTTCCTACCCTGGGCCACACATTCTAGTGTCGTCATTCTCATGTGGTTTAATGAGCGGTTACAATCCCACTAGAAGGGGAGAGGGCCATAAGTCTCTGTTGGTTAGAATTCAGTTTAGTCCAACCCACTAGGTATTTATGGAGCTCCAGCATGTCCAGAGGGTTCTGCACCATACTAGAGGATACAAAAAAGGAGAGAAGAGGCAGACCTGTCCTCAGGGAATTTACAGTCGAGTAGTAGAGTAATATATGTAAATGAATGCAGAGGAAAGCAGGTCCTGCCACCTGAGTCTCAATCATATCTGGTTTGTCTGCCTTCATCACTTTCCGATGGCTATGGTTCCTAAGTGCAAACCAATCCCTGCTTTGTGCTTGCATTGAAATACTAATACATTCTTGATAATCCCACATGGAATATGTAGCATAATTATGCTCATTACACATTAGTCCTGCCTACAAATACACTATTTTAAAATAAGCATTTAATGTTAAACTAATACTGTGGAAATCACACATACTATGCAGGGGCAATCAAGTCACTTAATACACACACACACAAACACACACACATACCTATGTAATACATACATATACATCTTTAAAATATTACATATGCTAAGGATGGCCACTGCTTTGATGTTTTTCTGTGATAGCAGCTCTTAATTTTATGAGTGGATGAATGTTTGGCTTCAATGTAAATGGAGTTAGAATGTCTATTTCTTGTTAAAAGTTGAAATAGTCTTATTATTAGTGTCATGGTTACATGTCCTTGTGGTCTATAATTAAGTTCCAGTTTCTACTCTGGTATTATTGACTTCCCCCTGTGGGTTTCTAATGCAAAGAATAAAGATGAACTTTCTTTTCTGATGCTTTTAGAGACATTTATTAGGTCTTTTAGTATTATTATTTGTCATTTTTCCTGTATATTTATTTTATCAAATAGAAAAGAGATGTTAGAAATATTCTGTGTCTTTTACATCACCGCAGAGAACCAGTTTAGTAACCTGCTTGCTTATTTGCCATTCTACAGTGGTGCAATGTAAGATCCACCCTAACTTCATCACCAGAAAAGAGGATGCAAGGAGCACGTTAAGTTGTTAAGGGAAGACTAGTTTACTGCATGCTCTGTACACCGGGCACTCTGGATTCTAGGTTCCCACGCTGGACCCCCTGGACAAAGCAGGGATGTCTATGTGCAAATTTGGTCAAAACAAGCTTAACTGGTGTGTGGGATTGGTCCTACGGATAGGTCCAGGTGCGCTTCTTGGGAAAGCAGAAACTTCGAGAGCACTGAGTGCAATGCAGCACAGGTAGTCCGGATTTTTATCTCAGTGATGGAACGGATGCAGTGCAGTGATAGACTGGGAAGACAGGAAGAGGAGAAATGGTAGCTGTTAGGGAAATCGGAGGAGTTTTTCCTCCGAGACAGTGGATCAGAGTGCAGGGAGGATGTCCTCAAGGTTATGCCCAGCAGAAGGTTGGAGCTCAGAGCAGAGATCAGAACTGGAGATAAAGGTTTGGGAAGTTATCTCGTTAGTTCCAAGCATGCAACAAATTGACAGCTAATTGAGATAGCAGAGAAAAAGGAGTCCAGAGGACTAAGGGAAGATTTCCTGAAAGGCTGACTTTCAGGGACTTTAGGTAGAAAAGAATTCCAGCCTGGGGTAAACGAAAAGTTGTTTGAGAAGTAGAAGTAAAATGTCCCTGGTTCCAAGGTGGGGGGTGTCTTTCAAGAGAAAAAGATGGTGCATTCCGCCAAATAGCAGAGGGTGGGCAGGGGTGGGGTGACAGAGTTTGAAGATTGGTTAATTAGGGGATCATTGTTCCTTAAGGGAACATATTTAGTAAAGGTACAGGAGGAAAAAACAGTATAATGTATTAAATAGAAGTATTTTAAATTGATACATGAAAGAGAAAATGGGTAGGTGCCATTAAAGATAAGAAGTGTGAGCCTGCTCATTGAGATGTTTGGCAGTGAAGGAAGCAGGGGGCCTCTGGTTTTGACAGCTGCAGCATCAAGGGGAGCTTTTTAAACCAATTTTTCCTGATTTACAGTGTGAAATAAAGATCGACTTTCATATGTTTCCAAATGGATATTCAGTTGTCCCAACACCTTTATAAAAAAGTCAATATTTTCTCAAGTGATTTGAGATGAATCCCTCATTACACATTAAATTTCTCTATATACTTGTCTTTTTCTGAAATTTTAATTATCTGCTAAAGTTTGTTTTCTTAAAAATCGATATCACATAACTTTATTTATAGAAACTCCAAATGGTTTTAAATCTAGCTGTACTATCCCTCCAATATTGCCCTTTGATTTTCTTTTTCAGAGTGTAGCAAGCAATTCTTCTGTTTCTTTTTCCATTTGACCTTTAAAATTAACTTGTTTAACCCTCTAAGAAAACTTGTGGATAATTTTATTGGGATTGTGTTCAATATAAATTAGCTTAGGGAGTGTTGATATCTTTATGATGTGGAATCTTCCTAGCCAAGAACAAGTTGTGCCTTTTCATTGTTAAATCTTTTTGGGTGTCTTTCATAAGTATTTTAGGTATCCTCATAAGTATTTTGCACATAAGATTTTGACGAATTTATATAAATACATATAGCTTCAATACATAAAATATGAAAATGTAATATTTATAATATATACTATGTACATACACGATATAGTATATGAAGATCACGAATTGATGCTTCTCTTCCATTGCTTCTCTTAACTGGTTACTCTATGTTGGTAGATAAGTGATTTTTGCATGTTATTGTTATAGACTACTATTTTACTACGATCTCTTATTGTTCAAAGTATTCTATTTTCATTAAATCTCATGGGGTTTCCTAGTATACAGTCATATATCTGCAAGTAGAGATTCTTTTACCTTTTCTTTCAGACTCCTAAGCATACAAATTTTTTTCTAGTCCAATAGTATCAAATAATCTTGTAATTATTTATATTTAATGTCTAATATCTTGTAAAATTGGTATTAATTGTGGGCAATATTTCTTTATTCCTATATGTTCATGTTACAAAAGTTTTTAGGCATTTCTGTATTGTTAAGTGATTTTATTAGGAAAAAAGATGATTGTCAGTTTGCATCAAAATTTAGACAAAGTCTGGAGTGAAAAAAAATTTTTTTTTTCAGTACTGGGGATTGAACCCAGGAGTGCTCTACCATTGAACTACATCTCCACCTTTTAACCTTTTATTTTGAGACAGGATCTTACTAAGTTGCCCAGGCTGGCCTAGAATTTACAACTCTCCCGCCTCAGCCTCCCAAGTTGTTGGGTTTACAGGTGTGCCCACCACGCTAGGCTTGAATTTTTTTCTTTATGTAGTCTTAAAGAGTTTTTGTTATCCATGTTCACTTACATTAAAAAAAAAATTGAAATTTATCTTTCATTTTCTGTGCTCTAGGAAGTGTTAAGTTGTATTGGGATTATTTGATCTTTTAACTTTAAAATACTGGTGGAATTGCCATTTGAAACCATCTGGGCCTGGTACCTTTTAATAGGAACATCTCTGGAAACTTTAATTTTTTTGTTGTAATTGATCTCTTTAGACTTTCTATCCTTTCCATGGTCAGGTGATAGGTAGATGATAGAGAGAGAGAGAGAGAGAGAGAGAGAGAGAGAGAGAGAGAGAGAGAGAGAGAGAGAGCGAGCGGGAGCATATTCTGATAAAGTTATCTATTTCACATGTGTTTTCAATTTTTATTGTATTGAGTTGGACAAATGATTCCTGATGATTTTTAAAATTTCCTCTGGTTGGATGGTTATCTCAACCTATAATTCATTTTTTTTACATTTATGCTGCATTTAGAAAACTTAGGTCAGCTGGTGATTTGTCTATTTTGTTGATTCTTTTCCCCAAAGAACTAGCTTAAGTTTGTCTTTTATTAGTTCTACTGGTCTTCTGTTTCCTAACTCATTGAATTATACTCTTAGCTTTATTAAGTCCTTCTTTCTGCTTTTAGCTTTTTTTCTTTAGCTTTTTAAATTGATATTTAATTCATTTCTTTTAATTTCATAATATAGGATATCAATGCTCAGAATTTTCTCAAACTGCTGCTTTAACTATGTTCTGATATAAATTTGCTTTCAACAACATTACCCCAAATTCCTCCATTTTATATTTTATTCCTTTTATTCAGTAGTTCTTCAACAAATAGTTTAATTTCTAGGTTGGAAGAGCATTCTTTGTTTTGCATTTAATAAATACCTTCCTTGGAATCAGAGACTGCTGCTTATATTTTGATTCTTTGGTAACTCATTAAGGTGACTTTTGTAGCCTCATATATTTTCAGCTTTCCTAATTGTTCCATATATATTTAAATGAAGTTTTCTTGAATCATTTGCTAGATGGTAAAATATTACCTGCCTGTGTCTATTTATCTTCTTGTAATCTGTCATTTCTGCTTAATGAAAACTTCAAATCTGATACATACTTCATAAATACTTATATTTGCTTTATATCTATTATGCATTATAGTTTTTGATTGTAATGTTTTTGATTCATTCAATTATTTTGTGGGATTGAATTTTACCTTGCTTAATAGCAAGATCATAAACCTTTGTTCCTTTTTAAAAAAAATTTTATAGTTGTAGATGGACAGCATGCCTTAATTTTATTCATTTAATTCTATGTGGTGCTAAGGATCAAAGCCAGTGCCTCACACAAGGTAGGCAAGTGCTCTGCCCCTGAGTTACAGCCCCAGCCCACCCTGGCTCGTTTTTACTTTGGCTTACTTCATAGATCTGTCCTCATTCTTTATTTTGGATAACATTGCTTTAGGTCTGTATTTTATATAGACTACAATTGTATTTTAATTTACTAGCTGACCTGAGAATAGTTTTAATATATGAGAGAAGCCGATTTATATTATCGATACTAACATTATGTTGGGTTCAAGTTCTATTTTCCATATACTAAATATTCCAATCTCTTGGCTATTGATTGATTGATTGCATTTCTTTGGGTATGAGGTCTTTGTGTTTTTGTTCAGATCTTCCTTTAGAAACTGTTTATTTCCTGCTACGAGCAATAATGAAGTTAGCTAGTGACATGGCCTTTCCCATCTGCCTTCCAGTGTTAGCCACGCTACTGGTATTGTCTGTGCTCAGCATTGTCGTGTTAAATATACTTAAGCTTCTACCTTGTGGTTTGTCGGAATTAATGACACTAATTTACTTCCAGCTAATACCTGTGAGGTAATTTTAAGCTGATAATAATTTCCATGACTATTTTCTCCACTTACTTTATCACTTATTTTCATATATTGCTGGAGCTTATAATACTTCCATGCTCTTTTCTACCACCTCGAAGCTCATTTTTAATGTCAGTTCTGTCATTAAATATACTTAATGTCCACCCTCAGACAGTATGCTGATGGTTCTATAATCTTTGTGGTTGTTTGGAACTTCTTTCTTGTAGATTTTCCAGGAAGTGCTCATGAGAACACTTATCCTGTCTGGTTTAATAACATTCCTATTTGTCTTTCTATTCCTTTGTGCTGAAACTGGCCTGCATGCAGAGTCTTTGGTTCACAGTCCTCCTCAAATATTTTAAAATTGTTTTGTAGTATAAAATATTACTGTGTCAAGATGTTGGATGGAAGTTTGATTTTATTTCCCTTATTAATGATTTGGTCTTTTTGGTTTTTGTTTTTCTCCTAAATAGCAATAATTTTATTAAGATATGCTTCTCCTTTGACCATTTTTGGCCAGTTACTCAGGTTCATGATATCCTTTTTTGAATATGTAGGTTGAAATCTTCTTTTACTTGACTCTCTTGATTTATATTCTTAAATAATTGCTTTGCTGCATGATTTTGATTTCCTTCTTCAGGGGCTCATTTATACAAAGGATACCCTGTACCTATCTTCTATAAAACTTTCTGTTTAATATTTATTCTTTTGCTTTACTCTTCATCTCTCTGTCTTATTCTTCTCACTGTGCTGTTCTGTTGGTTGTGAGGTCTTATATAATTCAGTCTATATTCTGAATTTCTCCCCCTTTTTATGAAATATATTTCTAAAATATCTCTTGTTCTTCCTGTTATTTGATCAGATCTTTTCTAAGTTTTCCATTGCTGAAATGTGCAACTAGCCCTTTGAAATGCTTTGATCACTTCCTCAGTGTTTTTAAAATTCCTTCTGAAATATTAGCTCCAGTGATCACCTGCTTTGTGGACAGCAATACTGTGAGGAGCTGAGCTGTCAGATCAGTCCCACATCTGCACCAGACCCAGGGGTTACTAACAGCTAACAAAGGGTTCAAGCTGAAAACTGTCACAAGCACAATGTATCTGTCCTTGGAAGGAGTCTGCCATCATATAGAACTTCCCAAGAATCCTTCTTCCTGTCTGGAAGGTGTTTTGTTTGGGAATGATAGATGATTGCCATGTATTTTGCCCAGAGGAAGCCATTTTTAGATTTCATGCTACTCTGTTTTTGTATTGTTTAGTCATGATATAGAAATTCTATGGGATTATTTTCCATTCACAAGTAGCAGCAGCACATAAGTTTTTAAATGCCAATTTTTAAAAATATGAGCAATTCAGGCAGACGTACCATATCCTGTTTAAGACATTCTTAAATAAGAAATTACTTTTTATTTTTCTGATATTGAATCTCATAAAAATGGTTAAAAGAGGGTAAGGTTAATTGATAAACAAAAATCAAATATATTTATACTATCAACAAATACAAAACATCATTTTTATACTACATGTATACTTTATAGTTGCAACCCAAACTATAATGTATTTTGAAATGTTTAATAAAGAAATTAAAAGATTTCTATAGAAAAAAATTACACACCCCTATCGAAAGTCACTAAATTTATAAAGTGTTGAAAAGAAATCTATACTGTATTCATGACTAGGAAGATTCATTGCTGAAAATGTCTCTGTTCTCCATAAATTTATCTATAAGTTTACTACACTTCCAATCAAAATCCTAAGTTAATTCTAAAATTTATATGGAAAAGGTCAACAACCAAATACAGCCACATGCTCCCAAGACTAAATTGAAGGTTGAGGAGATTAGGTAGGAAAAAAACCCAAAACCTTAAGTTAAAAAAATCATAAAGTTGTAATAATCAAGACAATGTGGTGGTGTTTGCATAGAAACAAACACATTGACTAAGGAAACATAAAAGAGGACTCAGAAACCAACCCTACTCCTAGGAAAAGCTTCTGTGTGTCACAGTGAGGCCTGGGAGTACCAGGGAAAGGAAAACCATCCAATGACAGGTGCCGGGAACCAGGTTTTCTACATGGAGACAAAAATCTGTTTCTATTCCATATCATGTGAAAAAATAAATTCCAGAACTTACTTGAAAGCCAAAATTAAATTTTTATAGGAAAATACTTATCCCAGGGTTGGGAACTATACCTTAAGCTAGACCCAAAAGTTTCTAGCAATAAAGAAATATGAATAAAGTCTATCTCTTCAAAATAACTGCTTTCATAAGGGAAATAAACAGAACCCAAATTACTGGAGAAATGCTTATTTATTGTATTATGTTTTCTAATATATATATAATCAAAACTCTAGCCTAAAACTATAGAAAGGAAAGGGAAAACGGAAAGGAAAAACAGCCCGCAGGGCTCCTGAACGCAGTCCCTTTACATCCATCATCAACTGAATCAGGAACCTGCATCACTTTTAAGTTTTCTGAAATGTGAAATGGAAATACTTGTGGAGGACCCTCACAGATGCATTTAGAGATCATATGCTCAGGAAAATGGAATTGAAATGTTTTAGTAAGAGTCATGGGCCCAATCCTTGAAATAGATGTTTGTCGAGTTTTCTATAGCATGTAATTACAACACAATAAGACTCAAAAGCATTTCAATAAAGTGTGGGTGGAAGAGAGGCATACTGCTTCAAGGGCTTCATTAGCTTTCTGCAGACTTGAGCTCTCCAGACTGCTGGGAGGAGCCCTGTTTACCTTGGTTCAGAATCCATTTCAACCATCAGGGAGTTCAGGGGCTCAGAGAGCAGCCTGAAGTCCTCAGGGATACTCTGGTCGGGGAAGAAAAGACAACAGTGTTTTGCTAAAAGCCCAGAAATGGGCTGGAGTTTTGTTTACCAGTTGTTCCCGGGACGACATATTGCAGTGCCGGAGGAGGTGGCAGGAGTACGCTTTGCTCTTGTTTCTTAAAGAAGCGTCAGGTAATGGAGAGCAATGGCATTGACTGTCTTTGGTGTTGTTCTGATAGACCAAGGATACAGCCTCCATAGGTTCCGTGGTGTGAAGCTTTGGAAATATTTCCCAAGGGGAGGGAGAGAGTGACAGAGAGAAAGAAACAACCAAAACCAAAACATTGCCCCTTACAGAAGGATGATAAGTGAGACACTGTTACCCATAAAAGATATCAGATATTCTCTAATTTCTTTCTGAAAATGCCAGGTCACATGACTGCAAAGGTAAAACACCCTCTGGGCGGAGTAGAAAGTCTACATCTGACCTTTGGAGTCACATGGGTGCTGGTGAGCCTTGATGTTAGTGAAACTTACTGGATTTTGATTCCTTTCCACTAAGCATTCAAGAGCTAATACTCCTCCTCTTATATTGCCTTGCTTTTTACAAAGGCTTAGAATCAATTCTTCTAGAAGATCAAGATAGGTCTTAATTGATGACCATCTGATAGTACGTGTTATGCTCACAGGTTGGAGTGTCCCGGCCTCTCATGTAGCCTTGGAGCAGCATTGTGAGGATATTAACGTGGACATTACAAGGCCACAAACTCCAAGGCTAGAACATGGCAGGAATCAAGACTCTTGACTCCAGTTTCAATGCTTTCTCACTCCACATTAATAACTGTGATAGATTAAGAGTCTCATCATTGTCCTAGGCTTTAGGTACACAGAGAATAATGTGACCTGCCATCTTCTGAGAACATGTAATATGTTGGGGACAGTTGATTAATATAGGAGGTTGGTTATATCAGTGAAGATGAGTTAGGTGGTAGGTAAGGGATCAAGGAGGAGCATACTTAGCTCTGTCCTCATCTTAGCAGAAGTGGCAGTGAGGAGCAGTAGATGGAGAAGCAGAGGGCTAATTACTGCAAACAAATGGATGGTCCCCTAACAAGGACCCAGGACGAGGCTGCAAGAGCTATGGGATCTTTAATCCAAGAATCTGGTTCCAAGTTCCCAGACTTTAGCCTTGGGACTGGCACCATGTACTTGGCCATTGAACAGACTGAGGAACCAGCAGAAGAGAGTTATGGAAATTTTCAAAGCCAGATTGGCATATCAGCTTGAAATCAGCGACCTTGTGGTTCTTCACACTGTGTTCAGATGCAGTGGGGTGAGAGGATCCCAGAGCAGCCTGATGGGAAGGTTGAGTGACCTCAGAGACCAGGGACAGCAGAAGCAAGCCTGGTGGAGAAGGAGCGGTGGTGGAAGGACGCTCAGTGTGAGACTGCAGGTTGGGGACCATTGTTGAACTTTGGGAGGTCACATACCTCTCTGGGCCTCCATTGTCTTTTTTGTAATAACAATAGCTTTCTCATGGAGTTCTGTAAGGATTCAGTGGTTTGATGTTCTGTTCCTAGGCTGTTCTTGCTAGCATCTGTAAGAACTCAATAAACATTAGCTGTGCTGTTATGATATTATTGTTGCTGGGGCTGGTAGTGGAGCTCAATTACATCATGAACTAACTTTTGAGGTTTGGTTAGTGCTAAGATAAAGGCATGAGTAGTAGTACTTTAAGAAATTTGGTCACCAGAAATGGAACTTAGTAATTACCAAACATTTACCTTCTCGTAGAAGTTAGCAAATCTACAAAATAATGAGTATGTGTTTGAAGAATCATTTTGGAAACTTTTATTGTCCTCTTTGCACTTATGAAGGCACTGAATCATTCTAGGATTGAAATAGCATTGATGAGTGAGACCAGCACTGTCTACACTATGTTCTGTGGGACTTTTCAGAGGTGGCTGAGGGGTTTCCTTGAAGAAAGGAGAAGGGATGGGATCTCTGGGACATTTTCTTAGTTCTTTCAGAGCAGAGGCACTTTGATTCTGTTTTATAATCAAGTGTTGTATCTTATTTATTAAGAAGCTCTTACTTCTAAAAATTGGATTGAAAGCCATCGATATGATCCAGGCTCCTTATCTGCAGATGAGGAAATAACCAGGAAGGTTAGATGACTTGTCCAAGTTGGCACAGCCATTTACTGGCAGAGTGAAGCCACAAACACATACCCATTCCTTCCTAGTTATGTAATGCTGCCTGTTGCTTCATGACACAAGATAACTTCACATTTCTTAATTTTGCAAAACCAAAAGAAAAATTCAAAAATACACTCCCAAATCAGCATCTCTATGCAAGAGCTTCAAAAACCAAAATTGAACATGGAAGATAGGTCTCCCATCCCATTACTAACAGCTCACACACTGGCCCTTCTTTAAATAAGTGGTGGTTTCATTTCTGTGTTTTCATTTGACTAAAACTGAAAGCAAGAAGCATGAAATGAAGTTACAAAGTGGGAATCATATGGTGAACCCAAAGTAAAAATTGTCTGTAATAAAAGAAGATAAAGTGAAAAGAGTGAAGGAAAAAAAAGAACTGTGGAATGTTTGCAACCAAAAGGAGAGATGTGCCCAATGTTCAACAGGATTATTTAGATGTGAACAGCACTTGGGAAGTCCTGCCATGTTCCATCCACTGTATTCTGGGCCCGGTTTGTGAACTGGGTTCTGGGGAAGCCTATCATTCCCCTAACCTTTGTGGTTCCGACTTTATCATGGAAAGATGGATTCTGGAGGGAGACAGTGTTCAGGGCACTGATAATTCGACTTCTCTACCGCATGTTTCTCATGTTGTTCTGCACAGTGCTTTCATTTGCTGCTCTTTCTTACTGGATTTTAGAGTCAGAGACTTTTGTCCATAAAAGCAACCATTAACATAGTGACCTTATACACGATGAAAAGCACTTCACATTTCGGTCCTAAAAATGGAGTCTGGATAACCTCAAAACATGTCATGCAGGCCTCGGTTCACCTCCTTAAGGGCAAGCTAGCTGGAGTTGACCCATACCAGCTTGCCTGCTGCCCCCTGTTCTGTTTTCAACAAGTGGAGATGATCTTGTTCATGAAATGTTGAAACAGTTATTGTCTGCCTGCTCCACTTGACTGTATGTCAGGGAAGTGAGGGACTTGATGAACAGGAGCTAAGGACTGAGTGAGGGCATGATTTGTACCAACCAAACTGGTGGCTAGGTACCCGTGAGGAGACAATGTGAGAATTCCTAGGTTTTAGTTTGGGCATGCCTGTAATCCCAGGGACTTGGGAGGCTGAGGCAGGTGGATCCCAAGTTTGAGGCCAGCCTCAGTGATACCTTGGTGAGACCTTGTTTCTAAATTAAAAATAATAATAAAAAGGAGCAGGGATGTGGGGGATGTGGCTCAGAGGTAAAGCGCTCCTGGGTTAAATTTTAGAACCAAAAAAAAAAAAAAAAAAAAAAAAAAGAAAATTCCAACAGTCTCTATGGGAAAAGTGTCATTTATCTAAAAGATAGTGGGTGGGTAGGTTTTTTATAATAGGAAGAGGAAAAGAAAAGCATTGTTTGTTTGTTTTTTTTTTTCCTTCAGGTACTTCAGGGGCTGTAATTCATCCATCCTAAACATTTTACAGTGCATTTTGTTTTGGTTTCTGGGTGCATAAGAACTTTTGGCAATAGAATAGCTGGGTTAAGAAATGTAAATTTTACTTTCTTCCTGCTATAGAGACTTAGAACTATTTCCCCCATGAGTTCCTTGAGGAGAGACTGAACCAGCAACAGTGCAGCTTGGTCACTTTTCCCTGAAGACTGCAAGGACCTCTCCTGGCGGCAGGGTTAGATGTCCTCCCTGTGGCCTGCAGTGTGTGCTGCTAACTCTGCAGCTCCTGGGGCCACCGGTGCCTGGGTCACCCGCTGCTAGTTTGTTCACCTTCTTTCAGGTCTTCAAACCATGCAGCATTTTCTTACTTCCAAAACCCTCACACATCTTTCCTGGGACCACCCTTCCCAGTTTTGTTTTGTTTTTTTTTTTTCTGAGTTGGTTCCTAGATCCAGATTAAAGGTCCCTCCTCAAGGAGACTTTCTCTGATATCTCCCTTCCCGCTCATCTAAGTTGGTTCCCTTGGTTGTACCATCTCATAAGCCCTGGTGCTTTGCCTCTCTGGCATTGATTAGCAGTTTTATTTGTTTTATCACTGCATATGTGTTTGTGTGTATTTAATGTCAGCTTCTGTACAAAACTATGTGCTACACAAGAACAAGACCCTCTGTGCTGATCATTCTTAGACCCTTGGCACATAACCCAGGGCCTGCAGTATAACGGATTCTGACTCAGTCAATATCTACTGAATGAATAAAGGGATGAAACTGGTCTTTGTGTTCCTCGTACCTAGCACAGAGAGTGGCATCTATCATGGACTCCGGAGAGTGCTCCACAAAAATTGAGTTAATGAACAAATGAAGTACTAATGATATTTTCTTTTTTCTTTTATATTTATTTATTTAAACAAGCTGTTGGTCTCACTAAGTTCACAGTCTTACGTTTTTATTATTATTATTATTATTTGATTCATTGTACCCAAATTTTGGTGTGCAACTTTCATTTCTCTGTTTTATGGCTCAAGTGGTAGGGCGCTTGCCTGGCATGTGTGAGGCCCTGAGTTCCATACTCAGCACCACATGCAAATAAATAGAACAAAAGATCTGTTAATCATATTTTCTTTCGGAAAATGCTCTCACTTGCATAACATGGCTCACTCTCTGTTCACTCATCCGCCTTTATTTCAGTTCCCAGAGTTGCTCCTCCAAGTGTAGTGGAGAGAGACTACCTCTCTTTTGTAAAATTTCAAGACATCCCAACAAAAAGTGAATAACTGAGGCGTTCATCTCTCCCTTACCCACTTGATGAGGGTGCCTTCAAAGATTGACCGAATCTCTTTTCAGCTGGATATTGGGGCAGCCACAACCATTAGAGAATTTTCCTCCTGGGACTTACTGTAGCTCTTAAACCATATAAACTGAACAAGCAAACTCAAGTGGATCATTATCTATAGAAGTGCAGAATCCCATCTCCCTTTGGTAAACCATTCAAACGTAGAAGTGTGTTTTACACATTCTGATAGAAGAATCTGTAATAACCAACTCTAACCTCTTTTTTTTTTTTTTTTTTTTTTTTTTTTTGCCACTTTAGCACCCAAAAGTATAAGAAAAGAGAGCATGTTAAGGCTCATTTTATTTATTAGAAAATATCTCCTGGCTTAAGAAAGCTTTTGACTATCAGCCGCCTGATGTGAGAAAAGTAAATAGCAATGACTTCCTCAGCATCTCACTTCTGTGTGACAGGCAGCTTAATAAAGATAATTGAACATTATATGACTAAGTGTTTGAAGCTAAAATCCAGACACATCCTTCAGGTAGGTCAATCTAACATTTCCTGTGTAATTTCCACAACAACAGTTTGCACCAACGTGAACGTAGAGGGTCTGAATCCTTGTGGGTTAGTAACAGATATATCAATTATCTGCCCTCCGTGACCGGGTTGGGAGGCAGACTCTCAGAAGCTCTTGTAAGGCTGACATCAACCCATGGAAACTTCAGTAAAGAACAAGGACAAGGGATGAGGATCCCTTGGCCCCGTGTCAGGCACTAGATTGGAGGACAGGGCTGGGACCTCTGTTCTGGAAGGAGGTAGCTATGGAGAGAGATCTGTGTGGATGGCTGGTGATACAAGGAGAGCATCCACACTTCAGAAATCAGTAAGTTAGTGCCCCGGTGAGGCAGGTCTTGGGGAAAATGACTCTTCTCCCATCTACCTGGAATTATGTGTCCGAGGACACTGCATGAGAGAAATACTTCTTTCTTTGTTTTCCACGAGCATGGACTTTGATATACTAAAGGAGTATCTCTGCCTTTTTTTTTTTTTTTTTCATGAAAAAATAATCTACTTACTGGGTACCAACAGTTATTGGCTTCTCTTGATCTCAGATCCCCTATGTTTCAAACTCTTAAATGACAAGGGCAGAAGTGTAGTTGGGTAGGATTTAGGCTGAGAGAAGCAGAGAGCTGAGAACTTTCCTTCCGCTGTCCTGCTTTCCGGTTCCTCAGGCAAGGCCTGCCGCCTCCCTTCTGAGGAGCTTGCAGCTCTGAGGGGCTGCTGGGTGGCTCCGAGCCTTTGTGCCTCAAACTCTGGTGAAGCTGGCACTGCTCTTGGTCTCATAGCAACTCTTCTCAAGATAATGGACCAAGAGCCATTTCCAGTTGAAATCTAAGACTTCTAAATGAAGCACAGGATATGGTTATCTCCATTTCCTCATAATAACTCTGAGTAGATGATCCTCTGGCTGTATTCTTAAAATCTCTCAAAATGCCATCTGTAAAAATAAAAAAAGATTTTAATAATAAAAAAAAAAACTCTCCTGTTTGTTTTCATTTTACTCCATTTACCCCCTTTCATACCCTACCTAAACTTGATCCTAAGAGAAATGACATTTTTGCTAGTTATTGTTTTGTTTTTAGCCCAACAAAGTTGCCTTGACGTATAGCTTGCAATAGCTAAAGGACACATAGGAGCACGGAATTCGGCCCCAGGCCATCAGGGTTATATGTTGAAGGGTGGCCAGTAAGAAGGTTGGGCCTGAGGGGGACAGCTGTCCTTCTAGTGAGATCTGGCAACCTGCCAGGCATTGCCTTGGTTCAGAGCAGTCTTCAGGGGAAAAGGCCTCAAAGTTGGGGTTGGACATAAATGAACCCTGGTTGCTTTTTCAAAGCAGTCAGGCCTTTTGTCAACTCCTAAGCAGCCATTTCAGATGGTTCTTTGATATGTGATGGGAACTTGGCCTCAGTGTTTTTAAGTTCCCCATTTCTGTTATTTGGTTTCTCCTCTGCATTAGCACAGGCTGCCCCTGGGAACCCCACCACTCAGTCTCTTAAACCGGAAGCTCTGTCTCCAGGGCTGCAGTCACAACAGCCTTCTCCACTCCTCACACCTCTTCCTACCACTGGATACTTCCTACTCCACCCTTGATACTTCTTCCTCTTCTTTTATTATGGACAGTTTTCTGATTCCATTTTCCTCCTGGTCCATCCTAGGCTCTATAATCAACCACAGCAGAAGTGCCTTCTAGAAACCCTACCTTCAACATTTCTCCATGCCTGGAGGGTCCGTCTTCTACCTTGAACCACATCCACTGTCCATTCTTCAATTCCATGCCCTGGCTACCCAGGCTGCTGGAAAAAGCCAGGATGTCATCTCAATCTGGCACACAAACTCACGTTCATCTTCCTTGATTCCTCTAAGCACTGTGGACACCTGTTGCCCTGGCAGTGCCCCTCCTCCTTGGCTCTTCTGCTCCCCCAATGCTCCTCTCTGTGTCTTTTGCAGGCTCCTCTTCCTCTTAGGCTGTATTCCCCCAAGGTGCTGGGGATCGAACCCAGGACCTTGTGCATGTGAGACAAGCACTCTACCAACTGAGCTGTGTCCCCAGTCCCCAAAGCTGCATCTCTTGATCCAAATGTCTCCTCGAGTTCCAGATCCACCCTCTAAGGTCTATTTGGATATCCTGCTGCCATCTCAAACTTGTCTTCCACATAGTGCTTTTCCCTCTCATGTAGAGGTGGGTACGGGTGATGGTCCACGCAGGCAGCAGGGCAGTGTCCTGGGCCATCTGCCTCTGTTCTGCAGTTCTGTGCAGCTCTCATGCAAAGCAGGGAGTAAGACATGGATGCCAGGGCTGGAAATTCCAGGCGGTGTCAGGGAGCCTCAGCCTGATCCGGTCCTGGGCTCTGCCAGCTTTTTCAGATGCTGCTGGTGTCCTGAGGTCCACATCCTCAGTCTACCTTCCCATATTCTCTGCAAATAATGCCACTTCCATTTCTTAAACAAATTGAAGTGAAACTATTTTTGGTATTGAAGTTATTGCTCACATTATTGCTTCCATCACTCGGAGGTAGAAGAAAGCACTCTTTCTCCTGGGATGACGTCGGATCTGTGCTCGTCTGTTTCCACGACTCTCTTCTTCCCTCGCCCCCTCAGGTCCTCCCTTTATTCCACTGCCTTTCCTTCTTGACCTCAGGCCTGCATCCCGGTTCCTCCTGTGTCGCCACATCCGACTCTCCTCTTGACTGGCTCCGCTTTTTTCTCTCATGCCGGAGATGCTGCAGCTCCCCACTTTCCTCTGCTCTGTCTCTCCTCGGTCTCTCCCACCCTCTTCTCCCCTCCACTTCTTCCTCCTCTCATCTCTTCTCTCTTTTCCCTGATGAGTGCAGTTTTAACTCTCTATTTAGACATCTCCAAAATCTCTATTTCTGGATATGTTCTTGCTCTCCTAAGGGCTGCGGAAGTTGGTATAACATTTCCGAAAATCATTTTAGCCATAGTTAGCAAAACATGAAATGTTTATATTCTTTGACTGACATCATGTGTGTAGGACTTTTTTTCTGTACACTTTGGCAAGTGTGGAAAACATATGTATAAGAATAATTGTACATTTTTTATTGTAGCCACAAGTTGAAAACAGTGTAGATGCTCATCAACATGGGGGCACTTAGGTAAACATGAACACAGCGGAAAACTGGCCTGGGCACCCTTTCCTAAGGTGTGTACGTCCTCTTGTGCTGATTTGCATAGATGCCGACTGTGATCTGTGGGAAAATCCTAGTCTGCACTGACGCATGTAACCTGTTCTTCCTCCCAAGTTTCAGACATATATCTTTAAATTTTTTTACATCTTAATTTTCTGCTTGTCATCTCCAGTTACACAGTCCTATGAAATGTTAAGCTCAATAATTTTTAGGAGAGGTTGTTTTCTTCTCATAAATTAAAGACCTCTGAGCTTCTCTCTTTCTATTCATTTCTCTATTTCTTTTATTGTCTTTCTATCCACCCTGGCATCTAATTTCAGAGGACTCTTTAAACCCTTCTTTGTCTATCCAGCACTGTGGATCATTCCCTAAGTGGGTCTCTTCTTCCTTGGAGGGGATTTTCAAACTGGTGGCTGTCACATGCCCCTTGCCCTCCACCCCCATAAAGGTAGTCTCGTTCAGACCCCCTCCTCCCTCCCTAACTCTCCTTTGCACCCCGTTGCCAAATTAATCAGACCAGAGTGCTCTTGGTACCTGATCACATCACCTACTGCTTAACCCGCAACATTATTCCCACCATCTTCTCGTGAGTCTTTCATTAACCACTCATTGTGCTCTGACTAAGCCCTCTTTGCAAGTTTCTCTCTTTAGAAATAGCCAACTCAGCCAGCAGGATAGCTCCACCCTCTTCTTCTCCCCCTTCTTGGCCTTTACTGATACAGTTTAATCTCCCTAGACCTTCCTTTGTCCCCACTTACCCAACCCCTGGAAACCCATGTCAAATGCTATGTATCCAGCTAAGCCTTTACTAATCATACCAATCGTTAATGATTCAAATCTGTAGAGCAAGGAGCTATTGAAATACATTTCCCTCCATTTGTGCTGCACTGGAGATTGAACCCGGGGTCTCACCAATGCTAAGCAAGCACTTTACCACTGAGCAGCATCCCCAGCCCTGGAAATACATTTCTTGTCCCCTCTGATCATACAGTAGCCATGTCTACAGCAGACAAGTGTATTTCTGCATCTCAAGTGTTTTTGTGTATTGAGAGTAAGTTGGAACAGGGAGGAATCATCCCTAAAATTTTAAAAACAGTTTATTTCTTATTCAGATGATTTTTTTCAAGGTAGATATCTTTCTTGCTAGGTGAGGCTCTCATTAAGAGAGCTACTATCTGTAGCTCTGTTCCGTACAAGGTCCTCGAAGTGCTCCTGACTCAGGTAGTCGATGGCAGACTGAGGGTGGCACATCTGTTTCTTATTCCTTCATCCCAGAGGTGATGTCAGCAGTCTCCACTCACTTTCCATTAGCCAGAGCCCAGTCACATGTCCACTCTTAACCTGCAAAGGAGTCTGGGAAATCTCATCTGGGAAGAAATTCAAGAGAACCAGGAAAAGCTCTTTGGGGAACACCGCTGTCACTGTCGTCTGTCACAATCTTCAGCTCTGGTTATCAGATATCTATTCATCCCACACTAAGAACACACTCTGCACCACCCCAGGGAGATGATCCCATTACATCTACCCACAGTGCTGGCTCAAAGATGTCTCAGTGATGGGCTGTCCGCTCTGTCTAGGACGGATGTGGCTTCCCCTGGTTTGGCAGCCTGTACCCAATACCCTGTGATGAAACACAGGCAGACTTACTGCAATCCAAACTTTCTTGCAGAGAAATGGCAGAAGGGAAGACTCAGCATCACTCTTCCAGAGCTGCTAAGAAATTCTGCTGGGCAGACTCGTGGTGGCTTCTCCTCTCATGGGCTGGAAAGTTCTTTGCTTAGTCCCTCCTATTGCTTTCTGGGAGCAAAGTGCTCTGATTCTTTCCTAACCTGATGGGAGGTTCCTTCACGCCATCCTTCACTTATAGGAAGGCTGTTCTTCCCATTGTTCCCCACGGCTGCCTCTGAAGTGGGCATTGGTGGGCTACTTGGTGGTCACAGTACTTCCCACCTGTGGACCCTCAGGGCTTAAGGGTTGGAGACTCAGAACAATCAAAAGCTCTGTTTTTCCATTCAGGCTTCTAATTTCTTTGGCAGTATAGTAGTCTCAAAAACCTAGGAGGCTTCTATTTATGTCCCTCTTATCAGTTCCAAGCATTTGGAACCAGTCCAAAAGTCCTTCACTAGAGACAATTCTCAAATCTGATTATTCTTTATTTTATTATTGTTGTTTATTTTTTAATTGACAAATAAGATCTGCATATGTTTATGATGTGCAGCATGATTTTTAAAATATAGACGTATAATAACAAAAGGATTGCATTACATAAGTGTCTTTTGTTTGTGGTGAGAACACTTAAAATCTATTCTCTGGGCAATTTTTATGTATACATTGTGTGGCTATTAGCTGTAGCCTCCATGTTGCATAATAAAACTCTTCAACTTATATTTCTTGTTCGAGTGATGGTTTGTATTCTTTGACTAACATCTCCCATGCCAAACCCCACTCTCCTTCCCATCCTCTGGTAACCATTCCACTTTCTGCTTCTGTGAGTTAGGCGTTGTTTGATTCCACACGTATATGAGACCATATTGTATTTGTTTTTCTGTGCTTCAGGTTCATCCATATGATTGAAAAATGATAGGGTTTCCTTCTTTTTCAAGGCTAAGTAGTATTCATGATATGTATGTACATATCATGTTTTCTATATCTGTTCATCCACTGATGGACACTTAGGTGGATTCCATTTTTTAGCAGTTGTGAATAATGCTTCAAGGACACAGGACACAGGAATGTCAATGTCTTTTCAACATACTGATTTCATCTCCTTTGGGCACATGCCTAGTGGTGGGATTACTAGATCATATGATAATTCTACTTTCAAATTTTTGAGGAGCCCTCATGCTCATTTCCATAATGGCTGTACTAACTTACATTTCTACCAACAGGGTATAAGGGCTCCATATTTCCCACATTCTCACCAACAAGTTTGATATTCTTATTGACTTCTTAGTCTTTTGGCCTTTCCCTCATGATTCCTGTGTGACTCCCTTGAGGGTTTTTGAATGATATGCTTGCATGGGAAGTGATACCTTTTTGGAGTCATTCTTTTCCATGAGACTGAGTTATAGCCATCCCTTGGAATCTTTAGGGGATTGGTTCCAGGACTCCTGAGGCTACCCAAATCTATGGACACTTAAGTCCCTTATATAAATTTGCACATAACACACACACACACACACACACACACACACACACACACACCCTTCCATGAATTTTAAATCATCTCTGGATTACTTATAATACCTAATACAATGTCAGTTCTGTGTAAATAGTTGCTGTACTGCATTTTTAAAGAAATGATGAGGAAAAATGTTCATCCTCAGTTCTTCCTAAGTAGTGGTATCAAGATTTGAACCCAAGTAGGCTCTGGGATACAGAATCCAAACCAGTTTTTAAAATCTGCATCTTTTAAAATATATTGCTTGCAGTTTGCCATTTTCAGTGCTTATATCCATGCTTCAGAGTTGTATACGCCAACCTCATGATCATTTAAAAATATATGGAATCACATGCCACATTATCAATCATACAGAAGTTCTTTAAACATGACTGATCTTACCACTATTGATTTCAAACAGTAACTTATTTGCAACTGTTTTCTAACCATATTGTACTGTTTTTCAGGACAACTAAATTGAATGTCCTATATTGATCTGGGTTTTCTTGGTTTCTATTTATATAATCCCTTCTAGATAAAAAGAGGTTGACAGGTAACTTTACAGTTTGTAAAGCATATTTTGAAGATATAAAAGATTTGATTATTAGACCTCTTGATTTCCTTCCCAGGAGGAGGAAGAGGACCTTGAAGCTTCTGAAAAACAGGCTTTCATTTTTATAGAGGGGAAGTATTGAAGACATGCTCTGAGCTCCCTCCAGCCCCCTTCCTTCTCTCATTACTTAAGTGAAAATGGGCTGCATTTGAAGAGGGTCAGTGGCAGACAAGGTTCCCCACAAGGGGATTTCAAGGTGTTCTGAGAAGCAGCCTGACATAATCGGTGAAGGGGTTCGTCACGGCAGGCTGTCACGTCTCACAGTGGGAGTCACGGGCTGGTCAACTTGGTAAACTCCTGCTTCTGATCCATGTCTGGCGCTGTGATTCCTTTGAAATACATCTTGTTTTTCCACACCCTATGTGTTTCTCAGTCTCAAGAGCACCTCATGGATTTAGACTAATATGGCTTACAGTAATGTTACCTCCAGATTCTTAGCAACCCCACCACCTTCTAATGCCGTGGATACATCCATTGCTTCAGAAAACTGGGTTAAATGCTCTCATCTGATTTGCTCCTTGAGTTGGTGTAGGACAGTTCAACAGGGCTCTGAAGTGAAGCCCTGACCGTATAATGCGATGTCCTCAGGCAACAGTGAGGGATTCCTTTGCGCCAGACACATGACAAGGGTCTGCCTCAGAGTCCACATAGATTTGCACCAGATCTTAGGTTGACATGTGGCTGGTTCTCTGGCTCACGGGGCAAGCTCTTTCACGTTGTAATAATGCTAATGATAGGCCCACAGGTACACAAAATCAGGCAGTCCTTGGGATTCAGGCAACACACTAAAGATCTCCTAAAAATATCATGGGATCATTAAAGTACATCATTTTTATTTGTTACACAGGTTGTAGATTGACTGCTGTGTTTAGACCCATTGAGTTGCTTCCACTGGAAAAGAGAGTGAGTTCCTTCTTAGGGAGACATTAGCACAAACTTGCAGCCTCTTATAGCATTGTTTAGAAAGCGGCATTGAATATCCCCCTGGAGCACTGTCACCCACCAGAATGTGGAGCACCTGTGGTCACATGGAAGGAAGATCCATGTCCTGTGACTGCTGCTCAATCATGTCCTCCCACATCCCTAAAGGACACGCATGTGCACTCAAGGGGGGGGGGAACTGAACTGGGAATTGGGGTGTTCCCATCTCTGAGGGCACAGTCCATAGCTTCTAATGAGGGCTGCAGAGCAAGCATTATGTCTGAGATAATAATTGCTGGTGGGGATAAGCAGGATATTCAGAGATAAGAAGGTAGAGAAAAATCCACCTTTGCTGGAGGAGTTAGAATGATCCAAGCTTTTCCCTCGTCAGAAAATGTGGGAGACTGTTGAAAGGGATGAGAAGAAAGGGGACTCAGACTCTACTTTCTCAGTTTCTGAACTGAACTTTTGCGCACAGCGGGTGAAGGCAGGCTTCCTCCCACACCGAGACTTCCTCCCTGCCGGTGTGCAGTCTGCTAAGTAAACAGAGACTTTATACTGAGAAAGGAACATTTCTCTATTTTGGCTATGAGTTGTTATTTTTAAAGCTTCATCTTCCAAACATTTTCCCTTATCCTTGTTTATTTTTTCACTGGAAAGAAAATGTACTACATTTGCAAAATTCAGCTAGGTGACAAGGGAAACCCACTCCTGGGCTGCCCTCCCCCACTTAAGGCCAAGGGACCCTTGGGGAGACCACTGTCTCATCCTCACTTTGAGTAAGTATGGCTTTTAAAGTTTCCCCCGTGCATCCAGATTACCATAGTCAACACAAAATGCACTCAGTACTTATATTCTAGAAGCGTCTCCCTTGACAGACACTCATGTCTCTATTCATCAATATATACATACCTAATATTTAGATATCATCCCTGCCATAGACCACATGGCATTCTAAATATTTTATATTAAGAAACTTACTAAACTCTGTTGAACATACCATGGCAAATGCTTCAGTACTGACCTGGGTGGAATTTGGGGAGTTCTACATTAGAGACAGAGGCTCTTTCTAAACTTTGTCCGTGGACTGTATCTTAGTTCATTGCAACTATGCCTCCCATTGTTGACCTCTTTATTTAAAGTTTCTATTTCTTTCTTCTTTATACACTAATGTTGACCACAAAGACTGGTATACAATAGACCCTGAATAATCTTGAATTAAAGAAGGGCAAGAAAGGAAGGCAAAGAAAATCTTTTTGTTAGGATTCTTTCTTCTGGTTGGCAGTGTGGTTTGATAACAATAGTTTAAAGTCCTAATTCCATCACTTGGAAAACAGAAAAAAATAACACTAAGGAAATGAATAGCAAAAGCACCTCATGTATCTCAAGCCAGTTAGTTTGTTCCAAAATGGTGTTGAGGAAACCAACTTGGTAGCAGAAAAATGTGCTAAGCTAAAACCTTGTCTCAAGATTATACCAAAACATATCCCACCAGAGGATAGGACAACCAAGTGATTATACTAAAATCCACTGTGTGATATTCTTTAGTGGGTGAGTTATATGGTATGTGGTTATCTCTCAATAAAGTCATTATTAAAATGAATACATCCCAGAAATCAAAAATTTAAACATAAAAGCATAGAAATTTACTAGAAGGAAGCATAAAGAAAGAGGTGGATAAATAAATTAGTCATGCATCACTTAAGTATGTTCTGGTCAACAATGGATCACATGTCTAATGGTGATCCCATAAGGTTATATTGCTTAGTGACATTGTGGCCATCTTATTTTAACTATATTCTATGTTGATCACACAGTGATGAAATTGTCTAACAACACATTTCTCAGAGTGTGTTCCCATCATTATTCAACAAATGACTGTACAGCATTCTGTTCAGCGAAAACTGTTTCAGCTGTTAAAAACAGTTAAGAAGGAATTCCAAGATTATTCATCAAAGACAAAATAAAGTCCTGAATTATGTGTTTCTGCTCATGTTTAAATGTTATGTGTTATAAAAATGCTTGAATATGCACAGGCTATTTCAACTTATTCATGCGTTTTCAATTTTTCAGACATATCATGCCCCCAAATGAACGGATTCCTTTCATATGTGGTATCTCTCTTAATTTCTGAAACAACCCCATGCATAGGATATGGCCATGTACATTTTAAACATTATGTCTTATGGCCTTTTAGATTTGCTTATTTGATAGTTGCAACCACTGAGGTCAAACCCTTGATGGCAAGGTTCTTTTGGAAAGGGGAAGGCCTGCATTTCTTTTGATGGAGTAGGACAAGCTTCATCAACTACAGGGTCTCTTTCCCAGATTCATCTCCTGTGTCCTCCTCACCTCCAGCACACTGCTCCATGTTCTCTCCTGCTGTTCCTCTTTTCTGCGTAGGACCCTCTTCCAGTCATGCATTCACATCCCTGCTTGGTGAAATCCTACATTCTCTTAGTGTTAACTCAAATGCCGCTTCCTGGGTTAATCCTTCCCCAAGGTCCTCCATGACACCCGGTGATCCAGCCCAGCCTCACTCCGTAGTAAGTTGATTGGTATCTTACTTGAAGGTCATGAGCATCTTGAGGGCAAACTCTCCCGTTTCATTCCCATAACTTCGACAATATCTAGAATACAGTGATAGCTCAATAAAAAGTATTATAAAAAAATTACCTGAATCTCAATCATTTTCAATTACTATAGGTTGAAGAACTTCATATTTAATGTAGTAGATTTGGCAACTGAACACATATCTTTTATGAATTTGAAGTAAAGATGTTTTATTGATGGTAAATCTTTGTTGGTCTTGCCTTCTGGAATTCAAATGAATGTCCATGCTTTATTAAGAGGATGGGCTGCAGGTTTTTGTTACAGATTTGGAGTCAGTAGATTTCTATGAATGTGACTTTGTGTTTTGTGGAAACTTTCCTGTTCTTTAATGCTTTAAAATTTTTTTTTTTTTTTTTTTTTTTTTTTTGTAGGAATCAGGGTAAATGTGTAGAGGGTATGGTGGAGATCTTTGACATGTTGCTGGCTACTTCAACCCGATTCCGTATGATGAATCTACAGGGAGAGGAGTTTGTGTGCCTCAAATCCATCATTTTGCTTAATTCTGGTGAGTGAATGACTTGTGAGAACTTAATGCTGGATTGTTGGAAGAAATATCTGTATTTTTCAACAAGACACAATATACCCATTCCAAATTCATGCTGTCATATACTGAAAGAAATTATGCATATTTAAAAATAACCTATCATCATCTTAAGTTTCTTAGAATGCTAGAATCATGTTAATCAAATATTATGAGTGAAAAATGATAACTGGACAATCAAATGGCCTTTGGGTTGAAATATGTGCATCCTTTCACAGATGTAGGGATTAAAAAAATTTAACATGGCAGACGTAGGTAGTATATATTCATTGAGGATTATGCATGTCAAAAAGTAAGCAGACCTAGTGACCCTAATAGGAAATTGTGATCTGGGGGGTGGTTGTTGTAGCTCAATGGTAGAGTGTGTGCTTAGCATGTGTGAGGACCTAGGTTCCATCCCCAGGACCACTAGGGGGTAATTATGACCATTTCCAAACTCCAGGTAATAGAGTGATTTGAGACAGATCGTGTTTCTGATTACAATTGATTAGCTGAAAGTACAGTTGACTTAAAGATTAAAAAAGAATAAACCAGGTCCTAAAACTGAGAAACACAGAAAGCAGCAGAAAGAGTAGTTTCATCTTGCCTGTGGAGTCTAATCCTACTACCCCCCGACCCCCATTTATGCCCTTCAGGAAGCTTAGCTGAGAGTGGCGTCTCTTCGGCTTTGCTTTTCTATTTTTCTGCAGTGAGCTGGCAGATGCGAGGAGTCCCCACAGGCCACCTGGATGGAAAGGGTGGCTCAGCCTGAATTAACACCCTCACTGCTCCCAGCCCCCTTCATGTGTGGGTCAAGAACTAGATGTACAGCCTCAGGAACCAGCCCACAACTGGGCGTCACCTGCACAGCGAATGTCCTGAGTGGGGACTTTACCCCCCAGTTCCACTCTGTGCTTCCTATGTCATTCTCATGGCTAAATCGTGGCTATTTTGAAGCCTCAGTCCCGATTCAGTTCTTACACCACTACCTTTTGCCTCAAATCTCTGGATTATGGAATTGCAGTCTGTTTGAGCAAATGCAGCACTTCCTTGTCTTTCTGCATGTTTTTGTCTCTTCCTGAGGAATGCCAATCCATCCCATCTCCCAGAACAATTTTCCCCTTCTCTTGCCCACCAGTACTAGCAACCCATACCGCCTAACGGTTGTCACGTAATCACTCTCACTTATCAAGCAGAAAATGGAAATCGGTACTATTACCCGAGGCAAGGACTGCGTCGCAGAGTGAAGTTCCCCGGAAAATACTGTGGTCTATTCTGAGGAAGTGATTACCACTCCATTCAAGTTTCGGGTCTCACTCACAAGCATTGTGCCTTTTCATTTGAGTCGTTTGTCCTCTACGTTGGAGGGTCCAGATCCCACAATGGCTCTTTATTGGATGAGAGTTCTGGGAGCAGTGCCACTCGGCTGCACGGTGCCAGGTCCTGAACCTGCTCCTTCTTCGGTGGCAGGCTGGCACACACACATGGCTCTCCTGTGGGCAATCTGCTAACTTTAGCGAAAGCAGCCCTAACAAGTGATGGGACTTGTTTCCCTCTTTAATCAGGAAAGAGGCCGGGCGGCGCGGTGGGGCACATCTGTAATCCCAGCCCCTCAGGAAGCTGAGGCAGGAGGACTACAAGTTCGAGGCTAGCCCAGGCAACTTAGTCTATGGCTCCAAATGAAACATCAGAAGGCTGCGGACGTAGCTCAGAGGCGCTTGCCTAGCGCCTCAGGAGGCCCAGGAGCGTCACAGGAGGCCCCGCATTCAGTCTCCAACACTGAAAAACAAAACCAAAAATGTATAATCGGGAAAGACTATGCCAGACAGAAAGTGCATTACCCAGAGTTGTAGAATCAACACGTGTGGCTTATCTGCTCTTGGTAATGAAAAAATATCTCCTCCACATCCAGATAGCCTTTTCCTGAATTTTGATCATTTCTGTTCCTAGGACAGTGTGGGGGCTTATTATATTTTTAGTATTTTGCAAAAAAGGGTCATTATTTGACCATCAAAATATTAGATTCATAGACCAGGGATTTTTATAATCCAGGGGAAAAAACTTTCAGCCCTCAGTAGAATGTCTTCACTAAAGACTGGCCCCAGAACCTCAATACTGAATTTCCTGCAGCAGGATTTGGCCCTCCCACCTGACTCCTTGTCATATAAGGTAAACTTTCACACTCTGTCCTTGTTCCTTCCTTTCTTTGTATCTTCTGTGTGCTTGCTTGCTCTTGAAGGATTGGAGCACTGTTTTGGAAATAGGAGCACTGTATGCTGATAGAGTTGACAGTTATCTTTTTCATGAGATAATGGTGCGGCAGCTTGTCTTTTCCATCAAGGACAATGCTGCTGGCTCAAGGGAACAGTAACAAAGCAGAAGTAGTCTCTCAACCCTGTAACAAGCGAAACCACTCTTCTCACCACAAAAGTGAGCTATGTTTTGGAAAAGCAGGTTTGCTGCTGTGCACTACTCCTGGTGTCTCATATTGTCCCCATCAAAGCAGAATCAAAGGGGACAGCCTCTGAAACACAATGGTATGTTATTGAGAGCCTTTTTCTGAGTAAAAAAGCAACCTGTCACTGGAAGGATACCACTGCCAATGATTTTTTTTCCCCACACAACTGGAGGTAAAAATTTTCTAAAAGCCTACCCAGTTCATGGTTTTGATTTGGGGTAATTCCTTACCTATCATGAGACAAACTACAAAACTACTCTGACTCCAGGAATCTCTGACAGAAGCCACACTGAAGTTTTCAGAAAACCTGGGTTAGAAGACAGCTTCCTAGAAGATAGCAGCAAATTCCCAGCATATGGAGGTGCCTAAGGTTTTATGTCGAGGGCCTGTTAAAAGAAGAGGCCGTGTTCCCACGTGGCCCTGACTTTAGAGCAGAGGCATGAGAATTGAAAGTTTGCTGTGAGGACCTTTCAGGAACATCTTTCTGGAAGTCTCTAAAGGCCAGAATTTCCAAGGGAAGCTCTCTTCACTGCATCTTCAGAGCAGATATGTCATGATTCCTGCCTCATTTAGAATAATTTATTGCTTAACTTGATAAAGGCCAGAATCATCCATAGGAAAACACTGTTTATCCACACCGAAGGACAAAGGCATTCCTGGTTAGTCCAAAGATGCTGTAACAAAATCTGAGCCAGCTTCAAGACTTTCAGAGAACTAGCTGGGCAGGGTCAGGGGGAAGGCGGTTGAGAACACAGCTAATGACTCAGGGCAGAGCCTGTTAAGCAGCAGCAGTGGAGGAAGGATGGGGGGTTGGGGCCGGAAGAGGAGATGAGGAGGCAGCCCTGTGTCTGGTCATGGTCTTCTTTCTACCCAGGTGACTTCAGATCTTCTCGGGAGCGTTCAGATATTTCCCATTCTTCCACCTTTGTTCAGATATCCTCTTACTAGGAGTCTTTCTAGTGCTTTGTTCATAATGAATCTTCTTTCTCTAGTCTGTGTCAATACTTAGAGTCAGTACTGCGAGATCCACCATTTAATTCATTGGTTGATTTCGTATCTTTAATCAAATAATTTCATTCACTCATTCAACAATCCAATGCTTAGTGAGTTGCCACTATGATTTTTGTGCCAAATACACCAAAATGAATGCCACAGTTTTGTGACTTTTCTTTTCCTTTCTGCTTTTTAAATCTTTTAATTTTTTATAGACTGCATTTGATTCATTGCACACAAATGGGGTATATCATTATGTTTCTATGGTTGTGCATGATGTAGATTCACACCATTTGTGTAATCATGCATGTACATAGGGTCATGATGTCTGTCTCATTCCACCATTTTTCATACCCCCCTCCCTCTCATTTCCTTCTACAAAAAGTTCCCCCATTCTTGTGTCCAAGTTTTTTATGCGTATATCTATCATCTCTAATGAATGTTGGGTTTATTTGGCCTTAAATTCAATTGAATACTGATTTCCTCCCTTTTGGGGAACACTTTTGGTCACAATTCTACATATTTATTCTGAAGAGCTTCATGCACTTTGCTCCTTGGTAACTTTTCCAGCTTGCCCCCTGAGAGCTGGCGGACCCTGGATTCCAACTCCTCTGTGATCTCCATCTCTTGGAGGGCCTCTTTCTTCTCCTGGCCCACAAACCAACTCCAGCCACCCAAAGTCCCCTCCATGTCTGCTGGTTCCCAGAAACACCATTAACAGGACCTCTTGTCCTGAAAGGCCTTGCCTGAACTGAGCTTTGGACAATATTGCTCTTTCAGTTGGAGGAATAATGAGGAATAAGAGCTGAAGTCCACAGACTCTTAAAAACTAAGGTGAAATGTAAGGGAAAACAGGACGCCAGAAAGGATTATGGCAGGATGTGGAAAGTGCGCACCCTGATGAAGTAAGGGAATGCTGAATGGAGCAGACAGAGTGCACGTGAATTCAAAACAGTTCCGCTAGGTGGACTGTGTGCCTGGCCGTAGTGGTGTCCTGAAGAAGAGCACAAAACGCTGGCCTCATAGCATCCTGTGACTTTTCTGTCTTCATCAGAGGCCACGCTCTGTCAAGGAAACATTTCTTTTAGAATTAATTTTAGTAAATTCTCATGGCCAATAATCCAGCTGTCCGGAGCTGGATTATTTGCATTCACTCTGTGGTATTAGACAGTCACTTGGAGCATTTCTGTTTTTAAGTTAGAACTAGTACAGTAATTCAGACAGTCGCTGTATTTAGATAAGAGAACGTTTTAAAAACATATTGACTGTAAACATTGAGGACCATTAATTCTCAACAATTAAAGGTTTCTGACAGGAAGAAGTCTTGGAAACCACAAATGGGCACATTGTCAGGGATGCCCATTGTTGTCGCATTGAAAAAGATTTGATTATATTATCTCGTGTTCTCTGTCATACCGAGCTTCCTCTCCAGGGAGCCTACTTATTGTCATTATTTTGAGATGAATGGCACTTCACAGTTATTAAGTGGTTCATTGTCTCCTCTCTGGCTGACTGGATTGTGCAGGCAGCACCTCAACTTTTGGAGCCTTCACCTGCTACCAACTTCCGGTGTGGCCTTAAACAAGCCTCTTGGCCACCTCCTGAAATGTGAGGTGGCATGCTCTTTGTCCTCAGAGAGGACTGGAATTCAATACAAGGGACATTACCACTTACTTGAGGGGGTGGTGATAGAGACCCTTTGATAAGCTGCTTCCCTCAGCCTAGTATGTAAAACAGTCCAAGTGACGCACACTCAGTTGCTGTGACAATTGAGAGCCTAGCCACACAGTCCATGTGGCATCTTACACTGCTCCTGGCACATGGTGGATGCGCATGAGTGCAAGAATGTTTTCTCCCAAGCCTCTCAATACAAATACTCTGGCTCTGGGCGCCATAAAACGAATCACTGCTTTTCTTAGTAGATAATTAGTGAATTCCTCTTGAAAATTCTGAGGCGGGATTTCACGTCTCATTTGGAATGGAAAGCTCACAGTCTCATAAGAAGGATGTCCTTGAGATGGGGTGGGTTCAGTCCTGCATGCTTTTCCAAAGATCTTCAGGACGTTCTGAGAACTGGGAACCAACCAAGTGCCAACAGCCTGGGTAACCTGAGAAGTGTTGTGATTTCAATATGGTGTGTCACCTCTAAAGTTACGTTGAAGTTTAATCTCTGTCATGAAGCATGAAGAGGTGGAAACTTTAACCAACAACAGAGATGGAGGTGGGGCCTTTGGGAGGTGATCAGGATTAGATAAGGTCTGGGTAGAACCCCTATAACTGAACTTTGGAGGCTCAGAGTATACACACACATGTGCACACACTGCCTGTCTCTTGCTGTATGATGTCCCAAGCTGCCTCTGGACTCCACCATTAGGAAAGCCATTGTCAACTGTGGACCCTCCCCCCGGACCAAAACTGTAAACCAACATAGACCTTTTTTTCTTTATAACTTACATAGTCCGTGCTGTTGTGATATTAGAAAATGAATGAAGACAGAAAATTAGTACCAAGAAATGGGACTGTTGTTAGTAACAATTTCCTGGACATGTGGAAGCAGCATTGGTACAGGGTTATGGATGAAGGTTGGAAGGGTTTGGAGGAAAACACTAGAAAAAGTCTCAAATGTTATGAGTGGAGCATTATGGGCAATTCTAGCAAGGGCTCAGAAGATAGGAGACTAGGGAACTAGTCTCAGATGGAAATAAGGATTCCACTGGATATCAGGGGAAAGGCCATCTTTGTACCAGCATCACAAAGAACTTGACTGTGTTGTCTCCATGCTTTGTGGAGGACCAAACTTAAGTAACAGGTTGGTATGTCTGGCAAAGGAGATTTATAAACAACAAAGCACTGAGGCTGTCGCAAAGGTATTATTGGCTGTATTAGTCAGATTTAGAGTGAGACTTGTGAGCAAAAGAAAAGAAAATTGAAAGAATTGGAAATTCTTAGCCTGGCCGGGCAAAGAATAAAAAAGTCTTTTTGAAAGAAGAAACTAAGGTGCAGCCAAGTTGCCACTTGTTAAAGAAATTGGTGCAGATAAGTGGAAAGAATGAGATAAAGGTCCTGAGGCCATCTTAGGACCTACCTCTCCCATTATAGACCCAGAGACTGAGCCTGGGACACTGTCCATGGGCTCGCCTCTCACAGAGTCTTTGGGATTCTGCCCCTTGTGGGATTCCACCACTTGTGCTGGTGGCAGACCTGGGTGGTGTCCACATTGTGCAGGGTGTGTGGGTGCTCAGAATGCAGGAGTCATGACATCATGTTGATGCCCATTGAAATTTCAAAGGAAAGCCTCAAAGCCAGGCAAAAGTGGACAGAGCCCCCAGCAGGGCAGTGCCTAGTGGATCCCTGGGTGTGGAGCCTAAACAGGAGACCCAGAGAGGAAAGCCAGTAGAATGTGCAATATCCATGCTGCAGGCACTGTGCACAGCCAGCCCAAGGGCACAACCATGGTCTGTGACCCAAAGTCTTACAGGCAGGGCTGCCCAAGACCCTGGGGGCTTCCCCGCCCAGTGCAGTGTGAACAGCATGCTGAAATTTATGCCTTAAGCTTTTGATCTTCCTGCTGGGTTTTGATCTTTCTTTGGGCTGGTTACCCTTTTCTGCTTTCCTGTTTCTCCCTTTGGAATGGGAATGGGAATCCTGTGCCTGTACACTGGAAGTAGACATCTTGTGATTTTATAGGCTCATAGCTAGATGAAATTTGCTTTAAAGCTCAGATGAGACTCTGGACTTTTGAATTAAAGCTGGAATGAGATAATAAGACTTTGGGACTATTTGGATGGAATGATTGTTTCATGTGAGAAGAACGTGAGCTTTGTGGGGAGAGGAGGGGTAGAATGCCGTGGTCTGAGATGGTTGGTTGCCTCCAAAACTCATGTTGGAGTTTAGTCCCCACTGTGAGGTATTAGGAGTGTGAGACTTAATCCAGGTACGGTGTGCTGAGGTGATGCCTTTGGGAGGTGCTTATGATGAGGTCATTGGAGTGGGAGCCCCCATTATCGAATGGCTTTGAAGAAGGAAGAGAGACCAGAGAATACACACAAACACGTGTACAAATGTGTGTGTGCACTCCCTGTCTCTTTCCATAGGATGTCCTGGGCTGCCTTGGGACTCTGCCAGCAGGAAAACTGCCACCAGATGTGGCCCTTCCTCCTTGGTCCAGTACTGTGAACCAAAATAGGCCTCTTTTCTTTATAACTTAATCAAATTTGTGTTACTAGAAAAAGAAAGCAAATTGAGACAGGAAGTTTTAATATAAATTCATGGAAGGGATCAAGAGGTAGCTGGTATTAACAGACTGGAAATCTTTGTGATGTTCTGGATTCCAGGAGAATTTTCCCTCTCATGTTCAGGCCTCTGCAGGAGGAGGAGCTGCTCATCATGTTAAGTTCTTAAGGACACCAACAAAGGCAAACGCCACCACTCAGGTCTTTTATTTGGCAACCATTTTGGGACACCTTCTCTGGTTTCTCTACAATCAATTCATATTCTTAAGTTTAAATACTGTGTGGATTCATGTTTTTTTTAACTGCCCACAGACTCTTGCAGTGCTGACTTAAAATGTTGTTAGTATTTGTGCCCAGCATTCTGGGACTATAGACTACAATATTTTTGACCCATTGAATCAAAGGAAACCAAGAGAAAACAACAACAGAACTCCACCACTAACCTGAGCCCACAGATAAAAATAAAATGGATTTTATTTTTCCATGAGATACTTCTTGTTCAGTGAACATTCAAAGCATGCATAACAGTAAATGTTACTTCCCCGGGAAACAGAAGCAGAGCATTGACCTTCTCCATAGAATTTCAAGTCTGAATCTGATCTTACAGCACCTAGCTGGAAGACCTACCTCTGGGCATGGCCTTTCCAATGGCCCTGTTGCTCCCTCCTATTGCTTCCCTGGGGTTGAAAGAGAGATAGAAAGCCAGATCCCTGATCTGCGGTCTGTTTTTCCCCATGCCCACCCCTGCCATGGAGACACCAACCATCAACTTCAGCCTCCCTCAGCACTGTCCCCAGGGGCACATGGCTGTTTTGAGCTTGATTGAGGTTGCCTTGGCTCTCGTTTCTGAGTTTTTACTTTATATTTGCCTTTGAAGTTTTATTTTTCTTCTGCCATATGAGAAACACAGCAGTCTCCCATTGTATGGAGTCATGGCTGTGGTCTTACATTACTTGTGAGTTGGACCAACAAACGTAGGATTTACTTCTTTTCAGGTCTTGTGCTAAGTGCTGAAGTATAATGCTGCCTTTAGTTACTGCATTTGTTAAATAGGGAAAACAGTGGTTCCTACTTTGGTGTTTATATCAAGTGGAGCCTAGGGATTGCTTCCCGGAACCCAGGAATGGCTCCATGGGGTGACTCAGTTGTTGGACCAGCAGTGGGAACAGTCATGGTAATTAGAAAGATAGTTTCTACCTCAAGGAACTCAGTGTTGGATGAAAAATACAGATATAACAAGAGAACTATTCTTTGTAAATATAAAATTAGGATTATAAAATAGTACATTCAAAAATGTAATGTATAGTTATATAAAATGTAAAATTATACTAAATGTATAACTAAGAAAACATGGAACCCCCTGAAGTTAACCAACCAGATTGATGCTTTGATGTGCCATCCTACAAGGCAGTGTAACGGTTAAGAACAAGGGACTTGGCTACAAGGGCAAGTCCTCTTTCTGCTGCCTCTTCGTTATACAAGTCTGGACAAGTTGCTTCAACTTTTTGTGCTTCTGTTTCCTGAAATGGAAATAGTAATAATGCTTACCTCATAGGGTTATTGCTAATGCCAGTCAGTTCTTACAACAATGCCTACTAAAACTAACAATTCACATTAGGCAAATTTTCTTTTCCACCCATACTGCAATGTGCATGTATTCATAAACATACTGTGTCACTCGACCAGAAAGCATCCTGAGAAGTGCTCCATTAGGTGATCCAGTTGTGGTGTGAACATCAGAGTGCACTTATTTGCACAGATATGGAGGGTACAGGTCAGTCTCTTCATGGAACCTTTTGATGCAGTCAAGAGATTCAGTAAACACAAGTTGCATGAGGCTACTGCCTGGGTGATATAGTGGCTGACTATTTTATAGTAGTCATGTGTGTATGTGTAATGTACTATAAAATAATGATTAAAATTATAATATAGTAAATACATAACCCAGGAGCCAAGCCATTTATTACCATGATCAATACCATGGGTTATACATATTTGTATGTCTGATACTTTTATACTAGTGACAGTGCAGTTGGCCTGTCCACACCAGTACCCACCACAATCAGGTATTACTTTGCACTTGAACATCACTAAGCAACAGGAATTTTTCAATTCCTTAATAGTCTTTGGGACCACTGTCCTATATGTGGTCCTTCACTGAACAAAACATCATTATGTGACACATGACTGTCTTTATGCTTACATATCTTAATTACAATTCTACACATGTACTTTCTTTCAAAATAAGTTTATAAATGGATGCATGCTGGTCATGAGGATACAACTTGATTTACTCAACAAATCTTTCATTGTTAAACACTTCAAAGTCATCGCTTTCCCGATATTATAAATAATGCCAATTTTGCACTTTGAATACCTATTTGCCCTGTTTTCATTATTAGTTTACATACAGTATTAGACGTGGATGTGCTCAGTGAAAAGGGTCTAAACATTTTCCAGGCCCTTAATACATATTGCCTACAGCTCCAGAAAACTCTATCAGTTTGCACTTTTACCAACTGGGAGTCAAAGTGCTCACATAAATGCAAGCTTATTGTGCACTGTGGACCATGAGTGCAGATTGCTGAAAAGTCCAGAGAGCAGCAACCCCCTGGTCAGGCAGGGCTGGTGCACTGAAGCACCCACAGTTAGGAATTCTACACAGGTTGTAGTATAAACACTGGTTGCCTTTTATCAGAAAATTTCACTCATGTTATGATCCATACAGGTGCTTGTTAAGTGTCCTGATTGGCACAGACATGGTGCTGGTGAACTGTCCTTAAAATTCCAAGCAGTCAAGGTGCTCACAGGGTTGATAGTTTATGTTTTACCTTCTGCCATTGGTCCTGTGCCACAGATTTTTTTAAAAGCAATATTTGAAAAAAAAAAAGAAAAGAAAAGAAAAGAAAGACAAGAGGTTGAAGAGCTGAAAGCACATCTCTTTAAAAAAAAAAAAAAAAAAAAAAAACTCAGGAGAGGACATCCTGGCTTCTCCAGTGATTTTGCTCCATCTGGGTTCTAGGCTTTGTGTGATTGACAAGCTCCTTTCTAGTCCATAAGGAGCTTAGAAGAAGCAGCTTAACATGTGACCACCACCTCTCCAGGCGTGCCCTTCTCTGGCAATCTATACTTTGATTTATACTGTGTTCAGTCTAATTGCATTGAGACCCCAAGGATCAGGTGCAGACTACTCTCCAGGTTCTCCGCAATGGAAGGCAGATGCTGGGCTCCATGGACCAGCTGGGACAGGTAGTCAGTTCTGAGGAAGCTCAGCATGTGGGTCAGAGAGGATCTGGCAGGAGAAGTTTATTTATTCTTTAAAATTGGCATCAACAGCTGATGAAGGAAACCCAGAATGTGAAATGCCTTTTCACCTTGACACCTGAAGCATCAGCCCTTTCTGTTGGAAGCGAAAGTGAATCATTGAGTTAGCTCAGTGAAAGCCAAACCCTGAGCACCTGTCAGTGAGACCCTGAGGCTCTGCTATTTGGTGTTCCAACTTGCAAGTTCTCTGGGGACCAAGCATCATCAGTCTTTGAAGCCCATCTTCTTTGTGCTTAAATATGAGCTAAGCTTATTGAAGACATGCCAGATATTTCTAAAGAAAATTATTTAAAAAAAAAAAAACTTTAGTAACATTAGTTAGCTCCATTTCCTGATGAAATAATAAGATTTGAAGAGTTTCAGAAATGTGAACAGTCTTAGAGAAGATGGAAATATTATGAAAAGAGTAATAAATAATATTCTTATAGCATGCTCCTTAATTCTTTGGAGTACCCATTCACCAGCTGTATTTCCCTCTCAACAATCTGGGTGTTGACAGTTTGTGAAATTATAGGAATGAAAGGAACTTTGATTTTTTATTTTTAATATCATTTTCTCCATCAAATGATGAAAGTAATACATGCCCAAGGCACAGAACTAGGAAAGTAGAGAAAAGCCACCAAGAAAAATAATCGCCTAAGTAATCGTGATTCATCACACAAAGTAATCATTGTTAACATTTTGGTGAAAGTCCTTAATTAAAGAGACATTTTAGAAGACACCTGCTCATGTCCTCTCCTTTTCTCCACACCATCCTATATGCCCTATTTTGAAAAGCAGAATCACTCATAAATAATTCCAGGAAAATTATTAGTTTTCTCAAATATCTCTGGGGGTGAGCCCTTTGGCAGTCACCCATTGCTTCTCTCCAACCTTGAAGTGAGGATATGCTTTGTGTAGATTTTGAGCACTGGGTCAAGGGTAAGGGATGTTTGGATTCTAGTTCAAGCTCTGCCACTTATTTACCAACTGGGTGACCTCAGTCAAGCTCAGACTCTTTGCCCTGCCTGAAATTTCTCCAGCTCACACATCTGCCAGCTCCAGTGCCTTCATGTCTTCGAGTCACTGTTTCTCAACATTAAAATAATTGCACGCAATCAGTGGTTTGGACTTTATTTTTTACATTTTAGAAGACTTCATTTCACTTTTTAGAACAGTGGTTAGGGTCACGGCAGAGTACAGAGAGTTCCCAGATACCCACTCACACCATCTACGCAGTTTCCCTCACTATGGACACCTGAGCCAGAGTGGGACAGTTGTTGTAATAGATGAATTGGTGCTAACACATCATTACCACCCCAAATCCATGGTCACACCAGGGTTCTCCCTCGGTATTGTACATTCTATGCTTCTGACAGACATCTCCACTGTGGTGATATGATACAGAATACTTGCACTGCCCTAAAAATCGTTTTGTTCCTCTTATTCAAAATTCCCTTTGGCCAACCCCTGGCAACCACTGATCTTTCACTGCCATAGTTGTGCCTTGTCCAGAATGCCACGTAGTTGGGCTCATACATATATGGCCTTTTCATATTGGCTCTTAACACTTAGTAATATGCACTTAATTTTCTTCAGTGTCTTTTCATAGCTTAGTAGCTTGTTTCTTTTTAGTACTGAATAGTGTTCCATTGTCTGGATGTACCAGTATATCCATTCACATATTGAAGAACATCTTAGTCACCTCCAAGTTTTGGTCATTTTGAATAAAGCTGCTAAAAATATCCATGAAAAGGTATTTGTGTGGACATAAATTTTCATTTCATTTTCCTTTGGCTAAATACTAAGGAGCTTGATTGCTGGATTGTATGGTAAGGGTATGTTTAGTTTTGTAAGAAATTCCCAAAGTGTTTTCCAAAGTAGCTGGAACAGGATAGAAGACACAGAGACAAACCCAGACAGAGACAGCCATCTGATCCTTGACGAAGGTTCCAAAACCACATGTTGGTCAAAAGACAGCCTTTTTAACAAATAGTACTTGGAAAACTGGTTATCCATATGTGGAAGAATGAACCTAGATCCACACCCTGCATAAAATGGATCACAGACAAGTAGACCAGAAACTTTGCAAATGCTAGAAGAAAATGTAGGATCAATACTCCAGTATATAGATGCAGACAATGACTTCCTCAATAAGACTCCTAAAGCTCATTAAATAACACTAAGAATTAATAAATGGGATGACATAAAGTTTAAAAAGCTTCTGTACTGCAAAGGAAACAATTAAGCATGGGAGGAAATATTTGTTAGCTACTCTTCAGATAAAGGATTTATATCCGTCATGTACAAAGAACTCAAAAAAATTACTATCGAAAAACAAATAACTCATACAATAAATGGGCAAATAAACCAAACAAACACTTCCAAAGTAATACCAAAAAAAGTAAATGGCCAAAAATATTTGAAAAATGTTCATCATCTTTAGGAATTAGGGGAATGCAAAACTATGCCGAGATTTCATCTCAGCTATCAAGAATACAATAAATAATAAAATCTGGAGAGGATGTACAAAAAGTGAACACTTTTACAACTTTTGGTGGGACTGTAAATTAGTACAACCACTATGGGAATCAGTACAGAAGTTCCTTAAAAGACTAAGAATAGAACCACCATAAGTCCCAGCTATACAATTCCCTGGTATTTATCCTGAATAATTAAAGTCATTTTACTATGATGACACATGCAAATCCATGTTTATAGCAGCACAGTTAACAAAGCCAAACTATGAAACCAACCTACATGTCTATCAGTAGATGAATGGATAATGAAAACATGGTATGCATACAGACTGGAGTTTTATTCAGTCATAAAGAATGAAATTATGTTATTTTCAGGAAAACGGATGGAACTTGGGAACATTACATTAAGCAAAAGAAGCAAAACTCAGAAAGTCAAGGATCATACATTTTCTCTCATATGTGAAAGCTGGAGGGAAAGGAGTGGGGGAAGATGTAGGGGGAATCTCAGAAAATCAAAGGGAGACCCATAGAGAAAAGAGAATAGGGGGAACAAAATTAACCAAATTATATTGTTATATTATGTGCATGTACAAATATGTAAGAGTGAATTCCACCATTATGCATAATTATAATGCACCAATTTAAAAAAATCTGGAAAAGAAAAAGATCAACAGTAACAATAAAAATACAAAATGGCTGCATCATGCATTTCCACCAACAAAAATAAGAATTCCTATTGCACCACATCCTTGTCAACATTTGCTATTATCAGTGCTCTGGATTTTGGCCATTCTAAGAAATGTGTAGTAGTATTTCATTGTGGTTTTAATTTGCAATTTCCTAATTACATATTATGCTAAGTATATTTTTATATACTTGTCATCTGTATATTTTTATTGGTGAGTTATCTATTAAGGTCTCTGGCCCATTTTATTAATTTTTTTTGTTTGTTTTCCTGTTGAGTTTGACAGTTCTTTATATATGTTGTATACTAGTTGTTTATTGGATGAGTCTTTTGCAAATATTTTTTTCCAGTCTCTGGTTTGTTCTCTCATTCTCTGGAGATCAATATTTTTTATGCTTCCTTCTGCTGCAACTAAGCACTATGGAAGGAACTGCAGAGTCACTGCAGGATTGGGCACTGGAAGCAAGAAGAAGAGGAGTGGACTATAAGCTTTTCCTACCATTCTTCCTGCTTCAACCAGAGAAGTCTGATTTCCACCCAGTTTATATATGAGGTTTTCACATGGGGTTTACTTTTTCAAAAAAGGGTGTTTTGAATTTCAAAATGGTTTTGAGATATGATGATGATCTTAAGGCATAGATTAAACAATATGCTATTATATGATGAATGGATAACAGAAGATATTAGGAAGGAAATGAAAAAATTCTTAGAGGTAAATGAGAACAAAGAAACATCATATCAAAATCTCTGGGACACTATGAAAGCAGTACTTAGAGGGAAATTTATTTCATGGAGCGTATTTAATAAAAGAAGTAAAACTCAACAAATAAACGACCTAACACTACAGCTCAAAGCCCTAGAAAAAGAAGAACAGAACAGCACCAAAAGTAGTAGAAGACAGGAAATAGTTAAACTCAGAGCTGAAATCAATGAAATTGAAACAAAAGAAACAATACAAAAATTTGACAAAATAAATAGTTGGTTCTTCGAAAAAATAAACAAAATTGATAAACCTTTAGCCACACTAACAAAGAGAAGACGAGAGAAAACCCAAATCACTAAAATTTGGAATGAACAAGGAAATATCACAACAGACAGGATTGAAATACAAAACATAATTAGAAGCTATTTTGAAAATCTATACTCCAACAAAATAGAAAATTTCGAAGGCATCTTTTAAATTCTTAATTCTGAAATCCTGTGCCTCTGTTTTTGCAAAGTAGTGTAAGGTTTCTCTCCTTAAGAAAAATAAAATAAACCTATTACAGTTATTCAATAGTTTTTATCCACTTTAGTATACACTTCAATTGATGGAATGGATCTACCTAGAAATTTGTAGAACCTGTATGACCACTTAGCTCTCAAAAACAGGAATAACCAGAGAGGACACTCAGCCTTTCCAGTTTAAAATTAGGATAGGAAGGGAAGAATACTTCTGAAGGTTTGTGGTTGAGGAGACAAACATGCAGATCAGAGCCAAGAGGGCATGACTTCACATATCAGCTGGTGGTGCTGAACGTCACAGGACAGTTAAGCTTGGTTCAGAATGCTGAGGCCATGTGCAAATCTGCTAATTGCATATTCTTGGGTCATCTGTCATTTTTGTTTGTTTGTTTGTTTTTGAGTTGAGGCTAAGTCAGATGAGTGTTTCATGATGTTTTATAAACACTTCTCATCACACTAACACTGTTCATTGATTTGGCAGGGAACAAAGGAGCATCTTTTCCATTATCTTATTCATATATTGTCTAATCCACAGAGGATTTGAAATGGCTTACCAAATTTCATGCCAGGCAAAGGGGCAAAGTAACAGTTGACAAAATCTGCATAAAAAGGATAATAACATGAAGAAAATAATAAATTCAGGAGTCAGATTAGCACACAGAAGTACCTCTGAGCAGTTCCCAGGATGGGCAACAATTTATCTCTCAATTTCTTTGCCTGGCCAAACCAAAGAAGAGAATGCATTCCATTATAAGTTTCACAGGCTTTTAATAGAATAAAATAGACCAGTTGTTCACCATGAAAACTCTCTTCAGCCAAATAGCCACATACTCAATTTCTTATAACTTGGATTTGATAAGGATTATTCAAATTAGAATTCAAAGATGTTCATTCTCTGGTGGGAAAAAGGAGTGCAGATATTCTGCCAGTTAAGGACTAACCCATATGTTTTGATAATCAGCTGGAAAGTAGTGATGACTAAAGGTCTCATAAGAAAATTATTAGCTGTTCACATCTCTGTTAGGATGAGTTGGAGCCCTTACCATTACACCAATGAGGCTGAACCAAAGCATTGGTGAGTGGTAGAATTCGTAATGCAGAACAGGAAGTCCAAATTCTATCATATCACATAGCCTGCAAGATCAGGAGTCGAATCTCCATTCTGCCTATTTTTCATTACTTTCTTCCATATGTGTGTGATGTAGATGTCAAAGAATATTCTGGCTATTGCCATTGTGTAATGAATTAACCTGAAATTCTATGGCTTAAAAAATTGGTCATGAATTTGGGTAGTACACAGAGGGAATGACTGTCTCTTCTCCATGGTGTTAGGGTCTTCAGATGAGGATACTCATCAACTGGCGTAATTTGGTAGTCATGAGCTGAAGTCACCTTGAGGCACCTCTATTGGCTTACTGGCCATTGATGTTGGCTGTTGGATGGGATACCAGTGGGAATGATCAACTGGGTTGGCCATCTGTGGCCTCTCCACATCATGGTATGCTAGACCTCTTACAAGGTAGCAAGGGCTCCTGAAGCAAGTATCCTAGCTGACAAGGCCAAACTTCATGACCTTTTATGACATATGCTTAGATGTCATGCAAAGTCACTTTCAGCCCATTCTGCTGATGACAAGCAAGTCATGAGCTCATCCAGATTCTAGGGAGCATGAATAGACCCACATCTTTATAGGAAGAGTGGCATGATCTCCTTGTAGAAGCCATGTGAATAGGATATATCGACATGGTCATCTTTGGAAAATAAAATCTGCCCTAATATGTCAGAGCTGCTTTCTGTTCTGTGTTGTTGCTCCCTGTTCCTTAAAATACCAGTCAAGAAAATGCCTTTTCTGGAAAGAAAAGGAAACTGTTAGGGCCTCCTGAGACCAGGCCAGCTCCCTGTGGTTAGGAATCCCATGTGGAACCTTGTACAAATTCCTCTGTAATAGACAGACTGCACATTTTCCACCAAGTGTGTCCTTGGAGCTTTTCCTTTCTGACCTTGAAGAGGTAATAATTGAATATTTAAAGAACAAAATTCAAAACTCTGGATGATTCTTAATGTATCATAGATATAACTAACAAAACTAAAGCTCCTAAACAAAATATGTATCCACAATGGCTTTGTTCTAAAAGGTATAAGGCTAGACTGTTCAAAAAAGATTAAGAACTGGGACTTATGTAAAAGTAAAATATGTTTGCCACATACATTTAAAAGACAAGTCCACATTGAAGATGTTTTCCCTCAAGTCAACTGAGTCAGTTCATCTGAAGTCATCATTAAGAGATTTTTCTTCTGAGTCAGTTTTGACTGTGTTGATGACCACGTATTTACCTTCTAGAACATTTAGTACATTTCACTAAAAAAATTATATCAAATTGACAAATGCCACTGAATCAGAAATACATAGTTTCATAGTCATTGGTGCCAAGAGGGCACTCGTAGGAACCCAGCATTGCCAAGTGAACAGGGCCACCATGTTCCCACGCTGGTTTCTGGCAGGGACTCTCAACTTCACTTTGATCTCTCCCACATTGAGACCACTTAGAGAGGACTTCTATGACTGTGTGGTCTTGTACACAATAGTGTAATTGTACACAATGGCACAAAGATTGGGTTATGAGTGGATTCTTCACATTTCAGGTGGATAAGTACACATTAGTAGAAGCATATAAGTTTCCTGCCTATGGACAGATATTTCTCAAAGCAGTACTCTTTTTTTTTTTTTTCAGCTCACAAAATGAGAATTTATCCCCTGGATGGCATTAGGCTATTTGTCTGAAATCTCTAATACTGGGAGATGTATCTCGCCTCTTAACTCTTTGGACAAACATTGCTATGAAGTGTATTAGTATCCAGAATGAAAGTTTAGCATGAGACAGATAATTAAGTGCTCTAGAATCTAGAATGTGGTTTCTGTAACAAAGGTGGTAATATTGGCACTTTGGAAGAGAAGTAATTTCCAAGTAGCTATGCAACCTAAGGCCTTAAAAGTATAAAAACTGTCAATAATGGTACAGAAAACACCCCTCTGACTGTCCCTCTTTATACAAATGAATTCATTGGGCCTTCAGTAAGTCATAAATTCATTCTCATCTTGCATTAGAGCTAGACACCAATTATAATAATAGGCTCAAAACCATATAATATTTCAAATACCTGAGATTTGCTTCTTGTTTAATTAATGATGCTGGGTCCATGTCTGTGATATTATACTTAGTTTTCCTTTCCACTTCCTGGTATACAACTCCTAAAATCTTTGGAAACTCCAAAGTGATAGTGTCTTTTTTCTACAACAATCAGTTTATTTAATGGCTGGCATCCTCATTCTTTGAGGATGAGGGCTGGTCCCTAGAAAGACCAGGCAGGATTTTAGGACTGAAGATTGAATTTATCACCAATGGTCAATGGTTTAATCAGTTATGTTTATGAAGTGAAGCCTCCATGAAACCCCAAAGGACAAGGCTCCAAGTGCTTCTGGGTAGATGAACATGTGGAGATTCCTGGAGGAGGTATGCCCTGGGAAGGCCTGGAACCTCCTCTCTGCTTGTTTCAAGCATCTCTTCATCTACATCCTTTGTACTATCTTTTATAATAAAACCAGTAAACATAAATAAGTTTTTTGTTTTGAGTTTTGTGAGCTGCTTGATCAAATTAATGTAACTCAAGCAAGGAGGATGTTGTTGGAACCCTTATTTCCAGCTGGTGGGTCAGAAGCTCAGGGAGAACAACTTGGAGCTAGTGACTGGCACAGAAAGTGGGTGAGATGACATTCTTGGGAATGGAGCCCTTACCTGTGGGAGCTGATGCCATCCCCAGGTTGATAGTGTCAGAACCAAATTGAATACCGCTGGTATCCAAAGAGGATACCGCTGGTTTCTGCTGCAGAATCAGATGTTTTCCTGCTGGTGAGGAGAAGTCCTCACCCCTTTCAGGGTTCACAGAAGTCCTCTGTGCCTATTGTGGTGCAAGAGCACAGGTCGAATGATATCACTAATAAGTGGATGAGGACACATAAAGGGGGGAGGGAAGGGTTAGTGTTAGGGTTAGAGTTAGGGTTAGGGAGGGGGGCAAGAATGGAGGAAGGAAGGACTGTATAGAGGGAAAAGGGGTGGGAGGGGTGGGGGGAAGGGAAAAAAGAACAGAATGAATCAAACAACATTGCACTATGTAAATTTATGATTACACAAATGGTATGCCTTGACTCCATGTACAAACAGAGAAACAACATGTATCCCATTTGTTTACAATAAAAAAAAAAAAAAAAAAAAAAAGCACAGGAAAAAATGTTTTTCCAGTTGTGTCAGGATCCTCTTCAACGTGGTCATTCAGGGAAGCAGGGGATGAGGGCTCTGCCTGATGAAATGAGTGGTTTCCAAGGCTGTCCCCAGAGTCCCCTCCATTCTCACCAGCCTGGCCAGAAAGGGCGGAGGGGCGCGAGGAAGCCAAGTTGTCTAGAAAACCCACCAAGGCGATCTCTTTTGGGGAGGGGACGGGGTACCGGGGGTTGAACTCAGGGACACGTGACCACTGAGCCACATCCCCAGCCCTGTTTTGTATTTTATTTAGAGACAGGGTTTCGCTGAGCTGATTGGCACCTTGCTGTTGCTGAGGCTGGTTTTGAACTTGCGATCTCCCTGCCTCAGGCTCCTGAGCTGCTGGGATTACAGGCGTGGGTCACTCAGCCCGGCGACAATCTCTGGAAGTCATTGTTGTGGCTCTTTTCTTAGAAGAGAGACAAAGTATATACTTTCAGTAGCTGCATGTACATTTTAGGAACCACAATGTGAAAACACCAAGGTAATCACATGGTTTTTCTTCCTCGTTGCACGTGTCTCCTTAATGGAGAGTATTCTTATATCAAAGATGCCAGATTCTACCCTTGGCTTCCAATTGTCATGTTAGGGTGGACCCGGGCAACTGCATCTTATAAAATCCCACAGAAGATTCTGAAAGAAAGCCAAGATCGGAAATCACAAATAGGAAAAAAATCCGGAAATGCCTACTTGCACTTAAAATACAACAACAAAAAAAATATACATAACACTGACTATCTTGAAATGAAATTGATAAGAGTATTCCTATATGTGTGATAGTAAAAAATCAATGCACTTTCATAACTCCCACATAAAGAATAAATAATATTGAACTCATTTAAAATAAAATGATACCAATTTCAATACAGATGTCCAGGCTTAACAAAATTAGAAAACACAATAAAGTAGTAACATGCTTACTTGCATTCAGAATGAATGTTTGGACATTAGAAGACAATCAGAAGCCTTTCTGTGCAAGTATAGGCATAGGAAAAAGCAGAGCTAGGGATAGACACCAGAGAAAGAAAATGACAAACTAACCAAAGCATATTTGCACATGATAAAAGAAGAAAAATAAATAGATCTAGTAATAGCATGCCAAGAAAACCAGAGTGTCAAAGTGAAATAAAAATTACGGAGTAACTTTTGCACATGCTGGACTCTATTCTAAGTTTATTGTCAACGTGATTCTATCTTCATTACGATTTCATCTCACTTCAGTCAGAATGGCAGCTATTAAGAATACAAACAATAATAAATACTGGAGAGGATGTGGGGAAAAGGGAACACTTTTGCACTGTTGGTGAGACTGCAAATTAGTACAACCACTATGGAGATCAGTATGGAGGTTCCTTAAAAGACTAGAAATGGAACCACCAAATGACCTACCTATACCACTCCTTGGTATTTATCTTAAAGAACTGAAGTCAACATACATAGTGATACATGCAGATCCATGTTTATGCAGCACAGTTCACAAAACCCAAACTATAGGGCCAGTCTAGGTGTCCATTAATGGATGAATAGATAAGGAAAATGTGGTAGATATACGCAGAAGGGAGTTTTATTTGGCTATAAAGAAGAAAAATGACATTTTTCAGGAAAATGAATGGAACTTGAGAACATTATATTAAGCCAAAGAAGCCAAACTCAGAAATTCAAGGGTTGTACGTTTTCTCTCAAATGTGGAAGTTATGGAGGAAAAAGGAAAAGAAAAAGAAAGACGTATGTTTGGGGAGGATCCCATGAAAATCAAAGGCATATCATCAGAGTACAGACAAGGGGTGGTGGGAGGGAGGAAGAAAGGCAATGACAGGTGTTGGGGAATGAAATTGATCTTGACTGTTATATTGTGCGCATGTATGAATATGTATCAAAGAATCCCACTATTATGTATAATTATAGTGCACCAATAAAAAAGGTGGGAAAAAAGTGATTCCCTTTATTATGGTGTAGGCTGAGAAAGTGCCAATTCTCCTATCTTAATAGGAGAGGATAATAGGACATATTGGGATGTTGTGAAACATATCCTAGTATCTCACGACATTCAAGGCAAATACTTAGTCAATCTGTCGAACTTGAAAAAGCTTTAGAGACTAGATCCTTTGGCTAGGTAATGGAGAAGAGATGATGGATTGGAAAAAGTAACAGTCATACACAGAAGAGGAATCAGGAAGTGTATGGGAAACTCAGGAGACAGTGCCAATGTAAGACGGAAAGATAAGAACCCCCAAATAATTTAAGTATGTACTTTCCACAAAACAGATCCCTTACTATGTTAAAAAATTACCTAAAGTGTACAGGATGCAATATCACAATATTTTTCATTGGTGTGTGCTCTTTCACAATCATATGTTCTAGCTTTGCTGAGAAGAGTCTCACATCTCCTTTCTATATATTTACAACCAATTGTGTTTTTTGTTTTTGTTTGTTTGTTTGTTTGTTTGTTTGTTTTGCAGTACCTCACAGTTGCCCTGAAATCATTCAACTAAATGTATACCTGGAAAGCTTATATAATCCCCTCAGTTGACAGACTGCATAAGGAGAATCAGCTATATAATAATTTGAGAAAATACATCCTACTTAAGCTTCCCTCTCTTATAGACCAGTTTGCATACTGGACTTTTGAGTACAGCCTTGTGAAAGCTTTTTGAAACTGTGTGTCTCTGTGTGTGTGTGTTTATGGGATGGAACCCAGAACCTTGCCCATATTAGGCAAGTTCCCTGCCACTGAGCTATACCTCCAGTCCATTTTTCAAAAATTTTCCCTACAAATTTCTATTTGCAGTAAGCTTCATTGTAGGACTTTCAAGAGACATAGAGGTTGAAAAAAAATTCTTCCTTGTCTGGGGCTCTCTTGCACATTGTAGGACACCTAGCACAGCCCCTGCCACCAAATGGCAGTAGCAACCAAGAACTGTCCCAAGACTCCATCGGGGACAGGAATCCCCAGGAAGAACAGTAGCATAGGTGAAGCCCACGTGTGTGGGTCACCAAGCCCTTGGGCCTCAAAGGCACTTCTGAGCCAACATGCAATTTGGTTATTTGGCTGTGGGAACAGTTCTCTGCAGAAACCCCAAAATGCCAGCATACTGACTCATCACAGGGTCCTCAATGAACACTGGGCATTCCTTCTCATCCGAGCCCAGTGACAGCATCCTGGCCCAGATCGCTGACAGCTGTGGACTTCGTCTTTGCTATTTTTTCCCTTTGAATCATTCCCCCTCCCACTCCCTCGCTTATCAAGATGCCATAGGCTGAAGAAATCTCCCAGGGCCTACTGTCACATTCTTCCTTTTTGGAAAAGGGGGAGAAATGTGGCCTTGCTAGAAGAATTTGTCCTCAAGCAGCTGGTAAGCCAGGGGCCGGCATTTGTGAGTTCTCTACAACAGTGCCCCCAAGTGGAGAACAATGGCAGGGGAGAAGCCCCCCCTTCCCCCCAGCTCCCAGAAGCCTCCACTATCTGGAAAAGAGCTGAGGTATAAAGAGGGGTTTCCCAAGGGGTGACAATGGAAAGGGAAGCAGGAGAGGGTGTCCATGCAGGAGAAAAGGGGACCGAGAACAGAATCGAATTAATGAGACCCAGAGAACGAGAGGGAAAGTCAAGATCTCTTACACATGGGGGTGTCTGTGTGTTTGCACTCCCCATTCTTCTCTACCACCATGTTTCCCACAGAGTGTTCCTAAATCTCTCAATGGTGGCCACTAGATTCAGAGTGTGTAGAAGCTCAGATCTGCCAAGCATGCCAGCCATGGGTAATGACGTGCAAATGGTTTTTCTCTTCCCCCATCTTTGGGATTTGGAGCAGTCTCCAGAGTTGCAACAGTCTGCCTTTCTGCAAGACTCTGAAGGCCCCCAATGTCTGCTCACTGGCTCCTGCTGCAGAGAGCCAGTGAGCAGCCTTCCAGCAGTGGCAGAGACCACCTGGGACATGGACATTAACAGCAGCCCTGCCTTGCTCTTGCTCATTGACAGCAGTTGCCAGAGAACCTGAAGCATTCTGGGAATTTGAATTGCTGTCACTTCTCAAATGGCTCCTTAAGGACAACCGGCCGCAAACATGGACCACATTCCGCTGGAAAGGTCCAAAAAGAAAATGGCTGCTGTTGTCAATTACTGGCATTTTTACAGGCCTGTATATTTTATTTCTAAGTATATTTGCACAGCCAGGAAGCATCTGCGACAAGGATGAGATGATAAGCTGTACTGGTGCCAGAACAGGACTGGAAAAACAGGCTTGTTCTGAGAATGGCCTGCATCCTGAGAGTCGCTGTCAAGCAAATCCTCTCTCCACAGGAAATATCTGCTCTTAAAATATTAACACTTGAAAGGAAATAAGGTGTGGAATCCCTATCAAAGAGCATAGAGATGCACACAATATGTTCTCAGTTAGTGCTTCCTGGATGAAGGAATCCATGCAACCGTGCTCAGTGAGGGGGACAGGGAATTGGCAGCCCAAGAGAAAACTTGACTTGTCCCAGCCTGAGTGCTGCCTCTTTTACCTCCACTGGAAAGTGCATCATGAAATGCTGGCCTCCAGGACTGCTGAAGGTCTAGCATGGTGTTCTTTGCTGCTGACACACAGTAGGAGGAGAAGTGAAACACAAGGGTCAAGCGGGACCCTCCATGTGGTTTGATCTTTGTTTCTGGGTTCTCTTGAACAAGAAAGGGGTCATTGGTGAATGAGGGCAGCATCCTGGGTGGTAACAGAAAAGGAAATTGGTAGAAATTGCATCATTCAAGTTGGACTGACTCAGCCTTGTGGCCTGGGTGGGTTCCCAGGATATCCAGTCCATGGCAGGACGCATAACAGATGAAGCTGGAGTGTGGATAATGACAGGAGAGACCTCAACAGGCGAGCCCATGGGGAGCTCATTTGAGGCCACCCCTGACCCCAACCCACCATTGCATGCCTCCATGCTAATGAGCTATGTCCAGTCCAATCCCATGGCTACTGGACATTGGCCCATTTTTCTTATGGACACATTCTTTCTCTGTCAACAGCCCACATGGAATATAAGTGAAGTAAATTGGAATTTCTTTCTTATCCCACTACCTATCTGCGGCTGAGTTACTCTGAGCTTTGTTTATTTGGGATCAGTGCTTCAGGTACCGAAAGCGACACAATCCTGTTTGATGGCACCCTAACCACTCTTGTTTTGTTGTTGGTCTGTTTTAAACTTAGCCATTTTGGGCAGTTACAACTCTATTTACTATGAGTTCCTCTATGGAAACTTCAATCCCAGTCCACAGGCTGCTGGGTGGCAGTAACTTGTCAACTACATTTACCAGTATAAAGTTGGAGGCTGACCACCTAGGGAGGCTTTAACTTGAAGTTGTTGGTGAGGACAGGGGATGGGAGGAGAAGTGAGGCACAAGATGGTCAGTGAGCTGAATAAAGAAAGAGAGGCCAAAGAAATGGTACCACATACTCCTAACCAGGAGAAAAGCTCTGTGTCTTCCACTCCCTATAAGATAGTGTGACTGAGTAGGAAGTGCTTATTTCTGGAAGTTCAGCTGATAGAAAATCTGTGGTCCCAAGACAAGCCCGCTCCATCCAGCCCTCCTCAGTATTCCCTACCTTGTCCTGGGGCTCAGCTCAGAACTTATTGTAACAGTCAGGATTCTTTCTGTTGCAAGTGGCAGAAACTCAACTCCCATTTTCTTAAGAGAAGGGAAAATTCATTGATTCATTTTTAGGAAGGACACTATGAAAGCTGAAAGGTCAAAGGAAAACTACATAAGAACTAGGATCTCATGACTGAATAGGTATCTCTCTCTCTCTCTCTCTCTCTCTCTTCCTCTCTCCTTCCTCTCTCTCCTCTGCTTGTTGCTGTTCAGCTTCTTCTGCAGATAGGAGCTCCAAAAGCTGGAAAGAGGACCATTAAGAGCCCTATACAGCATTCTCATCTAGCTGAGCAACCCTAGAAGCAGGATTTCTGGATCACAACCCCCAAAAGAGGGGTGTTCTGTGGCTGTGGCTCAGTGACAGAGTACTTGCCTAGAGTGAGCAAGGCCTTGGATTTGAACCCAAGTACGAGGAAAAAAAAAAAAATCTCAGAAAGGCTCTCTGGTTGTCCAGCTCAGTACTGGTGCTGTCCAGAATGGAGTGCATGATGGTCCCAGCTGCAGTCCTGAGCCTACCTGGGGCACAGACAGCCAGACAAGGGCAAGAGAGGGAAAACTGCCTGGAGCAGAAACAGCTATTCCCAAGGTCCCCTGCACACCCCTTTATCATAGACCATCAGCAGAGGCTGAAATGTGTTGCAGCCCCAAACCTCCCTGGAAACACAGAAGCAAAGCAAATCCTGCCAGGAAAGCCACCTTCCCATCACTGGGCCAAGCAGCCACCAGGTCTCCTAGAGTCTGCCTTGTCATCGCCAGATGCAGAGCTAGGCCGTCCAAGCTTTGCGCCTGCTGTGCGTGCTACCTCAGCATGTCCACATATCCCTCTGCCCTGAGAAGAAGCAATAATGACTTCCCCCACAGCACTATGGTCAGTGTTCAATGGACAATTCACATTGGTGTCAGACAGATCCCAGAAGGTGGCCAGTGTCCTGCAGCCCGATGCTAATAATTCCATCCTAGGAATCTTGGTTCTGACACAGGGGGCCATATTGGCTTATGGTGGCTCCCAGACTTGCACGTTCATTAGGTAGTTCACTGAGTTGCTTGGTCTCAAATGGTTCCAGAATATTTCTACTGCTATACTGCTGTGTCAGGATGGGCCCTGGCTCATTGTTTTTCTCATGGACACTTCCAGCCTTCTAGACCTCATCCTCTTTGAGTCTCTCTTTCTGTGCACATTCAGGAATATACACGTTTCTGTCCAGTACCCTGAAGTCTCTGGAAGAAAAGGACCATATCCACCGGGTCCTTGACAAGATCACAGACACCTTGATCCACCTGATGGCCAAGGCAGGCCTGACCCTGCAACAGCAGCACCGACGCCTGGCTCAGCTCCTCCTCATCCTCTCCCACATCCGGCACATGAGGTCAGTCATCCTTGGGTCCCCTGGGAAAGACGTACAGGAAGCTTGCCCCAACCCTGTGTGACAGCTGGCTCAGGAAGGGCCACTGTCTATACATGGAGAGCAGCTTCAGGACAGTTCTGGGCACGTAATTAGCTCATATGCTATGGTAGGATAGAGGAGGGAGGCATTGGCTCTGCTTAGGGGATGGGGCAATGTCGAGAGTGTGGGGCGTGTGCTGTGTCGGAAGCACATGCAAGGTCTTAGGACAAGGGAGGAGGCCAAGGGAAGGAAGTCAGCATGCCAGCCCTCGGAAGGGGCATATCCCTCCTGCTCCCAGCCGGACTCGCCTTAGCTACACTCAGAAATCCTAAATGACAGACCGTAGAGATGCCCTGTGGAGAGTCAACCTGGACTCCTCCAGAGCGCCTCAGCCCCTCCTTGTCATCTCCTCTCCATTACTATTGCCCTTCCCTGTTGGATTTCTCGACCAGCCTCCTATCATGTCTGTTTGCCTTTAATCTTGACCCTTTCTAACTCTCCTCCATGTTGTAATCAGAGTGATCTGTCTAAAACCAAATCTGATCTTAAAACCTATCAGGGGCTTCCCATTGCTTTTAAATAAAAATCATATAAACCCCTTCGCTTTGTTTATGTTACTCCTTGTGGTCCAGTCCTACCTGGCCTCCGGAGACCTCTTTGTAGTCTGAGCTCTGTCATCGTAAGCTGCTCTATGAGTCCTCTGGGAGCCTCCACTTCAGGCTGCAGGTTGGCCAGGCAGCTCTGCTGATCTCAGCTGGATGCATCCACACATCTGAAGGGCACAGGTGGGAGACTCCTGCAAGCTGCAGCTCTGCAGATGGGCCGGCTGACAGCTTTATGTGTCTGGTGCCTCTTCCTTGTACCCACAAGTTGACATGTGCTCCTTCTGATGGCAGGTGGCAGAGGAAGATGAGAGCAAGCCCCTTTGGGCAAGTGCCTTTGGTTTTCCATCCTTTGGTTACATCATTTCCATTAATATTCCACTAGCCAAGCCAGTCAGGTGGTGAAACCCAAAGTCAAGGATCATGGACACATGGTGGCAAGGGTGTGTGTGTGAATGTTTCTAAACAGTAATTGAACTTGTCATCACTTAGATAGCTCTCCTTGCAGGAAGTAAGTCCTGACCCTTTAGACCTATTCTTCTTGATTGTTATTGCCCCTTTTATTATCCTTCTGCTCCATTAGACTTTAAACTTTGTGAGGCAGTGGTCATAATTTGTCTTGCTTACACTGTATACCCAACACAACCTAGCACAGTGCTAGGCACATAGTAAAAATACAGCAAATATTACTTATTATTATTATTATTATTATTATTATTCATAGGAACCAAGAAAACCAAGGAAATAGAATATCTCTATGCCAAAAGGTGAAAGTGGCCTCATCTCTATTCTAAATAATTGTGCAACTTGTCTGCTGACAGGCTTAGGGGATGTCCTCATAGGCAGAGTTCAGCCTGCAGGGAGGAGAGGAAGAAAACAACGGATTCGTTATTGCGGACTCTAGAAACTGCACAGTAATGACAATGGTGAAGTGATGGCACTAGAGACAAGTCCCGTGGCTGATGAAACCTGCATGACCTTGAGCTTACACCAGGACCCAAATCAAAAAGAGATTGCTATGAGGAAAGGACTTGTCCTAAGGGATGGAAATAGTTCACTTTTTAAGGGAACTTCATTCAGTCTTCAGTTGTATGATTCAAATGGCAAGAGGTTTATCCCATCAAAGTCCTACTTGTCTCCTTCCTGGAGACAATCTTGCAAAATTGTTAGCTTCTTGAGAAAAGAGTAGTACCCTTTTTCCCCTTTATGTCCCCCAGAGTGCTGTAGATGAAGACTTATATACAGTATGTGCTCATAACATTATAACTGAGTGAATGAATGAATGAATGAATCAGTGAACAAATCAGTCATGATAGGTTTCCCCCTCCCTGGGAATCTGAAATTCATAATTAAAGACTTCCACTTGGGAAAGTGATTACAGTCTCTGATCTCAGGATTCCCCAAGAATCCCTGTGTAGCAGATGAAGGACTCACACTGCCAGGTACAGTAGGTGATTGCACCAGGGTAAACAATCCAGTCCTTTCCTCGCTTTTCCTTTTGATGAGCACCCTAGAGAAAGAAGCAGAGAATGGCTCAGAATAGCATACATCCTGCCAGATTACCTGGAGGAGACAGTAGCCTTTCTTTGAAGAAAACAGACCAGCTTTTACTCTGAGCTAGAAATTTCAGTGATGTGGTAGAAATCCCACAAAGCCCCAGGATGTTTTATTTGTTGATAGGAATCAATGACTTTTCAAATTCATTAAGAGCCTGACAGCATTAGCAAGCTGAACCGGTTAATACCAAGTATATTGGCACTGGATATTTGGCCCTGGCTGATTTTATTGGGCACAGCAGAGAGGGAGCTCTGTAGAATTTCTTTAGGAATTATGTGAAAAACTAGAGAGAGATGCTGTTTTATTGAAAGCTTTGGGAGTCCCACCCCCTCGCTCTTTCTCTGTCTCTCTCCCCCACCACTCAGTTTCTCTCACTCATACACATACGCATGTACAAAATAATATTTTGGTGCCTTGTGACAGCTAATCTAAATCACAGAACTCTGTTTTGTCAAGCTTGGCCCTGGCCATATGCTGCTATTCAAAGAATTTAATACCAGATTTCATCTGTCTGTAAATGTGATTCATTACATCGCAGGAGAAAGACAGTGGCAGATCCAGGGGGCATTTAACTTTAACAGTATCTAGATTAAACAGCAAAACAATAACAAAATAACAAGCCATCTAGGTTGGGTTGTAGGCCTGATGACTGCTGCTGGGTTTCCATGGCAGGGCCCCAATCTGTGCTTGCTTTTTCCCCACCCAAACTGCAAATATCTTCTAGGACATTCTCTTGGTCCTGTCTACTCATGATACATATTTTCTTTTTTAAGAAATGTCAATCTAGATAGTCATTGTCACAGCCCCCTCCCACCCCATGCTGTGGTGAGAACAGTAGAGAGGTGGTTGGTGGAGGAGGGCAGAAGAGGAGCTTGTGACAGGGAGGAGTGACATTTGCCTACGTTCCCCTTGCCCATTTACCCCTGGTCTGCAGGACACTCACCAAGTTCAAGGCTATGGTAGAGGACAGGATGGACAAATCCATTCACCTGTAACTTGCACTGTGTGTTCTGGGTTGTATGTGTGTGTGTGTGTGTGTGTGTGTGTGTGTGCTGGGTGCCAAAAGAAAAAACACACGTGAGCACAAAGGAGAATTCCAGGTTGTGTTAACGGTAAGGAGGAAGATGGAACAATCCAGAAGAAAGCAGCTCAGGATGCAGAGCCAGAGGCTTGTGCCATGGGGGTAGCAGAAGCCGCCCAGAGGAGTGGTATTTAAAGATTTTGGGAAGTACATCCAAGAAGAGGGAATGGCAGGTGCAGAGCCCCCAAATCTAAGAGGATCCTAGTTCCTTTATGGAGAAACACAAAAACCAGTGTGGCTAAGCAGTGTCAGTTAGGGGCAGAAGACAGAGTAAGTGCTGTGAAGGCAGACAAGGGAGATCGGCTGGGCCTTGGAGAATGTGGACAGAAATTTCTGTTTTATTCCGAGTTTGCTGGGAAGCCACCGAGAGGTTTAAGAAAGGGAGCTTCTTGAAGAGCTTCAAATATTTTAAAGTTTCACTCGTACCCAGCTATACCTCTCCGGTTCTCGTGTAGGGGTGAGACCAGGCTATATAAGAAAGTCACCTGCATAAAAAGTACCCTGGAAGTGGCTGGAGGGAAAGTGTGCTAGTGGGGTTGGGGAAATGAAAGCCTTGTGGAGATAAGTCCCAGACTGGGGTCTCAGCAGGTCCTCTGCTGGGGTCTCTGCAGGTGCCGTCCAAAGATGGGTCTTTAAATAGGAAGAGAGACTGGTTACAAGCATCCCTGTCATCCCTCTTACTTCCCCTGGGAATTTCAGGTGTCTGGTGTCTGAGCTGGTGTCTAACACGGTCCTCTCTGTGTCCCCTCCCCAGTAACAAGGGCATGGAGCATCTGTACAACATGAAGTGCAAGAACGTGGTGCCCCTGTACGACCTGCTGCTGGAGATGCTGGATGCCCACCGCCTGCATGCCCCAGCCAACCGTGGGGGCGTGCCCCCAGAGGAGCCTAGCCAGAGCCTGCTGGCCACCACGGGCTCCACTTCAGCACATTCCTTGCAGACATACTACATCCCCCAGGAGGCAGAGGGTTTCCCCAACACAATGTGAGAACTCCCGGCCTCCCCCAAAGCTCTGAGAGTCCCTGCAGCATTTACCCCAGTCATGCATCACTTAGCGGTTTCTGTCTCCTGCGCTCACTAGGCACGCATCCAATACCAGTGGCTTTCTAGTACGAGTGGCCGTTCATTTGCTTGCTCAGTTCTTAGTGACACATCTTCTGTTGGGAACAGCCAAAGGGATTCCAAGGCTAATTCTTGGTAACAGCACTCTTTCCCCCTTTGCTACCTTATAAAAATGAGGATTCCCATAGCCCTTCTCGACTGAACTCAGCCTTTGAGATGACCGTGCATTGAAACTACTTATTGAGGCCCAGGCCCGGGAGTGGCCATTTCACCTCTGATAAGCACTTTGTGATGGCTCCAAGAATAAGCCTCAGGAAAGAATTGATAGTGGCTCCTGTAACCTTTGATGTGGAGAAAGCTAGCTCAAGGGTTCCTTATAGCACCCTCTTGGATTCCTATAGTAACGTGTCACTTTGTCAAGGTGATACCTTTATCATTTTGTTCTGTTGCCTGGCTATAGCATTATATTTAGTGATTGTCTATTCATTTCACCTATAGGAATACAAGACACACACAGGGAAGGAAGACCCCTGATTGTCCAGGTCATGTCAACTTGCTGATACCTCTACTGCTGTATTTCTAGGGCACTTACATACAGCTCATGGGTTCTGGTTAATTCTTGCTTCCCAAGGGCCTTTGGGAAGCCAGCAAGTCAATTTCAGTTAAGTCACCCCCCCCCCCAGACAGATCAGTCTCTCTGTATGAGGGAATAGTTCTATTTTTTGTTTTAATTTTTATTTTATGGAAGAAAGCCCTTTGCCCCCCAGGACTTGCGGTAAAACAGCTTTCAGGACCTGTTCTGGTGGGGTCTTGTGTTTATCAGCAGAGGGCGCTCGACCTGGATCTTCCTGGTGTGATTTACACTGAATTTAACATGTAAGGTCCAGTCAGGATCAAGGGGAGTTTAAATGAGCCTGCATCCTGGGTTTTTAAAATTTATTTTAGCCCTGGGGCATGGGCAATATAGTAACACTGCATGATGCTCGTGGCTGCTAAAGAGGAAAGAAAGCAGGGGAGAAACTGGATAAAACTGTGAGGCAAGGTCAGCCTTGCTCAGTGGCATGGCCACAGGCTGCAGCTTCCAGGGTGCCTCGTAGGCCCTCCACCCTGCAGTGCATAGCGGGCGGCTCTAGGGTCCACAGGGTAGTCTGACGCTTCTTGCTTTCTGGGTGGCCCTGACTAGAAGAGTGGCAGTGGGTAGCTGTGTTCCTATAGTTGGCCCAGCATGCTCCTGGCAGGGAAGGAGGGAAGGAGGGAAGTAATGCAGCATTGGAGGCAGGCTGCGGGGGCGGTGATACTACGTGTGCACTTGGAAGGAAACTAGCCTCCCCCATCTCATGTCCTAAAACTTAATAAGCCAGGAGGAGACCAGTTCTGAGGCCTTTGCTTCTTTAATGCAGTTATGGGTTAGTTCCTTTTTTTTTTTAACGAATAAGTAAGTATAATTTCCTTCCCTGACTTCATGGTATATAATTCGAGAAGTAACATGTTTGCCAACACCCCTGGAGAGCTGCTAGGCTTCCCTTGGTATGTCCTGTTTGGAAAAGCAAGTTTGATTAATTATTTCTGGTTGCCCAGTTAAGTTTCTACCAAAGGACTGGGAAACTGGGAGGGCCAAGAAAAAAAAAAAGTTTTTTTTTATTTTTTTCCACTTATATGTGCATCTAAATTTTGGGGCAATTTTATGTATCTGCATTAAGAATATTGTTTAAGAACATAATCCTTTTGTTGTTTGTTTAAGAAGCACCTTATATAGTATAATATATATTTTTTTGAAATTGCATTGCTTGTTTATCAGACAATTGAATGTAATAATTCTGTTCTGGATTTAATTTGACTGGGTTAACATGCAAAAACCAAGGAAAAATATTTAGCTTTTTTGTATACTTTTCAAGTTACCTTGTCATGTATGCAGTTATTGATGCCTAAAACCTGGTGATTATTCATTTAAATGAAGATCACATTTCATATCAACTTTTGTATCCACAGTAGACAAAATAGCACTAATCCACATGCCTATTGTTGGATATTGAATGATAGACAATCTTATGTAGCAGAGATTATGCCTGAAAAGGAAAATTATTCAGGGCAGCTAATTTTGCTTTTACCAAAATATCAGTAGTAATATTTTTGGACAGTAGCTAATGGGTCAGTGGGTTCTTTTTAATGTTTATACTGAGATTTTCTTTTAAAAAAAAATAAAAACAAAATAAAAAAAAAAAACCTCTAGGACTATAGGTGATGTAATACCAGCTAAATCCAAACAATAATACAGTGGAGGGTTTTACATTATTCATCTACTGTGTTTGTATTCATGTCAAGATACTACTACATTTGAAGTGGGCAGAGAATATGATGGTTGAAATGTTAGCCCGGGAGTTTCAAACAATTTTGGAAATCTCTTTTTATCCTTATTTGAAGTGTCAATAATGAGCTGCTGACATTTTTCAGCTGATGTTGCTGTAGAGTGTAGGGTAGATTTTGAATAATTTTTCCTGTCCTTTTCCCCCCACTTTGAGACAACTTAAAGTTCGAAAGACATGATTCACTTGGAGAATCAAGATAGGGTGGGAAAGTGGGTTTGGGAGATTGATGTATGGGAAAAAGTAAAAAAAAAAAAAAAAAAAAAAAAAAAAAAAAAAAAAAAGAATATTGAAAGTATTCTCACACCAAGTTTCAGTATTCTATTGTAATCCAAAAATAAATAGCTCCATTGACAGCCATTTCCAAAATGGCGGCTTGAGTTCTGGGGAAGGAAGTGGCATCAGCAGTGAAATCCAAAGAATAGCTAGGGGTCTGAGTTTCTTTTACCCACTGCCTAGCTTGCTGTAATGATGCTATAATGCTATCATGCAGAAATAAAGAGACTAGGTAATCCAAAGAGAAGACCCTATTGATGCAGATTGTGAAATTCAGCCCATAAGGTAGTGCAATCTTTGATAGAGTTCCCTAGTAGTCTTGCAAATATGCTTAGCTATGCCACATCTTATGCCTTTTGGAAGCTGAATAAATGAGTGACTTACTGATAATTTACTCTTAATCACTTTGAGGTGTTCTCACCTTAAAATCTTACATATTGAAATGGATCTTGATTTAGGACATTGGTTTAGAGGACACCTATTGCTACATGAAAACAATCATGAATCCTTTCCCATTAATACTTTCCAACTCTGAGATGGACTGTGGATACTGGGGGTGATCACTAGGACCATAGTAATGTGTAAATATTCACAGGAAGATCTGCTTGGGGAAACTAATTCTTTGAAAGGCAATAGAGTTACACAGTAGCTCATAAGGCAACCATGATTCTCTTTGGTGCAAGTCTTGGGAGGTTGATCCAGATAACACTGCACACTCCCTAGATAAACCCCCTAAAAATTTACTCACTCTTAACTGGAGCAAATGAATTGAACTGTGGTTCCAAATATCCATCTTTTCATTAGTGTGATGATGCTCTGTTTCTAGCTGCATTTCTTTTCCATTTAAATTAAGGTGTGGTCTCTTTTTTTTAAGTCATTTAAAATTATTTTCTGAGTAATTGCTGCCTCTATTATGGCACTTCAATTTTGCACTGTCTTTTAGAGACTCAAGAAAAATTTCTATACTTTTCCTTTCTTTTCTTTTTGCATCCAAATGTGCCTGAACTTTTAAAATATGTAAATGCTGCCATGTCCCAAACCCATCTTTAGTGTGTTTTTACAGAGCTGTGCACCCTGGAAATAACATTGAGTCCCATGAACAGGTGCCTAAGATGCGGACCCCTTTGCGTTCACAGAGAGGTCATTGGTCATAGAGACTTGAATTAATAAGTGACATTATGCCAGTTTTTGTTCTCTCACAGATATAAACAATGCTTTTGGTGCACTACATATTCTTCAGTGTAGAGCTCTTGTTTTATGGGAAAAGGCTTAAATGCCCAATTGTGCTTGATGGAGTGATATGCGCTCATGCTGATGCGTACCATTATTGATGTGATTCCATTTTGTCGCAGCTTTGCTTTGTTTAATGAAACACACTTGTAAACCTCTTTTGCACCTTGAAAAAAGTAAAAAATCCAGAAGGATGCTTTAGCACCTGTAAAACATTTTCTCAACCTATTTGATGTTCAAATAAAGGATTAAACGAAAGACGGTGTTTTGTTTTCTTTTGTTATGCCCTATTTGTTGCTAATGGTTCACCACTGTTGGTGTGAAATCAAGGTGATTTGAGGATCTACAGAATACAGGGAGTTTGAATGCCAGGCTTCCCATCCTCCTCTCCTGCCCTCTTCACTGCAGGTGCAGGACACTGAGTTCAGGTGCGTAGACACTGACATGAACCTCCACAGCTACATCACATGCAGGTTTAGGATCATCAGTAATTCGTTTTTAAGAACTTCTGCTTATCAACAAAATGGCGGTAACAGCACCTACTTTGCAGATTGAACATGAGGATTAAATGAGTTTCTCCTTAAAATAATTGTGTTCTAATACCTAGCCCCAACTTCTTCCCTGAGAGGGACAAAGAAGCCTGATGAGTCCTTAATTATGAATGAAAGAGTGAATGAATGGTCAAATGATCTGAAACGTATATGCTCAGCTCCAAAACCTGTCCCTCACCATGGAGGTAAAGCAGAATGACTGCTTTCCATTCCAGGACATCCTTTCCTCTCAGAGATACCTGTTTTCTCTATGATTTACCTGATGAATTGCGGGGAGGAGCACATGATGTATTGGGAGGCTACATCACATGTCCACGGGCTCAGCATCTGGATTACTCACTTGGAATCCTCCTCCTACCATTTATTGTGTGATGTTGAGTAAGTTAATTTTCCCATGCCTCATTTTCTTCACCTGTAAAGAGTATTAGTCTGGTTTGCATTGCTACTATGACAAAAAGCTGAGGCTAGGTAACTTGAAAAGAGGTTGATTTCACTCATAGTTTTGGAGACTGAAGTTCCAAATATCATGGTGCCAGCTCTGGCAACATCTCAAGACCAGTGGCATTACCCTGGGAGCAGGAGTGATAGGAATCACATGGTAAGACAGGAAACCAGATCGCTCAGAGAGGCTGGTCCTGCTTTTTAATAACACCCTCCCTCTAGAGATCTACCTGGGATCCCACACAAACTATATTAGTCTCTTAGTCGGTCAGCATCCCCCCACGACCTAACCGCCTTGCACAAAGTCTGATCTTTTAAAGGTTCCTCCACTTTTCGATATCACCATACTGAGGACTAAGTTTTCAACACAAGAACTCTGGGGGTGGGGGAGACTGCTCAAACCATATCCAAATCTTAGGAAAGGGGGGGGGGAGGGGGGGAGAGAATACACTCCCTCCTGCCTGAAAGGGGGTTGTGAAGACTTCTTGGACTCATCCACAGAGGGCATTTAAGGACAGTGGCTGCTGATGTTACTTCTCTCTTCCCAGAGTCCTCTGCAATTGTGTGACTGACCTCACTTCTTTACTAGGCTGGGTTAGTTTCATCACATATTTGAGTCATTTGATGCCAAGAATTATTTCATTTTCTGGTTCTATCATTTCTCTGGCTACTTTTTTAATCCCTCTTTTCCTTGGTTTCCTCATGTCTAAACTGGAAATAAGATCAGTACCCCCCCATTGGAGACCTGTGAAGATGAAGAGAGACCCACTGTTTTAGTTTGCTTTTTCGCCACTGTGACTAAACAACCCAACCAGAACAATTGCGGAGGAGGAAAGTTTATTTGAGGGCTCACAGTTTCAGAGGTCTCAGTTTGTAGACAGCAGGCTCTATTTCTGGGGGCTCCAGGTGAGGCTGAACATCACAGTGGAAGAGTGAGGTGATGATCAGGAAGCAGACAGAGACTCCGCTTGCTAGATTCAAAATACCTACCCCCCGGTGACCCACCTCCTCCAGCCACACCCTACCTGCCTTCAATTACCACTCAGTTAATTCCACCAGGGGATTAATGCACTGCTTGGCTGTCATCATTTTTCCTCTAAACCTTCTTGCATCTTCTCACATAGAGCTTTTGGGGGATACCACATATACAAGCCACAACACCCAGTCCAGCAGAGCCTTGAGCAGGATGGGCGTCTTAAGACCCTCTGCCTGGTAGCTCTTACCGCCACACCTCCTGCTGCTCTCCTGCACTTACCCAAGGAATTCACATTGGCTGTTCTGCTATTGGTTTGTGTGTGTCTCTTGTCTTTTTTCCTCATTCTCCATACTGCGTTGATGTTGTTGTTGTTGTTGTTGTTGTGTTTCTGTGATAAAGTAGGAAGTGTCCATTTGGTCTCTACCCCCAGTTTCTGAGATAGAATTCCTGAAAGCCTTGAAGATAAAGGTACTAGGAATCTTCTATTCTCATATCTGGTCTTAGATCCTGGTTCTGGACATAGTGCTCCCAAATTCCTTAGAATTTTGTGGGGTGATACTGAGGTAGGATCGAAGAAGTTTTTAAAATAGGTAGAAAGGAGACATAAGAGAAGGAAAATAATTTTGTCCCTTTTGCTGACACCTTTTCTGGGTGGATAGACGCATACCTTACTCAAACTGAGAAGGCCCAAGAAGTCATCATAGTCTTATTAAAAGAAATTATTCCTGGATTTGGACTTCCTAGGTCACTGCAGAGTGATAATGGACCTTCCTTTGTCTCAAAGGTAGCATAGCAGGTCTCCAGGGCCTTGGCATTTCTATCTCCAAATCTCCTGGCATTCTTGATCCTCAGAAAGTCAAGAAGACTAACTTACACATCAAAACCACATTGGCAAAACCATGCTGAGAAACGTCAGAGTCCTGGTCACCTCCACAACCTGTTGCTCTGTTAAGAATCAGAATTGCTCCTAAAGACTCTCTCCAACCAAGCCCTGTGAGATGTTTATGGAAGGCATTTTCTGACCCCAGATAGAAAGTCTTTTTCTGTTCTCCTTAGCATTCCCACAGTTTTTAAATCACAGGAACATACTCTCTGGATCTGTGTATCTAGATTCAAATTCTTCCTCTTGAGACTTTGCAGAATCCATCTCAAGCCTTGAACAAGACTTGCAATCAATATTTCCATGAACCTCTAGAATATTTTAAAGTATTATTCAAGAGACGCGAGAAGGCTGATTAAAGATGTTTGTTTTTATGAACCACTCAGAGACTTTCTTACTTGGTTGTGCTTATTTACTGCTATTGGGGGTTAATATCTCACAGGCCTGTGCCTCTTCTTCGAGGCTATCAAAGAATGATGGTTCTACAACCAACAGATCCTGGTCTTCCTTTGTCTCCTGTAGATCAGTCAGGACAAGGCATTCATCCCTGCCTAGGCAGGGTCATCGTCTGTTACCAGCCTGAAGTGGCCATAGAAGATTGATCTTCAACCTCGTTGAACCTCGTTAAGATTAAGGGATTGCTGGGCACAGTGGCTCATGCCTATAATCCCAGTGGCTCGAAAGGCCAACACAGGAGGATGGTGAGTTCAAAGCCAGCCTCAGCAATGGTGAGGAACTGAGCAACTCAATGAGACCCTATCTCTAAATAAAATACAAAATAGGACTATGGGAGCAGCTCAGTGGTTGAGTGCCCCTGAGTTCAATCCCCAGTACCAAAAAATAAAAAAAATAAAAAAAATTAAAGATTAGGGATTGAAGTGGTAAGGATGAAGTAGGGTAGAAGAAATAAAAAACAGATAGAAAGGAGACATAAAGGAAGAACAAGGAAGGAAGATTTTAATTCAAAACTTCTACATACTTTTCCAGGCCTGTCAAGCCCTAAGCCTGTCTCTTTTCCAGGTCTGTTACTCCCAGATTCCTAAGAAATCTGTAAATCTACTTGTGCACTATTATTTCTGCCTCCATAATTACATTCACAAAGAGGTAAGATATATTAAGTAATCTATAATTTAGGGGGCTTTACTGTGAAATTGATTGATCATATAACAAAGGCTATATCAATGTAAAGATCTGGAGATCGACCAGAAGAGCCACGAACCCCAAAAGGGCCCCTCTCTCTTGAGATTGCCTGCATTCTCCCTTTGATAGCTACCTACTTCCTAAATAAAGCTATGCCTCTGATTGGCGTGTGTGCCAAGAACCCCTCTGGTTCTGAGTCCAGTTCTCCCTTGTCTCTGGAAATTCCTGGGACACTTCCTGGGAGCCACCTCTTCTCCCATGACAATACGAACACTTTTTGTTCTAACGAGGTGACTCTTGGTGGGCTTCGGGTTAGTCTGTGGTGGGGACTGGTTGCAGGGGAACCAATCCTATATAGAAGTTGGAAACTTCCAGCTCCAACATCTGGGGAGGGAAGAGAGGCTGAAATCTGCATCACTCACCAATGGCCAAAGGCATGATCAATTGTGTGTGTATAGTGAAGCCTCCCTTAGAGGCCCAAGAGGGTGGGGTTCAGGAGGCCCTGAATAGCTCAACAGGTGAGCGTGCCTGGAGGCTGACCTCAGAGAGGGCATGGAGCTCCGTGCCCCTGCCTCTGTACCCAGCTCCGTTTCTTCCTCTGTGTGTTCATGGGAGCCGTTGTCAGATCCTTCATCATAAACCAGCAGCAAAGCTGTCGGTGCATATGATCTGCTGTGTTCTGATGCTGACTCAACCATGGAGGGTGGCAAATGGGCACAGTCCCAGGCAAAATGCCACAAATTCACCCTTCACTTACCCAAATTTAAGCAGTTTTCCAAGCATGAACATTTCTCCTATGGTTTCAGGCCTTTGATAAATTTACAGAGTGATGAAATAGTGGCTTTTGTGAGTGTCGTTCTGCTTTCTAGTCGCATTGAGGATCAAGCAATGGTCAGTCGCCTCATTTGTCCATAGCCAGGTGTCTCCACTCTCCATACACCCTGTTTGTCGCTTGTCACCCTTCTCAAAATACCAAGGAACAGAGTTGTCTCTGTGTGCTCTCTGCCATTTCCCCTGATCAGCCAGGCTTTGAGAGAACCCACGGCAATCTGCAGAATTTCAGTCTTTCCGTTGGAGTGTGTGAGGGTGGGTGTGGGGGTGGCTAACTGAGGAGTGATTCAATTTGCACACTGGCCCAAGATCACATTCTTGAATGCTACATATTCTCAAGGCTTTGGGGACATTTATACTCAAACCTACCATGTTTAGATTTACTTCTCCAAAAGTATAGAATGTCTACTCTGGGGAAGCAAAAATTTTATAACTTTGCTTATTTGAACTATGTGCTTTAAGGAGCTAGTTCTAAGTCCACATCTTTGTGAGTTTATAATTGCAATATTTGTAAATATCACAAAAAGAATAGCTGTGAAGATGGGGAGATATGCTCATTCAAGATAGAGATGAACTTTCCAATGGAACTGCCTACAGATGGCCTGGAGCACCTGGCTGAAGGTAAAGGTGGGGAGAATTTCCTACAACAGGAGGACTGGACAGAAACTAAGTCAAAGTGTTGTTGAAGAGGTTCTTTTAGAAGATGGGATGATGTGTGATTCTCCTTTCTACCCTGAGAAGAATCACACACAGAAACACTCATATACACAAAAGGACCATTTATTGAGAGCTTCCCTTGACCAGGTACAACTTTTATTTCTTATTTCCAGGTAATCTTTACCACTCTCCATGAAAGCAAAAATATGATTATCCTTATTTTACAGATGAAGAAGCTGAGATTTAACACAGTTAGGTAACTTTCCCAAGGTCAGAAATGGGTGAATAGCAGACATCGCCTGAGTCTTTCTGACCTTATACTTGACTTGTAAGAAGTACCACTTGGAGCTTCCTAGAAATTATTAAAGTCACAGAGTTCATATGAAAATGTACTAAAGGACCAGAGAAAATGCTCATTTTTCATCTCAACAAGCTTTCAGATTTATGAGTAGAAAGAAGAAATCAATGGACTTTTAAGGCAAAATGTAACCGCCCAAAGAAATATACCACCTTGACCAGGTGACTTCCTGTGGTACCTCTATGACTGAAGACTCATGTTCTCCTTTTCCTCCTAGGAGGTGCCTGTTCATAGAATCTAAAGAAATGCATATGGGTCAACCGTCCCTTAGCTGAGATGCTTGGAACCAGAAGTGTTTCATATTTCTGAGTTTTTCAGATTTTTGGATATTTTCGTGAACTTTACCAGTTGAGTATTCCTAATTCCCAAATCCAAAATCCAAACTGCTCCAAAATCCAAAACTTTTTAAGCATCATGTCAGCCCTTGAAAGGATTCATATTTCAGAGCATTTTAGATTTCAGATTTTTGGATTAAGGTGAAGTCTCAAGTTTGTTTATGAAAAAATAGGCGGTTTGGAGAGTCTTATTTTAATTACTTGGCAATGTTGATACCAGGTGGTTAAAGTCCCAGATTAAAAGAACCTGGCTCCATTTAGGAGAGGGAACTGAACCCAGAAATGTAGAAACCAAGGTGGTTCCAGCTTCTTCCTATGGAAGAAGCAGCTAAGTCTTGGCCCAGGAATTGAAGGCTAAGTCAGAGCGGTTATAATGGCCTGGGGGAATTTTTCATCCATGTTCTGTGACTGCATTGAGGCAAAAAGGTAAAACAGATGCTCTTTCGAATTTCCTGTGTCCCATTTCTGCTAAAGTGTCCCAGCTGGTGAGATCCTTTCATTCCCAGTGTGCAGCTCCCTCTGGCACTGGAGATGCAACATCTTAGCAGCTGCCAGGACTGCTTAGGTCTCTGGAGGACTACAAGGCTCTCAAGAGAAGGAAGTGCCTGATGTTGTCCCCAGGAGAAGGTGCTAGGACCTTGTCCAGTCAATCAAAAGGATCCAAAAACCTGAGCAAACACAGTTCATCACCCGCCATCCCTTCCTGTTCCCATTCCCACCCAGCTCTGTGAAGCCACTCATACATCCCCTCTTATTTACTTACTTATTACAAAAAGCAAAATTATATGTACAGACATGGTAATGTTCCTTTTTGTTTTTCTTGATAAGAACATCAGCAATATTGAAATGTACAGTTCTTGATTATTAGTTGTTATTTGTCATGTTCTGCAATACATTTTTTTAAAAATTCAAACTATTCCTCCTCTCAAACTGAAGTTGTGCCCCTTTGGATGATCTCCCCAGATCCCCATCCCCAGCCTCTGATAACTGCTGTTCTGCTTTCTCTTCTGTAAGTTCAATCATTTCACAGTCTACACATAAGCATCAGCACGTGTACACTCTCTGTGCCAATGGGATGTATGCAGCTTTGAGAAAGCAGCCCCACAGGAGGGCAGGGACCCTCAAATTCCTGACGTCAGCATTAACAGCCGAGGGAAGGACCAGGGCTGCTGGCCAGGCAGGTGCCCAAGTAGGAAATGAGCAATGCAACTTGGTAACCACCAAAGGATTTGCACACCCTCTGCTCGTCATTCACAGGAGCAGATGCCATTTCCATTTTCCAGACTACCATTACAGTCTTGTCCCTCCACCCTCCGCTGAATCCAAGTGCAGGGAATGGGGCAGTAGTGGGGAGGAAAGGAAAGACGAACTTTTCATGGATGCTGCAAGCAGATGGAAGTGTGGCAGAGGGGATAGGTGATTGGGTGCTGAGCTGCCCCTGAAGGGCTGTGTTCCAGAAATCTCTCTGGAGAACGGTCTGAGGGACCTACCTGCTGCGTGCACAACACTAATGGTATTTGTCTTAGGTCATTCTATCTCATAGGTTGGCAAACTTCTTCTGTAAAGTGTCAGAACATGCATTTTTAGGCATTTTGTTTGTTGTTTTACAACCCTTCGAAAACATAAAAGCCATTGTTAACTCAAGGCCTGGACTGTATTTCTGGAGGTTACAAGGCTGCCGTCCAGCATCCTCCTGCCACCACTTCCCTCTGTGGCAAGAGGGCAGGAGCCCACGGAGGTGAGGCCCTGCTGGCTGCACACCAGGACTTGCACACGCCTGGGTGGATGCCCATGGGCTGAGACTTGCTGCAGGGCTGTCAAGGGTGAAGACAGATCCACCCTACATGCTGTGCTTCCAGTTAACTGTGTTGCTCTGTATATGTGCAAATTGGTGAAGAGGGCAGATCTCCTGTTATATGGTTTTGGTGACCCCAATGTTAAAAAGAAAAGAAGAAAAAGATTCTAAGATTTTTTTCTTCCAAAACAAATGTGGGAAGACGATCTAGTAAGCTCTTTCCAGCTTCAATTTGAAGCTGGAGGAAACAGCAATAAAATAGCATAATTATTGCTTCCTACCTGCCTTGGACTATTTCAACACATCACAGGTAGTGTTAGTCCTCATTTCAACCTCAGCAGCTGGTACTATTATCATCATCCCATCTTACAGGAGAGGAAACTGAGGAACAGAAAGGTTAAGTAACTTAAGTTACTTGTTCTTTATTTCGTAAGGAAGTGACTGTGCTGGAAATTCAGCTCGGGCATTTAGGCACCAGAGTCTATGCTGTAGGTAGAGCTTCCCAAAGACTTAGACACAAAGGACATTATAACAATTCCCCCATCTGTTCTCCCAGAGCAGGGCAGGGGTGAACATGGAGGAGGGACCTGAGACCCAATCCAGGCTTGAGTGGCAGAATCTCCTGGGGGGTTACTGAGAAGGATCAGAGTTCAAGGCAACCACAACAGGTTGATTGATCTCTGACACCTGTGTCAGGCACAAGGAGAGCCTTCCCCAAGACACTCACCTCTGCAGCCTCCTATGGCCTGATGGCCCCTTTCAGCAGAGTGACTTCCAGCAGTGGATAGCAGCTGAAGAGGATTTTGTTTTTTCTTGAACAAGTGAGTCTCATGAGCACATTTCCCCTAGGGAAGCTCTTCTCTGGGGATTCAGCAAGTCCCGTGGGCAATAAGACTTGTCACAAATTGGTGGCTTATGTCACTTTGTTCTTATGCTTTTAAACTAATCAAAAATTCCGGATGAAATCTAGAGTGAAGTAGTCCAGTAGGATTCTGCTACTTTGAATAAAGGGCCTGTCACCATTTATTTGGGGCATACAAGAATTTTTCTCCTAAATTAAAAAAGCAAATCAAATATTGCCTCCTTATATAACAGACATGTCTTTTCCTTTCTAAAATTTATCATTATTCTTACAGAAATTTGGATCTAAAAGCCAGACCATACTCTGTCAAATTTAAAAGATAAAAGTGTTAAAAATGGTTTTTCCCTATGACTCCAGTCATAATGTCATGTATTTTCTCTCTGTCACTCAGAATTTCTTTACCTTATGCAATATACCCTTGGATTTCTTTATATAAAATTGGGATTAGATTATACAAATTATTCTAGATCTTGTTAGCTAATTTTAAGATTATACGGTAGGCATTTTCCCTAATCAACATATACATAGATTAATCTCTTTAAAGAATGGTTGCCTCATAGTAAATACTATTTATTCAACAAACCCCAAATGACTGGCATCCAGATTGTTAAAAAGAAAAATAAAAATATTCATGACCAGGGGGCATCCATGTCTCGTTTCTGATTGGTTTTAAGACAATTGTCCCTTCTTCTAAAAAAACATTACATAGTAATTCCTTTATATCAACTACGAAAATGATCCAGAGAGAGTACAGAGATCTTAGAAGAAAATACAAGCCTACCTTTGCATAATCTTGGGATGGAAAAGATCTTAATATAAACTGTTGAGAATCTAAGAAAGAAAAAGAACTTGTTGGATCTGATAACATATAAACTAAAGTGTTCTGGTAACTAAAGGAGCTATTAAAGTTAACATAAATGATATAGTGGGTTAATTTCCCTCATACACAAAGAGTTTCTTGAAAATAATATGAAAAGGTAAAAAATATATAGAAAAATGGTCAAAGGGTAAAATAGACTTTAAGGAAGAAATATTACAAATAGAATAATTATCATATAAACTAGTCACAAAAGGCAAATTTTATAAACAATGTGCTACTGTTGCCTGAGTTGGGCAATATTTTAGGAAACTGATGACATCTAACTCTGCCCTTCCCAAACTTGTCCATACAAGGACATTGTCTGGGAAGCTTCAAACAAATACCCAGTGACCAGGATTTGATTGTTTTGAATCCTGGGACTCTAAGTTGTTTTTTTGTTTTTTTTTTTTTTTTTTAAGTTCCTGAGAGATTTGAAAATGCAGAATTTGGACATTAATAATTTGGGAGCAAATTATTAATTAATAATTGGGAGGCTGTAAGGAAAAGGAGGCTCCCATCTCTACTGAGAATGGGACTGTAACTCATCACAACTTTCTCAGAAAGTAATCTGGCTAAATTCATTAAAATGTAATAAAGGTTAGAACATACATACCTTGTGATTCAGTAATGCCACCATGAAATAGGTGCCACCTTAGAGAAATAAAAGCCATGTTACACAAAGGTATACCTGCATGTGCAAGCAAGAATGTTTACTGCAGCATTGCTTAATAGCATGCACCTGGAAGAAAACAACTGTTGAGAAAAGTCATTGATTTGTTTCACTTGAAGTAATGTCCCCCAGGTCCATTCAAGTCATGGCAAATACACAGAGACAGAGAAAGGATCACTGAGGGGACAGGAGAAAATGGGGAGATGTAGGCTGAAGGATACACAGCAGTAGATAAGTAAGATGAGCAAGTTTAGAGATATACTGTTCATTGTGAGGACTAAATTTAAAATTGTGTTGTACTAGGCATTCTTGTTAAATGAGTAGATTTTAGTCACTCCTGTCACATGAAATTTTTATGTGCAATAATAGCTCTGCCAGTCTGTTACACTATCATAACTATTTTACTGCCTGTATGTATCCCAGAGTATCAGGTGGTAAACCTCAAAAATACACAATGAAATTTAATTAAAAAATACACTGCAATATCTTTTGCAGTGAAGATGAATGCATTTTTATTGACATATCTGCAGAATATTAAGTGAAAAATGCAAATCACTGAATAATAAAAATAGTCCCAATTTAAAAAAAAAAGTGTACCTTGTTTGAATGAGAAAAATCAAAAAGCATGAAAAGGTTTAATATAACGTGGAAAAGGGATAAAGAGAGTGATAGAAAATTTATCTTTATAAAATAAGAGAATCTCTTATAATTAAAATAGTTGATTTTTTCAACAATTAGCCTTTTAGATGGACACATATACAAAGAGAGAAATGATGCCTTTTCTAAGATGTATTAGCACTTATATTAGTCACCAATATATTATACTAGTATATTGATAGTTACAACACATTTATGTTATCTACTTATATTATTGACTTGTGTATTTTATTGGATTTATGTATTATTCATATGTATTATTATTATAGTCAGGTATATTATATACACTGCAATGCACAGATGGATCAACAGCACAGGACAGACTCCAAACTGAAAATCCAGATTCACTTGTTTGATGAAGTTGACATTAAGAGTTCTGAGGGAAGTTGGGGAACTTGCTCACACCACTTGCCACTGCGTCCAGGAGGAGGTTAGAGGTCCCTAGGATGGGGCAGTCTGGGACAGGTGGTGACCTGGAAGCACATCCTGGAGCCCAAGGTGACACAGATGCTTCTGATCAAGAACCACACTTAGGAAACCACTGGCCACCTGCATTCCTGCAGCCCCCCACCAACCTGCACATCCCACAGAAAGGTGCGGTACAGGCAGGGGAGGTGGGTTGTGCTGGGTTCCTGCCTACGATAGTGGATTAGGCTTGGGGGTAGCTGCCTGAAACTGCTGTGGATGTCTGCAGCAGCTGCTTGGTGGCTTTGCCTTCTGAGCCAACAACTGCCTCAAAATTGTGTCCGTCAGGGTTCAGAACTGTGTACATCTGCACAGCATTGGTACGCATCTTCTGCTGGGAGGTCAGATTTCTTTTGGACTAACTGTGGCATCAGATGCAGCATCTATAGCACAGCTTACAAGGGACTTTGTTCTGATACAATTGTGGCTTCAAGTTCAGTTATGCTCTTGTGGCTGTGTTGAGTAACAGGTGAAACATTTTGCAAGGCTGATTCCTTTTCCCAGAACCTCCATGTTTTAGAAGGATAGTCCCCAAGACCTGCCTGGCCTCCTTGGCTCCCAGATTTGCATGCCTCATGGTTCAACTTGGGTACATTCATTGCCTGGTTTTTATGATCCATTCTCAACTTTTTGATTGTGTTTTTTCCATAGACTGCAGGAAGCTGCTCAGCAGAGACTCTAGTAAGTAGCTTTGGTCTGCTCTGTTTTACTTATTCATCTGAACGGGAGGTGGTCCCCACCTCAGGCCTCTCTGTGGTAGTCCCCAATGGCCTCCTGCAGATCCCTGCAGATATTATGCAACTCCATGGAACAGGCTAGTGAGAACTCAGGAAGTGAAGAATGCAAGTCATTCCTTTTCAGTTTTATTATCTCTGGGTTGCTCCAGGTATGATAATCGACCACAGTTATCACAATGTATTATTAAATGTAAAATTGCAATAACCACTCCCAATAGAATCCATCCTCTTCTCACTCAAATTAGCTAAGCAGAAAATGGCTGCATGCTTGTAAACCACCCTATCTGTTTCCATAGACTGACAGTCACTCTTTTCAAAAACACATCCTACTAGGACATAAATTGGGTGAGGAAGTTAAGAGGAGAGGACATTTGTAGGTAATTAACCATTTGAAAGGGTAATTAACAAGAAATTGTGAGATCCTGGCTGGGACTCAGAATCTTAGAGCAATTCTGGCCACACAATGGGCATTTGCTGGGTGCTGCTCTTCCAGGCATTTCTGGGCTTATTTGACATATGCTCTGAGACTATTTTAAGGGTGGTGCAATTCTCTGGGATTGATTGGTGATGAGGAGGGTGGATTGCTGGGCATAGAGCAGAGTCCAACCATGGAACTCTCCTCAGTATTACCCAGCCCAGTTCCTTTGGAGGCCCGGCTTCTCTAGCCATGATTAGCTTGGATAAATCATTTCTCTCCAGTTTCTTTGCTTTATAATCTTTTATATGGCTTGTCAATAACATTTCATAGCTATCATTGCTTAATATGTGGTCTCAGGATGCAGGCTATAAATCAGTCTATCCCAACCAACCCTCTTACGGTTAATATGTGCCCTCAAGCTTGTTGAATTCCAAGCCTTTGGAAGTTACTTCCTCTCACTTCTTAAAAAACAAGGGGCATTGCTGGTGCCCAATCTTCCAGGCCTGTTTCTGCTCCTGGGGCAGTTTTCCTTCCTTCCTGGATTTCTTACTAAGTCACTTTTTAGTTTCTAAGCCCTTATTTTTGCATCTTCACTTTATGATTCTCTCTCAGCCCACCTTTTCTAAGAATTCCTATTTGCTTGTGCAAATCTTATTATCAAATTGTTCCCACCCTACCGGGTCAGTTGGTGGTCCCTTTGCTGGTGCCTTTCTTCACCCACTGGGACATTATTCCTGCTCTGCACGCCACAACAGGGCTTCGGACAGTCCTTACCGCAGAAATATGAGCCCCTTCAACAGTCCTCCATCTTCTTTAAAACTGTTGTCTCCATGAAGTCTTTGATGAGCACAACCTTCTCTCCATTGCCAGGGGAGCTGCTGGGTGTAGGGAAGAATGCTCCTCAGCGGACCTTGAGCCTCTCCTTCAGAAGGCACTTGAGGGTGTGAGGCTCAGACAAAGGCCCTGGTCTCATTTGTCACAGTATGGCCCTTGCTCCATGGCTCCAGCTATATCATCTGGGGAAAGCCCTGACCTCCTGGTTCAATGCTTTTATCCCCTAGGGGTCCCCAATTCTTTATTCTTCCGATGTGCTCTTAAATGTTCAGAAAAATTAAGGAAATGCAGTCCCTGATGGGTATTTCACAGGATTTTATAAAGGCAAAGTGGTACCGAACTTCTAAGAATTTTCTTAGGGCTGGCGTGGTGGCACGCACCTGTAATCCCAGCTACTTGGGAGTTTGCAGCCAAAGGATTGCAAATTTGAGGCTATCCTTAGCACTTTAGTGAGATCCTGTCTCAAAGTAAAATTTTGAAGAAGGGTTGGAGGTGTAGCTCAGTATTGAGTACTTGAATAGCAGGTGCCCTGGGATAGAGCCCCAGCATCCCCAAACCCCCAAAAGATCTTTCTTAATTAAAATCCATGTTCTCTCTACAGGGTCTGGGGTCAGCTCAATGGCACAGCATGTGCCTAGTACATGTCATGCCCTGGGTTTGATACATAGCATGGCAAAAAATTTGTTTTCTCTGCAACATTCAACCTTGGATTATTTAGTGATGGGAGATGCCTAGGACACCTTGCAGACCCTTTGTGCTCCCCTTTTCCATGCCCCCTGCCTCACATTGGTGAATTCCCTAACAGTGGCAAAGTGTGGTGGGGAAGGGAACCAACTCCGGGCAAGGCCTCTGCTTCTAGGCTCTGGGGGCAGGAGCAACAGAGAAGTGAGGAAGGAATGACTGTCTCAGAGGGGCGCACAGCGACCCTTCAACTCAACTGCCACTCTCCAGAGGCAGGACTGGACACCTAAAGCACAGCTCTGTTTTCTCTGTAAAAGGATGTTGCTCCTGGGGGGATGACAGGCAAGCGGACAGTAGTAGCCTGAAGGTAGAAAGCACAGTACGCATGCTAGAAAAGCCACAGAGGGAAGGTTGGTTCCGAGGAGTCTGAGGTACAGTAGAAGGTCCACCAAGAGGTCTTCATGGAGGCGGTGGAGGAGATGGCTCGTTAGCCTCATGAGAGAGCAGCAAAGGGAAGGCGAGAACAAAAAGATGGAAATAAGAAAACATAGGGCATTCTTGTCAACAGTAGGAAAAAGGCACCCAGGCACCTGTTTAAAACGCAGGCCACCAGATCCTGCCCCAGGGATCAGGCGGCCTCAGGGATCAGGTCTGCAGTGCGCCCAGGAAGCCCAAAGCTTGGAAGCCTCAGGAGCCCGGCTGGGATGGCACTCAGTCTTCATGCTTCGTGGAAACCAGTGAAGACAGAGCACCTCAGTTTAGTTTCCATACTTGATTTAGAAAAGGATTTATAAACTCGATTATTTACAGGTTGTAACAGGCAATGAGAGACGTTGATGGGATTTAAGTGCAAATGGAAAACTGTCCCTTCCAATTTTAAAAGAGAAGCAATAAGCCCCAGTCATTGTTGCCATCCAAGGCACCAGAGCCTCTTATTTCCAAAAGAAATCTGAAATCTGAGTCTTGGATACCCTCTCCCTACATTATTAAATGATAGATTAAAATGCCACGAGCATCACATAGTTCCACCAGGGTCAGCAGTTGGCAAGGTCAGAGGGGACAAATAAAATCGTATGTATCTGGACTTGAGTGATAGACCAAAATTACATTTTAATAGGTAGCCAATGAACAAGAGGAGGTTTTGCAGCAAAGGACTCTGGTTTGTTTTATTTGTTTGTTGTTGTTTGGTGTTGAGGATTAAACCCAAGGACTCATGTATGCTAGGCAAGTGCTCATCCACTGAGCTTTCTCTCTAGTCCCAAGAAGGCCCTGGAACAAAAGAGGACTTTAAGAAGGTTTATGTGGCTTTGTATACCCTTGGGATGGATCAGAGAAGGGGCTTTGGACAGGAGTTCCTAGGATGTTTTTTCAATTGTGCAATGGAATGGAGAAGAGAGGGTGATGATGTCAGGAAGTAGGAATGCATGAGATCTGATTGGCTGTGGAAGGAGGACAGGAAAAGTGATTCTGCAGGTTCCTCTGCATCTAAATATGTACTACCTCCAAGCTTCCTTTTCCTTTAATAGGCACTTATTTTCCATCTTCACTCAACAAAAAAGTTCATTTCATTCTGATCCGTGCCAGCTTAATGATGAAATTTAAAATCACTTTTTTAGGTAGAAAAAAAAGCACAGACAAAATATTGTACAGTATCTATAATAAATGCAAAGAAATCAATACAAACAAAACTTGGCTTTAGCAAACTGTACATACATAAATATTTTTTATACTATAACATTCAACTTTTTTTCACATAAAGCCTTCCATGACCTTATTTATTACATCTGGTTTTCCTTTACACCTTTAAAAAAAGTGCCTTGTGAATTTACAGCTTGTGCTTCTAAAGCAAAGGTTAGAACATCATGCCCAAAAGGAAAACAAGGTAAAAAGGAAGCTGCCATATAAGCTCTTAAAAATCGTATGTTACAAGGTTCTAAAATCTCTTCAGCACTGATTGGTTGGTAGATTGTACGATACTGACATGGAGCCTGGGAAGGTCCTTGGTTTACTGGGTGGGTGGAGCAGCACCATGGGAAAGCTGCCCAGGTGGTCTACTGGAGTCCTTGGCTATGCACTGAATGGGCCAATGGCCCAGAATGCACGAGTCCAGGGAACTTTGGATGTCCTTACTTTAGTGCTAAGGCTCAGAGTCTGGAACAATTTCTTCCAAACCTTCCATTTACTCTCCTTCTGTCCTTGTTTATCAACCACATCTGAAGCCGTGATTTGCACACATGGATACGGAGGAGAGCTAAAGCTGCCACCTCGAGGGCTTCTGCCAAGATCGAATCCTCTCTGATGGTCTGGGATTGCTGTTGGCCGAATCTTCCTGATGCTACCGACACTTCTGAAGATAGCATCTGCTTGGTTCAGAGTGGAGGAGGACCATTTGTGTATCTGAGCATGGGGTGGAATGACCGGGCGAAATTGTTGGAGAGGGCACAACTGTAGTCTTCCTCTGACATCGGTACCAGGCAGGCGAGCCCGACGAGGAGCAGCAGGAGGAGCTGAAGGGGGAGAGCCGCCCGGAGGACTCTGAGCAGGAAGGCTCGGCCTGACCGAGCTGGCCGTCGCTCAGAAAGGGAGGAATCGGAGCCACCTTTTGTGGACCTGACAGAAGAATCAACATAAATAACTCAAATAACAGCTTTTTGTTTCTGCACCTTCCTGGAAGCCAAAGGGCCATGCAAAACACAACCCAACTTGGCAATGGGTGGCCATCCTTCGGCAGTATGTCCATCACTCCCCCCACCAAAGGAGGAGTTTCTGGAAACTTCCCTAACAAAATATACACATGTTGTCAGTCAGCTAACAGCAACTAACTGGGTTGAAATTCCACTCCTTTTGTCTCTTATTTTGGTAAAATTTTTTCTATCAATAAACATAAATGCTCTACATGCAGTATACCAGCATAAATTGAGGAGATCCAGGATAATTAAAGTGTAGATGTCTGAGGCAGTACATTTTTGCTTTAAAAATATCAGCATATTGTTAGGCAAAGTTAGTTGTTGCGAGAGAATCATACAAAGAATCCCATCTAGCCATTCTGGATATGCCAAAATCCACACCCAAAGGTAAAAACCGTCCTACTCACTTGACACAGACCCATGAGAGTTTATTTAGAGTCTACCTGGCTTCATCTTGCACTGAACCAGCGTTTGGCCTGACACCAGTGGGTTCCAAAGCTGTGTGAATAGGAACAGCAATGGCATTCATCTTAGACCTGTTGCTGAAGGACACAGAGCTCAGGCTGATCCTGCTGCTAAGTCTATGGCTTTGGGAAAAGGACACCATTTCTGGAGTTTGTCATCTCGAAGGCCCCTTCTAGACTCAATGTTCCCTACTTTCCTAGCTTGCATTTATCTTCCTTTTAATTAGTGCACTTGAGAGTGAGCAGAAATTTCAGTGTTCATAATAAAGAGTGCCTGGGAAATAGTGAATATGGAAGTAGCTCCTGAGTTGGGTGTGACTGTTTTCTCTTGGGAGCAGTCATTAGCATTTTGTCTGGTCACTGGTGGACAAGATGAAGACATGAATGCTGTTTGCAGGAGGTGTTTTGTATGCACCGCACCTACCCAACGCAGTATGAGCACAAAGAACAGATGTACGAAGGAGACAGTCCCATACGCCAAAGATGAATTACCTAATGAATTACCTAATATCACAAAAGGTAAAGATACCAAACGGGAGGCTGTTGGAAAAATATAAAGATGTAAAAACTGCATTAGAAACTGCAGATTTAGCTCATAAGAAAACTTTACATTGTGCTTCCCTATTAGCTGTTAATTTCTAAAGACAGATTACCCTAGTATCCATGGGAGATAAATGGCAGCTGAGAAAATAAGTGTTAAGATAAAAATCACATATAATCCCCTTAGAAGGGAACACAGGGACTGCTTGAAACTCTCTTATGAAACCATCAAAGTAAGACGAGAGACAGACTAGGTCTGCAGAAGACCCAAACAGCCCTGTACTGCACTCTTTCTAGCAAACTTCTTGGAGTGTAAAGAAAAAAAACTATTTTCACATGCCTAAATGAAAACTTTGTTGTTTCTGAAGTCCACAACTAATGGCGGCATAACCTTTGAACAACTTGCTTCACCTCTGTGTCCCCACCTCGTCACTGACCTCTTCAAATGAGATCTATGGTCTTCCAACTTCTAAGTTCCAGGTTTTATATGATTTATGACTTCTAATTTGTCAGTGTTAACAGTCTCCCAACTGAGAGGCTACAAGAGTTCAATCACCATCTAGTGGTCGTATTGCTTAACTACCTTATGGTAAGCCCAGTAAGCTGTTCCTAATGAGCTGGAAAGAGGAAGGGGGGGGGGGGGATGTTTTGTGGAAATACAGTAGAGCATAAAATAAATATGTTATATACTTTACAAAAGGAAGGGAAAACAGAAGCAAAGCAAGCTGCCTAATTATAAAATTCTCATCTTGAGATCAAGCCTCTTTAGAGAGTATCTAATCCATCTCCTAATTTTGGAGATAAGTAGTTAAGGATAGTTAACATTTATTCTCCAGATTGCTAGGCAACACTCTAAGCATTTATCTTGGATTCTCTCATTTAATCTCACAACAGACCTTTGAGGCTTATTAGCTGCAGTTCATGGGTGATGAAAAAGAGGCTCAGAAGGTGAGACAGCTGGCCCACGTTTACCTAGCCAGCAAGTGGCATAAGAAAGATTTCAAACCTAACATGTGAACTACCAGAATTCATACTCTGTCAAGAGCTAAATGACTTGCCCCAAGTCCCATGACTAAAGGAAGAGCTTTAGCAGGAATCAGAGTTCCCAAATCCCTGCCCACCACACTCTTGATGAGGCCATGATTTGTTGGTTGGTGATTATGAATTATAGACACACAGGTCATATTGATGTCTCAGGTATCTCACACAAAGAAGCAAAGAAGAGATATTTGCATCTGAAGGTATTTTAAAGTGTGTGTGTTTTTTTTTTTAATCTAAAATGCTTCCAGTCATAATAATAAAGCCTCAGAATATCACACCTATCACCAAGTCCTTGTATGGACACGGGAACATTGTTTTCCAGGTACTTCTATAATCATGACCAAGTAAATTAGTCTGTATGGCTTTCAGTTTTCTTATTTGCCCTAGTACCCTAAAATGATTTTCAGTCTGACAGTTTATGCTTCAATGTTTTGTTTCAAAATATCTTGAGAAGGGTGGAATAAGCTACCCACAAACTCTGGATTGTGTTTTTCTTCAGCCTATCCTTCCCTTGATGTGAAAATATGCATTGGCAAACACTAGTTACCACCTGTAACTGGGTGAGCTAGAACAGAATGACAGGCAAGAGCTCCCTCCTGCCTCATTTCCAAATATCTAACTGGCTCATTTTCAATAGGAGACAATTAAAGACTTTAGTGATGGAGAGATGTGTGTACAGGGTTGATAATGCAATCCAACGGAACTGGTTAGCCCCTCTTTGTCAATCATTAGCTCTCTTGAGCAATGAGGTCAAAGATCAAGATCAAATCAAAGGCTGTGCATGGACTAAATTACTCCTGAGAAAAACTAATAAGGTCACCATTTTGGGGTACACGGGCTCACATGTTATGGAGGCTTTTGGAGGACATGGCACATTTAACAGCATCAGAGCATTTTTTACTAAAATGTAAGAGGTGCATAACTTGTAAAGTTGAAGAATGCCAACCTAGGGAGCAGTAAATGGACTAAGAGAGGGTCAAAGAGAACAGACAGTACCTAGTGACTGTCCCCACAGCTGACTGCTCTTAAAAATGTCCAGTCCATCCAAGAGATAAGTGTCCACCTGGCTAGGGGTAACTACCAGTTTCAACACGCTCATATTTGGGTCTTGCCAGTGATGCTGTTCTAGGGATCTCAGTGCCAGTAAGTTAATGATCGCAAAGTGAAAGGGTATTTTTAACACTCATCTATGGACCTAAGGTCACCCAAATCGTGAGAGTCTTGGGAACTTGTTGACTAGTCACTGGTCATTCCCCATTGATCTTACCATGTCAGTGCAAGCCAGTTCTGGTTGTATTTAGAAATGAAAACTTAAACATGTGAAAATACTCAAGGAAGTTGATGGATGGAGGTATTTTACGTAAATCTGTCCAGGAAAACATGGGTTTCTTCTCTTCTGCAAATACTTATTTGTTTTTTCTCATTAATCTCACTCCAAATTTGGAGTAAATAATTGCCCAGGTGTTGCTGTTTTGTCCCTGACCCAAAATACATATCAGCTGTGGGAGAAGGTGGATGGTAAGGGAGGAAGCACCTGACACCACCCCAGGGAAGACACTTGCCTGACAGAGGTGTGAGATCCCAAGTGCCATCGCACAGAACGCAGCTCACTTGGAAGTCAATGGAACATGAGCTAATTTTGTGCATATATTGTTTACAGTGGAGTGAAAAACACTTTCCAATTATTTTTCTTCTTGCTAGCTAACATGGGCAGTATTACCATACCAATTATTATAGTAATTTATTGTGCAGAAATATCTAGGTTCTCCATGATCTTACTGCCTGCCCTTACAGTTTTTGAAACTGCAGTGTTTACTGCAGTTTTATTTACATATAAAAATACGTGGTTCAGAAGACAAGTTCCCAGAATCAATTTAGGACTTCAGTCTTTTTGTTTCAAACCGAACCTTCTAGCTGCTCCTACACTACCTCAGGCAGCCTGGGGATCTGTCGTGTGAGGTCCCCTACCCACCAACAGCCCTTTGGTAGAATGGTATTGTCAACATGACAGGGTTAACCCAGGAGAGACCTGAGTTTCTACCCAGGTTCATGTCTCTAATTCCCAGTGTCCTTGTCCATACACTGAGGAATGCAGCCATGCATAGGATAGATGAGGTAATATAACACAACACTTAGAACACATTAAGTACTAAATAGATTCCAGCAACTTGTCATCATTATCTACATAATTATACCATGGGTATGTTCACTCATGCCCCTGGGGACTGGCTGAATTTAGCCTCTTCTCTCAGGAAGCATTCCTGATTTACTAAGAGCGATTTCAAAAGGTGTGACAAATTTCTCCAATGGCCTGACTTGTTCCCCAAAAAGAGTAGGAAAAGGCTGCCTCAAAACAGCAAAGCAAAGACCCTACAGCTGTCCTTGGAGTATGGGTGGGCAACTGCCTTCCAGGGCAAACTGCTTTATGCTGAGCTCTTTGAATTCTTGGAATAAAGTGATTCCTAGGAAGAGTGCCACAGAAAAGATTTGAAAACAAATTCCACAAGAAACGGAACAGCACTTTGAGCAAGACCTTACTGTACATGCAAAAGCACCCACTGGTTTGCTTAAATCTGTTTGACTACCTCAGATGGATTTTAAAATGAAGCCTTTTTTTCATTCCAGTATTTCAGCCAGTATTTGCCACTTTCATTCCATCTTACTTCTACTAAGTGCCAAAGACTAAGGGTGTCCACAGCAATTCTGCATTTTATGATTCTCAGCTTTAGGATGAAGACATCATTCACTGTATCTGGACTGCAGAGCAATTATTTTTTTTTGTCCTGCTGAAAACTGGAGTGAAATCTTCTCATTTGTCAACTTCAACTCATCTATTCTAGAGTTTTGAGGCAGTGACCAGGTTAGAAAATTTTGAGTCTCACATAGGAAACTTGTAGCAGATGGACCATCATACACATTGCTTTGAAGTACATTTCTAAGGTATGCTTACCCTCAAATAAAAATCATGAAAGTTATGAATTATTATGTGTGTGAACAGATTTTTTTTTCAGTTTCTTATAATTTCAGGAAGTATCAAAAGCTTTTTCTTATTGGTGCAGCAAAGTTCTAAATTCTGATACACTACAAGTCTTTTAATGAAAGAAACCATATTGCTAATTATGTAGGCTTAGGACCTAAATATAGTAGGTGTTCAGGAACTACTGACCCCAATCCATATGCAGGTTTAGAATATTAAATGAGGGCATAGAATTGTCACCATTCAAACCAAACTAGCATATGTAACAGGCTAGTATATTATGGAGACACCAGGAGACATGTAAATAACCACTCTTTAAATGAACACCCAGTCTCTTTCAACACAGTTCCTCTTCCTTCTCAGAAAAAAAGTGTGTCTAAAATGTTCTCATTGAAGATAATTGAGGGCAACAGTCTGACCTCCTGTGCTTCAGCAATAACCCTTCAAATTTGCTGGACCAGTGCAAGATCAAACACAAGGTATCTCAAGTTGCAGGTAAAGGGACATCATGGCAACAGGATTGCAAGGGAAGGTCACTCTCCCCTGGAGTCCCTATAGTTCCCCGTCAGGGTTGGATGAACCCAAGCCCAGGTTGTGAGGGGTTGAGAAGCCTAGGAATATTCAACTGCAACCTGTCTGCCAAGGTGTCTGATGAAGGACACCAACTGGGTATTCCACCCCTCCTGAGGAACCAAGTGGACATTGTGCTGAATGCTCAGAAAGGTGTTAATCAACAGTGCAGGCACAGCAGAGCTGAAAGGTGCCTTGTGGATGTGGCAGTGAGAAGGTGGCTATCCCAGCCGCGAAGTCCTGTTAGGAGGCATGTGGAAGCACCTGCCACCCTAAGAGACATGAGGGCATTTGATGCTTCAGAAGAGCTGTGGCCTGTCCAAAATAGCTGGGGGAGCCCACGGATGTGGAAACCAAAAGGTTATTTCTACCCGTGTTGAACAAGAGGGCAAGAGATTTTCACTTTCTCAACTCCACCATTTGGTTTGACTCAAGAATTGTGCTCTGGTTTCCTCAAACGAATGCTATGGGGATATTCTTCATCTCTGCTCTTGGCACATTAGCAAGGAGCGGGGAGAAGAGGGATTAGACATCACAGCAGTCTGTCCATAGTACACAGCTCTCTTTTGCTCTAGGGGCCTAAGTAAATATCAGAGTCCCTTCAGGTGTCCATCCTCACCTTCAGAGTCCCTGGGAGTTTTTCTCCAAATTTCATTATTGTTATTTTGTTTTGGGAATAGGAAAAAAAAAATCCATTAAATTGTCTTCAAACAAAAAGGAAAGGGAAAAAGGGAGACTTAAAACCAGAAAGCATATCAAAATCCTTTCTGCATGACCTCAGTGGAGTGGTAATGACCAAAGGAAAAGGCCAGTCCCTTCAGTCCACAGCTGGAAAACGAACGCTTACTTGGGGGTTGTTGACAGTTCTACTTTTCCTCATCCCCACCCTCCTTCCAGGAATTTTAATTCCTGCTCAGTGGAGAGAAGTTTCCAGTGGGACAAATACTTTTACAGTGAATTGCTTGGGATTAGAATGAAAAAAAAAAAAAAAGAAAAAGAAAAAGAAAAAAGAAAGAAAAATCTAGCTTCAAGGACAATATTTTCATTAAAAAAAGAAAAAGTTTTCTGGGGAAACATGAGCTGGTTAGTGGAAGGGCGAAGGAGCACAGACATCACACCAACGACAAAGGCAAAGCACGGCTGACTCGGACATGGGGATCTCAGGTGAGGCGTGGAGCAGGGAGCACAGCTCAGAGCAGCTCCAGGGAGCACCAGGCAGGGTGCTGGGCGCTCCTGGGTCCAGGGTGAGAGAGTCTGCCAAGTGTGTGGAGGGTGAGTGGCTGAGTGTGCTGGCTCAAAGGGCGTTTGAGGGCAAGCGGAAGAGAGAGAGGGTGCTTATAAATTTTAAGTGAAGAATACCAAATTAGGACTTGTCATTTTGAGAATCCAAAACCCACAATCTGGATAAAACAGGAAAATAAAATAAAAAGTTGGGGATGTTAGTATATTTTATGCAGATTTGTGGGCTCTGTGAATGGTAAAGTAATTCATTGATCGATTACCTGTCTTATTGTAAAATCTAGAAAGAAAGAGGATGATAAAAGTCTGCCATGAATCAAAGGTGGTTGTGTCCCAACTGGACTGAGTCCTTATGGACACGCAGGGTACACTTGGTTGGAAAGAACCAGATGAACTATGTGCAGATAAAATTTGGGTGGGGGTCCAAGGATTTGTGTTTGCATTTAGAAACAACTCTTCCAATTTATCAGGAAAGGGTGTGGGCAGAAATGAGTGACATCTCAACTACCCTGAGGCAGACCACAGGCAAGCCCGCCTACATCATGGACCATTTTCATCATCCTCTTGGAGTTCTAGAACAGTGTGGAAACCAGGAGAACAAGGTACCTGCTATTTGGACTGCTGACAGAGGGTCCAGGCTGTGAGAGACTACATTTGCCTCGTGGCTGTTTGCAATGAACAGGGGTAAAGAAAGAAGAATGTTCAGTCCAGGCAAATAAAGACAAGCTACTGATGAAAATCAAACTAAAAGTGCAGCAAAGGAACAACAAACCAAATGAAATGATCAGTACCCACGGATCAAGGAAACTGGCTTTTCTTGTGTGGAAGAAATAAAATAAATTCACATCTACATGATCGATCATTAGAGAAACATAAGCCGTGGCGTTCCTACTACCACAGGCATGATGTCACCCACTTTTCATGGTAGAAGCTCAAATGACTGTGTGCCACTCGGTGTCTCCATATATTTACTAACTATAAAATTAGGTGCGCCTCAAAGACACTTTACATACTTTTTTTCACCTTTTGGAACACTACAACAGTATTAAAATGTTGGATTGTTAGATGATGTTGTTGTTTGTTGTGATGGAGACAAGAAGTTATAAAAAAGGTAAAATTTGAATGGAAAAGCCAGTATTCCTTCACATTCTTAAACTAGGATCTACAGGAAACTAGTGAATGTAGTAAAAACAATCCTAAAACGGATAATACAGTTGTCAGCATAGAACATAAGTGTATCTAACAAAAAAAGTACAAATGAAATCATTACTTCTAAGAACTTAAAATGGGGTGAATAAAATCATAAAGCCAGACTTAAAAAAAAAAAAAAACAACAACAACAAAAGAAAAAACAAGCTTCTATTTACACAGAGAAATCAAGGTATAGAGGGTAGCAGGGGCCAAATTTATCTTTTTGTCCTCACTGTGCTCTGGTGAGGGGCCTCCCACCAGGGCCCTGAGGGTGGGTCAGCTCGAGTTGTTGCCACTTGAGGGCAGAGCAGTCTCGAAGCAACTTCAGGACCACCAGTCAGAAGCCCCTGGGCTGGAGGAGCAACAGAACCTCACTTCAGTGGACGCACAGGACCTTCACTGTGCCCACCTCTGGCTCAGGCACTTCTGCACCTGGCAGGCAGCCCACCTGGGCTAGGTGGACATGGCAGTGGTGATTTGAAGGAAGGAGCCACTGAAGGGACACATGAGCACCATTCTGGAAATGGCCATTTGAGCAAAAGCAATATATATATATATATATATTTTTTTTTTTTTTTTTTTTTTTTCCTGCATACCAACCACACGTTGAGTCCCGATTCTTTTGAAAAACATAACTGTTGTTTTCCATTCCTGAGCGCATGCTGGAAGGGCACGCGGCAGGGCAGAGGGAGGAGCTCTATACTGGTGACAGCCCTCTCCTGTTTGGGGACTCCTGCTTTGAGCCTGTGGACCCTGTGATAGGCACAAACAACTCTCATACTCCAGTGTCCCCCTCCCCTTGGGTGACCTGAAAATGAACAGTGAAGAGTTACCGATTTCTGTCTGTTCGGGGTGCTTCTTCCTGATGCAGGACTCACAGATCCCGAGGTGTCCAGCTCATCAGCAGAAGACCAGGAAGACAAGTCCTACGAGGGGAAAAGTTCTTTGGCCACGTCCCAGAGCCATGGGGGCTCTGTAGACACAATGCATTTCCCACCCCAGCCCTACCCATCACTTCATCTTCTCCCTAAGAATCAGATCATTCCTTGTGAAAAAGGGAATCAGACCACTGCAAGAACAGGACCTAACCCTTCTAGTGCATTGAGGCTTTCTAAGCTTGGCCCTTCTGGAAAGCAGAGCTACAGTGTTATCATTGCAGCTTTAATTATTTCTTAGGGACATGGATGTGAATAAGCTGATAATGGTTTGGGAGAGGAAGATGTCTGCCGGAGGGCTGCAGCTCACTCAGACCCATCACTGAAGTCAGAAACAAATGACAATCATCTAGGAGCATGCCTTGAGGAATCAAAGAAAGCCTGTTACTTCTGGCACAGCTGTTACTCAGAACAGGTGGCTCTTGTGCATCCTTGTAGGACAATGCATTTGTGTTCATGAGAGGGTTTCACAACTCAAAGTTTGCAATCTCTCCACGCATTGCTGGACCTACAAGTCTTTTTCTTAAAACAACAATACTACTATGACAGAGTGACTTGAAAAAAAAGATAAATGAGCAGAAGACCATTTTCTATGAATTAATTGCCCTATACATAAGAAGAACTCATGCTTCGTTGAATACAAAACTCTTGTGCGATAATTGGTTTGTTCCACCATGACTACAACTGAAAATGTGTGAATTCATAAATAAACAGGGGAGAATAAAATGCTACAGCAGTGGTGGTCACAGGTTTGGCAGTAAACAATTATGAGACATCTTTGGGATTGAGGAGAATCAATAGTAGAGTCCTGTCATGAAAATTTATGAGTCTGCTTTTTATTTTGAGGCAGGGTTTGGAATAGTGCTGGAGGTGGGCACCCATTCCGGTAAGTGCCACATTGGAAGCCTTTCTACCACAGGTGTAAGTAGAGGTCTGGTTCGGCTCACCTGCTGACTGCTCGACATGTCCAATAACTTCTCCAGATCCTTGATATGCCGACTGACCTCCTTCAAGAGAAGTTTCAGCCGGTTCCCAATAACATGGACTTTTTCTTTGGCTTCTAAACAGTCTGTACCTTCGGCATTCACCAGGAGTTGGCCAGACATGTCTTGCAGAGAGGCCACTCTGAGTTGGGACTCCAACAGCTCACGCCTTATTTGCTAATGTACAGAATAGGAAATATTTTTCTAAGAATTTGGGATAGTTGGAGTAAGTTCCCAAAGTGGGCAATTATACCTGATCATCAGAATGAAGAGCTCACCCCCAAAACAGCTGCAGCCCATGGCCTGGGAATCGGGGACTGAGGTTCTATTCCTGCCTCTGCCAAAAAATGCTCACCAAGGCATCTGAATCTCTCTGATCTCAGTTTCTCATTGGCTGCATGGTCCCAGTAAGTGTTATTATAAGGTTTAAATTGGGCAATGTGTGTGAAAATACTTAAAATGTAAAGTGACATGCAAATCAATCTTAGTCTTTTAAACAGAAAAACAAAACAGCTAGATATAACAAAATTCAGGTATTTCTAGGCATACTCTGTTATCTGGTCATGATTTTTAAAAAGATACAGGGTGAATTACTCACAGCTCAATGCCAGAGGTCAGGGTTGAATAAAAATACATCTGCATTACTATTTCCTCTTGGTTTCTAAGACCCTTATGGTGCTGAATTAAAAGCTACCAATTTCGTAGTTCAGGTCAGTAACTCTTAAAAGTTAAGATATAACATTTTAAAAACACAGAAAGTCACAAAGTGCAAGGCATTTTTCTCCTAATGGAACTCAAATATACTTTCTTATCATCTATCAAAGTCACAAAGTACAGCATATCTTATATCATCCCAAGATCATAACAACAATCTACACAGCCTAGCATGGAAGAAATCTCTTACTCAACAGAGAAATTAACGATGGAAGTAATTCTTCTTTTGTTGCACTTATCAATAAATTGCTTAGCCAATAAAAGGAAATGATTCTATAAGTCAATTTCTGTTTGAATTTAGTGTGAGAAAAATATCTTGATCCTTAAGAACTGGTATGTTTTGTTTCCATCAGATAATGACAGTGAGTGAACTCACTATGTTTCTCTTCAGTTTTGCTTTCAGAAAGCTTAGTGACAAGGTTCATGCTTCATCAGGTCCTCTTAACAAGATCTATTAACAATTTGAATTCTTTTAATGTTCTTTTACAACAAGCCACCACATAAACTTTTGGGACATAGATACAACATATAAGGAACAGGCTAAAAATAAGCATAATTCATCAAAAGCAGCTATGATAAACATAAGATAATTAGTACAACTAGGTAATGAAAGCTAAGATCAATACAACTGAGCAATGGCTGAAGTTGGCAGATGTCATCTTCTATGCACGTTTGTTTCACAAAAATTGGAAATCATAGGAGTTAAATTGGGGACTTAAGTTAGAGTATGAGAGATTATAATGCAAAAAGTTTAAAAAAAAAAGTGCATTCCTGCTAAAATCAAGCAGAGGCCACCAGAGTTCTTACCATAAGCTGTTTATGTTGGTCCTGAAGTATCTCTGCATCAAGGCTGGCATCGATAGGGACAATTTCATTTTTCCTCCTGTCGATGTTCTCCAGCATAAGAAGCAAACCATGGCTCATTTCATGGAAATCCTACCAAAACATACAAACCGCGGATAACATATTTTTCTAGAACATATTTCCATTCTTTCCAATTACTACTATTGGTAAATGCATGTTGATTTTTAACATCAGATACACGACTCCTTTCTGAGAGAGGCCCTGGTGCTGATGATCTAATTGTGAGTTCAATTTCTTACCAAAAGCAACTCAATTATTGCTTGGGGGAAAATTTAGATATAAACTGCTATTGAAATACTTAATTTCCCAAAGGAAGAGTTGCACTAAGAGACAGTTTGGAAGGAAGAAATTCTCCTCATCTCTCTTTTAGGTATATGCAAATCTTCCTATGTTTGAAGGCCTAGGTCCAAACCCATCTCCCCTTCACTCACCCACCTGCTTAGTGATTCAGCCTACTGTCAAAGAGGGTCTCCTGAGAGACAGCCCTGCACTGGAGAGCATGCAGGGTGCACAGCTTGGCACCTGCTTTCAGGGAGTCTTCACATCCTGTCATCTCACTCTGCTCACAGTATGACCCACGCTCCTGGCCAGGACCTGCAGTGCTCTTTGACATCTGGCTCCTAGCCTCTTACCCAGACCTTCTTGCTTTCTGACTTCCATTTCGTCACACTGGCTTCTTTCATATCTTAAAAGATGCCATGCCCTTTTCTGCTTCTGGGGCTTCTCATCTATTGCATCTCCTTCTTAGCAATATCCTTCCATGGTTGATTCAAAGGACCACAGAATGTGACTGACCTCCCTCCCAAAATGGCTTTTCTCAGTCATGCTTGTCACCCACATCTGTAAGTGTTTTGGTTAACTATTTCCTTGCATTGTATTTGTTTTGTCTTCCCAACAAAAGCAGAGACTATGCTGTGTCACAGCTGCTCAGTGATCTATCAGGCTCAGTGGAAACAGCAAGTTATTGTAGCATGAATGGATGAATAAATATTGCAATATCTTCCTTTGATCTTCAGGAAGGGTCTGTGTGCTCAGAAGCAAGTGTGAATGAAGGAAGGAAATAAATGAATGAGTCAAAGAAGGAATGGCAGGACTGAGACAAATGTGGGGAATGGTGTCTTTTTAGATGGGCAGAAAATGAGATGAGTCCTTGCATCTTGGTCACGAATACAGATTCTCCAGTACTATGAAAAGTTTGGGAGTACAGTTCTCTCACTCAGACACTGATTTGGGGAGCAATTGCACCCCTAAAGTAACTGAGGTGTGAATGTGTGGCTCCGAGTTTCCAACTGCCAAAGCCTCCCCACCTGGCACTGCATCAGTGCATCCTGCAGCAGTCCCCGCCAGTCCTCCAGCAGAGAGCACACCCGGTCCCAGCGCCCATTCATCTGGGACAACCGATCCTGCAGGTCCCGGCTCTCCTTACTGTCAGCCTGGGTGAACTCAGAGCTGCAGAGATTGATGGAGAGGATGATGGCTTTGCGGTGGTCCACGGCTTTCTGAAGCTCCTTAAAAGAGAAAGGTAAACAATCAAACAAGGGCAATAATGATGAAAACATTTTTGAATGTAGTTTAAGACTCTGGAAAATGTTCTACTCCTATAGAAAGATCCATTTATTAAAATAGGCCTTAGCGGCTGAATGTTTTCCCTGGTAAGTAGAGGATGATATATAATGCGGACGGGGGTGGGGAATGAGAGAATAATGGGGGAACTTTAGAATATGTAGAAGAAAATGAGAGGGAGGGGGAGTATGAAAAATGGTGGAATGAGACAGACATCATTGTCCTATGTACATGTATGATTACACGAATGGCATGAATCTACATCATGTACAACCATAGAAATGAAATTATGTACCCCATTTGTGTACAATGAATCAAAATGCAGTCTGTAAAAAATTAAAAGCTAAATAAAAATAAATAAATAAAAGAGGAGGTAAACACACTTATCCCACAAAGTGGTTGTGCAACTTTAAATAAGTTAATGTTAGTAAAGCTAATAAATTTCACATGGTTACCAAAAAAAAAATAAAGTAGGCCTTAGCAGGACCATTAGTTTGGAGATGGTGACAGCCACTGAGAACCATGCTGTAATACAAGAAGTCAATAAGATGACACCTGATGACATGGACAGATCTTCAGAAAATATGGTGTAGGGTGAGAAATCCAAACCAGGATGGTATGTGGAACACAAGCATTCATACTTGCACACTCACAAAATCCCACAGTTTTTTGGGGGCAGATCCCAGGTATTGAACTCAGGGGCATTTGACCACTGAGCTACTTCCCCAGCTTTATGTCGTATTTCATTTAGAGACAGGGTCTCACTGAGTAGCTTAGTGCCTTGCTTTTGCTGAGGCTGGCTTTGAACACATGATCCTCCTGCCTCAGCCTCCCAAACTGCTGGGATTACAGGTGTGCACCATTACACCCAGCAAAACCCCACAATTTTCAAGAGTGCATATGAATGCAGAATGACTACTAAATATTTCAGAATCGTTGTCAAGGGTCTGAGGAATGGGAATGAAAATCAAGGAGTGAAAATAATAAATAAAGGCAGGAGGAGCCTTGCAGGAAGAAATGTTGACTCCACCCATGAACTAAGGAACTGACGAGCTGTTCCCTGTGCAGTAGTTCAGCTACAAGAAAACAAAACAGAAACCTGGCTCCAGTAGTTTTGGGCAGCAGGATACCTGCTTTAAAAACACACACACACACACACACACACACACACACACACACACACACACTCTTGTATAATCCTACTTCACTAGATTAATGGTGCTCAAACTCAAACTTGTGCGCATAAGAATGAAGTAGTGAGTCTACAACAGCAGGTTTCAGAGCCCGGAAGACACAGTGGCTTACTGGCTGAGATCACCACTATGTCCCAGGGCACATTCTTGGGATGATAAAGAGAATGAACTGGATATTTAATGAGCTTACCAGTTTAATTTGATGTCACCCAAAAAATGTGACTAATTTTTGGCTTTGTGCATTTCTAAACAATCTAGCACTCAATTCTAAGAACTTGAACACATATTAATTGTGCAGTGTCTGGGTGCTATTTAAACATCCACAGATCAAGTTTGTTGGGGGGGGAAAGCAATTCTGGAAATTATATCTACCAGGCTGCATTTTATTAAAATTTCTCACTAATTCTATTATGTCCCCAACTTGACTTAATTTTTCACTTTTCAATAGGTTCTTAACATCCTGGTCTATAAATTCAACCACAGAAACAGCATAAGGTTGAGAGATACCATGGAAAGTACTTAATTGTTCCACAGGTTTATTTATAAAAAACAGAGAGGAGGGATGAGGAAGGACTATAGGCTAACTTCCAAAGTCGTCTTTTTCTGCCCTCATCTCCTGAGGGCTCAGACTCTGGCCAGTACCTACTTTATCAACTTTCAAAGGAATTTGGTTACAATGAAATACTGTCCAGCTAGATTTAGGAACTCTAAAGAAAAATGCAGTTCAGTATGTAGATACTAGAAAGTGCATCTCCCCTTCAATGCTCTGTCCTGAAATTCATGGAGTTGGTGCAGAGATCTCGCTATAGGATGCAAGTGTGGGAATATCTATAGGGGAAGACTCATTTCTCTGTCTGAAAATTTAAAGCAATATAATACAACCACCCAAAGCAAGTCACAGAGATACCAACCCCCAAAGAACAGCATACACTACAACCACAGGAACCCAAATGCAGCAACGCTTAATTCTGAGCCTGGAGATTCTGGGTGGCAACATTCTGAGGAGGCGCACATTGGAATGTTCTTCAAACAAGACCCAGGAGCGGCTACTGAGCTATTAAAGAGAAACTAGGCTCTCGGTCTAGGGGATGCTTACAAGTTTCTGCATATGAACACAGCTCAATAGCTTAGACCAAGGAGTATTCAGACTCAGAGGTGAAGTTAAGGAAGCTATCTGAGCACTACACCCACCCAGGCCAAAATCCACAGAGGTGTTTAACCACAAATATTCAACAGTTGTGTTTGGTTTTACTCATTACAATAAAATGTTTTTGCCAAAACAACCATAAACTATTTTGGAAGTTTTGCCATTGTGAGAATTTCAAATGGTCCCATCAGGTCTCTTACAAATTCACACAAATACAATCTTGCAAAGGGTTTCTTTCCAGCTGTAGTTAAGAGATATGCAGGACTCTGATTATACTGATATTTCCCTTATATAGAGGTTAAACAGGTCTCAGAGGTGCCTGAATCTTTCATAAAACTTAAGGTACCAATTTCTTAAGGTACCAAGTCATTATAATATGATCCATCCCTCTGCTCTCCAAAGCTCCTTCATGAAACGCACGGATTGGGGATGGATGGGGAGAGAAGAGCGTTCTTGTTCATTTTGGTTAGATATCTTTTTCTGCTGCTCCATGAGGGTAACACAATCAGAGCCCCCAGTTCCTGAGCAGGTACCCCACGCTGCGGCTTTCTGCGTGTCTGTAGCAGGAGAGGGTAGGGGCAGCTACCTTGAGCTTTTTGATTTGGAGCTCGATGGTCTGAATGTCAGTGCTGAGCTCCAGTCGCTGGAGCTGCTCCAGTTCCTCCTCGGTCTCCCCCAGCCAGGCCCAGATGTGGTTCAGGTCCGAGTTGAACTGCTGCCATTTCTGAAGGTTCTGCTTCATCCTCAGCTCCTTGCTCAGTGCCTGGGCCTGCAGCAGCTCCCATCGGTCAATGACACCTGGCAAGACATGCCCAGAACAGTGAGTGGCTTTCTCTACCTGTGATATTAAGGGATGCTTTACTCAGATGGTGGTGGCTAACTTTAAGGAGCAACAGAAAGAACAGCAGCTCCACTGGACATTTCTCTTGTCATCGCTAAATGGGCACCATGGCTGTGCCTTCCCTATTTGTTTTTATAACGATAATGAAGTAAAAAAAAAATTAGCTACACTCTTGATGAGCTTTATGAAGAAATGAGTAGCCACATGCATGAAGGGATCATTCCATTCTTTTTTATACCAATAGAAATGCAACACATTATAATTATATATAATAGTGGGATTCACTATTACACATTCATACATGCACATGATATAACAGCATAATTTGGTCAGTTTCTTCTCCAGTACTTCCCCTTTCCCCATCCTCACCTTTTCCCTAGGCCCTCTCCTCTACTGTTCTTTTTATTTTCATAAGAACCCCCTCCCCCATTTTTCCCTCTTATTTCCTAAAGCTTCCAGATATGGGAGAAAAACATATGACCCTTGACTTTTGAGTCTGGCTCATTTTGCTCAACAAAATGCTTTCAAGTTCTATCCATTTTCCTGAAAATGACATCATTTTGTTCTTTTTATGAATGAATTAAGCTCTATTCCGTATACATACCACATTTTCTTACCTATTCATCCACTGAGGGACACCAGACTATTTTTATAGTTTGGTTACTGTGAATTATACTACTACAAACATGGGTATGCCTGAATCACTGTAGCATACTGACTTGAATTTTTTAGGAAAACTATCAAGGAGTGGTAAAGCTGGGTCATAGGGTGGTTCCATTCCTAGTCTTCTGAAGAACTTCCATACTGGAGATCCTTCTATTCTTGGTTCCTTCTTATAATAGACTCTGAGAGCATACATACATAAAGCTGACTAGCCACGTTAGAGACAGTTCATGCAAATGAGTGGAATGGGAAAAAACACCATGATGAACTTCACCTCCCGTCTCTGTCGTGGGAGACTAGTGGCTCACGGTGAGTTCTCAGGACAGACTAGAAGGAGGCTGAGCAGCCCAGTGGAACGTGGGTGTGACACAGTGCTTCAGGATCTTACATTGCATAATGCTTTGAATGAGCACCACGCACTCACCAGCTGTCTGGGCCTCGGTACTATTCAGGTTAACAAAGCCTGGAAAGTTGTCTTCCTCCTCCTTCAGTTTGTGCTCCAGTCGCCTCACGGAGTCTATGCTGCCACTGCATTCTCCGAGCAGTTTCATCTGTTCAGACATGAGAAACAGCTTCCCATCACCAAAACTCTCCCAAGGACAAGAGCTTCCAGGGACATACCTATGTACTCCCAGGGAGAGCAGTGGACAGACCTTTCTGTGCCACTTCACTAAAAATAGGCAAAGTTCAAAACCATGCTCTCTCAATAAGCGACAGATTCACATGACACCAAAAGCAATGCCTTTAAGATTTGCTCTGCATACGTGATTGGCAGGAGAAGCCCTCAGAATTTCTTTTAAATCCCTAAATCAGAACAGATTAAATCAATCTGGGACTTGAAATTCAGAGCCTCAGTTGGCAAGGCAATATATAATTTTTGGCAAGTTGCTCTCTGTTTCTCTTTCTTAAACTGAAATGTGGAAACACATTACCACAAATCTCATGAGGATATTTCTGCATTAAATAATTGGAATACTTGAAAGTATAAAGCAATACTAAAGTCGGTTGTTTTACAAGGAAATTTAGGCAATGTTTAATTGGTAACAAGGGACTGAATTCTAAAATCAAAGGAAATCTGCCAGATCCATTTTAATATCATCAATAATATTCCAATATTAAAAGGATAAATCACTTCAAGGCATTCCTGTGTACAGATCATAACACTCTCTATCAAAGCCCTTAAAACAGATAACGATGCTGTTGAGCTGCTCCAATTACTTTTGATTGAAGTTAAGTGCAATTTCAGTGATACCAGCATGATCATCATAAAATTAAATTATATATTTAAAGGTAGGCTTTTACTATAATAGAAGTAATCATAAGGACATTAATATCAACATTTATTGCTAGAAGAGTTACTTCCCTAGTTTCAAAAAGTAGTACTTGCGAATTGTAATTAGATAAATTACTTTTTCTTTCTTTCTACTGAGAAGTCTTTTAAATGTAAAAGATGATATGGGGCAGGTAAGAGATTTATTTGAAAATTATCTTGCTTGAGTATACGGAGGAGGAGAATGACTTGGTGAGTAACAGAAGCATCATAAGTAAAGTTATGAGAGATAAAATACATAGCTAATTGTTGCACAAATAAAATTGGTAATATACATAATCCCCTGCTGTCTTTTCCCCAAATCCCTCTTGTGAGTCACAACAATTGCAATTATTTTCTCCAGAATGAGCACACTAGGCACAGAGGATAGGGCTAGAGGTGTAGCTCAGTGGCAGAGCACTCGCCTAGCATGCACATAGCTCGGGTTCTATCCCTAGGACTGCAAAACAAAACAAAACAAAACACCCAAAAAACAGATTTGAAAAAGATTCCCAAGGCCATTCAGTAAATCAAAAACCCAGGAAAAGGACTTTAAAAAATTCCACATTAGTAATCTATTAACTAAAATCTTCTATTTCCAGGATAACCTTGGTCCAGAAATTATTAGTTGAATTTGGATAAATGCCTAATGACATTTGGGAGCCAAAGTTTTTTGTTGCATTCAACTAAAGGATCTTCCTAAGTGCTCAGTATAAAGGAACAGGCTGGTCATTAAAGTGGGCTCAGGACCTGAAAACAGACCAGGTTCTACTCAAACAGTAACTTTAGAAGCAAGGCTTTGTTCTGTAAATCCACCTTCCAGAGTTCAAGGACACTCAGAGTCCTCACACTGCAGACAGATTGTTCTTTGCAACTGAACTGTGATCCAGGTGCAGGTCAGGAGCAAGATGGTTAGTTACTCACATAGCCTTTGTAGCTGGAGTCCAGCTCTGGCCCTGTGGGAGTTTTGCTGCGGAGAATATTTTCAGTTTGCTGCATCTGGAAGCGGCTATCATCCAGAGCCTTGTCCAGTTGTCGGATCTGTGACTCCAGGGCGCTGCGATCTCCTGCAGTGCCAACCATAGAATACTCAGGGACCATGCTGTTTGACTGCATTTAAGTTTGACATTCAAGGAGAAGTTTCAGAAGTTATTTCAGCTAGGGCAGCATAGAAGGGGCATGTTGGGGGTAATTATAAAGCATATTTAGTACTACAGGGCTGGTGGGTTAGACGTTCAAGAGACTAAATCAGTGATTGTGCTTCCCTCGAGTGCCAGCAGCATGGACATTGAAAAGCGTTCTGCAGTTGATTCTGAATAGCCCTGAGTGTCCGCTCCCTCTCTCAGATGATCCCTGGACATCTGAATGCTGTGGATAGTGGAAGGCCTCTCTAAAAGTCTGAAATGGTGCCTGGCACTCCTCCGGGAGCAGGGGGCAGTGACCTCCCCAGCTTCTTCTGTGGTCACTTAGTAAGCAGAGGAGGAGGATGCGCTCTCTATCGTCCCTTTTCTGCACCATAGGAGACCAGAGCACCATGGAAGGCCCTGGTTGTTGGGACATTTAATTTAAAGAATGAATTCAAGTTAACCAAGAAAAGACTAGCTCAGAATAGACGTGGAGAGATCAAACTAGCAGTGATTTGCTTTTATCTAAAGTCTGAACAAAATTAGGAAAAGTTAAGATCTAAGCACTTCCATCTAGGCAGGGTCTTACTTATAGCCTAGATCTTGGTTCATTCTCAGAGTTGTGACACACTGTGTGTGTGTGCACACGTCTGTGTTTGCACTCATGAGTCTGTGTGTGTGTGTGTGTGTGTGTGTGTGTATGTGTGTGTATGTTTGTGTTGCAGTCTTCAAACTGAACAAGAATACTGATCATCAGAATGGAGCTGGCACAGGGTGAAAGCAGAAGAAGTATTAGTAAGTGCTATTAAATCTATTTATTTATTATTATTATTACTATTATTATTATTATTTTGCAAAAGAAGCCCTCTAAGGACACCTAGGCCAGGTCTCTCACTGGAAATTGCTAAGAAAATCACCCTGTCAGCAATGCCACCTCGCTTCCTGTCCTTTTGCTTGTCTTTAGAAATGGAAGGGCAGATTAGTAACTCCATGATTGTATCATGTCACTCTTGTCCCCATCCTCCCCAGTTACTGACCCTGGACTACCATTTGCCTAATACAATATTGAGTAAAAACATTTCCCCTTTTTTTTTATTTTTTTTTTTTTTTTTTTTTTTTTTTTTCTGGAAGAGACTGTTCTTTAAGAAATTGAAGGGCCAAGAGACTGTGGAATACATTTTTCATTTTATATTATTTTATAAGGCTCCTTAGATGAAAATGTTTTATGTTTAGAGCTGAAAAATAAGGGTCTCACCCATGTCTTACATGGGACCTCTAGGATGTGCAGGCTCAATGGAGGGTGTGCCCGGGTCACTCACCCAGCCAGAGGGAGGTCGCAACCCCCAGAAGCTGGTGCTGCCACCATCAAGTGGAGTGCCGGGCTCAGTGCTGAGGACTGGCTTTGCCTCTCCTGTTTCCTACTGGTAAGGGGCATCAGGGGTCTATGCTGAGTGAGACTGACTACCATTTGACAAGCCAGGAAGTTATTTCATTGCACTTGATTACTGAAATTGTATTCTCAGTGTCGGTCAACCGGCTGCTTTTTTCTAGCACAGCAGGAATTGAAGGAGGTTGTGCCTTAGCATGCTCCAGCCCCAAAGCTGTGAGAGACCCAGAAGCTGTGCTAGGAGAGGAGGCTGGTTACAGCAGGGGAGAGGAGGCTTGCTCTGGCCTTTCACGCCTACCAGAGGTATCTCTGATTGCATTTTCTGTGAGTCTTACATAGGCCTCGGGACTTTCAGGGACCACTACATCTGCAAAAAGAGCACAGTCTAAGTCGACAGCTACGTGCTGGAAGCATGATTCCCCTGTGGCAGGAAAATAACTTTCCTAGGGAAAAAGAGGAAGTTAGTTATTCTAGACAGATGGCACGGGGAGAGTGTGCTCGTTCACCAGGGACGTCCAGAAATGAATCCTACTAAGAACTCAAGTTGAAGGACAGCAGTTTTTGAGCTGGCCACTGTTCTAAGGACTCATTCATTCTCCCAGAAATCCTACAGTATGCCTGGTAGTATTACTCCCATTTTACAGCTAAGAAAACTGACATCCAGAGGAATGAAGTTACATATCCAAGTTTAAACAGGTGTTAAGAGGAAGAACAGGCATTTCCACCCAGATTCTAGAACAGAGCTGACCTCTATTTTCTCTATGTAAACCACACATGTAATTCTAGAGGTTTAATAGCCACAGTAGAGAGTAATAAGCAGATGAAATTAATTTTAATACTGTATTTTACTGAACCTACATATCCAAATTATGACATGTAATCAAAATAAATATTAATATTTTATAATCTTTATAGTAAGCCTTAGAAATTTGTGTGTGTGTAAGTGCATTTTCCATTCACAACTCAACTTGTACAGTCACATTTCAACTTGCACAGTCACATTTCAGGGCTCAAGAGTCACACGTAGGTGGCAACATTTTAGACGGTGCTGATTCTGATGACATATGCCCAGCTAAGGGGCTCTGGTATTAAGAAAATGGAAATGTCAGAAATCATTTTGTTCTTAGAACAAGGTCATGTTTTGGAAATCCAGATGTGAACTATCAGAGACCAACAGAACCAATTATCGATGACCTTTTAGGGGACCATGAGATGCATTTACATGTGCCCTAAATGAGCTTCCGATGATTTATTCTGTTTTTACTCATCTGCCATACAATGAACCTCTTTCTCTGTCGCTCCCTTCACTCTATTTCCTCCCTGAGTCTGGTCCTTCTCGTTTCCCTCTAGACACGCTTCCTGTGTAATCCCCTGCATTCACTCAGGGACAATCACCATTTGCAAGTGGATAACTCGCTCATCTATATTTCCAGGTCCTGGGCTTCAGACCCAAGCATTGACTCCTGGATTGTTGCATCTGGGAATTCTACAAGCATCCCAAAATCGGGCCACACACAGCCCAGCTCAGCACTGCCCCATCTCACTGCCGTGCCTCCCTTGCCCAGCTGTCCCACGATATTTTCTCCCTTTTGTGATCCTCAGAGCACAGGATCACCCACAGGTTTACCAACATGCCCCAGCCAGAAAACCACCTCCATCTGGATTTGAACAGTAGTTATGGAGGCGTCTTCTCTTCCTGGTTTCTCACCTCTTCATGTCTCCCTAGACCCAATGTTTCCTCCTTAGTTCAGACCACCATGTTATCTCTGTTTTGGATTATAGAACACTTCCCTCCGGACTCTCTTCTGCCCAATATGCTTTCCTCTTACAGTATTTAGTCAATCTAATATGAAACTGTGCATCTGATTACCTCTCTCCTTAGACCCTGCTGTGGATCCCTGTGGCTTTCAGGGTAAGAACCAAACTCCTTTACAACCACTTTACAACCAGGCCTTTGTTGTTCCGGTCTCTTCTTTGTCTACTCCATGCCACCTAACCTACAGTCTTGCCATTCTGGACACACTTCAGATGACCCAAAGCACAAGACAGGGCCGAGCTCCTCTCACCTCCTCTGAACATTTGCCAGGTCCACTGACTGACCGCTTCTCCTTCTTCTGGTCTCAGCTCAAACTCCTTCCCTGAAGCCTCCCCTAAGAGCTCCAGGCTGGTTGCCCATCATCACAGGCACATCGCCAAATGGTTCATGGAAGCCAAAGGTGCATGTTTCCAGAACAGAATCAATTCCCTTTGATCCCTCAAGCTGGCAACAGGATGGCTTTTCCTACCTGATAAGCCAACAGCTCCCCTGAGGTAGAAATCCTTGTCTTCCCGACCCTCTTCATCCTCAGAGGGCAGAGTCCTGGACACTGCCGACTCCAGGTCACGACTGAGGTCATAGTCATGATCCCACTCCAGGGGGATGGAGTCCACGCTGGCCGGGGTGTCCCGTCCCGACCGCTCGCTCCGGAGGGGCTGGGGGAGGGAGAGGGAGGGGTTGGAGGAAGGCTGCGGGGAGAGGGCATCCGCGGACGGGTCCTGCCAGTGCAGGTCCGAGAGAGCGGCAGAGTCATCGAGCTCCAGCTCCCGGTCAGAGAGGTCATGCTCATCGTCTGGCAGCTAGAAGGGAAGTGAAGCCAACTCCAGTTACTGCCCTCACCTCCCAGCAACCTCAGCACTGGAGCCCAGAGGGCCACGTGCCCAGCGCGCAGCCAAGATAAACTTCCTGTTAGCAGCAGGTAAGACTCCTCCCATCACTTCACAAAGGTCTTATAAAGTAATCTACACAAGCCTCCATTTTATTACCGGCAAGATGAGAATAATATTAAAGTCTGTTCAAAGAACCATGATAGAAAATTAAATGAGATACTATAAACAAGGTAACCTGGTATGTGCCTGCTGGAAAATGGGTATCAGAAGGAAATTACTAATAAAACCTTTAGCTTGTTTTTTTTTTTTTTTGCCTTATGTGGTCAATATAAAATAATTGTCCCCAGAGAAGATTCCCAACATCTGAATAACACCACCTCTGCAGATGGGATGTGTTTACGGTTGCAAGTAGGAAAGTAGAAGAAAAAATTCACCTAAACACAACCTTATCAGCTGAGCCACTGTTGACGTGGCTTACTTCATCTCCCTATTTCTTCTAGAAGCTTCTTGATCTTCCATAGAAGATACGCACTAAGTAGTCTTTTCAAATCTTTATCGATATTGACTCACCTAATGATCACAACGATCATTTTTACAAGGTAGTTACTGTGACAAAACCTGTTTTACAGTTGAGACAGGGAAAGTTGATGCAAGAAAGGTAAATAACTTGCTCTAAATTTACAATGATGTAGCCGGACTTGTCAAAGTTAGGACTGAACCCAGGCACCTGGCTCCAGAGTCTGAGCTCTTATCCACCTCTTTATTCTATCTTACCCCAGATAATTAATTCTCTTTAGATTTAATGACAGTGGAAGAAGGCAGTAATGTCACATACAGGCAGGCGGATCAACTTCTTGTGGTATCTCTCCACACGTCCGAAGACCTCCTGACAGTAGCGACGGAGTTCATCCAGTTCCTCTTCGATGACTGCTGCATCCAGGGGCTCGCTCTTTTCTATCAGCTGCTCCCCTTGGGCAATTATCTGCTCAATCTTGTTGTGGTTCAATGCAATTTCCTGCTGGAAGGCCTAGGGAGCATAAATCCCATGTGATTTCTTTCGTTGCTCTCATTGATATAAAATAATTCTGAGACACACATTTCTCATTACATTAGAAAAACATTTCTCATGAAGGGGGATATTCGATTTACCATATACGATGACAGGCCAAGAGGCTACAACCCTCTAAATATAAACATAAGATTTTAAGCCAGAATAGAAGGCAGACATGGAAATATCAGAAAAGAACCTTTGATACTAAAATTTACCACCATAGACTGTATGGGAAGAGAAGAGGGAAAAATAATTGAATCCATCTTCAAGTTAATAGCTCTGCTGATTCGCCATCAGACCAATGGCCCAATATGACATTCTGACTGATATCATATGATGTAGGTCATGTGTCAGTCATGACTCAGTGAAGCCGAATCCGCCTCAGTGTTTGTTTTGTTTCAGGATGTAAGTGTTAAAGCAGGAAATGGATTATTTAGACTTGTTCTATATGGTTCAAAAGAGTTAGATCACTGGGAACAAGTTTAAGGTGATAAATTTTAATTCAATAAAAGAACAAATAAGAAACTTTAATAAGCTGTCTAGAGAATCGTTCAACTTATTAAGCACGTTTCCTTTGAGGAAATCTTTACACATACTCTATATCCCTCTTGTCCAAATTTCTAACCAGCAACTATGTTTGGATTATACAGTGAAAGATACAAAACGTATTTAAAATTAACTTGTCTTCTATGGTTGTAGAACACATGGAATGAAATCCTAACATAAGAAAGTCATACACTGTTCTAGAACATGGAAGTCAGATGAACTATGTGTAGGTCTGAGAAACAAAACAACAGAAAAACCACAAGCAAAGCCCTCTAACACCTGATAATCAAGCTACTATTTAAGAGTGTATATGTTAATGGTGGTTGTCTCTGGCTAGTACTCTTTATTTTGAATATATTTTATGTTTTCTGATCTTTTTATGGCAATCAAGAAGAACTAATATTTTAGAGTTCTTTATTATATCTTCACAATAGAGTCTATAAATTCTTTCTTTTGTGCTTTCTTCACATTGATAATTTGAAAAAAAAAATGCATCCATTACCTTGAGTTGCTTTATTTTAGCTTGAACATCACACTCAGAAAAATGTTCAATGTTAGTGAGTTGCAGATCCATCTCTGTCAGCCAGACCAGAATGCTGTCCCGTGCAGTCTCAAACTCCTCACGCTGGCTAATGAAATGCTGGGTGAGGAAGGAAGATAAAAGCAATTAAAAAGTGCACGCCGACATGCTGAGGTGGCACAGCAGGTTCCAGCATCCTGCGGGAGAGTCATTTTCTCAACAAGCAAAGAGAACCCTGGGACCCTTCCCTGGATGGATCACTGCCCCCACCTACCCTTCTGCCATCCCAACCTTCCACCAGCCTGAGATCCTGGCTCGGGGTTTGCTCAGAGGGCCCAGTCCCATCCCTTGGGCCTCTAAGTGTCAGGGAAGGCATGAGGGAAACCTTGAGTCTGCGCAGGATGGAGGTGACGCGCTTCTGCAGGTTGTCCCATCGCTGGTTGCCCTCATGCACCATCTGCTTGAGGCTGCAGGCAGCATCCGTGCGATTCTCCCTGGCCAGGCGTCGGTACTGCTTGTTGATCAGCTCCAGCTGGGTCAGGCTCTCGTGGACCTGTCGCTGGAAAGCCTGAGACCACAGAGAGGCTCAAAGTCAGAGTGGGAGCTCCACAAGGACTATCAGCCACGGCTCCTGGCTTCCACACACCCCAGCCAGAGGATGGAAGTGACGCTGCCACAGACAGAGGGAAACGACACTGGTAATGGAGACACACGTCCCCTTATGAAAGCAAGTGATCAGCCCAGCTTAAGGAACAGCATGGACCAATCAAGATCTGAAAGAAAATGGGGACTAGTAATAACTCCATGTATCTGGAAATAAAAGTACATATAAGTATAAATGTATGCATACATATGTATATGTGTATAAACACACACTATATACATATATGTGTGTGTACATAGATACATAAACATATATATATATACACACACACACACACACACATATATATATATATATAATATGGCTTTTAAAACAATTAACAGTCAGGAAACAAATTTTCTCACCAAACAAACCAGTATAAAAATATATACATGGGGAAATGTGAGTTGCCCATGTTCAATAATTATGGAGTCAATACTGAGAAAAGATATCTATAACAGAACTGCTTATTTGTGAAATATGTAGTTTCCTAAAAACTCAGAGGTGGCCTCGATTCTGCTGTCCATTAGGAATAAAATTAAAACCACACTTTGTGAAAGGACCTCTAAGTGCAAGCTGTTACTAACTTTTAAGAAAAGCACTTTAATAAAACACAAGTAACTTTCCATTTAAAAAAAAAAAAATTGGAACATGCTCTACTTTTCTGTTGTTCCCAAGAATTACTCACAGTTTTTATAAAACACGTTAGTGCTGATTACTTTTGAGGCCATGCTATGTGCCTTTTATAGATTTTGCAGTTAAATACATACCTGCTCTGTTGCTATAATATACAACAGGCCAAGAATCATTCGATCAATATAAATAAAGTTTCTTTTCCCAAGTTCATTTGTATGACTTATGACTGATTGTTATCCTAGCATTAGACCAAAAATTTTATAATTAATGAATTGGACTGTACTCATCTAAATTCTGAAATTCTGTTTTCCTTGGCTCTTCATATTGTGCATCTATCACGATTCTGCCTTATAAATGGTTTTCCTTCTGAGAGTTGCCTTAAGAGCCTCCATCCCAGTAAATTTAATCTACAGTTCTATAAAATTTTAAGTTATTCTCCAGTGAAGAAAGGGTAGGGCAAGTTTGACTTTTGCTGTTACTAGAAGTCTAGGTTGGTAACTGGGGTGGTGGAAAATTACTCAGGAGAGGTACCCCGCACATTCAGGTCTCTCTCAGACATTTATGCCTTGGAACAGGCTAAGGACTGTCCTGAAGCAAACTTTTCTTTCTTTGACTTATTTCTATCTCTTCAGAAAATTCACTACACAATTAATGATACATGATTGAATCAATCATTAGAGGAACTGACTACACTGGTAACTTTCGCTATAAAATCTGAGTCTAAAATAGCATCAAGAAGGATCTTATATAATCTTCTTTGTAGCATAAGCCAATTATAGTGGGTTTTGCCCTCATTGAAGCTGAGTTCAATGAGACACAGGACAGTAGCCCTGTATCAGACTGACCTGAAACCTACTGCCATTTATTGTGGCTCTTTACCAGAAGTTTTCTAAGGGAAAACATTTATGTGCAACATTTTTCCTGGAATTTAGTGGTATAGTTTCATATAAATCTAGGTAGAGCAACTCATTTTTTTGTTCATATCTTAATTGAACATTTTTATAGATTCACATAGCTGTCCATCTGACTCTTAGATTATAAACCCCACAAGGACAAAAAGCAAACTTTGTATTTCCCATCATAAGCTCAGTAAAGGTCTGGTTAACTGAAGTTGGAAGGTAAAAATGAACCCTGTTGGACTTGGTTAGATTTTCAAAATCTTACTTCTAAACATCTTGAGAAGATTGGGGCAGAATTAGAAAGGATAAGAAAGCATTAGAACTGTTTGTTTTCAGCATATGTGAGTATACCTCTGCTTATCAGTGGGAACTTAAGAGAAAAGAAGCTCCAAATTTAAAAAAAATGGTCCATTGTAGGCTATGTCCAGGCTTTGGGAAGATCAGACACAGCTGAGAAGTTGGAGTTTTGTGGTGTTACAGTGATTAAGTGCATTCAAGATTGTGCAAACAGGCGAGGAGATGGAATCAATTATTAAATGAGTCCTTTTGAATATACTTACACTAATGCTATTTTTATCTTCATGTAATTAAAAAGTCGATGAGTCAAGTAGGCACTGGTCTTTGTTGTGTGATTAGAAAAGAGTTATAATGAAGGGAAGAGAGGGTGGACAGGAAATAGGAAAGACTTAACTTTCCTATGTGCATACGTAAATATGAATCTCCCTATCATGTACAACCACAAGGCTGGGATCCTAAATAGAACAAGATGTACTCCACATTTGTATAAATAGATCAAAATATACTCTACTTTCATGTGTAACTAAAAAGAACACATTTTAAAAAATGAATTTTAAAAAGGGCATGATTTTATAAATGAAAATGTTCTATTCAATTCTGGAACCAACCCTACCTTATCAATGATTAAAATTACCCATAGGTATGCACATGCATTTCAATTCAGTAAGAGAAAAATTAAGAAAATACATGTAGAAGGTGAATTTTTGTAGTATGGAACACTATCATACTGTAATTTCAGAAAAAATAGGTGATTGTGAAGAATTTTGAAATAAAAATAATTCCAAGACATTATTACAAAACATGTCTTGTTTTGTAATAGAATTTCTTTTTATTATTACTTTGTTTATAATTCTTCATTATCTGAAATGAAAATAAAGCCTTCCTTTACCCACTTGTTTGGCTACTTATGGGGCAATACTAGCAAGTGGCCACAAAGTTAGTCACACAGCTATTTGAATAAATAATGTGTGGGCGGAGAGTTAGTTTATGTCTTGGACACCAAATCTTAGCTGGCTACTTAAACAGCAAAATAAGAGTTATATATTTGGAATTCTAAGTCACCTCAAATTTCTTTAGTTCTTCCTTGGCAACTGTATAGAGCACCCCAGAGGAGCTAGGGAAAGCAGCTGTCCTTTCTGAAATCTTCAGCCAATCTTCAAACCGAGAATAGTCATCTAGAAACTTCTGCCACAATCTCCATGTCTCTTCAATTCTGAGATAGAAAATGAAGAAACAGATTCCCATTGTTTAAGACTGTTTATGCTCCAGAACCCTGTCTGATGCCTGCAACAGGATTAACAGTGCCCAAATAAGCAAGTGCTGTGCCAAACAATAACCATGACTTGAGCCAAACTGACCAGAGGGAGCGAAACAAATGTTTGGGCTAAAATGAAGCAGCTGTTTCTTTCCTTTTTTTCTGTCTTTCTTCTTCTTCTTTTTAAAAAGCACTCCCTGCAGCTCTGGATTTGGAATTAGTCAAATTGAACATTATAAGCATATAACATGAGCTTCCATGAATGCTTGCAAGGAAATTTAGAAATTCAACGTGTTGGTGCTGTTGATCCACTAAAATATAACAGGTTTGAAAACCCGCTAAGTACAACTTCACACTCACCCCAAAGTCAGTCTATGACAGCAAGATAAATATCAAGCTTTCAAGAGTCACCAGAGAGCACGGTGATTGTGTGTTTTAAGTCATTACGATAATGTTATAATAACACATCACAGGTTTCTACCACCCTAAGTTTCAAAGGGCTTAAAGATGAAGAATGTGTCTCTTCATTTATGTAATTTTTAGTAAACGAATGATACTTTTTCGAAACCACAAATTCAGTAAAGTTATTCTGCATGGCAAGGCTATGTTTCTATTATTCTGTATGACATTTAATTGCTTAGGTCAGACACAATTTGGCATGTTATATTTATATATTCCCGTTACATCTACTTATTTTCCCAACTAAATGTAGATGGCGGCACGTTTGGGAAGCCAAGGATATTTTTGGACATTGTAACCAAAGTGAAATAGTGAGCCATAGACACTCTGGGTTCTTTCATTTTTTTCCTTTTTGGTCTTTGCTCTTCCCTAACTGAACACCCCAGCTCACTTGAGCCTCCTTTCCATGGACATGGCACAGATGTTTCTCCACCGCCTGTCCAGGTTTCGTGTAGCCTGCTGAATGGAGTCACACTCGGCATCCGTGGCGCAAGCATCACAGTCATGTAGCAGGACTTCACACAGGTTGAGGACGGAGGCAACACCAGTACTGTGCTTCTCTATGTCTCTCTGAAGCTCCTGCAAGGGAATGCAGCATGCTTTATTCCCAAATACCACACACGTTCAGAAGCACAACACTGTTCACTGCCTGATAAATGGTAGACTAGCCCGGGACAAGCATTTCACCTCCTTGATGGAATGAAGTTTCTGGAGCCTCATTTATGAAATCCAGCCAGCTCAAGGGTACAGTGAGAGAAGATGGATCTAGAAATATTTTGGCTATGTGAACAACGCCAAAATAGAAACTGAACAAATGGAATGGACTACACTAACAGTAAAGCTACCTTCTTTAAGATTGGAAAATAAATCTGACCCTCAACTCAACTGTACAGAGACTTTGGTTCCATTTTAATGGATCGATCACTCAATGAAACACATGTGCACCTATTAATAGCTAGTACTCAAGGACTGTGATTTAAACTTCAAAGATCTGCAAACTGTTCTAAACAGTTAATGCCACATTGTTAAAAGGTGCCTTGGTTTAAGGGACCATAGGTTCTGCATCATGCATGACATTACTATCAGCAGCTTTCTCAGAGTGTGATTTTAAATGTAGAATAAAAACCAAAAAATTAAATTTCCTCTAACTCCTACTTGGGAACTTTCATGTTAAGTACATAGAATGTAAATTAAAAATGTTCCTTAGTTTCTCCATGAGTTTTTCTATAATTCAGATTGGGAATGTCACCCAAAGCTCGGTGTGTTAAAGGCTTGGTGGGCGGCCAGTGGTGCTACTGGAAGGTGATGGAACCTTCAGGAGGTGGGGCCTGGAGAAAGGAAGTTAGGTCACTGGGGCTGTGCCCATGAAGGGACTCCAGTCTCTTCCCCTCTTTTTTCTTTTTTGCCTCCTGGATACCATGAGGTGAACACCATGATGTACATATCGTGCCATCACAGGTCCAAAGTAATAATAGGGCCAAGTGCCCATGGATAGAAATCTCTGAAACCATATGCCAAAATAACCTTACTTCTTTATAAGCTGCTTATCTCAAGTATTTCTTCATAGCGATGGAAAGTTATCACAATCTCTTTTCACAGGTAAGTGTTCCATTGTTAAAAGTGAGCACTGCAGGTACCATTTTCTGCTTGTTCTATGAACCAATGTCCTTAGCATGGTTTCTTTTTGTTGGAATGTGTGCAGCTCTTAAATTTGCTCAGCTTGCCTCTTTTAATAATTCTTCAACTTAGATACCTGGAATTTACATTCTGGTGTTGTTCTTTCTCTCATTTTTCTCCTTAACACCATGTTATAATGTCTGTGAAAAGACTGACAACTTAAATGTAAAATAGTAACTGTGGTTCATTTTTGAAGATTTTATAAACTAGGTGTTAGAAAATAAATTCTGTTAAAATATTTCTCATTTAGTAAATACTCTCTTCCATTCTTTAGCGTAGCCTCTTACACTTACATGGAAGAGTATATCAAAGGATTGTTGATCTCAAAAGTATAAAATATTACAAAAATCAAACTCATTATGTGCTTAAAAATACAGAGACTTCTGTGGATGAAATCAAGTAAATTTGAAGTCTTTGTACAAGAATAATCATTTGGAAGAAGTGTTAGTCATACAAATATAACCTACACAATTAAAGCATAGCATTTTGACAAAAATTCCCCAAAGACTCAAAAGTTTTTATTGAAATCAATATATTAAATAATAGTGGTAAATTTGAATGGTTTTATAGTAATATATATGAAATATAATAATTTGAAATATTATTATATGAAATATTATTATATATGTGAACCCTACTACCAAATAATATTTTAATCTTAGTCTTAACCTCCATTGACAGTATGGCCTCAAATGATCACATAAGGATAGGTATGGTGGCATGCACCTGTACAATCCCAGCAACTTGGGAGGCTGAGACAGGTTATCTCAAGTTTGAGGCCAGTCTCAGCAACTTAGCAAGGCCCTAAGCCAGTTAGCAGGACACTTTCTCAAACTAAAAGGTAAAGAAAGGACTGGGATGCAACTCAATGGTAGAATGTCCCTGGGTCCAATCACCAGTATAAAAAAAAAGTTCACATAAAATCTCTGAATTAATTTTCTTTTCCTATAACAGAGAAATTTGACAAAGTGTTTCCTAAAGCCATCTCATGTCTATACCTCAAGTATGTAGTTCCACCCAATTAATTCTGTAAGAATTAAGTACATTGGAGAAAGAAACACAAAAATTTCACATAGGGAAGTTTTTTTTTCTTACATAAAAATTCTGTTTCTCTAGAATTAACAATCCTGTCTCTCTCAAATGTACATTGCTTGTTTCTATTCTCTCTCCTACTGGACTAGTAAATGCCCTGGTCCAGCAGGTGATGCAGTTCCATTGCTGTCCTCCTTGGAAATTTCCCTCTTCAAGCACCTCTCCCCTGCTCCAATCTGGCCACAGCTCACTGGGTTGTAGGTCACCTGTCATCAGATACTTCTTCCTTCACCATCATCCTAGAAATTCCCTTTTAAAATTTTTTTTATGATTGATTAGCATGTATTAATCGTACAAATTAATAGGGTTCAATGAAATGCTTTAATACATGCATACAATGCACCATGATCAAATCCCACCTCCTTTCACACACCCTCCACCTCTACTTCCCAACCTCCAGCAATGACTACTCTACATTCAGGTGACTTTTTTTTTTTTTTTTAATTTCCACATATGAGAAAAAGCAAGCAGTATTTGTCTGTTTTGACTTATTTCACTTGACATAACGTCCTCCAGTTTCATCTATTTTACTACAAATGACAGGATTTCATTCTCCTTTAAGGATGAATAGCATTCCATTTTTCTTTCTCTTGAGCTTTCTTTCCCCTTTATGTAGTATATGTGGAATATCTTTCATTAGCTTCCTCTAAATGGTGCATAGGAGGTAAATTATTGTTTATTAAATGGAAGGATATACAAAATTGTAAATTACAAACTATTTTTTCAGTTCCCCACCCTGCTACCCCAGTGCTGGGGATTGAACCAAGGGCTGAACCCACAGGTGCCTCACCACTGAGTCACACCCCAGCCCTTTTTATTTTTTATGACAGGGTCTCACTACGTTGCTGAGGCCAATCTTGAACTCATGATCCTCCTGCCTCAGCCTCTCGAGTCTGGGATTACAGGCATGCATACCACGCCAAGCTCTTTCTCAGCCTTTGAAGGCACTGTGCCATAGTCCCCAACCTTCCAGTTTGATGTTTGGGAGAAGTCAAAGTTTTTTCACCCTGGAAACCTTAAAGTTCTTCTCTTTATCTTTCAGGTGTGGCCATTTTATAATGTAGTGCCTGGGATGGTTTTGCTTTGTTTTAATTTTTCCTGGATACTTGTCAGGCCACTATGATATAGAAGTGTCTGTTTTACATGTTTTATATATATTAGCGCTTTGATAATTTCTCCATTATAAAAAATTCTTTTTGGGAATTCTATGGAATAACTGAACTGAATTTTGAAACTCCTGGATTAATTCTTTAATTTTATTATATTTCTCTCATATTTTTAAGATGTATCTTTTTGTTTTACTTTGTAGGAGATATTCCCAATTCTGAAAATTTCTTTTTTAAAACATAACAATGGCATCCTCTTCTTTTTGAATGCAAATCTCTAATTTCTATGAGAATTTTTATAAAAAAAATAAAATTTCTTTCTCTCTATAATGGGTTCCCTTTAATTCTTCCTTTCTTCACCCTGCTCCCCATTTATTCTGAACTTTTTCTTTCAATGCAGGAGATAGAAGCTTTCTTACACTATAGAGATTCTTGCCCACCCACACGTCCCTGGTCCCTGAGGAGTCAGCCCCAGGAAGTGGAGTCTAAGCCAAGCCAGCCAATCAGCAAGCTGGGTGGGTGTGGCCTTTGCGGGGTGCCTGTAAGTACCACACCTGAGGGTGTTTCCCTTGTCGGGGTTCATTTCTCTGCAGTGACTGCTCCAGTCTCCTGTTGGGGTGTAAGCCTGGCTCCTGACACTGCGGGAGCCCACCTGGGAAAGAGGGCTGGCTGCCAACTTCATCTTCCCTACTTTTAATTACTAACTCCAGCCTGATGGTGTCCTGATCCCCCACTCCCAAGTCCCTCCGGTTGTCTTCTCCTGAGGGTTATCCTCGGGTCTTCTGCCAGAGTCCAGGAAGCAGCGCTTTCTGGGCTGAGGGGGCTCTGCCAGTCTCATCACTCCTGAATAAACAAGGCCCCACCTCGCAGCTCCCCAGACAACCCAGCTCAGCTTTACTTGATCTCCATTCTGTGCCCTACTTGGAACTCTGTGGCATAATCAGTCTTCACTCTCCCTTCTGCCAGCGCCATCAGTATTCACCTATTCATTTTCTGTCTTTCAAAATTCCATTGTCTGTCTGTCACCTCTATCATATTCTCTCCTGTTCTATTTACCATTGTGGGTTTTGACCTTCTTTCCTTCATTTACCATCATTTTATTGGAGACTTAGAAGTAGGCTTACAAATGCATAGGAACAATTTGCCACACTTAACTCGATACTGTTTTGGTTTTCATACATTCACTAAATGATAACACTGGACATTAGCACTTTCACCCTCATTACTGAAACACATCAATACTGTATTTTTTCAAAGGAATTGGGGCAACTGGAAGAAAACTATGACCTTCACAGCGCAATCATCAAAATCTCAAACATCAGGATCCTTTAGAGAATTCTAATCTTAGACTTGCCTTTCCCTAGCTATTCTCATTGTTAAATTGTGTGTGTGTGTGTATGTGTGAGTGAGTGAGAGAGAGAGAGAGAGAGAGAGAGAGAGAGAGAGAGAGAGAGAGAGAGAGAGAGTGCGTGGTGTGGTTTTTGAGTCAGGGTGTTGTGAAGTTGCTGAGGTTTGCCTACCTCAGTCTCCAAGTTGCTGGGATTACAGGTGTTCATGGCTACACTGGCCTATTTTTAATTTTATAAAAATTGAAAAATATCCTGCTAACAAAAAGGTTTTAGATGCAATGCTAATTTTAATATTTAAACAACTATACTTTAGCACCCATTCTCATTAGGTTGAATGTAAATAAAATATAGTACATATATTACCTATTTCCTAGAGTTTAAAACTAAGTACTATTTACATTTTGTGATGTTTTTAAGTTTAGCAACTTTCCTATAATGGCCTAAATGTAACAGAAGGAACCAGAGTCTGGGTAAAATTTTCAAAAGCAACCTGAAGACAGAGCAACAAGACTTCTGATGAGGAATTCATGGTGTTCATGCCTGGCAACTGGAGTTTAGTACAGTAGCATACTGTAGGGAGTGAGTGGCAAATATTTCTCCTGTGTGCATTTTAAGGCTCATCCCTTCTGCTTTGCCACATCACACATTGTTTGCCAATGAGAAGTGCTCTTTACTACTTACGTGAAAGTGACCTTACTGTGTATGGCCTAAAGGCTGTGCAATCAATTCTTGCAGAACAAAACTTTGAACATTCTAAGCACACACTGCAGTCTTTCCCCAAATGCTGCACACTGAAAGAAAGAGCTCCTTTCCAAGTCTCAGGTAGCAGGCTAGTGACCCGCATCTCAACCTCACCTGCTACCATCTTAGAATGGGTCTTTGGACGACCAGTGACCACAAGACTAAGAGCCAGCTCTGCAGTGACCTAGGAACTGTTTGCCCTGACACTTTCCTACACAAAGCCTCCTTTCCTCCTCAGCCCTGCCTATTCCCCTCCTGGCCTCCCACCCAGAGTCACCCTCTCACTCCCACCCAGGATCCTAGCCAGGAGGACAGGTGTGCCATGGCATGGTTAATTTCACCTCGAGCGTCTTCAGTTTTACCTGCTGCTCATTAAGCTTTCTCTGTATTTCTTCGGAGTTACAGGAATCGTAGACGACGGGCTTGGCCAGCTCCGACTCGATGTGAGCGAGCCACGTCCTCAGGCTGCTCATGTTCTTATCCAGCTGCTGCACGGCCACCAGAGTCTCCTTCAGCTTCTTCACCCTGTGGGCAGAGGTGAAACACAGAGCATGGTTGGGAGGCCCCGCTCACTTTGCTCCCATGTGCAGCCCCCGTGGGTTGCATTTTGGCGCCTTTTGGGTGGAAATTCAGTTAAAAGTGGAAAGCAGGGCTGGGGACATAGCTCAGTTGGTAGAGTGCTTGCCTTGCAAGCACAAGACCCTGGGTTCGATCCCCAGCAACACAAAAGAAAAAAAAAAAAGTGGAAAGCACACTAAAGATAAGCTATCAGAGAGATGTCACGTGCACTCACACAATTCTAATTCTACTGGTGATAGATCACATTAAAGGAGCTGGGAACCTGGAGGACTGAAAGCAACAGCGGGCAGATCCAGGTATGAAGTCTGTAAACTACCCAGTCTTCCACGTCAGCACCTAGGATAGTGCAGGACTCATTACATAACTTGCTCCAAGGAAAGCTTTTCCCATTTTTTTCCCAGAGAAGCAGGGGGAAAAAAAAAAAAAAAAAAGCTTTTTCTATGCTCGTCATTTATCTAACAATCCGGAGGACATCTTAGGCATGAGAGGCTGGGAAGACCAAGATAAATAAAACTCCATTCTTTCTCTTCCGAAATGTACAATCTAAAAGGAAATCTGAATAAGGACACAATGTAATAACTAAATATTTCTAATAACTAAAGGAATGAGCCAAGTCTCTGGTTAATCAATTAGGGATGATCACTTCCGTCTTGCCATGTTCAGGTAAGGCTTCGCTGGTTTATTTATGCACCCTTTGTTTTATTCTATGCTCCTCCTACAAGCATGTGTGGCATTAGGACAACATGGGGCCAGGTGGTAGCAGTGGCTAAAGTTTCATTCTTCCCATTGAAGAGGTGGACTTTGACAGAAGATAAAGAAGGAGATAACCACGGAGCGACATCTGCCTGAGCAAGCTAAGACCCCTGAGCTTGGAAACAGAAGAAAAAGAGCTGAGTGCTGGTGAGGCTGAAGTTAGAAAGGATGGGGGAAGAGGAGCACAGGAGAGATAAAGAAGTAGTGGGAGAAAGGGCTGGGTGAACTGGAGTGAGACTGTACAGACCCTCTAAGGACATGAGAATGGGCCTGCATGCTATTTTAAGGATAACAGTGACTTTGCCAAGATTTATCAGCAGAGAAATGATAAGATCAGCTCTGATGTTGAGTATGTAAGTTTGAAATGAGGTTCATGGGACCCAATACATCATGGAAGCAAATAAAGTCACCCAAACAACTTAGATCCAGAGTCCACACTTGGGAAGCAGTGGGGAGAGAGGTGAGGGCTGAACTGCCAAGTTCATATATGGGCATGATGTACGGGGGAGGAGTTAAAATCATGTGTTTTCCATTTCTGTGACTAACTGGATGCCCTTTCTCTCAGTATATTGGAGAATAAGCAAGTTCTTGGGATTCTAACTACATTAAATTAGAGACATGATGTGTCTGAGGCACCAGGTAGAAACATGGAAATGCAGTTCTAAGGTCCAAAAGAGAGGAGGGAGCTCATGCCACCAGTTGAAGTTGGTTGGCATAGAGTTGATACCCTGTGAATGGATGAGTTTCCTCCTGAGAGGTTGTGGACTAAGAATGAATGGAAAAAGGTTGGTTAAAGAAGGATGACTCACAGACTAAGAAAAGAAAATACAGAGGGGACAAGGACCCAGAAAGTATGACATAGACTGAAGGCAGGAAGTTCAAGAAGGATTGTGGCCAGTGTGATCTGAAGGCCACTGCACCAGAGCCATCTGGTTTGCCTCAAAAATGCAGATTCATAGACCCCAATCCAGTCCTGTTGAATCTGAACCTCTAGGGATTTGAACATGGAATTTGCATATTTAACAAGCATTGTTATGGGTTGGATCTCAAATGCCCCCCAAAAACTCACACACCAAATGCATGGTTCCCAATGCCACAAGGTTCAAAGGTGGGACTCGTAGGCAAGGAGTAGATCATGAAGACTAAGACCTCACCAGTGGATTAACTAACCAATGGATTAATCCGCCGATGACTAGATGGACTACTGCAAGGTGGGACTAGTTGGAAGAAGTAGATCAGTGTCCTGAATGGGTGCATTTTCTCTCTGGCACTTTCCTCTTTCTCTCTCACTCCTTCCAGCTTCTCTCATATGAGCAGCTCTCCTCTACCATGCCCTATTGCCATGATGTTCTGTTTCACTTCAGGTCCAAAGCAATGGAATCGGCTGAACATAGCTGACGGTAGACTGAATTCTCTGAAACCAAGAGCCAAACTAAATCTTTCCTCCTCTAAGTTATTGTTGTCAGGTATATTAGTGAAAGCAATGAAAAGCTAGCTAATATACACTCAAAGTGATTCTTATCCAAAATTTAGGAACTACTGGTCTACCATACAGCACAGCAATACAGGATGATGAAGCCTAAGGATAGGATCCAGCATCTGGCAATAAGAAGGGCGCTGTGTTAACCCTAAGCAAGTTGTTCATCGAGGGTTCTGGAAACAAATCAGAGTGCACTTAAGCTAAGTAAGGAAAGGAACTTTAGTTTAAGAAAGTAAGCAATGAAAGCGAATAAATGCAGTATGGAACTTCCGGAATGATCTGTCTTCAAGGAATAATTGAGTTTTCATGGTTGGCGAACAAATTGCTCCAAAAAGGAGCATGGTGATAATAAGCATATGATCAAAGACTTCTGGTCCAACCTATTTAAAATTCCCTTCTACCCTTAGACCATGAGTCCTCTCTTCAGTTCAGGAAATATGGTTACCTCATCGGCACTGCTCATAGTAGAGGTGAATAGCAGATAAGCAAAATATTTCAATGTTCTCGGATCCAACTGAAGAGTAGCTTTTTGAAAAAAAAATGTCAAGAATTGTGTGATTTTTTTTAAGATTGTAGGGATATGGCATGTTTAAAGGCAGGGATCGGTAACAGAATATTTTCAGAGATTGACAACTTCCACTTGGCACCATGAGGTACTTCCTGCTCAAGCTGGGCTACACTACCACCCAAGGGTGCTTTCAGTCCCTACACGCCAACTCTCAGTGCTCTTGCTCCACCCAGATGATTCTGATAAGCTTCTCTGCCAAGAGCCACCGCCCTAAAGAAAAAGTCTCCTAATGAAAGTATTTTAACATTGCAATTTTAGTTCCTAATAATTGATATGTTCACTTCTATTACAGTTTCAATAAATCACTTTCTCTCTCAAATGAAAATGTAACCGTATAATGACATAATCACTTTTTCTCCTCATTTTCCTCAAAGACTGTCATTCAAATGCTTTTAAAGAATTTTCATTATGGTCTTCTATTAATAACAGTAATAACATCTATATTTGATTAATAATAATTAATAGTAATACTATATGTGAATACCTATATGTCCCATTTGTAAAAGCATTCTTCTGTATATTATTATAGATTGTTTGGGGAAGATGTGCATTTTTAAAAAACCATGTTCATAGTCCACAATATATTTTATTGCTAGGAATTAAGATGCATAGCCATGTTTAACATGCCTCATAATTTCATTCAAGATAAGAATTCCCAAATTAATTTCACTCAAGATAAGAATCCTAATTAGCTTTATAAGTTCACAACCCCCTTGGGTGCTTCTTGGCATCATCCTTGAATGATACTCCCAAGAACTTTTAATATAATCCACGCTCATTTCTCTCATACATAATACAAAATTCAGTTGGGTAGCAGTCAATGATTGACAGTTTTAGAAAGCTACTGGGTGCAAATGTAAGGGAGTGCATTCTGCTAATGGTTGTGGCATGAACAAGGACTTTAACCTGGCCCTGGCCATCGTGCTCCAGGCTGAAAGGACAGTCTGCTATCAATGGTTCTGTGGGACAGGACTAGCACATAACATGGAGATGTCTGTCCTGATGTTACCCCTGTAGGAATGTCCTCCCCATAATCTCCTGTTTGACCAGCTTCCTGTCTTCAGATATGGTAAGGTCTTGATGCTGACTATGAATTAAGAACAGGGTTTAACTCATAATCCCATTAGGGTTTTCTAGAAGCCAGAGTGCTAGTTTCCTCCCTACCCTTATTTCAACTCCCTGGGATTATTTATGCACCAGTTGAGTCTCCTCCATGGCAACCTCTTTGGAAAGGTGAAACTGAATTCCCACATTCGAATTTTCCTTCTCCCTGCTGTGGCTATGCTCTGTGTTTTGCAGAAAGTTGGATGTGATTTAAATGCCTGCTAACCATCAATAATGAGTATTCTAAGTGAAATATTTTTATTCAGTTGACATTTTTAAAAAAATCTTTGCTATTATGTATATACTTGTTTCCTCTAAGTACAACTTATGTAAATGGTCTATTTGTCAAAACGTAAAATTCATTCATTTTCTTGGTTCAAGACTCACAAATATGATCAAAAGATCCAAAATACAAAGGGATATGAGTAAACACTATTCCATTCAGCTGTCTATACTGGCAAAGTAAATCACAGGATTGTTAATCTTGTATAATGTTGAATGAATTCCAAGGCAGAGTGGTTAGTCAACAATATGTCAAGGGCATCGTGACACGGAAATGAAATGCTTGTTCATATGGTCCATTAGGGACAAGTTCCTCTTTCATACTAGGGTGTAAATTTAGTGAAGTCAATGGGGTTCAACACTTAAGTGGTCCTCCTTGATCATTTTTTGAGATGTGTATTTTACTACAAATAGCAGAACACATTGTGTGTGTTAGGGGTTGGATGTGAGCAGGAGGACCTGGGTGGTTAAGACCCCCATATATTTTGCATGACTTAGTAAACTCGATATTTGCAGAGCAGGGTTCATTCTGTAATAGGAGAAAGGTCTCATGCTTTTCCCCTTATTTCTTTAAAGGAAATCCTTGGCTACAGTGTCACAATATTTTTATTTATCCTTCATTGTAAGAAGTTTGAGCAACATTCCTTTTGGTAGCATCCAGAACTGTAATTCAAAATAGATGCCTGCATGTGTCACAAGTCTGGGCGAGTTTAGCAAGCCTGACAGATCTGTAAGTTCCTGCAGCTTAGCAGTCTCCTCTCACAGTCCAGTGTGCGTCTCAGGCACTTGACCTTTCTTGAGAGGGATTCTGCTATTAAAATCAATTGTCCATCATATGAACACTGTCCCATGAACACACACACGTGCACACACACACACACATTTATAATACTTATTTATATATCTAATATATATATACACATATGTAGCACAACTTTCTTTCAAACTAATTTAATATGCCTGTAACCCCAAACAAGACAAATTCCAAATTCTAAAGGTAATAGAACCAAAAGTGCCCCTGTAAATCCTGTGAATCCATAGAAATTGACTTAGGGGATGACAAGAGAAAAGAAAAACATTTTTAAACAATAAAACAAAAATATCTGTCCTATTGTTACTCTAACTGAAAAAGAATCAAGAACTAGGTATTAAACAGTGCACTCAGTACTACTTCAGATGTGAATTTGGATATTTTATAAGGCTTATATTAGTGAGTAGCCAAAATTGCCTGACAAACACAAAAGCAACTTTGTTTATTTAATAGATAAAACTCTGATTTTTATTTATTAAAAAGAAAGCTCTGGTACAAAGCTAGGAACTGGTGAAGGTGAAATTTCAGTCTCGTCAAACACCCATCTTTTAAATAGCGGATGAGGGACTAACTGGGTCTTTTTCTAAATCTCTTTCCTGGGTCTCGCCCTCTCTACTGTAGCCACACTCCTCGTGTGACGCACCCAGTCCAGAGACGGCTGGAATGCCAAGTCATAATGAAGTCCATTAACCTTTTCATCCAGCTGCACATGTCCAGCAGAGGAACAAGAAAACAAGCCAACACATAACTCCGTGGCATCCGCAGCCTACGGTCTCCCGACACCAACCACCTTCATGTCAAGTTGGCAAAAGCAATTCTGAATTAAAGCTCCAGCATCTATCCTATAAACCCACGTAACATGAGAGCTATGCACAATGGAAGAAACTCAAGGAGATGCCTGCCTGGTGACATCGCAGTTACAGTCTGGGAGATCCGCGTCCACACAGCCGTCCTCTGCCATCTTCGGGGCACGCAAGTCCTCTGCCACCACCATGAAGTTTCCACAAGCCAAAGTGAGGCTCTGCAGAGTAAGCGGCTAAATCCTGCGTGGGGCTGAAAGCTTGCCCCTCTCTGTGTACAGAAGTATGAAAAAGCACACGCCGGACAAATGGTGGTAGTGTCTGCCTGATAACATGACACTGGGCAGTGACAAGTGGTCATGTTTCTAAATAAAACCCACATTCATTAACATGTGCCAGGCCTGATCTCCTGGAATGTAGGCCACGGGAGTAAGAAGGGGAAGCAGCTCAGCGTAATCCCCCAAGGAGGAGGAGGCTACAGGTCTGAAGAAGGAGAGCAAAAATAATGCGGCTACAGACTCCCTGCCTCCTTCTGGGAGGACAGTCACTTTGCTTGCGGGCTGGGTGTCAGGCTGGAGGGCCACGTGGAAAAGAAACGCATACATGCCGAAGGACAGACCCAACCTCCACAGCTACAGCCAACTGTGTCAGCCGCCCACACGGGGCAACTTCTCTTTTCCTTCAGTTCACTCCACAGCTCAGCAGTGTAAGTAGGAGTCTGAGGGGTGGTCAGGGAAGGTGGGAGGGAAGAGAGTCTGTGGGAAAGAACTATCCTGCACCTCGACCACTGGCCTGGAAACATAATGAGGAAATATTGGCCTCCCCTCTACATACGGATGTAAGGTGACAAAATCAACATGTTCATTTCAAAAGATGATTTAAAAGGCATCTATTCATTTGCATGGTGGGATTTCTGGGTGACTTTTTTCCTTTTGTGAATTTTGAGAGTTTCCATATTGCCTGCATTTAATATATAAGAAATGTAAAAAAATATCAGAAGTCACACACTGGGTCATATTTTGCTCTCATGAATCAGCGTGGAAAATAGTTGGAAGAATCCCCGATTGGGACTGATTCACAGAACTGAGAATTTCCGCTAGCTGTTCCCAGTTGGAGACAGGTGTGGGAGATGTTCACAGTCTCTGCACCAGTGAACAAGGGAGCGGAAAGCAGGGGCGATGGCCGGGTGTCTTTAGGGAGAAGCCAAGAGGAGACAGTGAATCCCATGTGGCATGAAACTCCAGGGAAAAGTAAGGATCGGCTCATCATCTGGTCCAATTTTGAAGGAAACAACTAGATATGGGCAATATATCCACAAAATTCTCCCACAGGAATTGAATCTGAGTACCATGAGACTACACAAGTGAAAATACACACAGGCATCTCAGTGACTATGTACAAAGCACGTGTACCTTATGAATAGATCATCCAGTCAAGTTTATCAATCATCATTCACAAAGTAAACTAAATGACATCTAGAAAATTCTCACCTGAAAAGCTACACAAAAATGTCACAAGCAGGCGTGACTGGCGAGAAAGGACAGCACTCCTGTGTGACGCTGGCTGATTACTGGCCTAGGCATACGCTCAGCAGCTGCTGGCAACCACATTATGGTGATAAATGACACAGAACCTCCCCATCTCCACACCAAGTGGCCACCAAAAATTATGAGGGAAATTTAACTAGTTTAACTGGGTTGGGTGGACACGCAAGAGTCAGAATCTGACAGGAAACCTGGGTAGCCAGGGAGAGTTTACCAATTATATCTCCCTAAGAAGGGTTATTTATAGCAAATCAGGCTCCAATTTCTCCTTCTAAATTAAGAGTTTGTTATCTGTATAGTGACCGAGATGTGAGGCTACATGATAGCACTGGGATCCTGACCCTCTGGGTGTCTACACCACAGAATAACTTCAGCTGAGATGTCGCATTCAGACTCTAGGCACAGAGGGCTCTGAGCACAAGGTTTACTTTTCCCACCATGACCTCCTGAGGAAAGAGGCCTCTATCCCTGCCCGCCCAGAGTCTAGCAGGCCTCCATTGCAAGTGGTTTTCAAAAGCTTGGGAAATGAGATGGTGGGGATGATTACCAGAACTTCACCTGCACTGAACTGCCTTGTCTCTCTAACCAGGAAAAGGAAGTCACAAACTGGCCAGGCAGCGGAGCATCACACCCCATAGCACTGGAGGGCCCTGGAGTCAGGTAGCATGGGCTCTGCCATGCAATGCAAGCATGACCAGGGCCAGGCTAAGCCTCAGCCTCCACCTCTGTAAAATGGGTATCATGATAAGGCCCACCTCAAAGGGTACTGTGAATGACACACGAGAAGATGCATAGGAAGCCTGCAGCATGGTTCTTGGCACAAACCAAGGAGAATTTTAAAGTTAATGGAAGTGCCATTTATGAGAACAACATGAACATCAAAATGGTAGGATAACATCAGAAGAGAAAGATTTATTGGTTTATCTTTAGCTCCCTAGTAAATGTGCTATTGTTAAAATTTTAAAATTTGATAAGCACTTGTTGCTCTTTTGTTTCATTACCTCTAAAATACATAATAATCTCAACTTCTTGAGTTAGACCCTCTTTGATGTCTTCCTTATAGAAAAAATATGTATAAATGTTTTCACAATGAGCACACAGAATTGTGGGGCCTTATGTGTATGCAGCAAAGCTGAGGAAAGGAATCCAGATTTTAAAAAGCACATCATGGGGTGGTCCCCAAACCTTCCTACCTGCTCAAATATACAAAAGTTAATTCACTGAGATATTTATCGAGCCCACATTATGTTCAGTCACATTCCTTCTCCTTTCCCTTCTTTTCCTTTCCTTTCTTTTTGTGCAATGCTGGGGACAGAATCCAGGGCTTCACACATGCCAGGCAAGGGTTCTTCCACTGGCTGCATCCCCAGTCCCAGGCAGTATTCCTGGTGCTGGTGATAGACAGTGAGTAAAATGGATTAAACTGCCTGGCCTCGTGGAACTTCCATTCCCACATGAAGCCAAGTTCACATAAAATGAAGCCTCTAGTCATTACCTCTTTTAATACCACACAACATAGTGCATCAGTCAATCAGATCTGAATTGATACTGCTGGTAAAGACCCTCATATGTTTTTCTTTTTGACTATTATCCCTTTTCTTCATGCTGACCTTCCCCAATGGAAATAGAACATAATCTGCCTCTCAGACATAAGGCAGGTGCTCAATTATCATTAAAGTTAAGCACAAAATTACAAACAATGAAGCAGCTTAGTTTTGCAACTAAGCCAAAGTAGCAATAATCAGCTTTATTCCCACATCCTGCGGACCAAAAATATAATAGGACTGTGATAACTTTTTTGTTGATACTTCAAACAAAAATATCCTCTGCAAATACTGATCATTGATTTCTTTCTTTCCCCTAGGGTGTGGGCTACCTATGATGCCTCTGAAATAAAGATCTTTTCTTAGGAACGGTCACTGTTTGGCTATGACTCTCTCCTTCTTAGCTACATGCAAACAGCACTAGACTTGTGAAATAAGGAGAATTTTAAAGTTAATGGAAGTGCCATTTATGAGAACAGCATGAACGTCAAAATGGTAGGTAGGATAACACGGGAAGAGAGAGAGAGTGATTTATTGGTTTATCGCGTCTGAAAGAAAAGGCTTTAAAATTCTGCAGACACATGTGCTATTGAATCAGGTCCTCTTTACCTGGCTGCAATGAGGTCCAGGAGATGCTGCCACCGGTCGTTGACCTTTCCAAGCTTGTATTCGATCTCCGAGGCTTTGCTTTCCTGGCTGGCTTTAGCAAGTCGCTCTCCCATTTGCTGGAGTTGTATCTTGTTCTCTTGGGCAACAGCAATTTCCTCTTGGTAATCCTGCGTAATAAACAGCAATCACAGAGGTCAGAAAGTATATGCCTAATGCATTCATCCAGTTCTTCTGGAAACATGATAATTACAGTTTTCTACTGAGAAATAGTGTGGGCACGAGGAATTCCATGTGAACATCTGTGCACAAGAATTAGTAGTCCCTATTATTTTCAGCATATATGTATTTAGTCTGGATTAAATTTTTATACAGGTATTATATGGAATGGAGAAGTGCTTTCTGTTTACTTCAAAAGGGCATTAAAAACAATGAATGTAAAATCATAGCTACAAAACAACAAAATTTGGAAGATTTAACACTGTGAAATCATACCTTCTTGCTCTAATCCCTAACCTCATGTTACATTTATAATCAATCCTCATACAAAGATTTGACAAGAGGCTTATAAGGTATACGCACACATACATACACACACACACGTGCACATGTATAGGTAATTGTGTGTGTACATTCGTATGTCAATCATGTTATTTGTGCAGAATATTTTAAGAATTCCTTCATTTTAATGAGGCAATCTCTACATAAGGTCAATATTTTGTAACACATAAGAATAATAATCATTAATTTTAGCAAGTCAACGTGTCTGAAGACTTCTTGATTCATCCAATTTCTGCCCCAGCTTCTCTTAAAGATTGTTTTGGTTAAAGAGAACAGGTTTTATGTGGTCTGTTTGCAAGAGACAGGCACTAAAAGGTATGACTTAATTGATAATGAAACCCTTCCCCAACTCCCAGTAACCCTCATATTCTCTCGCCACAGTGACAGGGTCCAAACTTTAGAATAAACTTTTTCAGTTTTCTTTTATGAGGTAAGTAGTACCTTAGCAAAAAATAAATGAAGACATGTTTCACATGAGCAAGGATATTTTAACCTTCTCGGCTCTAAAGCAGGTGTGATAACAAGCCATTTACCTCCCAGGTCATGGGAGGGCCAAGGAAATTTTATTCCATTCCAGGGCTGAATGCCCTCCTCATGCCCAGTGCCCCGCCTCCTGGCGTTTTTGTGTTATTCCACACAATGGGATTCAAAGTCCAAAACACTGGATGCGCTTCCTAATTATTTTAATATTTCAGCACCAATTTGAGCCAATTTGAGATGATTTTATTGAGAAATGTTTCTTTCAAAGGAATTACTACAAGCTTTAAAAAAGTATTTATAATAAAACAATCCTCTTGGATTTTCTTTTAAATTGAACTATTTGCGAAATGTCAATGCCAATGGACAGCAATATTTTTGGCTCAATTTATTTACCACTCTTTTCTATGTTGTCAAATTATCAAGTCTTTTCTTAGTAATTCTTTCCTTTACAAAAGAGACCCATGACTTATTTTATATACAAACTAGGATAGTTAATATTTTAACAAGTATTTCTAATATTGTGCCAAATAATATAACAAAAATTATCTATATGAAAAGCTAAAATTTCTCTAAATTGTAATTATGGTTCTATTTTGTTCAGGAGAGTTTTTTCCCCCCACATTTCCAAAATATGCATTATGAGTTCCATTCTCAAAAACAATGAGAATATAGACACACTTAACCAAAACTTATTCTTTAGGAAATTTCACTATAATAGCTAGTGCATTTAATCATGTCTGATACCCAGCAACCAGCAAAGTGCCATTCTTAGCAGATATTAAAATGAACTCTGGATCATCTCAATGCATGTATCAAAGCTTTGTAATACCAAATAAACAAATGTTTAGTCAGAATTTGCAGTGTTATATCAAAACTTCTGAAGTTATTAATATTGCATGTTGGCTCTGGACCTACATTTTTTCTATGCACATGAATGCATAGAGATAAATTTTTTTAATAACCATTTATATTTCTTTACCAAATGAATGAAGTCATAATTTGTTTATTCAATACATATGAATTAAGTGCTTATAAGTCTGACACTGCTCTGAGAGCAGAGGAAAGAACAATGAACAAGACAAAGTCCATGTTCCAGTGAGGCTAACAGTTCAGTGGAGCCTAAATCCTAGACAGATCAGGAACAGGTAAATATGAAAAAATACCTCATACATCAGTGGTGATGTGTGCTAAAGAGAAACATGAACTCAAATAATATCGACATGATTATGTGTTCAAAAACAATGTAGAAGCAATACGGAAATCATCAAAAACCAATTTGATCAACCGTACTTTTCAGTAGACATGAGAAATACTCTGGAACCAAATTAACATAGAAAATAATAACACATAAATAACCTGAAAATAACAGGAAGCCAAATTTCTCAGGAAAGTCTTCATTCCTCTTGCTCTGTAGGCCTGTTTTTATAGGGATAATTTCAGTTTAATTTACCCTAAGAATTTTTTCTTTTTGTTCCAATCTAGTGATTTTTGTATCATTAAAATCCAAGACAGAAAACCAGAGTGAGATAAAACTAAAACTGACACAAAGCAGACCATCTGTGTCATCACAGACTCAAAGTGTTCTGCATATCTCAGCTGTGACGCGGGTCTTTCCACACAGGTTTGCTTAAAACACAGTCCCCTGGAAGCCTCTGAGCAAGGCCATCTTCTGCGCTGGCTGGAAACACCTGAGCATTAGCAAGGACGGGAGCACAGCAGGCGGCCCTGCTCCTTACCTTCTTGAGCTTCTCTATCATCTCCTCGATGAGGATGTCTCCATTCTGAGACACCTTGCTCTCCATCTGCGTCAGCCACTCGCAGAGCTCCTTGTTCTTTTCGCTGAAGACCGCCCATTCATTCAGTCTTTCATTTACCTGCTGCCGCCTCACGGAGACCTGGGAAGTTTAAAACAGAACATGGATGGATAAGGAGAGGGGAAGTCACAGCCCCAGAAGCAGCACTCAGCTAGGTGCCTGGGCCCCAGCGTACCCGTGCACTCCTGAGGCCCCTGTTGCTGAAATACTGGCTTGGGGTTGGCTGTTCATCACAGGTGGGGGACTCTGAACCGGGGTTTCTCTTCTAAAGGTTGCCATGCACGTCGGCCTGTTAAAGAGTCAACTCTGCACAGTTGGTTCAGCTTAGATCTGACACAGGACCCCCGTGGATATAAAGTACTAAAACGGAAGGGACTGAAAGGAAGAGGGAAAGAAGGGAAGGAAAAAGAAGGGAGAAAGAAGGAAGAAAACAGAAAGGAAGAAGTAAAAATAAGGAAATAAGGGGGAAAAGGAAAGATGGAAGAATGAACTGAGCCTCTGGTATCCAGAGAGAGGAGCTGAGAGGGCCTGGGAGGCAGCCTGGAGAGGAAGAGGTGACTGTTCAGTGCCACCTTGGCAACTTCGCTTTGGGCAAGTTCCTGTATTTCTCTACTCTTTTGAATATTTTTGTTTCTCTTCCTTTTTTTCCCCCTCAGCATAACAGTTTACTGAGATGGAATTCACATACCACACGATTCATCTGCTTCAAGTATACACTTGGTGGTTTTTATTAACAGAGTTGTACAAGTATCATAACAAATCAATTCATGGCCCCCCAAAACCCCTGTAGCCATCAAAGTCACTCCCCTTTGACTTCCCACCTACCTCTCAACTCTAACCTACTTTATGCCTTTGGGATTTGTCTATTAGGAACATTTCTTTCAAATAGAATCATACAGTAAATGAATATTTGTGGCTGACTTCTTGTATTTTAAACCTTTGTTCATGCTCCGCACTATCAATACCTCATTCCTTTTTATTGCTAGAGAAATTCCATTGCATGGATATAACACATTTTTTTCATCCATTCATCGCTTCATGACATTTGGGTTGATTCCACCCACAGTCTACTGTGGATGACACTGTTATGAGCCTTCATGCGCAAGCCCTCGTGGGGACACATTTTCATTTCCCTTGGGTATGCCCCAAGGAATACAATTGCTGTGTCATGTGATAACAGCAGAGATTGATTTCCAAGGTGGCTGCACCGCTTCCCATTCCCACAGCAGGAAGGGTTCGCTTTATCTCTCTCCTCATCAGAGTCCGCTATTACCTATCTTTTGATTATAGCCAGGTCAGCAAGTGTGAGGCGCTACCTCTTGTGGTTTTGATGTGCACTTCCCTAATGATAATGAAGTTGAGAGCTTTCTCACAGGCTGGCCACTTATATATCTTCTCTGCAGAACTATCTTGTCAATTCCTTTGCCCATTTTAAAATGGACTTGTCTATTATTGAGTTTGAAGAGTTCTTTGAACATTATGTTTTTATTTCTAGATCCAGAATGATTCTAGAATCCTAAAATTCTCTCACTTTATACTAGTTTTGTTTTCATAACGTGGGTTGAGTTACTAAAGAATGTTTCTAGTGGAGCTAGACTATACATCAGCAAAACCAAATACGATTTGGGTGGTAAGGTTTGAGAACCTGTTGGTAATACTAGCCTTTCCACTATTGATTCCATTGCATTAAATACATAACTATTGATTTTCTCTTTCTTCTCAACATTTCACTATGAAAATTTCAAATAAATAGAAATTAAATAATTTTATGCTAAACAACAAGGATATATACCTTAGACTCTAAAATTGTTAAAATGTGGTTTTTAATAAGTACATTTCTTTAGTTATCAAATCAGTTACAATTTATGAGGTTTAAAGGAATCTCCTTTCTCATGTATTATTTTTATTTGTTGTTTTATAGATATACATGACAGTAGAGTATATTTTGATAAATTATAAATACACTGAAGTATTTCCTTTCTAAGATGAAAATAATATCTATTTGAAGGTGCCATATGCTTCCTAGGTATCTATTCTGCCTGTGATTGGTTCTGTTACTGAAGAGGCAGATAATTTGTAAAGCTCCCATACAACCCAAATGTCTGTGATTCTACATCTGAGAAAAGAGTTGGGAGTTAGACCGTGAGCCCAGGACCCCTTTCCTGGGGCCCACGTTAGGCCCGTGAGCTGCCTAGATATTGAGTTTATAACCCACTTTTAACATTAGAAATTCACTCTTTGGAGTTAATTGTGGTCTTTTAAAATAAACATTTCTCTGGGTTGGGTGTCACCAATGAACCCATCAAGGATTTCCTATAAATAAATTAGTTGACCATTTGGTTTTTTGAGGTAGAATAATACAGAAGAGCTAAAGGGCAATGGGCTGACTTGGGGTGGGGACTGAGGAGTAAAAAAGCTAAGAAAACACAGGTTAAAAATGTTAAAATTTTTAGTCAAGTGTCACTGACTCTGAGCCCTGCCCAGGACAGTGCTGGGGAGCACACTCCTGAGTGCCTGCTCTGCTGGGAAGTTAAGTCTGATTCTCCAGGGGCTCTGAGCTCTCCCTTTCACTCACACAGCACCAGCATCAGGACCCTGGTTATAGTTAACCTTCTGGCTCAGCTGATGTTGTAAGTTGAAACTGCATTTTCATAATTGGTAACTGCTTTCTAAAAAAAAAGGTTCAAAACCCCCGACTGTAGGATAAATTTGTCTTGCTGTGAGTAGCTGCCCCCAAATGTTGGCCGTGATCCAGAATGTGAGCTGGGACTACCTCACCCACGTCTTCAGGGAGGGTGATCATGTGATGAAAAAATCTGTTCTCCATTACTGCGAAAGGTAGGTGTTCTTATCCCCATGACGGAGATCAGAAGAGTGACACTGAACACTCTGAGGCACCTGTTTACAGTCAGTAAAACAGGACCAGTCATGCTTGAGTCTGGTCACAGACTGCAACATAACATTATGATCAAATACCCAGAGGCAGCTGAGACCTAGTCTCCAGCGCTTTTGTGACCAGGGAGAGGTTGTTCATCTCTAAGCCTTACACCCTTCACTTGGAAATCAATCTTAATTCTTTCCTGAATTCATTACACGTTTATTGCTCATGGTAAGCGTGTGTCTTCTCTGTGCCAGAGATATACCAGGCTGACAGCAGGGCACAAACGAGAATAACTGAAGAAAGAGACAGGCACATCCTGAAGACCTGACAGGGTTGGCCATGACCACACTGCTGCTTCTCTCTATCTGCTCCTGGTGTGCATGAGCCAGGGCATTGCTGGAGCTTTAATTTGGTGCCTCCTAGGCACTTGTGACTAGTGTCTCCTGGTGTGTATTCACACACCATGAAAGCACTGCTTTGTTGCTTATCGTGGACCTAAAACGTAAGAAGCAACAGGTAGGCTATCAGCACTGGCTGCCGACTGGGGCCAAAAGCTTTTCAAAAAACAAGTGAATTCATAAGAAGGATGGAGTGTTTTGTTGTTGTTGCTGTTGTTGTTTATATATCTAATACTGGGCCATATATAAGTGAACATCACCATCTCTTTGCTGGGATTCAGTCAAATCCCTCAAATGATGCATCACCTCAGCACACATTTACATTTTCTTAAGGCCACAAACACACTGACTGCCTGCAGAGCAGGAGAGGGCTGAGTAGGAAGTATATTCTTTTCTACTTCATGTATTTTTATGATGACATTTTGCAGAAAAGAAAAAAAAATGAGTAATTGCAGTGACGTTATATATTTATATTTCAACTAGAATTCCACACGCGTTCTTCAAACCGAAACATAAATAAAAGCAAGTATCACCCATGGCTGTACACGGGCTCGGCTATCCCCTGGGGAGTCTATTTAAAAACAAATTTCTTTTATGCGTTTTTTTCCTGGGCTGCCATGTTTACTCACAGTCCAGCTTCCTCATTCTTATCTGCTCTCAGGTACTCTTGACTCCTTCAGCTGCTTTGGAAGAACAGGAATGCAATACCTGCTTCTTAGCAGGGACAAGACTAAGTTTAAAAGTAGTTTCTGTCTTATACGATGAGACAGGCACAGGCTCACTTCCTGTGGTGGTTTCACACTCCACAGAAGTTCACCGGAAACAACCCACTCAAGAACTAGCAGCTCATCTACCTCCCTCCTTAAGACTGATCCCCGGCACCTTGACCAAGTCCATGACTGAAGTCTCACTGGCAAACAACTTGAAGTACACTGAAGTAATGTGAGATCCTCAAGCCTCAGCTTCAGGCCTCAGGACACTTGGATACTGAGTTTCTAGAAACACTATGTAGTCCGTCAGCTTCTTCTCCTTTATACCTTGGTCTAGGCAAGGTATTCATCTCTCCAGAGCATTTCCTATGAGCAAAAGCAACTTCCAAAGTGTTTTTCAAACAGACTGTTGTCTGGGTTTATCTGTCTAGTGGCCAATTTTGCAACATATACAAGTATAAAGAATTAGCAATAATAATAATAATACTTCCATGGCACTGTTATACAAGTTTTCCCAAATCAAAGAGTATTGCATAACCATAATATTAATCTCCAAAACATTAAAAATTGTGTCATTCTTTTCTCAGAGGAACATAAGCATACAGACAAAGGACATCATGATGTCTTTTTAAAATTATTAAGAATACATAGGACTGGGAATGGAGCCCACTGGTAGAGCACTTGCTTCATGAGCACCATCCCCAGTACTGCAAAAATCAAAACAACACACACACACACACACACACACACACACCCACAAATACAGAATGAACACTCAGCTGTGGTAGTCACTAGACACACAGAGAAAAGGTCTTTGCACCTCAAGTTTTGGAATCAGATCACAAACAAACAAAAAAGTAAAATATCACCCCATGGGGCAGCATAGATCAAAAGACCAAAGGTCCTTCACAGGGCTAAGAAAATACCTAGGGCAGAGTATATCATAGCAACATCACCGGGTTGTGAGATATGAAAGACTGCAGGCTAGAAAACCAGGAGGGAAGAAACCATCAGCTTAGGCAGGGGACATGGCATGATCGGGGTCTTAGGGAGGGATGTTCTTGTAGGTTTGCAAAGAAATGGTCAAACTCTGAGGTGTTACCCCTCTAAAGATTCCACAGGCATTCAACAGCTAGAGAAACAGATCTAGTCTAATGTTGAAAAAATCATTAAGACAGCAAGTAGTACTAGACTTTTCTCAAAATTAAAAAAAATATATATATATATATATAAATAAGCTCACAAAGGTAAATGAATGATGCTGTAAAAATTTCCCATCATCCGTCACCACCAAATAGCTTCCACTCTTATATCATGATAAGATCTTTACATTATATGATAAGATGAGTGACTATGGAAATGTATTCCTTTTGGATTGAAGAAATCAGAAAAGAATAAAGTGTGGTGATGGATAGCACCACTCCCTATGAAGAACTCCACATGGGTTTCTCGTGCTCATGGAGAACACAGAGCTCTGTGGAGAGTAGCTACGGTCATGTTGACGTGAATCACTGGCATGCTGATAAAGGCCCACTCTCACGCGTCCTGCTTTCGAAAGAATGGATTCACAGGAAACCAGTCACACATCCACCAAGTTCTTCTTTGGTTCATGATATGAGAAGAATCTGGGTTTTAATTTAAACATCCAGGGAGAAGTTTTTGTAAGAACATGTTTCTTCTTGATGTCAAATAAACCAAGAGGCTCTGAGCCTCTTCAACTCTGTTTAATTAAAAGCATCCCTAAAGTTAGAGAAGTGGGAGGCACAAGAGGGCAGAGCAGTATAGTTGGCATTGACTCAAAGAGGCCCTTCCTCCGCCCTCTGCCTCCTACATCTGCCCCACCAAAGACTGTGCCCAGCCCTCAGTAGACAGCTGCAAGCTTGCCCCACAACCATTTGTTCCCTGTGCACCAATCTCGCACCACACGCCCCATCTCGGGTCTCACTGGAAGACGTGCCCATTCCGAGAAGCACCTCCTTTCTTCTCTTCAATCCACATTGTCCTTAGGCTCATGTATATCTTTAGATATTTTTGTATATTGTGTTTACCTGGTTATACATGGTTTTCTTTGTAACTGCATAGGTTTGTCTAGATCAATTTTGTAAACTTGATGGTGGGAACATCTATTACGGCTGGTCAAATAACAATAACTGAAATGAACCATTCGGCTGAACAAATATGTGTCACAGCCTATAATGTGCCAGGCATAGCATGGAGGTTACAGATGTGGAAAGATGGACAAGGGCCCTGCCTTTTGGAGGGTAGGTCCATTAGGCTCTTGGGTAGCTGCCTGCTCATTTGTAAGCCTGCAATCTGATACTCTCTTGGTCCAGGGTGTCCTCTTACTGATTTTCCATCAACTTTTCCCTTTCATTTCTAACTCAAAGACCACTCTGGAATCATTACACACTTAAAGGTACTTAAAACATAAATAAAATATGACTAACCATGCCATACACCCTTTGATCACCAGCAACAACTAGGATAAGAGTAACAATAAATGTCCCATGTACAGAGCTAGCTCTGGAGCCTTAGCTGAAGTTGCAAATAAAACAATACTTTTTCATGTGTTTAAAACACAGGAGATGCTACCAGTATCTTCCTAGCAAAATAATCACATCCGTCAAACACAGCTTTGTGCTTCCTCTTAAAAATATCACACCAGCCAGTGAACCGAGAGGAGAGAACCCAGTTTAGGTATGTCAAAGATACAACAGTCAGACTTAGTTATCTTAATCTGGAATGTTCTGGCAATCACCACAGGGCTGATTTTTTAGTTGGAGCTATGAGCTCTGGGTGGGTGCAAACCTGGGTCAAGCCATTTGACACTGAGTCACGACTCAGCTTTCCCCCACAAAGGTCACTTCCACGCTGAGCACTTGTCTTACCTGGTGACACAGCTCTTCCCACTGCCTCTGCAGGAGCTCTATGCGCTCGTTAAGGATGGACATGTCGTCCGCACTGATGTAGGCAGAGAGGGAGTCCCTCAGCAACGTCAGCTCTGCCAAGTCATCCGTCCAGCTCCCGACTGCATTTTCTAATTCCTAGATTAAAAAAAAAAAAAAAAATTCTTGAAAATAATTCTTCAAAGAATGGTCCTAATAAATGCTCACTTATCAGAATTTTTCTTTAATAGTTTTTTGGCCATCGACTGTCAACAAATTTCTCACGTCATTTTGAAATCCCTCCAGATAAAATTCCATTTCCATTCTCTATCTGATCATCTAATGTGGGATCTGTTTAATTTTCTTCCTGCACAACTTGATCAATTGCCAAGTTCTTTCCATACAAGATTTGCTGGCGGAATCTTTCTACCATCTATTTGCCATCTCAACGATCCTTTTTTTTCTTTGGTGGCTTTTCCTAACTGATGTTCAGCATTGCATTGAACTTTAAACTGATGTCATAAATACATAAACGCCATACTTTCTTTTTGTCCTAACTTACTGATCACACTAATGAAATGTTTTAATTAATTTAATTTACTGTTCATTTTGAAACACTATGAATTGCTATAGTTTACAAAGTAACAATGGAGATCTATTATTACTAAATTAAAAATAATTCACTGAATACATTTTCTGTAGGATCAGAACTTTATTTAAGTTACTGAAAAAGATTATGTACCCTGTCCTTTTGGGAAATGATTTAAGGGGAAAAAAATCTTATAACAATATTTGCAAAAGTTGACATTAGCTTTTGCAATACTTTGATGGATGGTTGATTTTGCAATTTGTGTAACTCTTGTTCCCTGCCAACTGTTGTTTTTAGATTCCAGCTAATTTAGCGTATGAATAGAAAATTTCACATGGTTGGTTTCCTCTCTTTTTGTCTCTTCACACAGGAGACAAGTTTCCAAAGGCATAAGTAATTAACAATATTGTCTGAGGCTGACTTTCCAGGCAATTTAGGCAAACAAGGTTTTAGCCTGATTTTCCAAGTAATTGCTTTGTTTTGCTGCTAAGGGTCTTTTGGGGAAGAGTAGCAGAGAGCTAGACTGAAAGGCATCCTTTGACTCTTCAAACTCAAAAGCCATTTGAGTATCTGTCCAGTATTTGAGGAGATGAAAATGAGATTCCATAGAAACAGGATCTGGCTGAAAGATCAAATTAAAAATAATAAATTAAAAATACAAACTTCTATTTACACTTTGGGAGATGTTACATTGTTATACCAATGTAAAGATTTTGCTTTTTTTATACCAATTCCTGGTCCTCAATTCAAACAGCAGATTTGGTGAACAGATTGAAAAAGAAATAACACAAACACCAGATCCCACTGGTTCGAACATTCTCCACGAGGTGAGTCAGTGTGGGAAAAGTATAGCCTTTAAATTTAGACAACCCTGATACTCAGTTCCTAGAAGCCTTTGTTTTCTCATCTGCAAAAAGGCAATAACACAATGTCCTCCTGACTTGTGTTCAAGCCAACTGAAACAACACTCATGCGGTCACTGGCACACAGAAGGAGCCTAATAAATGCCCATTCTTACTTATCAGAATTTTTCTTTAATAGTTTTCTTATAAATTTATAATCACAGGCTTAAAATAACTGTTTACCATCTTCACAAACTTCTGAATGTCACATCTCAAAATAATATTCCACTCACTTGCCATTTGAGATGTGAAGTATACCACGTTCCTTTTTTTCCTAACTGCCTTTTCATGTGTCAAAGAATATCTTGGAATTTTAATATTGAAGGAAAAATTCTTACATCCACACTTTTTAAAATTTCTAGACTTAATAATCTCTTGGTTTAAGACTTCTTAGTCAAAGTGAAGCAGAGAATATCCGATTAAAATTCATGTCACGTATATGTAAAATTTTAATAGAATTATACTACAGCAATAATTTGCAAATAATTGTAGAACATAAGAACATGTGTACTTTGAAAGAAAAGCATTAGTACTTTTGATATGAGGGGCATATTGCTCCTCAGAGAACTGCTGATCTGACGCTTCACTGGCTGAGAAGGTGTGAATGGGATAACTTACAGCCACTAAATCATGTAGGTATGCATGACATCATGCAGGGAGTGGTCTGCACCAGCTACCAATTTACTTTCAAGCATGATTTGAAGTGTTGATCATAATCTTTAAGTAGTTAGAGCCCTGAGTAATAAGGACTGGGTGACTCTTTGTGTCAACTGAGATTAGCTATTTTTCCTGCTTTCTTGGCAGAAGGGTCTGGAGGGTAGGGCACTTTCTTCCACAAGCCAGAGACAACTGATTTTCTAGGTTGCCAATGCTTCTTTCTGGAAACTAGACACTGGCTAAAATGATCCTTGTGTGGATGCTTTAGAAAGATTGCTTTAATTGCTGTTGACCCAGCTTTTAAATATCTTTTATGTTGTATTTAATTTTCATTCACTTCCACAGGGTAATTCGTCAACTTGTCTACATTTTCATCAGTTGCAATAAATCAGCTAAGCAAGTATCACCCAGGAGCTATCTGCCTTATTTCAATCCCTTGGGACCTTGCATCTGCAAGAAGATAGCAGGAGGAGACTGATGGGGTTATACTTCTGCAGGCTTATCCCAGGCAGAATATGGTGACAGGGGTGATCTCCAGCCAGTAATTCACCTTGCACCGCATCTGCTCTGCATGGAGCTCCTCGTGATGATCTGGTAGAGGCTGGGAGAGCTTCTTTTTGAAGGTTCGTAGTTTCTCCAGGGAATCAGCAATTCCTTTCTCACATTTTTCCCAGTCCTAAATGGAAGCAAAAGAAATTGCATATTTTTTTTGAAAGAAATTGGAAAACAAGAACAGAAACACCTTTTAATTACAGAGAAAGAATTAAAGTCACACTGATGAACAGTGAGGAGGTGAGTCCATACCCTTTGCCACCATGGGCAGCATGTGGTCATCATAAGAATTGAGTTCAACTCTGACTGTTACTTGTTAACTGTGTGGCTTTCGTATGCTGATAAGCCTGTGTCTCAGGTTTCCCAATGAATATGGAAATAATACAAACTCTATAATTGTTGGAGGATTAAGATAAACAATGGGTGTCAACAAACACAATGCCCAGAGAATCATGAATACTCAAAAATGTTATCTGAATCCAAATCTATCTGCAGAGGCAGGGGTATGACTTTGGCAATGTGCCTTTCTCCAAACTTCATCCATAATTGTATCCAACACCCACACGCTCCCCAGTACACTATAAGGGATAAAAAAGAGGACAGGAAAACACATAGGAGTAAGAGAAGAGAGAGAGAATGTAAAAACAATATAACCCTGAGTCTGACTAAATTAATAAATGGTATAAGCCACGTGGGATGTGCTGTCCCACAAATGGATCTACAACAGACATGGGCAGAACCTTTGACTGGCTTTATCTTGGAATTGCTAAAGCAGTTAGCAAAGAGTTATGTACAACATAAAAATCCACACAAACAAAAAGTGGGAGAAGAGACCTGATGTACACTTTTAAGAAATAAGTATCCAGCATGCCAAGTAGGGGTAAGTGTTCTGTGAGTGGTGAACCAGGGCAGCACGGAAGCTGCTGGATCCCTACAGGCTGACAAAAGAAAACAGGCTTTGTGAGTTTTTGTTTTCAAAGGTTACACAACAAACCGGTGACAATAGATCCCTCTGGGGAGAGACAGTACAATTTGGATGGTGGTACAAGGCGAATTTTATTTTTTACTCTGTATACCTCGATTATGAGGTAAAATCTTATGACACATGTGTTTCTTTTGTTGTTAAAATTAAGCTAAAGAAAAAATAAAAGTCACCACAGTAGAAACTGACATTTATAGCACCAAATCTACGTAGAAGTAAACTCTTATCTGGTACCTCTGTGACATTGGAAAGTAGGTCCCACTAAACGAGTCTCCTTCCTGTTGTCCAAGATGACCCATTTTGTCAAATGTCTGCCAGGTCTCTGCATCCCCAATCTTCCTTCCCGATGACGGCTCCCCACGTGACAGATCACTGACAGCGGTTCACATGCTGCCACATCGTGCTCCATTTGCCTCCATGACGTCTCTTTCATCAACACCAGCGTTTGCCAGCATTCTCCCTGTCTTCTCTCCTGACACTTGACTATTCTTTGCAATGACAACCCACACGTATTACTGTGACTACGGCTACAACTGTTTATTACTACAACTCTCTGTTGTTTTACTGACACAAAAAGTTCAGACCAAAGCACGTCCTATTCAAAGTGTCTTCTGCTTTCTAACTGAACCAAGGTTTTGGTTCCAAAATCTCATTTCTCTTTAAACTTCTTTCATGGAACTTCCTAGAGTGCATAACCATATTATCTCATCCCGATTACCAGAAACAAACAAACAAAACTCCAAGAAAACGAAAAGCAAAAAGGCTTTTCCTATCATGCACAGATTCATACCAACTCCCTTTATTTAAAAATATCTCTGTATTCTCAGGCTACGTAGTGTACCAATGTTCAGCAAAGTAAGAGTAGACAGAAAGGTCCTCTTTCTGCTTAAAATGAACAATCCATCCTCAATTAAATCAGCACACCCTCCCAAAGCTATCAGAATGTAGGCAATAATTATTTGTTGACCTCACAAAGACAAGGACAATCCATTCTTGTGAAAATACTTTGAGGCATTAGTGAAGCAGGCAACTATGTAGGATATGGAATTATAATGACTATTTTCGACATACATACTTGGAGCATTAAGTTTAGAACTAAAAATAGATAAGTGCTATTATCTTTGGTGCAAAGATACCCTGAAATGAAGCTCCATAAACATTAAAATTTAGTTTTATAATACTTTCTTAGATACGCTGAAGGAAATGTATGATTCAAAATATAATAAAATTTAATGAGAAGACCAGGGATTCCCACTTTCCAAAAATCCTTTCCAAAAATGATTTAGACTGTGAAGCTATAATCAAGTCTCTTTGCTGCATGAACTCTAAGGTAACAGCTTAATGTTATGGTCTGTAAGCACCTATTAATGCAGACAGACTTGTGTTTAGCAAAGGCAGTGACTCAGACATCATGCTGTATTAAATCTTGGGAATGTCTCCAAAAATCACATCACAAATAAAGAAAAATATATGATTTAACACATTCTCTACAGAGTGAGTTACAATGTTTTAAATCCTTTCCTGAAAGCAAGATGAATTTGGCATATTATATTACTGATGAATTGCACTGTATGAAAATAAGAGTGACTTATAGATGCTCATGGGTATTTTTGATTCATTGTTTCCTGCTGGGGAGGTAATATATCATTAGCTAAAATTCAGTAGAACAAATCAGGTGGGTGTGTGGACTTGAACAATAAAAAAGTAAAATCTGCTCCATTAACTTTAGCTATTACCTTTGATCCAAAAAAATGACAAGTCACATTTAATAGATAATCTCATTGAAATATTGGTGATTATAAACTTCTATAATTTGGCATTTACTGTGTTCACTTTTAAAATAATGACATGAATAATGCTAATTACAGTCATATATTTAGTGCTTAACATGTGCCAGGTAAACCTAAGGATTGGATAGATTCCAGTAACCAGATTACTTGGTTTACCTTGGTTTTAACTGGGGTTTACCTGAGTTTAGGGCACATGCCCTTTTTGAACTTCTGATTGAAATGTTTTATACCTGGAATTTGAAAATAAGGGTGAAAATTTCTTGGGGCAGGTGTAGCTAAATCTAAATTTCCTTCAACTTCCTGAGTGATCAGTATGCAATGTGTATCCAACAAAGGCTTCATCTTCCTCCTGGAGATTTTGTTACCCAGCAACCTTCTTGAATACACTAAGCCAACTTGAGAGTATCACTTTGGGTTGGTTTTTTCCTGCTATAAAGTAAGAGATAGCAATCTTGAGAACCATTTTGGAGTCTGAGGTTAGGGAGTGGAATCAACACTTTGAATTTCTGTCTGGCTTTATAAAGTCATCTTATGGTTAAGCCTTAGTAATGGCCATTAATCAGAATTCATGGCTTGAACTGACTTATTCCAGTTCAAATTACTTTGTTGGGGGATTGTCCTAAAAAATGAGAAGCTGAAAACTGAGAAACTTTTCCAGTTCCTGTAATATAAGGTGAAGCCTTAAATATAACACATAGGCTCAAAATCCTACGGGTATTGCTCAGTGATCTTTGAATGACTTCATTTGCAGGAAAGCAATGGTTGGAGACAGTGTACAACTTTTAAAGGGCTTTTTACATCGCACTTACTTTCAACAAGAAAGCCAGTTTTTTCTTCTGCTCCTCCAAGCGCACACTGGCCGATCTCCACTTCTCTTGGATTTCGGTGAGCTCGGCCTGCAAGGCGGCCTCAGCTGCACTGTCAGCCGAGAGCAGAAGCTGCTTGCCTGCCTCCACCGTCAGGATGTAACTGCCTTGTTGTCGCAGGAACACCTTTTCTTTGAACTGAAAGGAAGCATCACTTTTTACTCTTTCATCTCTTCTTCATCTTTTCCTACTATAAGTATCCTTAATGACCTGACCTGATAGCATATGTAGCATGTCCTCTTTCATCCAGCAAGCATTTGCCAGGCTAGTACTTTGTGCATGAGTGAACCATGTATAACGAATGAAAACACAGCAGGGAGAGACTTCCTTTCTGCCCTTATGTTACACACAATTATGATGCAACGTGAGATTAGATTTATAAAACTGATATGCAAAGAACACAGAGGGACCTCGGACCCAGCATGGTGGACACAACATGGCTTCCCCAAAGTGAGAGTCTGCGTGGGCCTTCTTGAAAGACATGTAAATGCACCCAGATTAAGTGATGAGTCAGAGAAGAAGGAGAGAACACCTTCCCTCAGGGAACCAAGGATGGGCATATCCACTGTACAGGAAAGCATGATGAAATCAGGAGACAGGATGCAGTTTACAGTGGCTGGAGTACGGGGTGCATGTAACAGAATGGTAGAAGATGAGGCCAGACTATGTCTTGCACAGAAATTTGTTTTTTAAGAGTAAAAGTGACTGAGGTCACAGAAGAATATTAAGCAGGGAAGTGATGTGTTTGAATTACAGTTTTAATATAAGCATTCAGAATCAGGGTAGAAAGTGGGATGGAAGAGGGGCATGTATTGGATATGCTGAGACAGGTAAGAAAGCTACTGTCCATACAGGTGAGAAATCATGACTACCTCACTCAAGGCAGTGGCCATGAGGATGCAGACTTGCAGCAAATTAGTAAGGGGAGTGAGAGACAAGGAAGAGTATAGCTCTACAATGACATTGAGGGTCCCTGGGTAGACCAGATAGCTGGGGACAACATGTCCCTACACTGGACATGGGAAACAGAAAATGTTTTTTCAGAGATCACGAAGAGGTGCACAGTGTTTGTTATAGCTGAAATACACAGATATCAATCTAAAAGGTGACAGGAGTTGACACCATAGCAGGTGAATGTGACCAGAAAATACCAATTTGCCCTCTTTTTGCTGGTCCAGGGTAGTTGAAACCCTATCTGTAAATGAGTTCTTTCAGATAAATTTGAATGAGAAGGGGAACCAGAGAACAGTGATCTTTCAAGGCAGAGAGCCCCTGCATCTAGCGGGAAGGACGCTGAGAGTGCCGGAAGGTATCTGCCTCAGATGCCACAGCCCCAGATTCTCAGGCTGCTGAGTATAAGGGGATAGAGTCAGGAAGGGACAAAGAGCTCAAGGACAGAGCCTTCTACCTTCTCTGGAGTGCTTCCATTACATATTTAAATGATTCATGAGTTAACTAGATACAATTAACACAGTCTTCCATGCTGGGCCGTAGGGAGCTGCTGTGGGCCTTGGTGTGTGAAGTGGAGAGTCCTTGGGAGAGGCTAAGATTCACTCTAACCCTACCACTCCGATGGTCTGCAGTGCAATTGTTTTGCATTTTCATTTCACATTTGGGAATAATATTCGTCCTAATTTCAGTGTCACTCCAGAGACCCTCTGAAGCACTGAGGCCAAGGTCAAGTTGGAAATGCAGAAGAGACTTGAGAACATCTTTTGCATCCTACCTGCACTTCATCAAAGAGGGTCCTGACTTGTTGTAGAGGCACGGGGATGCTTCCAAGGCCACTCATGGGTAGATAGGACACCTCCGCCAACCATTTACGAAGCTTCTCTGCCATCTCCCTGTAGCGTTGCCACTGGCGAATCTGGCTATCGATGATCCCCCGCCTTTGCTGGGCTCTGCGGATGACTCCCTGCCACTGATTACTGAGGAGGGTCAACTTCAGGTTGAACTCATCCCTGGTGAAGAGGTAATCACAAGGTGAAAACACCGTTCTACTGGATGTAGCCACGGGGTCACTGGGTAAGTACATTCTCAATGACTACAAATCCTGAGCGGTGATATAAGACAAGGATTTAAAACTTATGCTATGGCTGGGTACAGTATTACATGCCTATAGTCATAGCTACTCAGTAGGCTGAAGTGGGAGGATCAAATGTTCAAGGTCAGCCAAGGCAACATAGTAAGACTTCATCTCAAATATAATTTGAAAGAAGTGCTGGGGATGTAGATTCAGTGGTAGAGTGCTCGACTAGCATGTGTTGGACACCTAGATCAACCCCCAGCATCACAAAAACAAACAACAAACAAACAAACAAATCAATCAACCGATTTAAAAATATTGTGCCAAGATCTGCTACTGGGTCTACTGTAAGTAATTTTTAAAGTTAGACTATCAGTGTTGGTAAATGTTGTGTCCATGTCTCAGTACAGGTTGAAAGAAAATCTATGACAAGGTGATTGTCACTCATTCTCTTCCTGAGTGTGTGAGTTGAGAGGAATAGAGCAAAGGGGGATATTATACATATTACATATATATATATATGTATATATAATATATATATGTATATGGATTGCCTTTCAAAACCAGAAGTCATCTATCAAATCAAGCACAGTAGAATCCAAATGTGTAAATTAGCTTCATGATCCTTTCTTAGCACTTATAAGCGTCTGTCAAATCAGAATGAGAACACTGTGGAATGTGGAACAGTTCATGTATGTTGCTTTCTGTGCCAGGTAACCACAGGGATGCCTGGTGGAACCACTTACAGCACACCTCCCCAGTGGTGAAAGTGACGCTCTAAACAACAAAGATCATAACTGAACTTTCAGAGTCAAGTACATTTACCTTCTGGAATATTCCTACTGTCAGCAGGTTCTAATCTGATTTTTCTTTTTTTACACGAAACTATCAAAATTCTTATCTTCCCATTTTCTTCTCTTTGTTGTTTTTTTCTTTCCCTAAATGTTAGCATTTAAAATTTAATAGATGTTGGCTTATATGGGAATTGCAAATTTTATTTTCCTTAATGACTTGAATGTTTATAATATTGTTATAAAGTTGGCTAAAAGATGATAAAGCAAAAATCTGAAAGTTAATTGCATTTGAATTTGTTTTATTCTGAAGGTCTTAAATTCTCAGTAAACCTTTCATTTAAGTTTGGCTTGCTTAGGATAGAATAAATACGATATCACACTTTGTTGTTCCAATCTTAAACTATGAAAATCTTTTATGTATGTCCAAAGATATAACCACTTAAAACTGAAATTGCTTTCAAGACATTAAAAAAAAAAAACCCTTCTCAATTAAATGATTCATTTTCTAATTTTTTTTTAAAAATACACAAAGTTAATTATAATCACAACTACTGGTCCTAAATATGGGAAAGATGTAAACATATAATAAAACAAATGAGTTTAATTCTCCAAATATCCCCGTGGAAAACAGGCAAGATAAAGAACATACTGTTCCTAGGAAATGCAAATACTGCACATTGCCAATTCACATGCTGTAAATTGGAAGAGAAGCTAGATTTTTACTTCCGAATTTTTAATAAAGAGATACTTTGTTATGTAAATGAAGAGGAGGAAGTATTTCAGATAGAATGTAATTGAATTTATGGTGGCAAAATGTTTTCAAACATGGAGGAAGTTTTGTGGCCCCGGGGAAACTGGCTGGTGTAATCCCAGTGCAGACTATAAACCAGACCCAGGAGCACAAAGCCAGAGTCCACTCCTCCTTAGTTTTGTGACCTTGGTCAAATCAGTCCACATTTGTGGGTCTCAGGTTTTTCATCTCTGAGTAAGAAAGATGGACTAGTGATATCTATGTTCCTTTTAGGAATACAATTTCTATAATTGCATGAGAATATTAGAAGCATCTGTTTATGAACCATTGATATAATTCATTCTGATCTATTCATTAATTCCAGTCTCTACAGATGACTAGTGAAGGTTGGCTAGGTGATTTCCAATTACTCTATGTCCTTCATATCATATAATAGCTGTTCTCTAAAAGGATTCAATACTCACTCATTTCAGAGATTCAGACAAGCCTTCCCTTCAATTACTGAGACTCCACGATAGTACAATTGCCTTGAGAAGATTGGCTATGTGCCCTCTAATCTGCTCATTAAAAGGAAAATGACTAATTTACTGGACCCTTTCTTCATAATAAGTTTTCAAAGATCCTACCTGTCATCAACTTGACCTTGTTCTAGAAGACGTTGCCCATCAATAATGATTGAGTGCAAAATCTGCTGACGGCTGAACATCTCGGCTTGAAACAACTACAATTTTAAAAAAGAAGAGTGTACTTTTAGAGTCCCTAATTTTAGTGACCAGTTCTCTGATAACTTTCCAAATACACTGGCTATAGCAAGACTATGGAAAGTATCTCCAGCAGAATCAGGATGTGTGTAAAATCCGGCCTTGTAGGAATACTTAATTTTAGACCATTAATTAAAGTAGGCTTAAAGTTTGGTTTTTTGGTTTACTAAACCTAATGACTAAAAGTAGATTTAGGTTTCCCTTCTCTTTAAATCCCTTAATAAGGTAAGTTAATGAATAATTTGAGACCAGGTCCAGTGGTGCACGCCTGTAATCCCAGCGGTTCTGGAGACTGAGACAGGAGGAATGTGACATCAAAGCCAGCCTCAGCAAAAGCAAGGTGCTAAGCAACTCAGTGAGACCCTGTCTGTAAATAATATATAAAATAGGACTGGGGATATGGCTCAGTAGTCGTGTCCCTGAGTTCCATCCCTGGTACTCAAAAAAACAAAAAAAAATATGTTCTGATCTTTTTGAACTGTTTTTCAAATTAATTAGTTTAATACAATTATTTCATTATTACATCAATAGAACAGTCTTTCAAATTATTTCACTGTTTTTAAACAGTTTAATTGATATAGTATTCATGTCGTAAGATTCATCCATTTAAAATGTCCAACTTAAAAACTTCTATTAACTTCAGACTTGTGCCACCACCTCCATGACAATTTTAGGACATTTTCAACAGCCCCAAAGAAATTCTGCCCTCATTAGCAACCAGTCCCCATTTCCTCCCAATGCCCCACCCTGAGCACCCTCTAATCTACTTCAAGTCTCTATTGACTGCTTACTCTGGATAATTCATATAAATTAATTCAAGTAATATGTGGCCTGTTGGGATCAGCTTCTTTCATAGTTCATTTTCATGGTTCATCCACGTTGCATTATGAATCAGCACCTTGCTTTTCATATTGCTGAATAGTGCTTACATTTTATTTAGGCACTCGTCAGTTAATGGGTTGTTTCCATCCTTTGTCTATTAGGAAAAGTGCTTCTATGAACGTTCCTTGTGCAAGTTTTGGTGTGGGATACAAAAGGAGTGGAATTCCTGGGCTACCTGGTACTTCTGTCTTCAGCGTTTTGAGGAACTGTTTTCCAGGGCCGCATCACAGTGTTACATTCCTATCAGCAATGCACGTGGGCGCCACTATCTCTGTAACTTCACCAATATCTACCATCTTTTTCATTTTAGCCACCCAGTGGGTGGAAAATGATGTGTCACTGTGGTTTTGATCCATGACTTTTATGTCCTCATCTGTCAGCTCAGTAACATTGGATTTTAAATTACCTTATGTACTTTTAAATTTCCTATTTTTAAAATTTCAGCAAAATATTTTAAAATTCATTTCAGTCTTAAGTTTAAGCTTCTCTCAGCTCTTAGGTAAGTGCCATCCTTCTGTGAGCATGGATTGAATAAACACCAGGAAACAGAAAAATAGGGACAGAGTTCGCAAATTAATTAATATGCTATTTGTACGTAGTTCTCTCTTCCTGTTTCTTGAGAAATAATTATAATGTAGTTTGATTAAGAGATATGCTTGGAGATATTCATCAGCTTGATGTCCTGATATAAATTAATATATGCTTTTTAAAGAACAAATGATTTTCATTGATCCCAGATGTTTGCTCAAAGCATATTCTCATAAGCAGTTAGTCTTGGCAATGGCAATGCAGTCTACAATGCAGTTTGAAAACTGTGTGGCTATCTGAACTCCTTCTGCTCTCCCATCATCCCAGCCCACCTTCAATAAGTAGCCTTTAAGCACAACTCTGGCACTATGCATTACAATGTCTCGATGCCTGACACGTGCCTACAGCTATGGAGCAGAGATCTGGACCACGTTTTTGTCAACATCTTTAGCAATGAGAGAAATGCAAATTAAAACCACACTGAGATTTCATCTCACTCCAACCAGAATGGCAATTATCAAGAATACAAGCAACAATAAATGTTGGCAAGAATGTGGGGAAAAGGGTACACTCATACATTGCTGGTGGGACTGCAAATTGGGCAACCACTCTGGAAAGCAGTATGGAGATTCCTCAGAAAATTAGGAATGGAACTATTACACATTTATCCCATTCCTCAGTTTATACCCGAAGGTCTTAAAATTAGAATACTATAGTGATGCAGCCACATCAAAGTTTATAGCAGCTCAATTCACAATGGCTAAACTATAACCAACCTAGGTGCCCTTCAACAGATGAATGGATACAGAAGTTGTGGTATATATATATACACACACACAGTGGAATATTACTCAATCATAAAGAAAAATGAAATTTTGGCATTTGCGGATAAATGGATGGAGCTAGAGAATATCATGCTAAGTGAAATAAGCCAGTCCCAGTAAACCAAAAGTCAAATGTTTTCTCTGACAGGTGGACGTTAACCCACAATAAGGGGCGGAGAGAGGAAGAATAAACGTTCAGTAGATTAGACAATGGGGAATGGAGGGAAGGGAGGAGGGATAGGAAAAGGAAAAACAGTGGAATGAATTTGGCATAATTTTCCTATGTGTATATATGAAAACACCACAGTGAACATCCACAAGAATGGGGTATAAATTAGGAATAAGATATATTTCGTGCTTGTATAATTTTATCAAAATAGATCCTACTATCATGTGGAACTAAAAAGAACCAATAAGAATATTAAAAAATAAAACAATTGTCCCATTAAAAAAGATATCAAAACTTCAACCTTGCAAAACTGATGCATGTGATAGATAAATCCCACCATTTGTTTATTCCAAGTGGAAGATTGCAGCATCTCCCAAAAGCCAAGAACATCTTGGTACCCCCAAAACTACTGGCATTACCCACCTCATGTGCTCTCTGCTGTTCCAAAAGATGCTGATAGTTTCCTGAAATCTCTACTGCTAACTTTCGTTCTGTTTGGACAAGGAATTCCATCCATGTTTCACATTTTTCCAAGAAAGTCTGATGTTGTAGTAAAAATGACTGCAACTTACTGACAAGAAATGAAGGATGTGGAATAATGGTTATTTGACTGTTAATTCTTATACCTCTAGCATATAAAACTAGATTAAATATTCTCTGACTCCAGTCCTAACTGAATCAGTGCAAAGCTTTCATGTTATGTAACGAAATTTTAAAAAAAGAAAAATTGAAAAAAAGAAGAGTTTAAAATACTATATTTTAAAAATGATTAAAATTCTGCATGTCCCTCAAATATATTCTCACTTAAGAGTTTTTTTTTCTCAACATGAAAAATCACTTTACAATTTGAGTTTCCCACATTTAGTATTCAAGTTTTTCAATGTTATTAGAAAAACCTAGAATTTGTAGATACACACAAATCATGAACTTTTATTCTACTGAGAGATTAGTGCTTTGGTTTGAATGTAACCCCTCCAAAATTCAGATATTGAAACTCAATGGCCAATGTGATAACATGAGAAGGTGGAGCCTTTAAGAGGTGATAAGGCCATGAGATCTTTCCCTTTATGAGCCCTTATAAAGGCATCTTCAGGTAGTCTTTGGCTCTCTTGCCCTTTGACCTTCCCCCATGTGAGGATGTGGCCTTCTGCCTCTCTGGAGGATGCAGCAAGAAGGCACCATCTTGAAGTAGAAAGTAGCTCTCACCAGACAACCAAACACACTAGCACCTTGATCTTGGACTTCTCAGTCTCCAGAACTATGAAAGAATACATTTCTTTTCTTTTGAAGTCACCCCATCTGTGGTTACTTTGTTTTAGCAACATAAGCTTCTTCCTTAACAAAACAAAATAAGATGACTGGAGAGACCAAAATATCTCACTTACCTGAATCTCTCTGTAGTCTGAGAGGAGATCAGAGACCAGTGGCGGTTCAGATTCTGCATCCTTTTGATTTCTTTATCATTCAAGGGTAACCTGTATCCCAGTTCATTTAGACGGTCTAAATCTGGAGCCATGCTACTGAATTTTAACATCTGTCCCTGCAAGCAAGATTGAAAAGCACCTTCAGCATCCGTGTTTTAATGCACACAGTGAATTTCTGATTTCAGGAAGAAGCTGGTCTTTGGCCTTGTAGACCTCTTGCTTGCAATCTCCAGAGATACAAATAAAGAAAAGCTGAAACTCATCAGCTTACACCACTATGGCTGTTAATGCTACCCACTACTCATTATTCTTTGTTGGATATTAGTAGGTTGGTATATTATTCACATGATTTATTTACTCATGTAGAAGTGATAAAGGATGAAAATTACACTTAAGACTGAAAAGGCTCGTTCCTTATTCTTCTATATTTAATTTATTTATGCTAATGTGCTTCATTATTTAATAATAATAATAATAATAATAATGATTATAATGGCATAGCTAACATGTATTGAGTTCTTACCATGAATCAAGCATTATTATAACAGCATTATAAGAAATGAAACATTTTAACATCAAAACAAATCCATGGGGTAAGTACCACTGCTATTTACTCTCTACAAATACAGGAACAAAACCTAAATAAATTGCTCAAAACCATCCAGGTAGTAAGGGACCCAAAATTTGTCTGGGCTCTTTCTGGATGGAATGCGATTTCACCTGAGCTTTGAAATGACACGTTTTGCTTTAACTCTGAGGTTCTTGAAAGAAAGTAGGTCTATCCCAATTCTGAGTTTTCCGGAAGCTTCTGAGGACAGGAGCTAAAAGATGTGGGAGGAAGATGCGGACTCACGCACCTTCAGTTCCTCCATCCTCTCCTGGATGGTAGAGAGGTCAGACGAGTGGGTCGGGTCTTGCTCTTGAAGCATCTCCTGGGCTTCCACCATCCAGCCCTCCAGAGCTTCCAAACTCTTGGCAAAGGTTTCGTAGTCAACAACTCCAGCCTTTTTTTTTTTTTTTTTTTTTTTACAAAAGAAATTGGTATTTTAGTGAAGTAAATCAGATTTTTAGTGAAATCTCATGAAGGGTAAGTGAACATTGAAATTATTTGTCATAGTCCTGTATCAAACTGACATCTACAAGATGCCATTTCTGAAAAACTGAGGCTACAATGATTTAAATTTACTTCTATTTATGAAGTTTTTCTTAAAAAAATTAATTCTATATACCATTAATCAATAACTAAAGTTATTCTTTTCTTCAATTTTTAAATTTTATTTGTTCTAATTAGTTGTACATGACAGTAGGATGCATTTATACATTTTGATAGATCATATACAAATGGAGTGTAATCTCTTACTTTTCTGATCATACATATTGCAGAATCACATTGGTCATGCAGTCATACAAGTACATGAAGTAATAATGTCTGTTTCATTCTACTATCCTTCCTTCCCTCATACCACTTCCCCTCCCTTCACTCCCCTCTACCTAATATAAAGTAACTCTATTCTCCCCCACCTTATTATGAATTAGCTTCCAAGTATCAGAGAAAACATTTGACCTTTTTTTTGGGGGGGTTGGCATATTTCACTTAGCATGATATTCTCTAACCCCATCCATTTACCAGTATATGTCAAAATTTCATTCTTATTTAAATCTGGGTCATATTCCATGATAATCAGAATGGCAATTACCAGGAATACAGCAACAATAAATGTCAGTGAGGATGTGGGGAAAAAGGTACACGCATACATTGCTGGTGGGACTGCAAATTGGAGCAATCATTATGGAAAGCAGCATGGAGATTCCTAGGAAAACTTGGAATGGAACCATTTGACCCAGTTGTCCCACTCCTCAGTTTATACCCGAAGGACTTAAAATCAGCATACTACAGTGACACAGCCACATCAATGTTTATAGCAGCTCAAATCACAATAACTCAATCATGGAATCACCCTAGATGCCCTTCAACAGATGAATGGATAAAGAAAATGTTGTATATATAAATAAAAATATATATATCACATCAATGCTGAAAACTCCATTTCCTGTGTTTATGCCCAGAGACTGTAGACTACCCAGCTCATAACACACACTGAACTTGAGCTCTGTACCTGTAACGCAGTTTGTTGTTTGCAAAGAGCCTGCTCCAGGGCACCTAGGTGTTGACTCAAAGAGAGCTGATCGGACTGGACGGCTGAGGCTGCTGAAGCACCCACTTGCTGCTTCAGCTGCTCTCCCAGCTCATGGAGAACAAAAAGGGAATCCTTCACTGTCCCCAGTCCTTTGAGGAGGTCCTGCAGGAGATGCAATCATCATTCCCATTGTGAAACATCATGTCTTTATAAACAGCAGTCAACAAAGGGCCATGCATATCTCTCTCTCTCTCTCTCTCTCTCTCTGTATCTATCTGCATATGTATGTAATATATACATTATCTGTGGAGGGCACAATACCTTCATTTTTTATTTATTTATTTTTATGTGGTGCTGAGGATGGAACCCCGTTCCTCACATGTGCTAGGCAAGTGCTTTACCATTGAGCTACAACGCTAGCCCAAGATATAGACAATTTTTTTTTTTTTTTTTTTGTGGTCCTAGGGATTGAACCAAGGACCTTTTGCTTGCAAGGCAGGCACTCTACCAACTAAGCTATATTCCCAGCCCAGCAATTCTTAATTACTAAAATATTACCCTAAATAAACTTCACCAGCAGAAAAAATGATTAGGAAGCAAACTCAATTTTTAAAACTATTAACCACACACACACAAACACACACACACATACACATTGAGAACTCTTTTGGTAATAAAGCTGCATAGGTTCACTACAGTACATTGGGGAACAATGTAGAAAATCATACATAAAAAAGAAAAGAACCTCAGAATCCACAAGTAGAAGCAGTAACTGAAAACATTTTGGCCATTTGTTCCTGTCTTTTTATGTGCTTAATATCAAAATAAAGACACAGTGCTATATTTTAGGTTTTCCTACTTATTTGTACCGTGCACACCAGGGATTAGTGTAGCCACGGTATCTTGTATATGTATCTTGTATAGTTATAACCACCCCCCACTTCAGCAGGGTGCAGTGCCGGGTGGTGGCCCAGGTGAACAGGGACGGGTGGTCTGCCTCTCTGTTCTTTTGAGGGCATCTCTCCTGGCCAGGCTTTGTGCAGCCCATTAATGCTCAAAAATACATGTCAGCGGAAATTCCCTGGTTCTGGTTTCTACCCGCTGCTAAGAGACAACAAGTGACTGCTACTTGAATTTCTGCTGGTCCCCACCCAGATGTGGCAGAGTGCACAGGGAATACTGTGAGAGAAGGAAAAATAAAGGAGTCCATTAACCTTGACATTGACAGCTGATGACTCATAAGAAATGAACATGACAAATTGTGTAAGGGTGAACTATGTGGGAAAAAAATAAAACTATATTATCTTAATTATGTATATTAGTCTCTTTAGCTTTAAAATGATTATTCAGGCTGGTTATTCAGAATACATTAAACTTTTATTTCTGTAAAACTTGCCTAATTCAAATAAACTGATTTGGGAATGTTTACAAAAAGATCTCTGTCATGTGTCCACTAAAATAAAGACAAATGAGGACAAATGGTAAGAGTCATGGAATAGATGAAATAAGAGAAGAGCCTTTCTTGAAAATCTTAAGTAGGTTATTGGCAGCTGCAGTGAAAAGAGAATTATCTGTAAGCTATGAAGAAGTATGTAAGTAAATCAAGAGAAAAAGACTTCATTCTACCATTATTTCTTAGAGGAAACTATTAGAATGCTTACACAGGACATCACAAACTTATAAATGTGTGTGGATAATATCTTTAACAGTAGATTTTTAAAATATTTTTAAATAAGATATTTTTCTCCATGTAGTCAGTTTTACCCATCTCAGCAATACCACATAACCTGTTTTTCACATGAATTGTATTCCATTGGGAAATATGGGAAAATAATTCTTCATTAAAAATGAAATACTAGGAGGGAAGCTCATAAATCTTATACACATGCAACTGTGTTCTAAAAATCTAGTAGACTCTTTAATACATAAGACAATAATTTTTGGATAATCATCTCACATAGAGAGAGCCCCAGCCCTGCTAAACTTAGGGGAGGCCAAGAATGACTTGCTGGGTAAACACAGTAGTTGCTGAACATACATTGCAATCCTGGATCCATGTGGCAACTTCCTCGTCTGCAATGTCCTTGTTGGTGGCTGCCTTCAATAGCTCATTGGTTCGGTCCTCCTGCTGCTGGACTGTGGAGGCGCACTGTTTGGAGTAGTCCTTGTATCTCTGCCAGAGCTGAAGGAGGGCCTTGCTGGAGAGCAGCTGCTCCGCAATCTCTTCCAGCAAGTTATTCCATCTGGAAATAATAGTCAACACTCATGGGCAGATTATCATCTCTCACCAAATGGGGTTATTTACTATTTTATTTTTCATGATCTTGGTTCATGTGAATATGGAAATAATGCAGGGGTGACTCATTCTATTTAACATCATAAAAAGTATCTTGTCAGATTCAGATATCATGGGTAGATAATGGGGATGAGGATAATCTTTATGTATGTGGCAGTTCTAGTTCTTTCTAAATAGCTTCAATCTACTTATTAAATTCATTTAGTGAAAATCAAAACATTAAAAGAATCCATAGAATTCAAATTCAAAATGTCAGAGTTTAAATAATATCATGTTAAAATAAGGTTGGGGTATAAATAATATGTAGTGAGCACATGCCATACCTCATATTAACTTCTTTCAGGGTATTGGTGAGCGTTTCTGTCACAGGTGGGTGACACTCTTTTAACAGTTGGTTGGTCACAGAGCCAAATTTTTGTAAGCTCTTTTCCTGTTTTTCTAGATCATCATGAAGACTCTGCCCAAGAAGAGAGATAAGCAAGTATAAAATTATTGACAGATTTATGTACATGTATGACTTTGCTCCAATACTTGATAAGCTTCTTAGCAATCATTTCTTCTCTTCCTTATGACTTCGTTCTTATGGCTGTGAAAAGGTAGGCTTAGCAACTAAACCTCTGATTGACCCTGGGGATTATGCCGGACAAGCTCACGCAGAGGTCTCTGTCAGCACCTAGCAGGAAGCTGTGGTGGAGGCACATGCACATCTGTCACATTCTGGATCTCTTGGACCCTCAAAGTCAAAACCCAGGTCTCTATTCTATGCCTAGAGTAATTCTCCCCCAAACACCTGACAATTGAACTCCAAGTCAAAACTTTTCTGAGAACCACCTCAAAGTTCTGTCTTTGGATTTTTTCCTTGCAAAGAATTTTAAAAATTTAATTGTATTTTTAATTGACAAATAAGAATTGTGCAGATTTATAGGGTATTGTGATATACTTGATATATTTCATACTACAGAATGATTCAATCAAGCAATTAACATATCATTACCTCACATACCAATGTTTGTCTAAAAAAAAAAAAAAAACAGAACTCACAGAAGCTAGAGCAAAATGGCAGTCACCAGGTGATATGCTAATCAAAGGTTACATACGTCAGACAGGGAATAAGCCACAGTGATCTAGTGGCAGAATGGTGGTTATAATTAATAATAATGCATTGTATATTTCAAAATTGTTCAAAGCAACTATCATGGTGGAGTCTTCCACCAAGGAGAGGAGGGAACTAGAAGAGAGGAGTTTCCCTGGAAAACTCACTGCAGGGACAGATTCACATCTTAATAAAACCCCACTGGTGAAGTAGGCTATAAACATCCAGCAGTGTTTAACACCAACATCTGACTGCTCCTAAACCAAAATATTCAAGGAAAATACCCTTGATCCTTTCATATCTTAAGACAACTCTTACAGGTATAAAACACGGACTATGCTAAATTAAAAAGTACTTCTAACTTCCTCAAAGTTATAAGATGTAATTTTTAAATTCACTGTGCTCAAAAAGCATTTTCATGATTCTTAATATGTACCATAACTATTTAAAGTTTAAAGGAATTACATTCATACATTTCATCTTTCCTCGCTCCCATCTTACCCAATAAAAGTATTCCCTTAATAAATCTGCATATGAGGTCTGCACATATCAACTCTGATAGCCAAGCCAGGGACAGGGCCGTGGAATAGAATTAGGAAGGGCACATGCTGGGCTCCCGCTGGCATCCCATCTCTCAAGGGCCTGCCCTGTCCAGTCCACCAGCCACATTATTGAGCCAAGAAAGAGCAGTCATAGTGAGCATGTCCCAGTGCCCAGAGTGCAGGAGAGTGAGGACAGCAGTGAATTGGAGGGCAGGGACCCTGGATGGGAGGGAGTGCTGTGTTTAAGACAAAAGGCAGCTCCTGCATTCCAGATTGAACAAAAGGGTAACAGAGACACAGGAAACCAAGCCCTAGGTGCTGGAAAAGAGGACTGTGTGGATACATGGGCCAGGCCAGTGGCACAGTACTGAAGGGAAAGAAAACACTTCACGGTTGAAATGTTTACCACTCTTGCTATTTTTCTGTTCGTTTTCTTTTTAATCCCTTAGAGTATGTTTGGAGAGGCAGTTTAAAAAGAGAGGGAAGATATCAAAGGCAATGGATCCGGTAAGCCTATTTGGATGTAAAATCATCTTATAAAACACCCTCATGGGAATATTTATATAATAGGATGTTAATAATCACTTGGTTAAGTACCAGCTAATCCAGAATTTGGTATCCACAAGCAAATCTGATTGAGTCACAATAAATGGGCTAAAATTAAATTTAAAGATTTTTTTAAAACATGAAGTATAAAGTTATGGCCCTATTTCAGGTGATGGTGCTGTTTTCTAATTTTTCTATTTGCTCAGATTGAGCAGAATGTACAGATGCTTTGTATTCATTCCTTACCTGAAGGTTGTCTACCTGCACTCGCACAGCTTCTAAGGAGCCGGTCAGCAGGCGGAACCGGGACAGAGAATATCTGGCTTCCATGAGGTAACTGTTGATTTCATCAAAGGCCACTTTGTGATTGCTCCATTGGTCAAGAACCGACTTCAACAGAATCTTTAACTGCCCAACCTTTTGAAAAAGATGAACATTTGGGATGATTACATAATAATAGAAATGATGGCATATATGTCCACTTGCTGGAAAACATGTAAAATCCTCATCTGGGCTCCAGGCATTTTTAAGAAAGTGCTGCCTCAGAGAAGAAAAAAGGCCCCTGGCTACAGACAGGGGGAGAAAATAAGAAGGAGGCTGTCTTTAAACACGGGGCCAGGAAAGCCTCCATGAGCAAAGGCTCTGAGGACAGGGAAGGAATCATGCTATACTTAAGAGAGGGTGTTTCATGCAGAGAGAACAGCAAGTTCCTTGAGTAGGGGACACGGCAGCTGAATTCAAGGGTATTGGGAGACCATTGTAAAAGAAGCAAACATAATCTCCAGAATATCAGCAAGAAGGGCCACAGAGAGAGGAGTAGGGGGCAGGGTGCAAGGCCAGATCATCTCTAGGCTTTGGTCTCATTTTGAACAAGACAAGAAGTTACTATGAGAGATGAACAGAGGGTGTAATCTGACTTCCATTTTAATTGGCACCTCCGACATGGAGACTGTTTTGGAGGCCACTGAAATAATCAAGGCAAGAGATGACAGTTAGAGACTGTTTGCTAGCTGCCAAGGTGGGGATGGGGTTTGGATTCTAATCTATTCTGCAAGCACAGCTGACAAGATTTTCTGATGAACTAGGTACAGGTGATAAGAGACAGAGAAGTGAAGAATGATGAGGTTTTCTTCCCAGGTAATTAGAAGGGTAGAATTGTCATTACCAAGATGGCAGACTGAGTAGGTTTGTGGGGGGAGATTAGAAATCTGAGCATGGAAGTTTGAGATGTCCCTTGGTCATGCAAAAGGAGAAATATACCCACTGGAGAGCTGTCTCTGTCTCTATCTTGAATTCAGGAGAGAAATCAAGGCTGGGGACAGACACTGGAAAATTATCTGTGCCTAGATGGCTTCTATAGCTGACAAGGAATGGGCGATGTTTATAATAACGTTTATTATGGGAAACCACAGAAACGAGACTTTTGTTTTTTAAAGGAGGTTAATGAAATGGACTTAACAGTACAAAGAGATAATAGATTCAATAATTCTTTACTTGGTTACTTTAAGAAACCTCAAATACAGAGTTAGGACAAGAGCTGGCAAACACAGTCTTGGAGCGGGTCTCCTCGAGCAGTATTACCATGTGGTCCAGATTTGCCCAGGCCTGGTTGAGCTCCCGCAGTGTGCTCACGACAGTGCCAGAGACTTCTTCCTTTTTGTTCTGAATCAAAGCAAGTCCATTCTGCTCAATTTTCTCTACTTCTTTTTCTTTTGCTTTAATCAAATCTTCCAGATCCTGAAAGATTTAAAAAATAGTCATTTTAAATTGTTCTATTATGGAACACTGGGGTGCACAGAAATTGAGCCATTACAATTTTATGTACTAAAAACCTGTTACACATCCAAAAAGATTATCATTCCCAAAAGAGGGTCTCTACAGTAATACTTCTTCCTCACACTTAAATGTGAAAAAATAGTCTTTTTATCTAGGGGAAATCAGCATAACCTAAAAAATGTGAAATCTGATTACCTACTAGATGAAGAAATGGCCTCATGCCATTATTTCAAAACGTTGCAGGGAAAAAATATACATTGGAAATGGTAATATGATTTATATTCTTAAATTCATAGATTTTGGTATTAGTAGATGAGCCAAGGTCATAGGAAGAAATGTGATTGGGTGGTATCTGAGACTTAGGCACATTTCTATTGCTATTAAGCTGCATCACTTTAGGCAAGTAGGAAATTTCCACTGGGCCTCAGTTTCTTCATTTGGGAAATCAGAAAACTGGGAAAAATTTCCTTATTATCCTCTTTTTCTAAAATACTCTGATGTTGTGTAATTCTTAAAGTTACAGACTTTTTCAAGACGCAAATTCTCATTTTCTTTGGGATGTGCATTTTCTACTCTCAGAATGAAATGTTGAAGAGAGAAGAATAAAATGAGGAAGAGATCTGGAGCTCATTGTTAACGATATATCATAGTCCTAACTTACATTTTAAGGCAAAAACTCAGAAGTGAAGCAGGCTGAGACTGCTATGAGCCCTTAAAGAATAAACAAAGGCAGGATCAAGTTATCTGATGTTCCTTTGGTCACACAGCTGGTGAAAGTGGGAGGGGGAAGCAAAATCCAAACGTTTACAGCCTCCTGCTCCCAGCTCCTGCCGAACCTGAAACTGCACAGAGTGCAAATCCCGGGCCACAGTGACAAGTTACGACAGGTACATGCTTACATTCCCATCCTCAGGAGTGAAAAACAGATTTGACGGCCCTGGTGGTTAGAAAGGAGAAAATCCCCAAATACTTTAAGTTTGGATAATGTCATAATTATGTAATAAAGATTTTTACCTCTTCTTATGACCTGCATACTAGAAATAATATTGGGAGTGAGTAGGTATTGATATGAGGACTCTTATCTCTTTCTTATTTATAATTTTTTTTGCCTCTTATTCTTATTGGCTCTTTTATTTTTGTTTCTGTTGTGGTTCAACTTTTTCAACTGTTTTCGCTTCACTTATAAAATAGGGATAATAATACATTTTCTGTTTACTCTAAAGGCATAAAATTAGATAAATATATATAAATATCTTTTAAGCTGTCAAAAACTAGCCAATTGCAAGATATTGTATTCAGCCATTTGGCATTCTGCCACACTTCAGTATAAATCAATTTATTTTTTTCTCCCCTGAAATAGAATGAAGCTATTTTTATTTGGTGTGTGAATTACGAATTCATCCATTTAGCAGCTTAAAGAGAGCATTTTTGTTTTGCATGCTGTCCTATCATTTCTACTTTATAATCTGTCAATATCATGACAGCTTTGATAATTGCTAGAGAATGAAGCTAGTGACCACTGAGATTATAGGTCCTTCATACAATATAGAAAATATAAATACCTTTGTTTTTTAAAACTTTTCTGTTTCTTTAGGAAATAATTAACCACATGTCACAATTCTAAGTTATATGTAATAACATATAATTATTACATTTAATATTTTTATTAATATTTAATATTTTAATGCATAATAATAAATAATCCTTCCAATATGTCTTTAATATAATTCTAAAACCTAACCATAGAAATGAAGTTTATCTCCATTTATCCCTAGGTGTTAATGCTTTTCAGTGAGCAGTATTAAGCAACACATCTCAAAAATGCCCTGATCATGTATGTTGGTATAGGAGGAGAATCAAGGAAGAAAATAGAAATGTATTTTTTTAAGGTGTGCTTTCCCTTCCTTTCAGTAATAATTAAAAGATGGTTCTGTTTCTGATCAATGAATTTAATCAGAAAGACCAAACCTAAGATTTTTTGGTTATTAAAAAATCATTCTCAACTTGGATTAACTCATAAATATCATTTTCATGTTACATTAAATTAATAAATCACCTCTAAAAGACTGGAAGCATATTCCAGATTTTTAAAACAAAATAAAGTTTGAATCCAGTCACTGATTTAAGTACACTGGCTTGAATTTCACACTTTAGTCCAAAAGTACAATTTCTCAAAAATGACAATAAATTTTATCAAGGTTTGTAGCATCGCCAAATAGAACCTTCCAGTTAAGCTATCGTGATTTATGCATGATGTTCCAAAATAACTGTGTGGGCTACTTTCTGTCTTTTTGGTTTCAAAGAAATGACATTTCATTTTAAATCACAAACTGGCAATGGTATATACAGCTTTTAAAATCACAATGTAAACTTTCTCTCCTTACATTGCCTGAACTGACCCTCTGGGAGACAAAAACTTAGATCCTAAAAGAAGTAAAACTTGGTCAAGCTTCAAGTGAAATTTTCCAGATAGCAATGTGTCTCTCTGTCAAAAATGGAAACAAAATGGAAAATGACATAAAAAAGTACATTAGAGAGAAATAAAAAAGTGTAAGAAAGATAAAGAGAAAAGGAGGGGAGAAAAGGAAAACAAAGGAAGAGGAAAGTTATATCAAGGTAGCATTTCAATCTCCACAGTAAAGTTGCCCCAATAACACAGGAAGGACACACTAATCTTGCTAATGCTGACACTTAGAATTAACTTTTTAAATTAGTGAAAATATTCAAACTTAGGAACTCAACTAAAGGTATGACTTTTCATCCTTTGGAGTAAAATTTTCAAAATTCTGACATATTTACCGATTTTGGAATTTGTGACCTTAAATTAGAAGTATGACTGGTCACTAGATAGTTGGAAATGCTGTGCAGTTCTGATCTCCAGCCATCACATACCCAACTTCAGAGGTGAGGCATTTTAAAAATGATTATTTAAAAGTATTTCTCTTTTGGATGTTCTTTGTCATCTGTATGCACCTTCAAAATTACAGCCCATTAGTTGGGGAGCACATGGTCTTCTTTTCCTGACTCCTGAGTCTCTGACTGAATGCTTAAGTATAAGTTCTCTCATTACATGTGTCCCGAACAGAAAACATGCTAGAGAAGGTAAATAATCACCAAAGTCCTTTCTTTTCTAAATCTAACTTAGAGAAACAGATTTTGGGGAAGTTTTTCCATATGACTATTCAGCTGAGATTTTCATTGTTCACAGGGAACACTAAAAGAACAGTCGTAGCTTACCTGAGAATAGTGCAAGTTAGTACATTACCTTTAAGCCAATTTTATTACAGCATTAACTGTAATACTCACATATCTTTTGTATACATAGGAATGCCTGAGGAAATGTTGAAGTGACAGGAAAATATTTGGAATGGACAGCTCGACCCTCTACCCTAATCAATAACACAATAAGCAGATCTGTGAGCTTTCCTAGGTGACGAAACAGAGGAACAGAGTCTACGGTTAAGCACATGCCCTCAACGAGGAACAGAAATGCAATCAGGTCTCTGGAGCTGACTTCCACTTGCAGGAAATACAGAGGCGAAAAGTCAAGTTAAAGGCCACCTTTGGAAAATGCCCAGGCTAGTGTTGAACAGGGGCCAGTCTACAGTTTCTGTAACAAGTGAATGGTATCAAAAAAATATTATGGAGACTTAAGAGCTCCAACAAGCAAATGTGCCATAAGGAGACTGTATTCTTTGAATAAAAAAGGATATTTTAATGGTAATTAAGGAAATACGATTAAGGGGTTGAATATGAAAAACATTAAGGGATTATTGTTAAAATTTTGTGGTGATATTATGGTTGCATAAGAGAATGTCTATTTTTCATAGATGGGTACGATAGCACAGAGGATTAAGATGACATGATGCCAGGGGTGTACTATGGCATCTTCATGAAAAAAGAAAGAATTTAGGCAAATGTATTTGAAATCTTGGTAATGACTTTCTACTTACAAGTGTATTTGAATAGTTTTATAATTTCAAATTTTTAAAAGCAGGTGACAAAAAACCCAATAAACTCTTATCAGTTCCTATCATCAGTGAAATTTGTTACCAGATGGCATTTTTAAAAAAATATTTAACTTACAATTTCAGAATCTGTAAACTCCCATGGCATGTGCTATGAAATTCTGAAATGGTACATGAGAACCAGACCAGTTACCTGACAGTCTTTCAATGTGTTCTGAATGGAAGCCTGGTCTCCAATCTGCTGCTGCTGCTTCAGTTTCTTTTCCTGGGTTTCGAACCACGTTTTTAGACACTGTACACTATTTTCATATTCTGACCAAGATTCCAATAAGCCTTCTAACATCTGGATCTGAACAAACACAGGGAAAGGAAATTTGCACACATATTTTGAAATCGAATTGTGGGAAGACTAATTAGTCTTGCCACTATTTCCTGCACTTTGAGAATTCTTAAAATGCCACCCATTGAAAATGTAATTTAAACCATTAAGTTTATCAAGTGCAAATTAATGTGCATTGTTGGCAAACAAGAAAGAACTAAAATCTTTGGTTCTAAATCTGGAAGTAAAGGCACGGAAAATTTAGATGCCTCTGTAAAGAACACACGAGTAGTACCAAGAGTAGATAAGAGGGCCAAAGGCAGTTGAGAGCTAGCCAAGTTCACTGCCATGGTCAAGAGCAGCCTGGGCCCGTGCGGCCCTACTATGTGGGCAATGAATTTCCCCGACAGTAAGCCTGTCCTCTGGAAGTGTGGCAGCAGCAGGCCGCATAGTGTACCTTCTCAGTTACCAAGCCCTGCAGGATTTGCCAGCTTTTATTCATCGCTCCGAGCTGCTCGGCAAAATCAGTCTTGTCACTACGCTTGCTTTCCACATCCTGACTGCTGATCTGTAGCACAGACTGGTTCACAAAATCAACCGTCAGCTGTTTACAGTTGATGTCTATCTTAAAGCCCTAAGAGAAGAAGGAAACAGGAAAACAAGGTTGCATGTGTTATAATGTCTTATCATGTGGGACAGAAGAAAGACATAGATAACAGTAATATCGATATTACTACTTTGTCTGCATGACATAATGTGTAAAATAATGACCCATTATTTTCAGAAGTTGAATATATATGTTTGTATATGTTATTCAAACACACACAGAGATATACATATTTAGGCAGAAGATACAGAATTTAGTCAATTACGTAACTTCACTGTAAAATATTTCTTAATTATAATTATTTTATGATCTCAATGATTTTTTCAAATCACAAAATTATTAAAAATCATTCCTAATGCTGGGCAACTTTTCTGTGCCTATAACTAGGGATTTAATTTTCTTGTTTTTGAACCCATCAGGCCACTATGTATGAAATATATGTTCCAAGATCAAATTTCATGATTTGAGTTTTGGAGTTCTTTCAAATAGAATGGTATAAATATATGAGATTTGAAAATAAAAATTGTTAATTACTTTGTATTTTTGAAGGTATTCATGGATTGCCTTGTAACCTATGGCATTTTTTATATCCTCTTCATCCTTGCGGATAACACTTTCCATCAGAGAAATCCAACCCATGACTTCAGAGATGGCGTGGCGGGAGGGCAGCTTGTCCATTTGGAGCTGTCCATGTTGGAGAGAGAACAAGTTTCAGGCATTAAAATTCGAACCCTATTTCTGCTAACACAGGATACATTAGTTCCCACCAACATATCAACAGAAGTAACACTTGTTCATGACATTTTTAGATCTTAGAAGCTTGAAATATCAGGCGAGCACTGAACAATACTAGTCATTTTATGCTCACTTGACATCTAATACTATAAACATTGTGTAAATATTATCTAATTAATCAAAACACCAGCAAGAAGAAAATATTATTCTTATTTTATAACTAGTTTTATGGGTTTTGAAAATGCGTAACTACAAAACATTTAACAGATGTATTTTATTAATTATCTTGTAAAATCTCTGTGTATTATAACTCAGGAATGTTAAAAGAAGAAAGAAAAACACCACACTACAAGCTATCCTTTTCTAGATTTTTTGGCATGCTAATATTTATTCCAAAGAGCATAGCCAATTTTCTGAGCCTTTCAAATATACTTCAAATTCTGACTTTTACTTAATGCGTCACATATTTATGCATATACTTAAAATACTTTGGAAGAGTGAAAGCCAACCATTTTAAATATTCACAGATCAACTTGTGTCTGGTGGAAATGAACATGGGATCATCCTGCCTTCTAGGAATGGAAAGCGGCTGATTTGAAAAAATGGGGATATTCGCCAAACCCAGTGATTCCATGCCATACACAGAGGTGAAGCTCAAAAAGGAGAAGATGGAGTCTTTCAAATATACTTTCAAATATACTTTTAGGGGTGTTTGGTGCACTTCCAGCTAAGAGGGGAACAATCATGTACCAACTCATATTTCTCTCCATAGCAGACCCCATATGGGGTGAGACTCTATCATAGACTGTGTCACCTTGCAGCATTGCAGCCATCTTGGTTTGTGTCTATTCACTCTGTGATGTTTGTACAATGATGGAATGGCCCAAGGACACATGTCTCAGAGCACATCACTATCACAAAAGCATGCATGACTGTACTGACATTTATCAAGTGCCAGTTTTGCTTTTGTATGTAGGGTAGTAGATCTTTTACCAGATTATGTTCTACATCTTCCTAAAATGAAGCTGCCCTCATTTTACCCAAGAAAAAACAAAGATTCCAACACACACACACACACACGTGTTATCTGAGTGGGTCTTCCTAGAATAATTTTTAATATGTAATGCAGTGGGAGAGAGAAAAGACTTGTGAGGCACGGGTAGTTTAAATTTGTGAGTCAAAACAGATTAATGTAGTTTTCCACCTACTCTGACTTACACCAATTATTACCAAATAAACCAATCCTTGTTTCCCTACCTGGTGGAGCTTCTCTTGTACAGCTGGAATATTGGTCAGCAGGTCAGTCCACTGACCATCAATGTGGGACAGCTCGGTACGCAGGGCTGCTGTGTCCACCTTCTTTAATCGAAGGAGCTGATTTCCGGTGCTTAGGACAGATGATTTCAGGGAAGACTTGGTGTCCACTTCTTTAGAAAACTCCTAAAAGAAGTCACATAGTTGGAATTAGGATTAAATAGCCAGGGCTTTCATTTCAGTACACAAAAAAATTGTTTTTCTACATATCGAGGGAAGTGTTATACAGAACCTTCTAGAGGGAAGCAAAAAGCATACATTTGCCCTTAAATCAAAGTGAACCGCTACTTGGAACTATTTGCAAAAGACAATGCTAAGTACAAATAGAGCTGAGTCCTATTAGTTGCTAAGTACTAAACACGTATAGTTAAATACTCTACAGCTAAGTACCCACTGACAGTTGACTTCCTTTGTTCTGGGTATGGGTCAGGCCTGATCTATTGGCCTGAAAAACAAAACTGAGTCAAATGCCTTAGATTCTTTGACTTACCAGGAAAGCATTCAAATGATCACGGACCATTTCCAATTCTTGGGGGACTGTAACAGATTGCTGAGTCCAAAATGCCAGCCTGTCCTTTGCAGATTGTAACCAGCGAATCAGATCTGCAGATTCACTTTGATACCTGTGAGTATGTTAATGAGTCTGTTAAGTAAGGATCCAACCCTGTCTTCTGCTCACTCATATTATTTGTCAATTCAGACAGTTTGAAAACAAGAGACCTGATAGATTGAGAACAAAAGTGCACTAGGTTGGTGCTCTGAAATTCTTTTCTATTAATGTTTATGCTTGATCAGGCCTGTCTCTGCATTTTAACTTCCCCATCTCTAAGCTGAAAAAAAAAAATTAACTTTCTCTTCCTTTACATTGATACTGATTAGAAATATTAGATGGTAGCTATACAAAGTTCTTTGAAATAAAGGAAGAAAGTATTTCATTATGTAATAGTTAGCCATCTCCCCTCCCTGTATACCTCCCTTTGCTCCTGAGATGCTGGCTTGCTTAATCAATATTTCCTCTTCTTTCTCTCCTTCTAAGGCATTACTGTGACCACCCAGGTACAATTATTAGGCAAAGGAAGATGACTGCTCAAAGGTAAGCTATGTTATGCACCTGCCTCCCTGCCACTTTGAATTATGTGTTTATACAATTATATAAGAATCCAACCAGGGCTTTCTCTTTGTTATTATTTTCCAAACTATGCAGTTTTCCAAACTTGTCTATCTTTTCAAGTCAAGCACTCTTATTAATACACTGCAGTTCTTATAAAAAAATATGCAAAATACTCATCCTGTTACCTGGTCCAGTGTTTCAGAATCGTTTCCAATCTGTGAAGTTCTTTAGATACTTTGTTGGTATTATTTAGCCAGCGCTCTCCAAGTTGATTTAGTTGGCTTTCTAGATCTGAGCAGCTGATAGATATCAGAAGTCGTTTTCCATCATCTAATACTTGATATAATTTGGGCTGGTATTCATTTAGGCTGGATTTTAAATGCTAAAATGATGAACAATATTGGGTTAAAAGTTTGGATACTATTTTTTTTTTGTCTTTGAGAAATATAATTTCTCTGGTGCCCATAACGTACCCATTATCTATTATTCGAACATAAACTATTCACACCCAAGTAATGTTGAAAACTTGAAGGTTTCATCACTATCCCAACTACAATGTTCTTTTTTTTTTTTTTTTGGTAGTAATTTTAGGTGCATTTAAAACTGTCAAACATAATTAATTCGAGAATAGTGTGACATTGATATAAATTACACAAAATTCTTAGTGGAGGCCTGGTGAAAATGCTTACGATGCTTTCAAAGTGAGTTCTCATAAAAAAAAAAAAAAAGAAGGGAGGAAGTAAAAACAGAAAGAAAGAAAGAAAGAAAGAAAGAAAGGCATTTTTTCAGTGGTGGTGTGGACCCTAGGGCCTCTGCATACCAAGTGGTCTACCATTTAGCTACATCCTCAGCCCCCAAATCAAAATTTTGTGCATGGGGTTGGGGATTGAACCTCAATAGATAGAGGAGTGCTCTACCACTGAGCTACATCCCAAGCCCTTTAAATTTTTAAATTTTGAGACGGGGTCTTGCTATGTTGCTGAGGCTGGCCACAAACTTGTGATCCTCCTGCCTTAGTCTCTGGAGTCGGATTACAGGTGTGTGCCACCATGCCTGGATTTTTTTTTCTTTTTCTTAACACAAGGGTGCTCTACCACTGCGCTACACCCCCAGCCTTTTTGTTTTTTATTTATTTTTTAATTTTTATTTTGAGACAGTGCTTCACTAAGCTGCCCCGGTTGGCCTCAAACTGGAGATCGATCCTGCTTCAGTGTTCTGAGACACTAGGATTATAGGTGTGCACTACTGTGCCCAGCCGAAAAGACTTTAAAAAATATTCTATTATAAAAACACAGGCAAAATCTACCTATTTCCAACAATATCAATACCGTAAAAGAAAAGTATAACTATTTAGTAAAACATTCGATCAGAAGTTCGTTTAAATTCTGCTGAAATGACTGGGAAGATTCTAAAGGAAACATGGCCGCCTGTGCCATAGGGACCAGACCTGGTAGAGGCTCGTGCGTTCCATGAGCCTGTCCTCGCTCTCCTCCACCAGGCCCACACTCGGGATGCTGTTTTCCACCACCTCCAGTTGTCTGCTGAGCGCCTGGCGGTCCTCGTCCAGATGGGACCAGGTCTAGAAAGGCAACATCAGTCTATGAGCTGAAGAACCCTCCTTAGGGAACAGTATTCCTCCTTGTGCACAAAATATGTGCTTGACAGATCCTCTTTCAAGTTACCTTGGGGATATTTGGGTTGGGTTTGCTTTAGGAAACCAAAGATGGCTTTGAAGCCAGTAATCAGATGGTGACCCTCAAAAGCACTGTGACCAGACCTTGGTGACTGCAACAAACTAGCTCTATCACCATGAGTCATACTAAACTTCTCTGTACTTTTATTAGCACCCAAAAATGGGTATCCCTCTCTTCTCCATCACTGGTATTAAATGGATTAATAAATGCAGTCTCACTGGTGTCTGGGATGCCTGGTTCCATGCTTTACCTAGAAAGAATTTAAGTATAAGTAGAGGCATGTTTGCTTTTCATGTGCTGAGTGAACAAAGTATAATAAGTTTGTAAATAATATGTAAAAGGCAGACATTTAAAAATATAAATATCTAGAATAGCTATCATGTTAAAGAAAAATATCAAATGACTTATTCCTAAATTTAGACTTCTCTTTTATTTGGAGCTGGAAAAGACTTTTAAAATAAATGTCAGTTGGAGTCTTTTCTAATTATTTGTAGCAAGATCAGCGGTTTTTCAACGTGTATGTCCACTCTGACATGCAGCTGGAGTGGCCACAGAGCACAACAGTAAACCCTTGCTTTTCCCAACATACCTACCAATTGCCAGGCACTGTTGGTGGCCTAGGGATCTAGTAGTGAATAAAAATCCTCAAAATCCCTGCCTTTCTGGAGCCTACATCCTAGAAAGGGGAGACAGGACATCCACAGTAAAAATGAATCAAAAACAAAGAGTAAATTTCAGTGCCTAGGAGTTCTTGGGCCGTGGGGGAATAAATTTGAGCTGAGCAGAGAGCGGGTCTCTGGGTGTGATCATGGGTGCTGTAGTTAAATGGCACAGTCTGGTCAATCTCATTGTAAACACACTTTTTAGTAATTGAAGCCAGGCAAACACAGTGTGATTGCTGACTCAGATCCCAATGAACCATGTGCCTTGGCAAGATATCGCTCCCAGGCTCATTCTTAAAACAGGGGTTCATGCTACATCTTAAAGGGTTATGGCAAAAACTGGATGCATTCTTATAAATGCAAAATGCCTAGCTGGGAGATTGACATGTCCCTTAACAATGACTGTTAGCACAAGATTTCAGATGTTAACTTAGAAAAAAAATGATAAATTTCTCTCCAAATTTTAGCACTTTGGGGAAATCCATGTCTGGTATTTTTGAAGTTAGCTAGCTATGGTGTTGTCCCAGGGAAGAAGGCAAGATTTAGAAAAATGTAAACATGAGTTATAGATAATTCACAAAAAGTCTGGGGGAGAGGGTAAGGAGGAGAGGAAAAGGGGGAGAGAGTATAAGTCCTCAAGCTCTCACAGGAAAGAAGAATGAGAAAGCTGGAACATTTTAGGGCAATTGATGTAGTTACTGGAACAAAGGAGGGGACATGACCTCAATGATTTCTTACACTGACATGGGGTTCCGTGACTGGTCAGTTAAGCTCTACTGAGCACTTGCTGGTGTTCAAGTTCACACACCTGTGGTGAAGCTAAGACCCAAGTGCAAGTCTGTGGGACTCTAGAGCCGTGCTCTCTAAAAGCTCTTTCTGTAAAAGAGTGTAAACATTTTAGCTTTGGGGATTATATGGTACCTACAGCAACTATTCACATCTGTCCTTGTTGTGTGAAGGTAGCCACAGATAATGTGTAACCAGAGAAAAGTTTTTATATGTTCCAATAAAATATTACAAAAACAGGCAGTGCACCATATTGGATCTGTGGGCCCATCCCTGTTCTAGAGTCTGCACCTTGGTTGCAAATGAGATCCCTCTTCTTATCTACAGCTGGAATGTGTACAATCTTGTTTTCTGGAACACTTTCCATATTGTACTATGCTTGGCCAATGATTGCCTCTTGCCTCATTAGACCATGAGCTCACTGGGGGCAGTGTCCCCAGTGCCTGGAAATCTGGTAGCAGCTTGGTAAATGCTGAATGAATGAATACTTGATTCATTCATCTATGATTAATGGGGTGAGTAAGTGGATGAGGAAATGAAGTTTCACAGTGTCCCTTTGTGATCAGCAGGACAGCATATTCAGACCTACAACCAGAGGGAATGCCACAAATGGCTTCTCTGATCTGAACCCGGATTTTCTGATTTCAACCCAGAGTGTTCTTTGGCTTCTACTCAATGAATCCTCCATTTTCTGCTTTTGGAGCACAAAAATGGACCCAGGTGGCTGAGCTCTGGCTTCTGGATCCTAGTGACAGGTCTTATCACAAGAGCAATTACACTGGGGACAGAACCAGTGATTTATTTTTACATTTTTTCATGCTCATAATTAGGCTCTCGGTTTGAATATTAAACCCCTAAATCTCTTCAGTGTTCATCCAGCTGACTCACAACATGGTACAACGCATACCAAATGTAAATAGGAAATACAAGAGGAACAAGCTAGCATGCAGCCATAGAACAGTCCTGAACCAGGTGGCCCAGCCAGCTCCAAGGTTACAGGAGGTAAACTTCATCTCTCCCGAAAGGTCTGCCCTGCAGTGGGGAAGGCACTGCATTGGCCGCGGTCTTACCTCTAGAATGTACTCCAGCTCCACGCCTCTCTTATGAGCCCCTTTCAGCACGGCTGAGGCCTGAACCATCAGCTCTGTATGGAACTGGGTTTCCTTTAGGACCGCAAAGCTGATGATCTTTCTGAAGAGCGTTTCTGTCAAGATCATGTGAGATTCCAGACCCTGAAAATACTCCTGCAATTTTACAGTAGAGAGAGGTCAGCAACACATTCATACACTACTTCCAGATAAAAACTGCTCCAAACATGAAAGCGGATGGAGCTCAGTGAATACGTGAGTGGTACCATTCCAGCTCTGCTCACCTCGTTCCCAGACCAGGCACTCACTATTTCCTGAAGAGGCTTCCTGCCCAGACTGCGGCTCTGGTCTCCTGCCTGGCTCTTCCCCACATCTAAGTGCATCCTGTACATGCTGTACAGCAGGCACTGTGGCCCCCAAACCCAACTCTTCATAGGTGACCAGCTGCTAAACGAAACACCTCTGCCCTCTCCTACTTCATCCCTTGCACTCCAGCCTTCCTTACTTCCCTGACACTGTCTCTCACTAACCCCAACACACCACGGGCCTGCTGGGTCCCTTGGCCACATTAGCCACCACACCCCATCTCTAGCCCTCCTTAAACTCTGTTCTTCTCAAGATGTTCTCACATAGCACGGTCAATGACTCTCCTTCCGTGGCTGGGTGTGAGACCTACTTTCTGAACTTCCTAAATGTTTGCTTATTTATTGCTTCCAAACATAGTTTGATGTTCACTGATTAAATACATGAAATATTTTAAAATTTTCTTCATATTTTACCTCCACAGTATTGAAAGCCTTGCATGACACTCTGAACATCTTTGAAATACTACTTATTATGTGTAGTAGATTCTGGAAGATGGAGATAGGCCTTATTCCATTTCCTATACCCAGCACCATGGATGGAATTGTAGAACTGGAAGTTGATAAGAATAGCTACCAGTAATTGCGTGTTTACTATTTGCTCAGTGCTCCATTAACTCTTCATCTGACTCATGTCATCCTTATGCTAAACCCATGGCTCTATGAGATGGTAGCTTCGTTTCCATTGTACAGATGAGAATAATGAGCTATTCTCACCCCATGTAGCTCACTGCAGATATCCAGCTAATCATAGCAGAGCTGGAATTTGAATTCATATCATCAACTATATCTATGCTTCCTGCCAACCCTGCAGAACTCTTCCTCAGAACATGGGTTTGTTAGTAGAAGCTAGAACATTATTTTTAACCAACAATTATTTTATCAAAGAATCTTAAAGTTGGAAGAGATCTTGGAGATCATTTAGCCCAAGATGTGCAGAGAGCTGAGATTCCTCCCACAAGCTCTCCCTCCAACAGCCTTGGCTGGACTTTTCGTGACCACAGAGGCTTCTGCTCAGGGACAGCCTACTCCTTTCAGAGTTTTTCTTCTACTGAGCTTTATTTCTCTGTTATTTTTATTCATTGATCCTAGTTTTCCTTCTGGAATAACTCAGAATGATTTTTTATGGCTATGGTCAGACTTGAGAAAAACCAGCTGTGAACATTAAAGCAATGTTTTCAAAGCCAAATGATAAACCCCTAATAAATCATAAAACTTTGGATAAAAACCTCTGGGAAAAAAATAGCAAGAAATCCAATTCCCCTCCCCCAGTTCCCCAAATCCACCGTTATAAACCACCAGAGAGCTACATAATGTAGAATATGTTAACCACCTACAACCCAGTGGGATTTATTTGCTTGTTTGTTTCCTTATAGGGAATTCCCATGGCCTGGGAAGCTAGGTTTCTGGACTTGGAAACTTTACATGGTCATTGCTAAGGAATGCAAGTGTTAGTTGTAGTGTGTACGTTCAACAGGTCTTCTTTTACTAAGCACTATTGTCCAACATGAGTTTGGTCTTGGCTCACACTGATGGTGAAATTTCAGACTTACAAAGTTTGATTACGTAGTAATAGGACTCAGTGTCCCCAGGAAAATCTCCTGGTTCACAGCAACTGCAGGAGCATGTGCTTAAAGGCCAGAGCTGAATGACGCATGCAGAAGACATAAACCCAAACCCAGGTTTGAGTGAGCAGTTCTGCTTTCCCAGAGCAGAGCTGGGAGTCCAAGGTCAGGGCAAGGAGGGCAGAGATAGCCCCAGGGCTAGATGGACAAAGGACCACAAGAGACACACAGGAAAAAGCAGAGTTAAAAATGAAGCTGGCATCCTCTGAAGAGAGTCCTTGAATTTCTCCTTGCACATGGATAATGTAGGAAGAAAGCCTTTCAATCCTGCTGTGGAACTGATAAGCAAAACTACTAGTAGAGCTTTTTTTAAAAAAAGATTTACAATATTATAGAAATGTATAATTACAAATTTAATTTAATTTACTAAATTTTAGAAACATCATAATTTCTCTGTGATACCAAATGCTATAGCGATTGTTATAAAGAATAAATTATGTAAGTGGAAACTCATAAAAAGACTGAGAAGAGAAAGTTTTACGAAATACATATCAGGGTTTGAGAATGTTCTCACAACCATATTTTCTTTCTTTTTCTTACCTTGTGTTTGTGGAGCAGTTGTTGGATTTCCTCTTTGGAGGACACAGTGATTTTCTGGTCTCCTGCCATCTTCTCCCGTCCAGTTTCTAGCAGGTCAGCTAGATCTTGCAAGGCCCTTTCGTACTGGCTCTTGAGTACAAGATTTTGGTTCAGACCACTCTTTCGGGAGCCAATGGTCATCATCAGCTCATCATACATGTCCTGAGACACAGAGACAGTGACAATCACTCTCAGTTGACAGTATGGCACCTCTTTCAGAGTGTGTTACTTGCCAGACCCACTGTCCAACCAAGAAAGTTCCTACAGGGATCCTCTGCACGTAGATCACCTGCCTGTCCTTATGAGCCTCACTTTGAAGACTTCTTTCAAAATCCATAAGCCCTGGGCCTCTGTTCCCATGTCTACAGTATGTGGCTTACAGGCCTACGGCTTTACATGGCTTTATACAAGTTCTCCCATTAATGTTGCTCACTATTCTGTTTGTTTTTTGTTTTATTTTGTTTTCAATTAACAGGTAATAAAGTATGGAAGAGGAATTGAAGAAAAAGATCTGAATTCATAAGAATTTAATGATGGAGACACTGGAGGAAAGGATCAAATACTCAATAATATTGAAATAACTATTTTGGAGGAAAGTAAAATCAGAGTCTTATCCCGTGCTATATACCAAAATACAACTTAGATTGATTTTAAAATAAAGACAAAAAGAAAAAAAAAAGAGAAGCTAACAATCTAAAAGAAAAAGTGTGCCTATAAAAATAAGCTCAATATTTTAAGATTCCAAAGCACATCAAAAAAGGGTTTACTAGAGATGGCACAGGAGACAGATTTGACAACTCTATTCTCAGGAAAGCCAACAGCAGTCCACAATGAGATTTGAGCTTAAAGTGGTGAAAAATATCCATGTGGCTGAGGGGGTGTCAGAAAATACAATTTTAATTTTTACAGTGCTCTCAGAATTTATATAATGTTAGAATAGTTGGACACAGTATCCTTAAAATTTTTTTTCTGCTAAACAATATCAGATTTTGGATTGTCTTTGAAATAAAGAGCTAGGGACACAGAGGAGTTCGATGTGAAGAGAAAGACTTGCAGACTTAAAAGGGCCATGTTTTCGCCAAATGTGGTGAGTAAATAATCATTTAATCTGGGGAAACATTCCAGGAGATGAGGATGCGCCAAACAGAAAATTTACTGGAGGCACATAGACCTGCTCAGTGCACCATCTCAAGGATGAGCAGCCAGAAAGGTCTAGGCTGGAAAAGTTCAACCTTAGCATCGCTGTGCAGCTGTGATGTTGGACTCTTACACCTGACGCTGAAGCTCTGGTGGGAAACTGTCTAAAAAAAAGTGTAAAGCAGGGCTTTGGGAGTAGGACACTGTGCAATGCTAGATAAGGGAAGGAGGCAGTTAACATGAAAATGGCCTCTTGCTTGTAAGAGCTATTTCATGTTTGCCAAAAAAAGAACTTGTGACCTTGGACTTGACTCATACTACAATCCGCAATTGTTTTGCAATAAGGCATGCAGAGAAAACCGTGTGTGTGTGTGTGTGTGTGTGTGTGTGTGTGTGTGAGAGAGAGAGAGAGAGAGAGAGAGAGAGAGAGAGAGAGAGAGAGAGAGAGAGACTGTTCATATCTGTACGCAAGATTCTTTCTTAGCATAACATAACTAGTACATTGTCAGATGCTAAATTTCACTGGTCAAGTATCTTAGTATTGTCTTCCCACCCTGACATCAGACTTTTGCTTGTATCTGATCTAGAAAAGCAAATTAATTCAAAATGTTATTCTCTGTTCCTAAGGATGCCAGGAAGTCTATTTAGACTTAAGCCACTTTCTACTTCCATTTTTCTTTTTTGATGTTGTTCTAGAATTGAAATAATATCTCCATTCTCTATGCATAGAGAGATAAGCTATAGTTTTTGAATATTAAAAAAATCACTTTCTAAAAAGTATTACTTGGGGAGATAATGCAATACAGGATAGCTATTCCTCTTTCAACCTTTCTAAGTAGGAGTGATCATAGTTTTATCCTCTAGAGTAGAAGATAGTATGTTACTATTGAACTATATCGCAATATTTTTAGCAATCAGAATCATATGCAAATATGAGAAAAGACTATGAATCTTAGAAGCATGTGAATACAATTCACTTTATTGCACTAAATATGGTCAAAGTTTCAGAAAAGTTTCTAAGACTCACATGGAAGAAAGGTTGAAACCTAAATTACTTGAGTTTTATAAAGAAAAAAGAGATAGAATAACATTCTATCAACCCTGAGTTGGGATATACCGCTGCAACTGGATAGAATCAAGTGAAGACCACACCTGGAGCTTGGAGAAGTCTTGCAGGGAAGCCTGTTCCATCTGCAGTTTGTCACCACGTCTTTTTAACTCAGTGATTCCTGCATCCAGTTCCTTGAGTCCCTCTTCGGCCTGTCGTACTGCCTAGGTAAGATTCATGTTATTTCATTAAACTCCTAAGGACAATTCCCTCCCACCAAAGTGTACTTTGTGTCTCTACTTGTTCCTCTTGCCTCTACAAACAAATAAAAACAAACAAACAAATAATGACTCACATCAGCAAAACATAAAACCATGATCATATATTATATTAAAAATAGAAGAAAATCCTTTATTACCATACAGTCCCTCTTTCTTAGAGGTAAGGAGGTAGGAATGATGTGGGATAGAGGGTTGGGGGAAGAGGGGCCTGGTGAATAGCCACACCTAAATAGGAAGCAGGAGGTAGAATGTGCTGGCAAAAGATATCTGTGTAAGATTTTCTAGGGTAGCATGTCTTGTTTCCTGAAAAGGAGCTGGAAGCACCTTTGGAGAGAGATGCAGAGAAGCAACAGAAAATATCTGACAGCATGATGTGGGACACTCTCTCACTGCATGAAATGGAAAATAAACCACCTAACACTAGCAAAAGTGGCTGCCATGGCAGAGCTTTCTCTTTTGTAGAAAAAGCACAAGATCTCATCCTGGACCTCAAGGAGCTAATGGTCTGGTCAGGAAGCCAGAGGAAAACAAACAAGCCTGAATGCAATTAAATCCTAAACTTTATGGTGCAACCCTTCTCCACTAAAGGCGTTTGGAGAAGAGACATAACAGACCAGCAAATCCTGGTCTAAGTAGGCTCTTGGAAGAAGTGCAATCCCAGTGGCCCTCGAAGGATGAAAAAGAACCTGGACTCCAGATGGCAGATGGGACACATGTGTCCAGTCTTTGCTTTCCTAAAATTTTATTGCAATAACACCAAATATTTTGCTTGCTTGTTTTTGGAGTGTTATCCCCATAAATCTACAAGGGTAAGGAAACAAGGAAGAAGGTAATATCCACAAACTCCTAGATGAAAAGGAGAAGAGCACATGAAAGATAACTTAGAAAGGGTGGGAGCTTAATCCTAATCTGACAGCGGATCCACACCACCAAATTCAGAGGATCCACACCACCAAATTCAGAGGATCCACACCACCAAATTCAGAGGATCCACACCACCAAATTCAGAGGATCCACAACACCAAATTCAGACGATCCACAACACCAAATTCAGAGGATCCACACCACCAAATTCAGAGGATCCACACCACCAAATTCAGAGGATCCACACCACCAAATTCAGAGGAACCACACCACCAAATTCAGAGGATCCACACCACCAAATTCAGAGGATCCACACCACCAAATTCAGAGGAACCACACCATCAAATTCAGAGGATCCACACCACCAAATTCAGAGGATCCACACCACCAAATTCAGAGGATCCACACCATCAAATTTAGAATCATGGGAATCTCAGGTACTCTTAAATCCCGGGTCCCCTCCTCACTCCACACTGGCCCTTCCCCTTTCTGATGAGAGAATTTAAGTTCATCTTCCCGAGAAGACAGAACAGTTCCTAGACTGAGGGGTGACAGAGAGTTGCGGGCTTAAGTGCCTGATTGGAAACTGGAGAATATAATGATAAAATGTCAGATATGATCTTTAAGTCAAGAACTGTGAAGGCCAATCCTCTACTGCACAGACAGAAGGAAAAACATCACCAGCAGTGAAGGCCTAAAAATCAGACACAAAGATTTTCTAATAAATGGCCCTCACACATCACCCCTCAGTGTCTCAAACCTGTTTAGCTCCATCCTTACATAAAGTTCCCATTCTGCTGTTTAGTCCCTAACCTAAATGTAAATAGACAATAAAACATGCGCATATATCTAAGAAAATCCTCCAACATGAAAGACAGAGACCAACATAAATAAACAAATAAAAGCAACTCAGAGCAAAACAGATTTTACAGGAAAATTTCAACCAACAAATCATAAATGTACCCAGAAAGATCACAAAAGATAATGCACCCATTAAAAAAAGAAGAGGAAACTATAAAAAAAGGATGATTCAGAGAACCAAAATGAGCTTGGGAAAATTAACCACAAAATCGGAAATGGAGTTGGAATTGAGGAAGACTCCAGGAAAATAGAGCAAAAGGACAAAGAGAAAAAGATTTCTTGATTTAAAAACATGAGAGGATTAGACAAAAAATATCCAATATATGATTATAAGGAGTTTTAGAAAGGGAGATATACAAACTGAAGAAATGCAAAGTATTTAATAGACGATTAGAAAAGTTTCCAGAATGGAAAGATGAGAATTTTGCCAAATTAAAGAAGCCCACTGAGTTCCCAGCCCAGTGGATAAAAACAGACCCTCCCCAAGGCATGTGATTGTGAAATTTCAGAGCTCTGGGGATCTGCGGGAGTCAGGATGATTTTTAGATCCCTCAACCTGACATTGGAAGCTTAAAAACAATGGATTCAAAGCTCCAAACTCCAAAAGAAATTTCCAAGCAAGAATTCTACAAAGAGCCCATCGAAGTGTGAACACAGGATAAGAATACTTCAACATGCAAGATCTTGAAAAGGGAGCTATATGTACCCTTTCTTAGGAAGCGCATACACTAATAAAACAAGAAAGGAATCTAACAGAGAGAAAGGCTTGGGACTCAGCAAAGAGTAGATGCAGCAGAGGGAGCAGTGCAGGGCAAGCCCAAGAAGGCAGCTGGGCACCAAGCTCACCTGCAACAGGTGTGTTCTAGGGGGAGCCCTGTGACTAGGGGAGGAGCAAACACCCGAGGAGTGTCACTCAATGCTTTCTGCTATTATTACCTTCCTAATCCAAGGAGGGTAGGGGTGGAATTAGCCCATTCATCAGTCACTTTCTATTTACTCAAATAGATAATCTGATTGTTTATTCAGTAGTATTAATTTAATTATATTGGTTAATAATTAGCAAAAAAAAATGTTACTTGTGATCACATATATCCTCTGTTTCACATTAGAAATCCAAGACAAGATATCACAATAGGTGTTCAAATCTCTTTTGGAATCACATATGTTGTAAGCAAAAAATAAATAAATAAAAGATCTTTTCAAGAGGAAGACATAACATAAAAGAATGATTTTTAATTGGGAGGAAATGAGAAATCTCTTTAAAAAGCTGATGAAATTAGGATCAAGAACTATGAACATTCAAATGATGTTTTGCAAACTTTGAGTCTCCCTCTCACAAATGTGTTGAGGGAGATTTCTATTTCAGGTCATTCTCTGTGGTTTACCCAAAGATCCTCGGGGGTGGGGGTCAACAGAAGTGAGGTAAAGAAATTCCACTCGAACACACATTTCCCATCATTGTTTAGCTGATGTTCACCGTGACATCCTTCCCATTTCTTCACCCCTCCCTGTTTTCACTGACATCACCCTGGTTCACATTCTCAACTTTTTCAGCATTGCGGCTATTCCTGCTTCCTGAGCCTGCTGCTGCCATGATGGCCATCCACAAGAGGGACCTGGAAATGACATCCATTCTTCTTCCAACATCCCCTGTGACTTTCCTCCACCAGGACTCTCCAAGGTAAGTAAAAGTACCAGAAGTTTGCAAGATGGTTACCAGGATGAAACACTGTGTATCTCATGTATACGTGACCATAATCATTCTTCATTTTCATTTGTGTGCATTCTTTCTGAGATAACATAGTGGCTTCTTATAATTTATAAATAAGCAAATATGCATATATCTGTGGTGTGCACTTATTTGTTATTTTTAGATAATGGGGTATGTAATCAACAAAGTGTGGAGACCCCTGGTTATAGAATACAGTCAAGCTCTGTGACATTCCACAGGCTTCCAAGCTGCTTTGATTTACTCATCCAATCTTATTTTTCTTCCATTGTTTTTATCCATGATAAATTCAATTGACTGGATTGCCTGCGTCTCCCTGGAAGTGTTTCCTGAATTCGCATCTTTGTTCTTACTGGACTCTTTACTTTGGTACTTTTCTTCTAAGTTACTATGTGCCCAAACCTCCTGTGTCCAATTTCCCTCTGTGAACTCTTCCCTGACCCTCCACCTGCTAAAGGTAATTTACCCGCTTCTGAATGTCCATAGCGCTTTCTACCTTTCCAAGGACAGTGCAACCTTCTGTCCTATGCCCTTGAGGTTCATGTTTGAATCATATTGTTGGGTAGCAAACTTCTTCAGATCAACATCTGTCACTGACATATTTTCCTATCTCACATTTCCTTAGGTCCACACAGAAGTGACAAGAGTCTGTCATTAGGCATGATATTCAAATCCAGCATTCAAAAAGAAAATATATAACAAACAAACAAAAAAATGCCACAGTAAGTTATTAACCTTTCATAGACTATCTGAAATGTCACAATACACTAGGTATTTGTACATTTGCTTTTCTAGTAGAAGACAGCTGCAAATACCTCTATTTGTTCTGCTACAGGCTGTTCGAACACATTTGCCAGTTTCTGCAGAATGATGTATTTACTGTCAGCCAGCGATGTAAACAGCACTTTCAGGTCATTCTAAGAAGGAAAGTGAAAAGAAAACTTAGCATAGGTAACAGAGAATTCAAAATAGTCAGAAATATAACACAGATTTCTAGAAACCATACCGAGTCAGCCCTTGGTTTCTGTAGGAATTGGTTCCAGACCTCCCGCAAATATGGAAATCCAGGGATGCTCAAGTGTCTTATAAAAGTTGGTGTCGAATTTGCATATGACCTATACATATCTCCCCAAACACTAGTTGATCTATAATACCTGACACGTAAATGCCATGCAGACAGTGGTCGTCCTGGATCATTTAAGAAGTAATCACAAGGGGGAAACCACACACGTACACACAATTGCTCCCCCAAATATTTTAAATCAGAGATTGATTGAATCTGTGGATGTGCAACCCACAGATATACAGGGCTGATAGAAGAGGGGTAGATTTCATTTTCAGGAAAAAACAATACTATCCCATGGGAAGGTAAAAAGAACTAGTAACAATTTGCCTCAGGGTTGAAATTGACTTTTGAAGAATTTACTACACAAAGCATTTTCTAAGTAATGAAATGGAATTGATCTAAGTAATTAGTGACATTAGTTGTCCTAATTTTGTTACATCCGAAATAAATGAACACATTTGAATATTGCAGAAGTATTAAGAGCATTATTTTTATATAAGAAAACAATCTATCAGTGTCTCCTGATTTGGGAAATAATATGATTTTTAGGAATAATATGTTTCCCTTTTTTTTCTCTTTCCCTTCCTTCCCTGTCTTCTTCAATTCTTTTCAAAGAACTTGTGTAACTTTTTATAAAAATTCATCCAAAAGTTAAGAAAATAAATATTATCTATTAAGCCCAAAGACATACAAAGAGACAACATGAAAAGGTCTCAGTCAAGTGGTTTGTTCATAAAAATTCTTTTAAATGTCCAATATACTTACATCAAGTTAGACTCATTCAAAAAGGAGAGAGTTATCAGAACTCTGGTACTCAATTCCAAAGGGACTAAGGAACTGAAACAGTATTTAAATTATAAAGACTTCAAAATTTCCTAGAAAAATCAGCAGATATTTAAGTTCTGGTTCTTCTTAGTCACCAGTCACATGTGCAGGACTGGCTGCTCATCAGGGGATGAAGCTCAGCTCCTCACATCCTCCTCACTGGGGGCACAATGAGAATGGAGGGCACACATGCAAAAATCCTGACTTGAGGGGAAGAAGAGCCACACCAAGGAAGGGCAACCATCTTTAAGGCCACGTGGAGGTGTGATAATGCAAAAGCAGGGCCAAAAGTGAGCTTAATGGCTGGATTATGCAGGGGGAGAAACGCAGGCCGGGGGGCGGAGCTCCGTGGTAGAACACTTGCTACCACATGCTAGGCCCTGGGTTCCACCCCCAGGACTGGAAAGAAAGGAACAGGAGAAAAGGAAAAAAGGGGAGGGGGTGGCGGGGAAGAAAACAAAAGCAAATGAAAGAACTAAAGGTAATAATTGTCACTAATCAAAATTCAAACCCATGTTCAAGCCCAGAGGCCAGTTAAATAAATTATCATGGCAGCACAGGAACTCTTATTTGTATGAGTTCTGATAATGTTTGCATTTACTCAATGTGTTCAAGGTAAAGTCACGTGGGATGTTAGAATCATCACACATTTATCTTGTTAGCACAGTAAAGGATGTTTCTCATTCATCTGAACAGATTTAAAAGCAAGAAAGTCTTCATTATCTCCATATATTTATAATAAAATCAGCTCAATTAATCTAAAGGGTAGCTAAGTATACATAACATGGGTTAGAAATGAAGAATACCTGTATGTTTCCCATATCATCGTTATATTTTTAATAGTGCATTTTCTCTTAACCATGGTCTACTCAAGATAATAGGAAATGAAGTTACATTTCTGTTTGTTTGTTTTGCAGCGCTGGGGATCGAACCCAGGGCTTTGTGCTTGCAAGGCAAGCACTCTACCAAATGAGCTATCTCCCCAGCCTGATGAAGTTACATTTCTGAAAGCCACATTAATTACTGAGAGACTAGTCAAGGAGACAATAATGTGATAGATTCAAATTTTATTAAATAAAAAAATACTGAGGTACTGATAATCTTACCAACATTGATATTTTCTTAAGATTAAAAATTTATTACAATAAAAAATGCAAAAGATTTAACCAATTATTACAACTTGTGATACAGCAGGATAATTATAGTATCCAAATATTATAGATAATGTGTTCTAATTTGATGTTTTTATAGTCAATGGGGTTACCAGTATGGCAGAATGGGCCAGGATTCTGGCAGTTGAGGATCAGGTGCAAGGAAGCTTTTAAGCTTTACAATCAGTTATATTGCCTCACCCTTTCATTAATGATTCTTTTTTCACTTTAAAAAATGACTTCAAATACTGAATTACACGTTTAGGAGATTTATTTGGGGTTAAGTCTATGAGAAAAAAATGAAATTCAGAAGTTCACAATTTGACTTGATTGTGGTTCCTCACATATAATAGATGTAGCATCTCTGCAACCTTCCGCATTGTCTTTTGGTTTAGAAAAGACAATCCTGTTGAGAATCTGGCAATAGCTGATGCTCAAACATTGCTTGGAAAAGGAGGCAATACCATTTCACCAACTCTTGAGCACTGACAGCACACCAGGTGCTGAGTACAAAGTAAGATCAAACGGTTTGAGACTTGATCCTTCATTATATTAACATTGGAACTCTTTCTTTCAATTAAATTGGAACACAAAATTCGAATTGTCAGTTTTTGTTGGTGAGCTGGCCACCAACAAATAGAAACTTGTTGGCAAAAGAAAAACAGAGAACATGATTTAAAGAGAATTTTGTGATTGCATGTTCTTCTCCTCGTTCCAAAGCACTCATGCTTAGTTCATATTTTACTGTGACTGGTTATAATTACCAACACAACTTAAAAGTGCCAAGACACCAACGTAGCAAATGCAATTCAAAAACAGGAAATGCACCTTTGAGTCACATATACGTTTGCACCATTAATCTCCCCTCATGCATGGCTGGAAGATTAGCACGTTGTTACAACGCAGTGTATTAGTTCATGAAAGAAGAATTTTAGAACAATGAAATAAATTTTCATAAGTTACATATTGGTCAGTTTAAGACATAGTATATTCACATGCAATCAAATCTTGCATCCAAAACAAACACTCAACGAATCTCTGCTTTTCTGACTTGAAGTGAAATTCTCTTTCCTCACTATGCACTGCACAACCTTCAGGCACAGATGTGAGTGTCCCTTCCAGACGATTCCACCATGCCACAGACATGCACACACAAAGGTCTACTGTCACTGTGCCCCGTATCCCAATCAATGGTACCGCAAATGACCGCGTCTTGCCCACTGACCTCTGGCACTGCTATCCACAAGCCTTCTCTGCCAGTCAAGGGCCTGAGAGGAGCAAGTCAGAATCCCTAGAGATTCTGGGCAGTCCCTCTGTCTCTCATTTCCCATATCAAACCATCAACAAATGCTTTCTGACTAGCTCTGCTTTCAGAATGTATCTTCAGAGGACTGCTTAGTCTCCATCTCCCTTGCCATACTATAAAATATAAAAGTGCTCTTTGATAACCATGGAGGAGTAATTCACCTTTTCTGTTGGTTTCAGATCCTCTACCACTAGTCTTTTTAGCAAGAACAACAACAACAACAACTTGCTGGGTGCCCATGTATTGGGCACTGCTCAGAGTATTTCACATATTTTAACTTATTTCATCCTTATACACTAGGAGAAAATTACTAAGGATGTGATTTAATAGTTCAAGATACTAACGCTCAGAGAAGATAAGCAGCTAAAACTACAGTAAGGGACAAAGCCAGAATTTGAACCCAGAGCACTGGTGTCAGAGACTTTATACTTGATTTTTGTCCTCTGACTTTGCAAAATTAAAACAGTGCTTATCTAATAGGGGTATTGAGAAGATTAAGCCAATAATATATCTGAAATTTGTGTGTGTATGAATAAAAAACTGAATCACAAGTTTGAGGTCAATCTCAGCAACTTAATGTGATTGTACTAGAAAAAATTTTAAAAAGGAGGGAAGTGTGGCACAGAATGTAACTCAGTGGTAAAGCATTCATGGGTTCAATCTCCAGTACAAAAAAAAAAAAAAAAGAAAGAAAGAAAGAAAGAAAGAAAAGAAAAGAAATACCTCAAAAATGCTTGTAATACTTTCACTGTATAGTTTTAAGAACATAGACTTCTGGAAGGTAGTAGTAATTTGTCCCACTAGATGAATATCTAGAAAATTCCACATGTCTGAGTAGATACAGCATTTATTTGATATTAGTATTTTCTTTTTTGCAAATCAAAATTTTGTATCAGTCTGGGAGCACTGATTATATGCATGTATTTTATATATCTCACATGTTTGCTAAGAATAGCATCCAATTAAAATTAAATATTCCTAAATGGTGCTTTTTATTAGGAATGAAAAAAAATCAATTTTAAGTTTATCAGCAGTTTTTGCATTTGTTTTAGTGTACATTCATAAGAAAAGTTTTAAAACTATACTATTATTGAGTTGGCACTGAAATAATTGTATGGAATTCTAATATGAAGCAAAAAGGTAGTAAGTCTGAGGGCAAGGATTGGAAAGAGTGCAATACATTTTCACACAGGTAGAAGCAATCAGACCACAGCCACTGGCAAAGCTTCTTGGGTACCAAAGCCTGGGTGCCTTCCCTATTGTAGGTGTTGCTGCATGTTCTTGGGTAATACATACAGAACTCCACTGCTGTCCCCTAGGAACTTGATTATAATGAACAATAAATTTGACTTTTTTGGGTGAAGTTAAGTTTTATTCATCATTTAAAGTGGTTTTCTCAACCTTCTATTTCTAGAAGCATGAAACATTTTGCTTTTAACTCTACAGTTCCATCTGCATGCAATGCTCTTGTTCTTCATTATACTTTTGAAAGAAACAGGATTCATAACTTACCTAAATAAGACACCCTGTTGATTATTACTGACTGTACCCTGAGAGTAGAAAAAAAGAAAAATCTTCTTTACCTGAAAATTTAGTATTTGCTGAAGTCTTTCCTTCATCTGATGACATCGTTGATTCACTACTGTGTCCAGCAAGGACAATCTGCCCAAAAGACACCCCAAAGTATCTTCAATAACATCCCGGTTATCACCATTCTCAGGGAAAGTTTGGGCAAACAAGTTCTTATTCTTATCCATTTCTTCGGACATTTCCTTAATGTCTTTGGCAAGGGCCTGGGGTTGATAAAAGAGAAACTCCATTTCTGTGTGTAGATCCATGAATCAATATACAAAGTCATTTTCTCATAGAAAGTCCACTAAATCTTGCTGCTTATTAACCACTACATCAAGGCCAGTTCGTCTTCTTCCCCAGGCTTCTATGCATGGTAGGAAAGTTGCTTTTGAAGATACTTTTCTCAGCAACTTTACATTGTGAGCAGATAATAGTACAAACTGATTAAAAAGTGAGTCTTGTGAAGTACTATGTAGGAATTCAGTATTGTTTTTAAAGCCTGTGTTTCATGACATGGCAGACTGATGACAGACAATCGTTTTCCACAAAGAGTTTTCTGTTTTCCCTCCCCTTTTATACGCAAGATAAAAAATAAGTGTGAATCAAGCATAAATAGCCATGGGACCTTTTGTATTTAAACAATTCTGCTCTGCACTGTGCTACTTGGAAATACACCCTCATACGCCATTAGAACTATATGATTCTTGACCGCCATATGTGAAATTAATTACTCATTATCAAAACTCAACCTGCTTTGAATTCACACACAGACAGAAACTGCCAGATTTACCTCTTGGTTGAAGAGACAAGTCTCTGTTTCTTCTGGCAAAAGTGCTGTGGCCACAAACAAACGCTCCTCAACATCATCCAGCCAGGTGGAGGTGGCTGAGACGCCATCATATAGCTTCTGCTCCAGGTGCACATGCTGCCTCTTTGCCCCTCCACCCTGGAGAAGAAGCAGATGCTCAAAAAGGGGTAAGGAACCAACGACAGTGCTTTGAGGAATCAAAAATACTAGGAGAGGTCCAGGGACCAGTCGGTCACCTTTTGTTTCAAGGCTCATCACTCAATGCTCATGCACAGGGGTGGAACAACTTTGTACAAAGACCAAGTGAACCACCACAAGCAGGGCAAGGCTGACCCACACCAAACCAGCAGATGGGGGCACAGGCCTACCTGGGATGAAACCTCTTGGAAGGCCTGGTTCAGTCCATCCAGCAAAGATGTCACTGCAGATTTGTCTTGGGCCTGCCCTTCCCCTCTGTACAGTGGCATGCTGGACAGGAGTCGATTTGACCTGCTATACAGCTGCAGATCAACAGAGGAATCTTATTTAAGAGCATAGGTACAGTGGCCCCATTTTCTCATTGAAGTGCTCATTGAAGGAGATGCCGTCTTCAGGAATATAAGGCTTTAAATTCCCCAAACCAGAGCTGGTGACTATTCGCCCAGACCCATTGGCTGCAGCAGGGGAGTGAGTGGGGAAAAGGTATGTCAGGCCATGTGGTTTGTAGAGTGGGATAAAAATGCATGGCTCTGGAGACACATATGTCAGGGTCCCCATACATACAGTGACCCTTAGATTAGATGATCTCTTCTTGGTTGGTCCTGACCAGTTGTATCCATAACATATTGCCTGCTTTGACAGTTCCTGCTTCTCCTTCCTCAGACACCATGCAGTATTAACACCCTTTCTTCCAGTTCAGCCTCCCCCACACCCTAAGTCCATTTTTGTCAGAGCAGTGAGAACAGCAGCTTCCTCAGACCAAGAGTAAAGGTCCTCCAATTTATCCTAACAGAAAATTCGCTGTCTTGGCATGAGCCTAGATGAACATTCCTAGTCCAGGACCTGGGCCTAAACTTCTATTGCAGAATCCCCCTGAGCCACAACTGTGGTAGGCATCCCAGGCAAGCCTGGGTTCCTGGATCCCTTGTTACCCTCTAAATTTTCAAATTCCTCTAACTTCCTGTTATTCCCTGGCTTCTCCATAGAGTGAACTAACAATGATTATTTACCTGGAAACTTCTGTTTCCATATTCAATTCCCTTGAACTTGGCATGCTTGGTGGAACTAAGCCCAACATCACACAGTATCCATCCCAGGACCCAGCACTATGCAGGGGTCAGGAACCATTCTAGCTGACCACTGGTTTCCCTTCCTTTCAGACCCTCTGAGGTTCCAATATGTTTTTCATTAAGACCTTTTGGAATTATTAAAAACTGGAAGTAGCAATGGAAAATAAGATGACTTGACAATTTAGTTCTAGATTTATGGAATTCCTTTTTCCCTGGATGTGTATACCCTTGATTTGCATCCATAATTTTCCATGTGGGAAAGAATAAAATAAAATTTAATGGTCTATGCTAGTGAGGAATCAGATATTAATCACCCTTGAGGAAAAATATTACCTGGAAATCAAATAAACTTTCACATAGAAATATATAATTATTAAGGAAAATGTGAACCAAGTTTGTTTAGAAAAATGTAGGCGACTACTATGCATCATGCCTTAGTTTGGAATTGATAATGAAAATATAGATTAGTGCACAGTTCCATTTCCTTAGCATAAGCCATATATCCCTTATGTTACTTAATATAGAAAAGCAAAATGTTTGATACCACTTGTTCTTGTTCCTGTTCCAGAACATTCTGTAGTAGTTTCTGCTTGGTACTAAATTCTTGATGTAGGCTTTCCCATTTCATTCTCATCTGGTCTTCTGCAGATGCTTTCTCCCTTTCCATCCCCAACTCCTGGGATAACACATCAGGTTTTTCGCTATTAGAAGAACAAATAGTCTAAGTTTACAATGTGCACAAAGAAGCAATGAGAAGAGGTGACATTGTGTATACTAGGCCTGACCTCAAAATGGGAACAGGATTGTTTGGGTCATTAGCTATCCTTTAAAAATGTAAACTGAACTGGAAATACTGAGACCACCACAGGTGTGTAGCCTTATTCATAATTTAACTCTGAGCAGAAAGAAGAGTAAAAAAAACACATGGATAACAACTCAGTATTGAATTGTAATATTTAGAACCAAAAAGTGCAGGATGATTATCCTTTGACAAAGTCTTCAAATTAGTCCAAAACCCGGAAAATGTTAACTCGTCTATGTGAGGTTTTACCACGATGTGAGTCCCCAGTATGTCAGGACACACATGGAAGGACAGCGTGTGGGGCAAGAAGGGGACCTAAGTGTGGCTTTAGAGTGAGTAAGATCTGGATCCCTCTAGAGGCAGGTGTGGCTCAGAGTAAGGTACCTGCCTAGCAGGTGTGAGGCCCTATTCCCTCCCCAGCAAAGGAAGAGGGGGAAAAGAACCCCTGCTCAATGACATTCCCATGTGACATCCAGGCATGTGTTTCCTCCTCTGAGCCTCAATTACCTCACCTTACCAGTGAAGATGGTATCCATCTTACAGAAATATGGAAATTAAAGTAAGATAACAAATACATAATACCTATAAATACCTGTGCAAACAACAGCCACTTAATAAATGCAGCCTAAAATAATGATGACAGTAACAATAATAATCTAGGAAGCCTAAGTTCCAACTGATGTTGATGAGTCAGGTGTTTTGAGGATCTGATCAGAACCACAGTATCTGGAAGGCATGTGAGATATAAATGAGTATTTTGACACAGAGCCTTTTGCTGGAGGGGGAAGAACTAACGAGTTCATTGGCAGTGAACCTGAAGCCAATTTTTTTCAGAGGATGTATATATACAATAGTTTCTCAGGTAAGTCTTTTGAAGTAGGACTTAAGATTCTATAATCCTGAGATGCAGGGATTCTACATCTAGGCTATAACTCAGAGGATTTCTCCCATCTACTGGAGAAATGCAAGGGCCTTCCAATGTCAGCAGCAAAGAAAGGAAGGAAGGACAGAACAGCAGTAAGCAGTTAAAATGAAGAACTATATCTGTACACTTTGACATGGGCTGAGCTAAGAAAACAACATTGAATGAAAAAACTGACAAAACAGAACCAATGCCTCTGGTTGAGTGTTTGCTACAATTAGTCTCTGAATTTTTCTGTTGTTTAAAAAAGAAAAAGGTTTTAAAGTTCTTACGAAATTAAATTTCTTCCTTATGTTTTCTTTCATGTTTGCATAAAAATTTATCATAAAACCAGGGGAAGAATTAAGATTCATATTCTTATATTTAAACATTGACACATAAAAAAAAAAAAACAGCAGCAAATTAGTTTTCAGTTAAAAGATAACCTTTTATTCCCCATGGAAAATGTTCTTTCCATTCATATCTGTATCAGTGAACTCCCAGTTGATTCTCCTTAGGAGTCTGGGAGGGAGCCCTCTATCAACACTACATTTCTTGCATGTGCTTATTCTTTCTTTATTATTTTTTTTAATTAGAGCATTATAATTATATGCACTGTTTGGGTTCACTGTGACAAAACCATACATGCAAGGAATGTGATTTCTTAATACACTAAATTTGTAAGTATATAAAGCAGGCCACGCCCTTCCTCATCGATCATCCTACACAAACCAGTTCACATTTGATAGTCTTCAAAAATTGGCATATAATTAAAAGACTTGAATATAAGACTTAATGAATATAATGAAAAATGAATATTTTTCCCCTAGAAATGTTACTCTGTTCTTACCAAAATTACAATTTTTCCTTTGGCTTCTAGAGATCACTTAATTTAGGATTATTTGGTTGGTCCTCAGGGGCTGAACTGAAATTAATTACATTTAAAGGTAAGTTTTTGAAGGAATTTGTGTAAAAAATAATTTATATGTATTAAAGACTTTATCAGGAGTCTTCCAAGTGGATCTTGTATAGAAAGCCAGCACTTCTCTAAATTTCTTTCAAAAATACTTTTATATTTGAAAAGAGCAATTTCTAGCTGTTTGTCTGTCATTTGGGTTCTTTCCAACACTGAAGGTCAGGGAAAGAAAAAAATTCATGGCCAAAAATTGCAGAAGATCCCAGCTACTTCTTTTTGGAACTATACACGTCCTGAGGATGCAATGTGCTGATGGGCTTTTTTTAAAATAATTTTGTGCAAAGATACAGAAAACTGTGAGGGATGGGTAGACATCTTAGGTGCGTTGGAAATAGGAAATGCACAGTGAAGGCAAATCTCAGTCCAGATGGGTTTGCTACAGACACCTAGGTATGTATTATGGCCTCATCTGCTCTTTTTGTTTTCTTTTATTCTCTTCCTCTTTTTTTTTTTTTTCTTGGCAATGCTGGAGAATGAACCCAGGACCTATGCATCTCAGCAGGTGCTCTACCACTAAGCTGCACCCCAGACCCTTATCAGCATTTTAAACATGATGATAATAGATATTTCTTAAAACAGCTTCATATTTTTGGCATAACTTTTTAGTTTTAGGGTTATTTAAATATAACTCCTAACTATAAATACCATAATCATATTCATTTATGTTCTTTTAAATTGACATGTATTAACCATGTCTCCATTTGTAGTTTCTTGGTTTTGCTTTCTTTCCTCACATTCCTTCCCGTGTCCTATGGCCTTTGTCATAAGATCCCTACTGCAATTGCACCTGCTGTCTACCTTTATCATTTGCCCTGGAAATTCCTATCTGTATGCAGGTGTCAGTAATTCAAACACTTATTCACTCATAAATATATTTACTACTTTTAATTCATAAAAATCACAACAGAAAAATTTGTTGTAAAGTTGGGAAATATTAAATGTTTATATTTTATAATACCTATATAGCCATCTACACACATGATCAAGCACTGAGGAGATAAGTCAGCAACATCAAGTCAACACTGAATAAACTGTAAAGAAGTTTAAAAAAAAATTCCCCCAAACTAAATGGGAGGCAATGCAGAATACATTCTTTAAAAAAAATCGTATTATGTGCATATATAAATATTCCAAAAGGAATTGTGCTTGTACGTATAAGTAAAAAGAATCAATCAAATATAAGTAAATAGACAAGTGAAAGCAAGTGTAGTAGAGTAGAGAAGGAGGGGAGGGAGGATGAGAGGGCAAAGGTCAGGGGGAGCAGGAACTGAAATCGAATTCCAAGCATGTGTGAGTTGGTCAGGATGAACCCAACTCTGTGTGTAACTATAAAGCTCTAATTAAACAAACAAAAAAAAATCCCCCTTCTGTGCTCACCAAAATTATCCGATTTATCCACATTCTATCTTGGTTCATATCCACATATACATTACACTTCCAATTTTAATTCATATTTTTACTTAGTATCATATATACATTTTCTCATAGTTATAAAATGTTTAATTATATATATATTTTCACAAATTCTCTTTAGTTTTTTTCATACTAGTGAGCATCTGCCTTTTCAATTATTTGGCATTATAAATAATATTTCAAAAATCATCTCCATAATGTATATATTTTCTGCTTCACATTATATCCCTGGGGGTGGGGTGGGGATGTTCAGAAGTAGAAAACAAGGTCAAAGTTATTTGTGAAAGGATACTTATTAATCACAGCCTGTACCTCACACGAACACAGAGTTTTGTTGAAGCCCATTTTTGTTTAAGATTTTAAAGTTGTCTATATATCCTCTTGGTTGATAGTTCCAATGTTGTTGTTTTTGTCGTTGTTGTTGGTACTGGGTATTGAACCCAGGGTGCTCAGTGCTCAACCAAAGCTACATCCCCAGTTCTTTTAAAAAATTATTATTTTGTTTTGAGACAGGGTCTCCCTAAGCTGGTGAGCCTGGTCTCAAATTTGCAATCCTCCTGCCTCAGCCTCCTGATTTCCTGAGCTTTCAGGTGTGTGCCAACCACCCAGTTTCTCCCAGTTTTGTGATGATGGTTGTTGCTTGTTATTTGAATTCTACACATGAGCAAACTGAGGCTCAGAGTTGAGTGGTATTTCCCTGGAATAAAACTCAGACCTGACTAAAAATTAGAGCTATCCCATGGTGTTGCAATACCTTTACCTCCTTACCTCTCTAATCAAACTCTTCAACTTGAAAATTCTCCAACTAACTTCCTTCATTTTGCTTTTAACATTTTATTTTTCTGAGTCTAGGACTTTCAGTCTCCACTCTGGAACATTCCAAGCTCAAGGACTTTACATGTAGAAATTATAGAAATTGACCTACTGTAAAAAGTCAAGATATTTTAGAGGGTAAATCTATTTATTTATTTATTTTTTCTCATGAGGTTAGGGGAAGATAAGCTCTTGAGGAAATGCTCTGCAGTTACATATAATTCGCTTAGAAGCGTCATAGATCCAATTCTCTAATGCATTTCCTATTGGATTTAGAAAATGAACTCATGAGCATCTTTGGACAGATGTGCTGAGAACACGAGAAGGCGAGCAAAGAAGTTAGCCATTACAGTTACTAGTGAGGTTCATGCTTTGCAAAAAATAATCAACGTGCAAGTACATTTTGTATCCTAAAGTGAAAACAAATGACCCCATTTTGCATAGAATGTTTGAGATAAAATTTTGAGTGAGATGATGCCATTTCCCCCAGTGTCAGGGAAACATGGAGAAGAGTGTCTGAAACATACCCATGGCCACTAGAGGTCTCTGAAGCTGAGTGCTGGGTCAGGATCTCCTCTCCACGACTGGCTACAGACCGAAGGAGGCTCTTCTGTTCTGCTAATTCTTGTTCCAGCTCCTGATCAAGGGAGGGGACAAATGCAAACATCTTTTTGTCATTTCAGTCATTGTTTGCCATCTCAGTTCTGTCTAGGAAATCTGCAGAGAATTTGGGCAGTAAGCTTTAAATTTGCACATTATGGTTTAGAGGTGTGCTTTAGATAAATATTCAAACATGTCTGTATTCTATAGCTCTCTTTTGTTTTGATAAAGGATATCTGAAAAAGCTGGGTAAATCAATGAGAAAAGAAAATTTCCCTGGGCAATCCTGCCCTCTAGTGGTATAAAATGCACTTTCACTTTTCAAAATAAATAAATAAACAAAACTGCTTGCCAGAACAGATTCTTGAAAGTAGCAGCTCTCCCTATTCTTCACTTACTTCATTACTTTTTTTTAAAAAAGTAAAATTTTTTTTTTTTTTTTTTTTTTTTTTTTGCAGTGCTAGGGATTGAACTCAGGGCCTCAATAAAGCTGGGCAAGCATGCTATCACCAATCTAGCCCTCCATCCCCTTTTATTTTATTTTGAGACAGCATCTCACTAAATTGCCCAGGCTGGCTTTGGACTGGTGATTCTCCTACCTCAGCCTCCAAATTGCTGGCATTGCAAGGGTGTGCCACAACACCCAAGCTCACTACTTTATAAATTGGATTATCGATGCATTTGGTTTCACCTTCATTATTTGCAGGAAACTCACTTGTTCTTTGGGAAAAGGAAACATTTTAAATTGCCCTTTTTACAAGGCTAAGTTATCAAGGCAAAAACCATTCTTAGTCATAAAACTCATTTGTTTCACTGGGTAACCATTTGCAACAACATTTTCTGACGGTGTCTACTTGGAAGTGAAAACAAATGACAATTCTTTGAAGAAAAATATGAGATTCAGATTTCTACCAATTCTCCAAGGCCTTCCTGAGTTTGGTTTTCTTGTGGTGCTGCATACTGAACAAGGGACCACTTGCATGCTAGGCAAGCCCTCTACCACTGAGTCACATCCCCAATTTTTACTATAATAAAATACACTTGAATGAGAGCTAATCTGAAAGTAGAGTAGGTATCCATGAGGCAGGTTATAGCTGAGTTATACCATTCGTGAACTTAAAAACAAACTTTTTGGAAAGACTGGTCTCTAAAATAATAATGATCATGAGTAAGTACATTAAAAGGCTAATCACATCTTGCTTCATTCAAAGTGAGGGAACTTTAGTAAAGAAACAGCATTTCCCTCCAGTGTTTCTTTGGCAGATCTATGGGCTAGTGAGGGCAGGAGAAGCTTTACTTTCTGTTGCTGGAGACTGTTCTGGCGCTGGTGGGTCCTCGTAGTGCGAGCTTGAGCCAGCCATTCCTGCACACCGGGGCTCTGCGTGGCCGTGAGGTCAACATCGCTGTCCTCCTTCTCTTGTGTGGCGCCCTGCTTTTAATGAGGCAGAAATCAAAGGTCACACTCTCCACAGGAAAACCTTAATGGCAATGCAAAGAATTCTCTTTTGGTGTGGTCTGTATGATAACCAAAGCTACTCCAGCTGGAGGGTGAAGCCACATTCTTAAAAAGACAGTAACACAAAACCCATCTAATTTATGGCATTTTCAGGACTGAGAACAATAAACAGATGGTTATGCCCAGAAATATTTGAGGGGAAATCCATGTATTTCCAATGTGGTCACCAGATATTATTCCAGAATTTCTTTCCACAAAAATATAATGCTAGATCCTTTTATGATTTTTAAAAAAGATCATATGCAGGTAAAATGTTACTCAAATGATCATTATGCACCATAACTCACTGTCTTTGCTGTGAAAGTGTCAACCTTCCACCTTCTCTAAGTCCTATGGTACTTACCATGCAAGATATGCAGGTACTTGCTTCCGGAAGATTTTTCTAAAAGATTATCTGTTTATTTATGTTTCAGTAAAGGGACGAAACCCAGGGGAGCTTAAACACTGAGTTACACCCCCAGCCCCTTTTATCTTTTATTTTGAGACAGACATCTTTCTGTCATTCACTAGGTTGCTTAGGGCCTCACTAAGTTGCTGAGACTGGCTTTGAACTTGCCATCCTCCTGCCTCAGCCTCTCAAGCTGCTGGCATTACAGGCAGGTGCCTGGCCTAAAAGTTATTAATCAAAGAGATCTCAATGTCTTTGAGAAGAAGTAAGTCTATAGCCCTATAAGGTCAGGTATCACACAAGGAACTCAGGAAGAAGTTGACTTGATTTTCAATTCCCATGGAAGAAAATTTACTGTCCACAAGAACAAGGGGTCCAGGCGAGGGCTCCCCAGGGTGGCTGGGCCTCCTCTCTCCCACCCTTCACACTCCAGGTTCTTGGATCTTTGCTCCAAGAGCTGTAGGATGTGGTCAACCACAGATCCCAACAAATCCCAACACATGTCAATAGACAGGGAGTCTTGTCCCTGAAGCTTGATTTTACTGACCTTCAATGTCTACCCTATTTGTGCTCTAGAGTTGAATTAGTTTAAGAATTCTTGATTTTTGAGTGTCTACTGTTTATATAGTTATGTTCACAGTTTTCTCTGTATGAGAATTACTCTGCTCAAGTATGAGAAATCTTTAAGTGTCTTGTTTTCAAAGTGCAATAAAAAGGTCATTTAGCTGTGGGCATGGTGGGTTCTTACAAATTCAAAAAATGAACTGAATCTTTAAAATGATTATTAAAGAGATCGCTGAGAAAGGAGGTTCCCTCCCTCTGCTATACCACCAGCCCACCCATCGCTTCTGTGAAGTCTGGCAAGGACAAAAACAAAAAAGTACTTATCACCTAGGCAAGAGTTCAACCTTCCTGTCTGGCTATTCTAGTGGGATCTGAAAGTCCCCCAAATGCTGACTATCACGTGGGTTCGGTTCTGAATGAGAGCTTCTCCACTCACCTACACTTATGTCAAAGGGTCAATTACACAATTTTAAGATAACTCGTTCACTAAATACCTGTGGAGAGTCAGGTTCCCACAAAGAAGAAGCCAGAGGAGGGCCCTGGTAGGGAAATGGACAATGCCCAACAAGAGCAGCTGAAAAGCTGATCGAGTAAGTGCTGCAAGGACAGAGCCAGAGGTAATGGGGCAGAAAGGGAAGGGGAGCCCTCTCAGGGTGGCTGAAAACCTCTTCAGAGCAGGCAGCTGCTTTGAGCTCTGAATGAGCCTGCAGGACCCAGGCAGGGGTACCCCAGGCCTAGGAGCACAGAGGCCCTCCTAGGAAAGAAATTTGGCACTTGGGAGAGCACAGGAGCAGTGAAGAGGCCAGCGTGGTGGGATCTGGTGGGGCAGAGATCAGGGTCACTGCACAGGCTGGAGGATCAGGGTCACTGCACAGGCTGTGTCCGCAGAGCTGCCTCCAGCCATCCATCTGCAACTGCTCGCCACCCCCTGGTTCCTCACCAGATCTAACCATGGATGGGACCCACCTGTCCAACTCACAGAGGCCCAGCTCTCCCTCCTGTTATCAGAATTTTACACTCAGCATTCCTGGGAAATAGACCTGGGGCTTGTTGACCTTTCTGATTTTTCTCACTGGAGTTCCATGATTCAACAGAAGGGTGAGGGAATGGACTGTCCCATTAGCTTGGCACCTTTGGGATCAGCGCTTGGACTAAATGGACTGAAGCTCAGTCAAACCCAGAGGCAAAATTATGTACACCACCCCTGGGCTCTCCCACATTGTTCCAAGCTGCCAATTATTCCCTTTTTTTTTAAGATGATCCAGTGTTCCAGGAAAAAAAATTTTTTTTTAAATGTGGCTTACTTAGAAAAATGGATATGTCCTAAAATATGCTATTTGCATTTTGCAATTATTTTCAGAATGGGGGACTGATCACACCCAGTTCATTAAAATCCTCTCCCCAGGGGGACAAGGGAAGAGGACCACAGGGAGGGAGGAAAAGGGGAAAGGGAGACCCTGGGGATTGAAATTGATCCACTTTTGTTGTATGCATGTAAGAATATGCCACAATGAAACTCGCCCTTCCCTATAATCATTACCTAATAATAATAATAATCAAAAGTAAAAAAACAGAAAACTGCCTTCCTTCCTCCCAGGTATGTTTCTCAAAGCTACGCAGTGATTTTCCTGAAGGTGGGGCGTTTGGGGCAGGTGGGCATTCTTCACACCTGAAGCCCATGATTTTCTATATGTAAAAGTTCTCTGCCATCTAAGAGCACTCCAACTTCCAAGAACAAATTCCAAGGGCCTCTCAGGGCTCTTCCGGGCGAGGAAGCAGCAGGTCAGACAGGACTGGCAGGGAATGACAGGATGACACAGAGTGACCCCTCAAGGAGTCAGTTCAAAGTCATTCCCAGTCAGCTGCCCCCGCTGGCCAGCGGGCCACACCTGCTGGCATTACCTCCTGGGATCCAGGCCACTTCCTCTCTGCCCTTCTCTTCAGCAAAGGCTTGTTTTTCAGAGCCCAGCTGGAAGATTCCTTTGGAAACTTCTCACAGTCCCAGGCCCACCCACCCTCTTCCTCAGGTTACTACCCTTCTGGGAGTGTTCCTTTCGAATTCCTCACACCACACCTGTGCTCCTAAAAACTGGCAATTGAAATGTCAGCCCTAAGAACAAGTGTCACGTTGACACGCTCAAGAGACATTCAGGTTCTAGGACTCAGACTGAGGAAGGGTTTCTTATTTGACTAACCGAGTCCACAGATTCAGAGAATAATAAATTAAGCAGCAGAGGCCTATTATGTGTTTTCTATGTGGCTATGTTTGGTTTTTCAGTCAGTGAATTTTAAACCTACGAGTTTGACCACAGAAAGCAAAAAATGAGTAAGAATCCAGATCAGATTTCATTACCTTTCCCCGTGGGAGGAGGAGGCCCTGCCAGGAGAAATGTGATTTGGTAATTACTTTCTGTGAGGTGTGACAACAGTTTTCTCTGGTATCTGGGGACCAGGAAGGAAGGCAGCTTCTGTCAGCGGAGTCAAGTGGGTAGGGCTACCTGAGCTGTTTATTTTGGAAATACTACATCGGTAACCACTTTTGCCAGGAACATTCCTTGGAAGATAGTGAGGATCGGGAGATGCTGAACATTAAATAAAACATTGCACCATAAAGCATGCTATTATTTATATAGGGCAAACTCTCTGCTCCTTTGATGTCTGATAATGTGTGAAGGGACCTATGTTCTTTTTATCAGTACTGGGATTGAACTCAGGAATGCTCTAGCACTGAGCTACATGCCCAGCCTTTTTTTCTCTTTTTGTCTTTCCATTTTTATTTTGAGACAGGACCTTGCTAAGCTGCCTCAGCCTCTCCAATTGCTGGGCTCACTGATATGCACCACTCTGCCTGGCTGGACATACGGTTCTTAAGAAGGAAGGAATTCAAGACAAACTTTTACATGCCCTTCAAGTCGAAATCTCTTCGTGTAGAGAAACAGTCTATCTCAGGTTGTTCACTGACACCCACACAAGTCCAGTTAGTCAAAAGGTACACAGGTAAAAGGTATTGCCCTTCTTCAGGCACAGAAGCACCAAGAAACTGCGTGTTGGGGCGTGGGACATGTGTCAATGGCACAGTGTGTGCTTAGCACACACAAGACCTAGGTTCGAGCCCCAGCACCAACAAAATAAAAATTAAAAAAATAATAAAGAAATTGTGCCCACGTAGCCACATAAGATTTGGGAAGGTGTTACAACCCCTCCGGAGCCATGTCAGCCCCAATTAAAGGATGCGACCTTACCAACGTCTGCATTCAATGGAGGATTCCCGCCCCCTTACCTTAGCTAATTTCCGCCCTGAATTATTTTAGTGTTCTACAGGAAGAGAAATCATTCTTTTCATGGCGCTAATAATGTAAACAGGTCTACTTTTATTTCCATGGATGAAAAAATAATCCTGAAAAGGCCAAATTCTTTTTTTAAAAACTCCATCAATATTTTATATGCTAAAAATTCCATTAGAAGAAAGATGGTAGAATTTATAGCTATTTTTAAAATAACCCCTGACTGATTTCAATGCAGTAAAACACTACCACATTTTTCTGAGTCTGCATATCACCCAGCAGCACCCTCAGGAAAGCTTATACTTATGGCAAAGTCAGAGCTTTATTCGATCTAAACAATTTCTGTGGCACTGGGCAGGATCTGCTGGCTGTGGGCCCAGGATGTCAGCATCCTCAGCCCAGTCTGGACCAGTAGCATGCCAGGAGCTCCTCTCTCCCAAGGGTGGCTTGGGAACAGCTGGCTGTCACTGTCACATTGCTGTGATTTCAGCATCTACTGTACACATTACATTACTTCATTAAAATCCTTAGGATAAACCAGGTGCCATGGTGCGTGCCTGTATTCCTAGCAACTTGGGAGGCTGAAGCAGGAGGATTGCAAGTTCGAGGCCAGTCTGAGCAACCTATGGAGACTCTGTCTCAAAATAAAACAAAACAGGGTTGAGGATATAACTAAGTGGTACAAGGTTTGCCTACCATGTGTGAGAACGTATGTTCAAACCACAAAACAAAATACAAAATCCTCAGGGCAAACTTTTTTTTAACTTCAATACCATAGTCTCCCCTTACCTGGTTTACTTCCTCCAGTTTCACTTGCTTATAGTCGACTGTGGTTGAAAAATATTATTTGTCTTGGTTCTTCCAAGATAGAGAAACCAAACTCAGAGAACTTCTATTAAAGTATTGTTATAACTGTTCTGTTCTATTATTAGTAATTGTTGCCAATTTCATACTGTGCCTAATTTAAACATTAAACCTTCTCATATAGGAAAAACCTAGCACATATAGGGCTGGGTTTCACACTTCCACTGAAAGTCTTGGGTCATCCCAGGGGAGAAGAGAGCACTACCATATTATTACCCCTAGTTTACAGATGAGGAAACTGATTATTAAAAAGCTGCAGAAAGCTCAGGACTTTGCCCCAGGCCGCCTGGTTAAGAACTGGTAGAACCAGGACTCAGCTGCAGAATGGTGGCCCAAGAGGAAATCTGAGCAAGTGGAGATGCTTTATTTGGAGCAACAAGGATCTAAAATTTTAGAAATGCCAATATCTAAACACTGGAAGATTTTATAAATAAATGCAAATTTCCCATCTCTTGAAGAGCCATCAGATCTAGCAAAGGTCCCTGTAACTCCTCATCTGAGGAAAACTGAGGCTGCTCATCAGACGTGAGAACCACCAGTCCAGGGCCTGATCCCTCATTTAAATGCCCTTCCCAAGCTCTGAGGCGTTCGGGTTTGTGGTCACTGACTTTAACCCAGAGGTACGTGCCAGCATCAGGCCACCCCTTCCTCCTGTCCCACCTGAGGGACAGGGCAACATGAGATTCTTGTATATGATGGCTAACGCACGTCAAAAACGGTGAAAACTTCCTCTTTCAGTGTCTCTAGAGATTACGTGTCATTCACAGAGCACCACAGAAAAACCAGAAGGCATCGTATGGTACCAGGAAAAAAACCTCTAACAAAACTAAGTGAGCTGTATACTTTGACACTTAGAAAATCAGTCTAGTTTTGTGCAGTTTGATTAAACAATTTCTTTCTTCTTTAATTATAAAATCAGGTTGCATTTTAAAGGAAGTAAATTTATCTACTTATTTTAATTTTTTATTGAAGCATCTCCCTTTCCCCTCTCCTCTTCCCCTGGTCTCCCTTTTCCCGCTTTTCTATGGTCTCTTCATGAGATCTTCCCTTCGCCCCTCCCCCTCCTTTTTTTTTCTCTCTCGTTTCTACATCTGAGAGAAAACATAGGACTCTTGTTTTTTTGAGTCTGGCTTATTTTACTTAACATAATGTTCTCAAGTTCCATCCATTTTCCTGGAAAATGACATAATTTCATTCTTCTTTAAGATTGGGTAAAATTCCACTGTATATAAACACCACATTTGTCTTTATCCATTCATCTTTTGATCGACACCTAGATTGGTTCCCTAACATAGACTGACACACAGATTGGCTATTGTGAACTGTTATAAACATGGGTGTGTGTCTGGCTGCTGTGCACTGATTTTAGTTCTTCTGATTAAATCCCAAGGAGTGGTATACCTGGGCCATGTGGTAGGTCCATTCCTAGTCTTTTGAGGAGACTTCATCTGATCCAGAGCATCTGTACTAATAAACAATCTCACCAACAGTGTGTGAGCATTCCTTCCTCACCCCCACATCCTTATCAACATTTATTATATTTTGTGTTCTTAATGACTGCCATTCTAACTAGAGTGAGATGAAATCTTAGTGTAATTTTGGTTTGCTTTTCCCTGATGGAAAAAGATGTCAAACTTTTTTTTTTTCATGTATTTGTTGGCCATTTGTATTTCTTCTTTTAAGAAATATCTTTTTTAGTTTATTTTCCCATTCATTGATTGGATTGCTTTTGGGGTACCTAGTTATTTGAGTTCTTTATACATTCTGAGTAATCTGTCAGAAGAGTTTCTGGGAACTATTTTCTCCCATTCCGTAGGCTTTCTCTTTACACTCTTTTTTTTCTGAAGGATGTAAGTTTTAAGGAAAAGTTGTATTTTGTTTTTATTGGCATTTATTTATCCAGTAGGGAGTTCAAAATATCATTTCACATGTTCAGTGGCCATTTATTTTTCTTTTTCTTTGAAGCATCTCTTCATATACTTTGACCACATTTCTACTAGGTCATCTTTTCTTATTGATTTATAAAAGATTTGTGAATTGCATAGTTTCTTCCCTATTGTCTTTTAACTTGGTTAATTTTCTTTCTTTCTTTCTTTTTTTTTTTTTTTTTGCTTTTTGTCATCTAGAACTTTTTTACTTTCATAAAGTAGTATCAAAAAAAAAAAAAAAAAAAAACCTAAAATTGTGGCTTCCAGAATCTCTCTATTCTGTGATTTATTATTTTTCTTAAAACAGTACTTATTCATGGAGAAATTTCAGGTTAATTTTTACATTTAATACTTTAGTCCACTTGGGATGCATTTTTTCTGCTGAAGAAAAAAAAGGAAGAGCTGGTGTGGTGGTGCTTGACTATAATCCCTGTGACCCAGGAGGACGAGGCAGGAGGATCCTGAGTTCAAGGCCAGCCTCAGAAACTTACTAGACACTGTCTCGAAATGGAAAATAGTAAGGGTTGGAGACGTAGTACAGCAGTAGAGCACTCCTGGGTTCCATTTCCAGTCCCACAAAAATAAATAGGGTAAGAAATCCAGCTTATCACATTGCCAGGGATTTGCCTATTGATTATCATTTATGAGGAGAGTCACATATTGTCTACTGATTGGTAAGACCACCCTAAACATTTATCATAGCTATATGCTTGGATTCCTTTTTGGAATATTTGTGCTGTTTGATTTTTACTTATATATTCTTTGGGTCAATGCCAAACTTTTAATTAGGTAATACTGTATTTTAATATATAAGACTAATGACCCTTATAAGTCTTCATTTTCAGAATTTTATGGGTATTTTCTTCTTTTATTTTATTTTATTTATTTATTTTTTTGGTATGGGAATGGAATTCAAGGATTCATTCCAGGGCCTTACAAAACCTAGGCAGGCACTCTACAACTGAGCTACATCCCCCATCTGTTTTATAAAATTTTTAATAATATATTGATACAGGGCTAAGTGACCCAAGCTGGTCCTGAACTTTTGATCCTCCTGCCTCAGTCTCCCAAGTAGAGGGGATTCCAGACATGTACCACTGAGCCTGGCTCATTTTTTGTTTGTATATATGAAAGTTACAGATTATTTATTTACTTATTTATTATGGTGCTGAGGATTATTTTTAATAAACTAATCATCTTCCTAATTTCTTCCAGTGTTTCTAAAAGTTTTAAGTTGATTAGATTTGATTTTCCAGCTCATATAATCACATGATTAGCAAAAAACTGAAAAATATGTAATTTAGCTCAAACTAAGAAACCTTATAATCTTGTGTTATCCTATCTTATACTGAGAAAATAGAGAAAGTCACAGTGATCTGCCCTCAAGTCTCCTTTACAATATTTATGTCCTACTTTGCAAGAGCATTTGTACTCAAATGCAGATGCTTTTCTTTCTCCTGGAATTTTTCTTTTACAAATTCGAAGTGGAGAAGGGGTTGACCTGCTGCCCTCCATCACAGGGACAGCTATGGGGGGCAGGGGAAGGTACCTCTGAGCTATGATGACCTCTTCACTGGCTCCTCATTCCACCCTGGTCCCCTATCGTGGGTACAAACTCATCATGTCACCCCGCTGTTCCCAAACACTCTGATAGCTGCTCACCTTCCCCAGAGTCAAAGTCAATGTCCATCAGATAGATGATCTCAAGGTTCTTCAGAGCCAGGGCCTCTTGTCACCCATTTTATGGTGTGAAGGTTTATGTTTCCCTTAGAATTATACCTTGAAATCCATTTCCCAGGGTGGCAATATTAGGGGTTGGGGACTTAGGGGTGATTACTAGCGAAATTAGCTCTCTTAGAAAAGAGAACCCAGAAAGCTAGCGTTCCCCTCCATCACATGAGGACACAGTGAGAAGACACTATCTATGAATCAGAAAGAGAGATCCCTTCCTGGGTGCTGAATCTGCTGGCACCTTGCTCCTGGAGTCTCAGCTTCCAGAACTATGAATAATAAATCTTGTTGTTTATAAGCCACCAGATTGCAGAATTTTGTTACAGCAGCCTAAACAGGCTAAGACATGGTCCCTTCTCATTTTCTACCACTCTCCTCTGACTTACTGCATTCCTGCCACACCGACTTTGAACAGACTTGGGAACCTTTGCACTTGCTTTCCCTTTGCCTGGAACTCTCTTCCCTCACATCCATATGGTTTACTCCTTCAGTGTAAACTTTGCAGATTCCTTAGTTACCCTGTTTAAAGCTGAAAATCCTCCCAGCCCTGCCTTTCTGTATCCACTTGCCTTATGGCAGGTCACCAATAATTTTTTTATCATTTGGGTATATAATAATGCATTCTAATTTTATTTATTACCTGTCTCCCTCAACCATAATCCCCTGAAGATAGGATATATAGACATACAGATGTAGACAGACAGTTGTTTTTCATGCTTCTTCACTCCATCATATACAATAGTAGCCGGCACATGGTAATTTCGCAACAAATATCGGCTTAAGTTTTGCATAGGATGATAACAGTAAATTATAGGTATTAAAAATAAGAATGAAAATGCTGCATACTAATAGTATGAAAGGTACAAGGGAGAAACTGAATGAAAGTTTTCTAAGGTATATTGGTCTGGAGGGAGATTAGTATATTAACTTTGAATTTACTAGGGTATGCATAAGAAAAAATATAGAGGGGATAAAACCAAAAAGATCACTCAGTCACTTAAAAATATGAAGGTCAAAAATAAGAAAGAAGAAGAGAAAGAGCAGGATGAAAATAGAAAACAAAAAGTAAAATAATAAAAGTTAAAGAATCAGTAATTACAATAAACTTCAATGGATTAAACTTGCCCTTTAAAAGTGAGGGGTTTTTATTATTGAGTGTTGAAAACGAAGAAAATATGACTAATTGTTCTTTACAAGAAATAACCCTAAAACATAAAAACACAGAAAAGTAGAAAAAGAAAGTTAGAAGACATTTCAGGCAAATATTACTGAAAATACTGTGGTAATGTAACATGAGCGTTACCACTAGGGAGAATTAAATCAGGACACGATAATGACAGGGTTCAATTCACCTGGAATACACGGGGATTCTCAAGTTGGGGGCCCTAAATAAGAGAGTCTGAGTATATATAAAGAAGCAAATGTAGGAGAAATAAAAACGAAATAGAAGCACATCACAGCGTGTCCTCACCCATGACCCACCTTTTAAGTTTGGGCGTAATCATTTCGACTTTCTTTTCCAATAACAGCAGATCTCATGTTTGTGGTATCAAGTACCACGAACCAACCTATTTGATGCTCTAACCAACCCTATTTGATGCTCTGTGCCAAAGTCAGTGTCAATCCACACGCGTGCGGACAGGTGGGTGTGGTCAGTGCTGACAGGTGGGTGTGGTCGGTGCGGTCCTCCCCATTTTCCCTCCATCTGCCCCACACCTGAAGAGACCCTCACCTGGATGTTGAGCTGCTTGTCCTGCAGTGCCCTCTGTAGCTCCAGGAGGCTCCCCTTGAGGGTCCTCAGCTTCACGGCCAGCTGCTCGGCCTCATCCTTCGTGTGAGCCTTGCCCTCCAGCAGCAGGTTATCGTTGTGGACGGACAGCTCGGATAAGGCCACCACCTTCTGCTCAATTTCCACCAGCATGTTCTGGAACCACAGAAATAAAGTCGACCTTCACACATCCTGCCAGCCTCTGCAGAGACTGTTTCCCAAACACAGCCATCTTTCACCAAAATCTGACGTCCATGATGCTTTTGTCCTTGCCCCACGACCTTGAAGAAGAGTTTATAGATTTTTTTAAATTGCCTAAGCTTTTATAATTATCCCCTTTTTTAGGATTAGATATTATATAGAAAATACATAGGAAAAAAACACATGAGAAATACATTTTATATCTCCAACACATATGAGGAAAGACCTGCCCTAGTGTTACCACTTTTTTATTATTTTAGTGTTAGATTATGACACTTGTAGCTAATAATATAAAGAAATCACGTGATCAACATTTTCCTTGTCAACTTACAAAAAGGATCCTCTTTCAAAACATTGCTTCTTTGGGTTGATGATTCTTCTCAGGATGCTCTTCTAATATCTTGTTTTAGCATCACAGATTTTTTTTTTTTTTTTTTTTTTGGTACCAAAGACTGAGCCCAGGGGCACTTAAACACTGAGCCACATCCCCAGCCTTTTTTTATATTTTATTTAGAGACAGGGTCTCACTGAGGTGCTCAAGGCTTCGCTAAGTTGCTGAGGCTGGCTTTGAACTGACAGTTGTCCTGCCTCAGCCTCCAGAGCCACTGGAATTATAGGTGTGCACCACTACGCCCGGCACATCATGAATTTTTTAACCTTACATTTCCTTACTGATTCCTTGTTTCTGTGACCACTCTAGTGCTATAGGGTTTTCTCTAAAATGGAAACTAAATCCAGAGAAAAAGCAAAATCATCTCCTTCTTTCACCATAGAAGCTCTATAGTAAGAAAAATAGCAAGATATTAGCACCAAAACAGACATGCAGACCAATTTGGAAAAGAACAGAAGACACAGAGACAAACCCACATTGATGCAGTTACCTCATTCTAGAAAAAGGCTACATAAACATACACTGGAGAAAAGTCAGCCTCTTCAAAAATGATCCTGGGAAAACTGGAAATCCAATGTAGCAGAATGAAGATGAACTCCTATCTCTCACTCTGCATAAAACTAAAGTGTCAAGGACAATGGCTCCTAACTCCACTCCATCCTGTCCATCATGGAAGAAGCCCTTCTGGTCCTGGCCCCCTTTACCCGTGTGACTAGAAAATAAAGTAAAGATGGGCTACTTCATCTTGTTAGAGGTCGGATCTGGTCAGATCTGGTATGGTCCCATCTGCCACACCCCCTCCCATCTGAAAAAATTATTGGCTCTTGTGTGTTTATTGACTAGATAAGTTTATGGGTAATTAATTGATTTATAGCCAACATCACCCTCCAGCAGTTAACCCTTTTCTCATTCATGTTGACAGACTTCCTCAACAAGACTCCTAAAGTACAAGAAGTAAAATTAAGAATCAATAAATGGGACAGTATCAAACTAAAAAGCTTCTTCACAGCAAAGGAAATAATCAAAAGTGTGAAGAGAGAGTCTACAGAATGGGAGAAAATCTTTACCATCTGCACCTCAGATAGAACATTAATCTCCAGTATATACAAAGAACTCAAAAAACTGAACACAAAAAATCAAATAACCCAATCAATAAATGGGCTAAAGAATTCAACAGACACTTCACCAAAGAAATGCAAATCCATGAAAATACAAATATATTACTGAACACAGGAAAATTATGTCAGAGTCATTCTACTGTCTTCCTTTTCCTAGCCCCTCTTCCTTCATTCCCCTTTGCCTATTGTCAACAAATATATAAAAAAACGTTCAAGATCCCTAACAATTAGAGATAAAATTAGAAATTAAAACCCCACTGAGATTCCATCTTGCTCCAGTCTGAATGACAACAATCAAGAATGCAAGCAATGATAAATGTTGATGAGGATGTAGGGAAAAAGGTACATTTATACATTGCTGGTGGGACTATAAATTGGTGCAACCACTCTAGAAAGCAGTATGAGATACCTCAGAAAACTCGGATAGACCCACCATTTGACCCAGTTATCCCATTCTTGATATATACCCAAAGGAGTTCAAATAAGCATACTACAGCTACAGAGCCAAATCAATGCTTATAGAAGCTCAATCACAATAGCTAAGCTATGGAACCAACCTAGGTGCTCTTCAACAGATGAATGGATAAAGAAAATGTGGTATATATACATAATGCAATATTATTCATCCATAAAAAATGACTTTATGACTTTTGTCAATAAATGGATGAACCTAGAGACTATCATATTAAGTGAATAAGCCAATCCTCAAAAATTCAAAGGTTGAATGTTCTCTTTGATATGCAGATGGCAACATACAAGAAGGAGTGGGGGATAGAAGTACATTGGATTAGACAAGGGGGAATGTAGGAAGGGAGAGGGGATAAGAACAGGAAGACACTAGAATGAATCTGACATAATTTTCCTGTTTTTATATGAGTAAACCACCAGTGACACTCCACATCATGTACAACCACAAGAACTGGAAGTAATACTCCATGCATGTATAATAAGTCAAAATATACTCTATTGTCACATATATCTAAAAGGAACATACAAAAAGAAATAATTAACTCTACCCAGAAAAAAATTGTTTTTATATTTGTAAATTCTGAACTCCTTAAGGCATACTTTCTAACTTTTATTCAATCAAGTAATTTATCAATGAAAAAGAATAATTTCCTTGTGCAAAATTAGAATTAGGGTTATCCTATCAACTCTTTTTTTTTTGGGGGGGGGGCGGCAGTTCTGACCCAGTTCCTTGTATATACTAGGCAAGTGTGTTACCACTGAACTACATCCTCAATCCAATTTTGGATTTCATTTTATTTTGAGACAGGACGGGTCAGATGCCCAGGCCTGCCTGGAGCTCCAGATCCTTCTGCCTCAGCCTCCTAAGTGGCTGTACCTGGCCCATCCCAATTATAAGAATATATCTTCAAACTGAAGAACTGGAACCAAATTGAACAGCAAAACTTTAATTGAAATGAGGATTAAAAAATTATTTCCTGAAGATTATTTTGAGAAATTAATATAATTCTATGCAGGGCTGATTTTTCCATTAGGCATGACAGGCACTGAGGGCCCATAATGCTTTTTAAGGTTCAAGAAGATATTTAATTTTAATTTCCTTAAAAAATCAGAAGAAGAAATACATATAATAATATGAATATGTAGTAATGAATCCACCCTAGTTTGTACTAGTCTTTGTGGCATTTTTCATGAAGAAAAGCGTTTATGAAAGAAAGGTACCCTGGTCCATAAAAGTCATGCAGTGACTCCAATTCTACCTAATAGTATTAATTATACCACTGCCTTAATACTAGATTTTAATTGTCTAGATTTTAAACTGGCTTAATGTTAGATTGTATTGATCCACTGATTACAGTGCTAGGGATCCAACTCAAGGAAAGAACTCTACCACTGAGCTATATCCCTAACTTTAATTAACTAGGTTTTAATTGGTTTAATTTCTAGATTTTAATGAATTTAAATTTAAAATCTAACCTGATATGGTAATTAATTTTTACTGTTTATTTTATTTGTTCATTTTTATGTGGTGCTGAGGATTGAACCCAGTACCTCACTCATGGTAGGCAAGTGCTCTGCCTCTGAGTTACAGCCCCAGGCCCTCATTTTTATATTTTAATAAACTGTTTGCTTGTGTACTTTCAATTTTATCTGCTTCTAGTGTCTTAAAATAAGGCCAAAACACTACTTTAATACTTTGTAAAAGTCTTGGAATATGCTGTCTAAATTATTGCTTCATGCCTGACTATAAAAATAGATTTATACAAAAGAGAAGAGTGGCAGTAATGACAAAACATAGTTTGAAGTCCCAGTTCAGGTGTTAATTTCAAGTGCTAAAAAGGGAGGTTAAAGATAGATGTCTATTTTCAAACTAGAAACAGCAGGAAAGAAGATACACAGAACAGAAAGCACTCACATATGACTGTGTCTACAATCTCGACAGAATAATAATGCTTTAAACACTTACAGAGGAGTTTTCCTAAGGTATTAAAAAACCAAAAAACAATGATCAATATTATTAATCTCCAATTATAAATAGGAATGACCAATGCAGTATATCACAGTTTAAAAATAAAGACAGAGTCAGGTGTGGCAGTGCATTCTTGTATTCCCAGTGACTTAGGAGGCTGAGGCAGGAAGAATACAAGTTGGAGGCCAGCCTTGTCAATTCAGTTAGACACTATCTCAAAATAAAAAAATAAAAAGGACTGGAGATGTAGCTCACTGGTAAAGTACTCCTGGGTTCAACCTCCAGTATCAAAAATAAAAATAAAATAAAAATAAAAATAAACAAATAAAGGGAGAGTTAAATAATTATAGATATTTACACATTTCCTCTGATTTAAAATGGGAGAAATATGGAATTGTGCATAGCGATATTTAATCCTGCAGGTTAGGTAGGGTTTTCTAGACACTTCCTAGTTAATTCAATGAGAGCATTTTAAAGCATACTTCACCCATATGTGAAGTCTAATATATTGACCATCATTGAAGTTGGATGATGAATGCATGGAAGTTCATATCTATTCTATGTTTATTTGTGTGTTTGGAAATTCCATAGTAAAGAGGAAAGAGATAATACTAGAATAAAAATCTTAATGCAATTACCTGTCACATTAATCCCTAGATCCTCAACATGGAAGAAAAATTATATATTTCAAAAGACCACCTCTCACATTTGGTCTCCTGGTCTGCCTAAAACTGATGGTTGGAAAAATTTTCCAAATATCATATCAGGATTAGAACCCCAATCAGAACAGTCTCCTAGGGATGCTTCTTGTGTTTATTCGCAGTTTGACTCCACGATACTAATTCTTCTCATTAGGTTTGCATTTTTTTTTTTTACCACAAGCACTTGTGTATCTATGGTCTTTAAAAATGTCCTTTTGGAAACAAACAAGATTTTCTAGAATAGATCCTTTTAGTAAATCTTTTTCAAACACTAAGCCCAAGTTTGGGTTTTACTGAGGCTTTATAATGAACTGGTATGTACTTAGGGCATCTTGCATCCATAACAAGACTTTTTGCCAGTAGGCCTTCTGTAGTTCAGACCTGTGCTTTGTGGGGTTGGCACAGTCCTTTGAGACCACTTTTGTACCTGGCAGTCCACCAGCTGGGCCTCCATGTCCATGGACTCTTTAGGTGAACTGAGTGCGACGTCCAGGGTGGCCTTAGTGCTCAGGAGCCAGTGGTCCAACTCGTCAGCTTCACAGCGATACCTCTGCAGGGCCTGCTCCTGCCTCTGCTCCTCTAGCTGATCATTCAACTTCTCCTAAACCAAGAAGCAGCATGTAACTGGAGTGGCTGGGAGGGAACTCTTAAGATTCAGCACAATAGAGCAAAGGTTCTCAGCTCTGGCTGCACACCTGGGAAACTTGAAACACCACAACCACCCCCCCACCCCCCGCAAAAACCTATGCTTGGATCACATCCCTCAACAGAAATTCAGAATTTCTGGGGGTGATTCTCAAGATTTTTTTTTTTAAGATTCCCCAGTGATGTTAATGGGCACCTAGAATTGAACGCATCATTCTCAAATCAAATCACATACCTATAGGACCAGAAATAATGTGAATGATGCTGCTGATTATATCAACTGAGTGGCTAAAGCTGTCCTCAAACTTGGAACCCTTCTGCCTCTGCCTACCAAGTCACTAGGTGCTCAGCTAAATACCTTATTTTAAAGATTATCTTATTAATAATTCATTTTTATTGTTTTTAAATAATAATTTTTATACATTTAGCATGGAGATTAGTAAGTAGGGCAGACATATTAATTTTTAAATTTCTCCTAAATTAGAAATACAAGGAAAATATAATTAGATGAATATAAGTAAATTTATAAAGAACCTACACACCCAGCAATAGGGTCATGGTAAACTGAATTACAGTATAATTAGCCAATTAAAAAAATGATTTTCTGCTCATATAATAAGAAATGTATTGGGAACCAATGATGTGGAGATAAGTTGCTGACCCTGGAGGTACAATAAGCCAGACATTAGGAAGTCTCTGTGAAACCATGGTCTAATCGAATTACAGAAGCAACAATATGAACTTTATAAATGCTCCTCAGAGCCAAGAATTACAAGAGAATAAATAAAAAGAAAAATTGCGGATCTCAGCATATATATGAATGCCGAAATGTGTCTATGTATGGAATAATATTTAACTTAGGTAAGGAGAGATCCAGAATTGCAAGAGCATTTTCGTGAATAGGTGTGTTTGAATTGGTGCACAGAGACTAAGCGGAGTCAGGCTTTACTGTTCTAATAACAGGCATCGGGCCCTCCTATTTAAACACAGCACACCCTCGCAGTGCCTTCGCCAGGGTCAGGTCCCCCAGTGCGTGCTGGGGTCCACACCAGGTCTCTGCCTGCAGGGAGTCGGTCGGGGAGAAAGGACCCAGCATGGCTGCGCCCTGCGCGACCCCAGGGCCGCTTCTCGGGCTTGCAGAACCCTGAGATCCCGATCACGGCGGGAACGTGCACACCTGTCAGCTGGACCTGGCGTCAACTCAGGAGTGACCTGAAGAGGCCATATCAGCCTCCGCCTTACCTCCAGGAGCTGCCGCTTCCCCGCCGCCTTCATCTTGATGGTGGACATTCGCTCGGCCAGGACGGTGAGCGTGGACTGCAAGGCCAGCTGCTCAGCGGGGTCGCACTCTTGAGACTCGGACACCAGCTCCTCCGCCAGCGATGACTGCAGCGCGTTGATTTCGTCCTGGAGCATAAGGATCTCGTCCATCAGGGCCTGCAGGAAGAGCGTCACGCTCATGCACACGCATTCAGCCCGGGGGCAGCCGCCCAGGCTCTCCTCCACCGAGACTAGTGGGTGACATTCCACGTGGACGTCCTCTTACCAACAAATTGGGGACTACTCGCCTGAGTATCAGACTGAGTGCCAGGATGTTTCTGATCCTAGTACTGTGTATGCCGGCAACTAAAGTGACCCTGAACCAGTTAATGAACCTTTCTGGCTTTCAACAGGCTCATCTATAATGGGGTGTTGGGGCTGCAGGGCCCAAAACCATCACTCTCACATCATAAAGGACAGAAGCGGGTAACCCGTTTCCATGTTGTGACACTCTCCTCGATTTTCTCCTCTACTCAACTCTAAAACGTGAAGTTTCTTGGGGCTCATTTCCAGGCTGTCTTCTCTCTGCAAGGTCTCTCCCAGGCTGCGAGAGAACCTCTTTAATGGGGTCCATACCCCAAGTTTCAAACGCTCATGCTGCACATTTCTGAAGGCACAACCGTAACCCAGAGGTGTGTCCTAACGTGTCCTAAACCTCAGACTTATGTATTCCACTTGCATTGTTCACTGCAGAGTAAGCGTTCAGCAAAAATTGCACTACTGTACTGGTCCTCAACAGAGGGGACTAAAAATTAAAAGAGTCACTCATGCTAAGTTCCAGGACACCAAACCTAAACTAAAGCATTTATCTCATCTTCTAAGGAACCAGGAGAAATGAAACATTAACAGCCGAATTTCCCAAGTAGCCTAGTCTCAATCAACATGATAAGGAAGTTGTATCTGCTTTAATTCTTATACAAAAGAAGAGACCTAAGGTAACCTGAAGCTCACTGATCTGTTATTTTTCTATTCTGTCTCCCTGTCCTTGCCTTACAGGGAAAGAAGGGTTGAAATGACAACCCCAGCACTTCAGGAAGCTGAGGTAGGAGGATTTCAAGTTTGAAGGCAGCCTGAGCAATTTAGGAAAAACCTGTCTAGAAATAAAAAATAAAAAGGACTTGGGGGTATAGCTCAGTGGTAGAGGGAAACTGGGTTCAATCCCCAGTACTGCAAAAATAATTAATTAATTAATAATGAACAAACCCACCAATCCAGTTTTTATTCTTTCCATTTTTTGTTTGTTTTTGGACATTCTTGGTCTATAAAACCAATGTCTTCTACTCAGCCCTTGGAACAACTGTGTTTTATGGAATGAAGTGTTGTTGGATTCTAGAATCAAAAATAAAGCCAATTAAGATCTTAAAACTAGACCTTTTTGTCCTTTTTTTGTCCTGTTTTTGTCCTTTGACAACATAAAGTCCATTTCCTGCTTGACTTTTTCCCTCACTGCTCAAGCTGGAGACCTAGGACTAACACCATCATCTCCTTCACTCACATATCCAATCCATCACCAAATCCTACTGCTCCAAAATACATCTTATATATCCATGTTATCTCCTTTTCCACCCTCCCCCCTCCAAGGTCAAAGTCAAAGTCAACTTCCTCTCTTGTCTGAATGGCTATAATGGTCCCCCATGAGTCTACCTGCTTTTACTCTTGTCTCTCCAGGCCTCTCTATACAAAGCAATTACAGTGACCTTTAAAAAATACCCCTTAGATCCTCTCACTCTCCTACTTTAAAATATTTAATGACTTCCCTCCTGTAAAGTAAAATGTAACTCCTTACTGCTTGCATGGCCTCAGCCTTCCTGCTTCTTGTACCACCCAGCTGCTTGCTCTCTGAATTCCTGCCTTCCTTATTATCCCCAGGGCCCCATCTCTTTCCAGCCTCATGGCCTTTGCACATGCTATTCCCTGAAGCTGGAACAGTCCTTCCTACTGTGTGTGTGACGGCCCTGCTCACCCTTCAGTCTTAGGTTCATGTCACCCCTCAGAGGCCTTTCCTGACCCATCTAAAGGAACTGGATCGTTCTCTCCATAGCTCTGTTTTCCCACTTAACATCTATCACGATTATACCTAGTTTTCATTTCTCTTTTTTCATACATTATAATTTGCTCTTTACCTGAAATCTTTGCAAGAAATTCTTATTCAGGATTTGAATGGCATGTTAGAAATAAAGGCACCACAGCAGGAGAGGTGACCGTGGTCAAGTAAAGTAACACAGGTTTTGTATATTAGTTAACATTTGACAGTTTCCATCTCTTCTACAGACTGCAAGCTTGGCTGTAAACACGTGCCTCCTCCAAATACACTCTCAACGAATATTAAAAAAAAAAAAAAAAGAACCTTCCCTTTCTCTAATATTATGTTCTGTCCAATTTCTAGCAGATTTCTAATGGACTGTTATACCGACCTTCTCACACACATTCAGAGAAGTGTGCAGGCTCAAAGTGTGTAGTTCTGAGAATTTTCACAAATGCACACACATGTTGCCCCCAGATCATGAAATAGTGCATTCCCAGGACTCAGTGTGCCCCGCCCCTTTGACATCCTCCTAGTGGCTCCTCCCCTTCTTCACCACCACCCTAGTGACCTGTAAATAGGGCAGATGACCTCGACCTGCACTTGGCTTTCTCTAAATGGAATCATTCAGGAATCACTGCTTTGCAGGGGCTTGGTACACTCCTACCCCGACGGCCAGGCTGGATGTGCTGCACACAGAGAGCTGCTCACTTTCACCCCCGCAGCACACAGCGCTGCCAAGCCAACTGGTCTGTGAATTTTTTTAACCGAAACCTTTCTAGTAGGTTCCCAGTGGAGCCCCATGCTTGTTTTAATCGGCACTTCCCTGCTGCCTGACACCCAGCCCTTTTTCAGACACTTGCTGTCCATCTCTTCATCTTGCTGGCTAAAACTCGAATGCAGTCTCCCGTGGAGTCTTACTGATAAGCGCTGCTTATATATTTTGAATAATTCTGTGTGCTTGTGTTTCTTTTGGTTCTGTGTATTACAAATGTCTGCTCCCACTCTACGGAAATGCTCCTATTTTTTTTTTTTTTTCTGTATTGAGAAAAAACTTCTTTAATGGTATCTTTTGATAAACAAATTCTTAATTTTATTAAAGACTAATGTTTTCTTCAATAGGGGTTTTTGGTGTCTTACTTAAAAAAAAAAATTGCCTACCACAATGTCATGAATATATTATTATGCTATCTTCTAGACCTGGGAGTGCGGCTCGGTGGTCTTGGGCATGCTTAGAATTACTGAGGCCCCTTGGGTTCAATCTGCAGCACAGGGAAAGACAGAAAGAAGGGGGGTGGGGCAAAAAGAAAGAAAGGAAGGAAGGAAGGAAGGAAAGAAAGAAGGAACGAAGGAAGGAAGGAAGGAAGGAAGGAAGGAAGGAGGGGGGAGAGAGAGGGAAAGAGAAGGAGGTAGGGGAAGGGAGGGAGGGAGGGAGGGAGGGAGGGAGGAAGGAAGGAAGGAAGGAAGGAAGGAAGGAGGGGGGAGAGAGAGGGAAAGAGAAGGAGGTAGGGGGAGGGAGGGAGGGAGGGAGGGAGGAAGGAGGGGGGAGAGAGAAAGAGAGGGAGGGAGGAAGGAACAAAGGAAGGAAGGAAGGAAGGAAGGAAGGAAGGAAGGAGGGGGGAGAGAGAGGGAAAGAGAAGGAGGTAGGGGGAGGGAGGGAGGGAGGGAGGGAGGGAGGAAGGAAGGAAGGAAGGAAGGAAGGAAGGAAGGAAGGAAGGAAGGAAGGAGGGGGGAGAGAGAGGGAAAGAAAAGGAGGTAGGGGGAGGGAGGGAGGGAGGGAGGGAGGAAGGAAGGAAAGAAGGAAGGAAGGAAGGAAGGAGGGGGAGAGAGAGGGAAAGAGAAGGAGGTAGGGGGAGGGAGGGAGGGAGGGAGGAAGGAAGGAGGGGGGAGAGAGAAAGAGAGGGAGGGAGGAAGGAAGGAACAAAGGAAGGAAGGAAGGAAGGAAGGAAGGAAGGAAGGAAGGAAGGAAGGAAGGAAGGAAGGAAGGAAGGAAGGAAGGAAGGAAGGAAGGAGGGGGAGAGAGAGGGAAAGAGAAGGAGGGAGGGGGAGGGAGGGAGGGAGGGAGGAAGGGAGGAAGGGAGGAAGGGAGGAAGGAAGGAAGGAAGGAAGGAAGGAAGGAAGGAAGGAAGGAAGACAACAAAACGAATACTATGGAAGCAAGGTTTTATGGAATGGTGTCAGTCTTCAAAAGGTTTGGCACAGGTGTTTGATGAGATAAAGATAGAGAACAGGTGTTAAGAAATGTTATAGCAATTTGACATTGTCATAACATCAAATAGGTTTTCATCTAATTTTACACAGTGTTAGTCTTTGATGGGTTATAAATTAAGAAAAAATATTCACCACAGACAGTTTAGAAGCACTATTTTAATACCTTTTCTTTCTTTCTTTTTATGGTCCTGACATCATGCTTAGATCTATAGACCATCTTAACTTAATTTTTATGTCCTGTAGGCAGGGATCAAAAGTATTCTCTTCCCTTCACCTATTGTTTTAGAGTGCAATCTTTGCCATAAGCCAAGTGTCTATGTAGATGTGAGTCTGCTTCTGGCCTCTAATTCTGTCCCATCGACAGATGCCATACTATCTCAATTCTTAGAGCTTTATAAGTCTTACAATCTGGTAGGATGTATCTTTCAACTTTATTCATCTTCCTCAAGGTTGTCTTGGCTACCCGTGACATTATGCATTTGATACATTTGCAATATATTTTAGAGGTAGTTTACTAATCTCCACCAAAAAACTTGCTGAAATTTTTAAACAAGATTGCACTGAATTTATAGATGGTCCCTTTTGTTATGAGTCAAAGTATTTTTTGTCTTAGTAACTTATTTGCTACTGTTATGTGATCACTTGCTTTGTACCTGATTTCCAAAAATATAAAGCCTTATTATTTGGTCTGATTTTATAGGCTCCTCCACAATTAGACTGACCTCATTATGTCTCTTTGCTTTGCACCGATCCCTCACAGAAGCAAGAGCCTGCTCATGGCTTCACACCATGCTCACTCCCTTTCCACACACATTTACATTTATAGTGCCTCCTACCCACTTCTGTTGTCATTCCAACTTTTTAAACTCTCCCCAAAGTTCTGGCTAGCTCTCCTTTAATCTACTTCCACCACTCTAGCCCACAATTACGTTTAACTTTCTGTGCAATGGGTTGGTAATTCACATCATCACTACGGCAGATTTTTAATTCCTATAATAATAAAAAGCATGTCTTTTCAGTGTGCACATAATAGGTACTCAGCGTATCTAGTTGACTTGAATTAATTCTAATTCATGACACAAAAAATTGATATCTGAATCATGAAGCAACCAGAAAAACAATATGCATCCTCAATGAATCTCAGTGGATCTGAACAACCAGGTATGCAGTTAAGCTGCTGGCTTCATTTCTAACTCAGACTATTCTAAAATAGCTCTCTGAATTAAGGAACAAAGGGATTAGGTACTCTAGAACTGCTGCTTTTGTCCTGTTATAGACGGGCTTCTGTTCATACTTTGGTTCCTGCAGCCAGGCTTAGTGGGTAGGGTTTTCTTTTGGAGTGAGGGAAATATTCTGGAACATTTTAGAGAGATGAAGTAGAGATGGTGACTGTGCAACATTAAGAATAGTCTATTTTCCACTGAGCCCAGCATGGTGGCCACACCTGCAATCCCAGTGATCTGGGATGCTGAGGCAGGAGCAACACAAGTTCCAGGTCAGCCTGGGTCACAGAGTGAGACCCTGCCTCAAAATAAATAAAAAGAGCTGCAGATGTAGCTCAGTGGTAAAGTACCCCCAGGTTCAAAGCCTAGAACCCCAGTCCCAAATGCCACTGAAGTGTACACTTTAAAGTAATTGTATATTATGTGAATTTCATTCTAATTTAAAAAAATCGAGCAGCCAAATATGTGTTTAGTTCTGAACACATGAGCTGATGACAGCTGCTGCCCCCCACTATCTTATTCTTTGGGTTTCTGCTCAGTGATTACAAGGAGGGAACATGTAGGTGATTTAGAGGAATCCTGGAGATTATTAAAGATGGGAAGGTGCAGGGGTGAGGAGCTTGGATTTGATCTGTGCATACTATAGGCATGTTACGGAAACAGCATACTGAAACCCATTACTATGGAAAATTAATGTGTTAATGAAATTTTATATTTTTTAAAAAAAGGAGTACCTTGAGTTTCTCCAAAGCGCCCAACTTTTTAACAGTTAGGGTAAAACACAGACTTCATGTTCAACACCAAAGGTAAACAGAAATTTCATGTTGACTCGGAACTATCTATTTGCAAGGCTCTTTCATACTCATTTTGGTTTTTGTATGTATTAAAAAACAAAACCCTAACTTCAGAGCTCTGCCTACTGTCTATCACTGAGCTCAGCATGGGAAAGATAATTCATGTGCCCACAGCACGAGATGCCGGCGATGATGGAGGTCTGGGTCCCAGAGGGCTGTACACCCAGAACACAGACACCTTCAGCTGTGCACTGTGTTCAAGACTTGGAGTTAACCCGGCATATGATGTAGAGATGACAAGAAAGTCTCAGCACTCCACCCAGACTGGTATATTTAGACAAGTAACTGGAGGGAAAATGTGGGAATTGAGTTAATTCGTTAAAGAAATGGCACTTCTAAGAAAGTCTTGGGAAAAGAATAACAATGTAAGTACTTATATAATTTTTCTAAAAAAATATAAAAAGCATACTGGACTTTCTCGAAACTGTAGAAATGGCAACTTTATAATAGTGCTTGGCATTTTTAAAGTATCATTCCAGAAGCCAAGAACACATTTAGATTTGCTGATACCATGAGCTTTGCTCATGGGCAGTTCTGTCCCAGAATTTGTGGAACCTTAGGCATAGACAGTAAAAGGGGACAAAAAATGCTCAGACAGAAAATGTTGGATTTATGATGATCTATGGAATTATACTGAATGTTCTTTACATTTTTTTCTCTCCCTCCCATTAGAGCCACAAATGTCATTATTAAGTCCCAATGTCTGGTAATCCTCATCAAATCAGCTACGTTTTCTCACTGCCATGTTGGTTAGCACTGCAGTTCCTAATTCATAAAGGGACAAAAAAAATCAACAGGGTTGTGATTGGCCTTAATTAGAAGAACAGTCAGTTTCACTTCTAATGAATAATACTTAAGGTGGAATTTTGAGTTTTTAAAATTAAATCCTTTGAACAAAATAATAATTTTGCTCTATAGTCAGTTTATATGTGCTTTCACCTTGAAGTCAGATGTGCAGCCTGGAATTCCTGATTGGGAGCTAATTCACTGTTTCATATTAGGAACTGAATGTCATGGCCAGTCACCAGAATCCTGTTTCCATGCAGTTCTTAACGCCTGTGCAAGTCAGTGGAGAGTTTTGGGAGCTGTGGCCTTCAAGGGCAACGGACCTTGAATGAAGGAAGGTGGCTATGACCTGGGGTGGAGAGAAAAAAGTAAAACTACTTAAACCTTCCTCCGTTTCACTGGCTTCTAGAACTTGAGTGTCTGACTCAACTTCTCTCTGGTGCAGGCCTCAGAAAATGTATGCTGTGCTCCTTTTGGCTGCTTAAAGAAAGTGGCCACATGTAGGACAGCCCAACCAAGCTGGCCAGCAGCGCTCTCGTGGGATGGGGAGGTAGGGAGGCGCTCCCTACCTTCTACAGATATTGTGAAGACAAGGCCCCCAAGACAACAGGACAGACAGACCTGTGAAGAGTAAGGAGCGCCAGGAGCCCACTGGGGTAACAGGACACCCCTTCAGATGAGAATGAAGTGGCTGTTGGCCATGAGCAGACTGGAGCATCAGTTAAAGAGGATGCGTGACAATGAGGCCCTTCTGGAAGGGACAGGGCTTTGGGGGACAGTGGCCTATTAAGAAAATGGGGCGAGTATAGAGAGAAAGAGCACTGTAATAGCCACCTGGTCGAGGACAACAAAGGTTAGTTCTAATTCCATACTTGGACTGCACACTTCCTAAATCTGGAGGATTCTGGGTGACTTCGGGGCTGCAGAAAGACCTTCTGAAGGAAGTTTATCAAAATCAAGTTCTAAAATGGGTGCTATGCACTTGATCCCTATCTTAAGAAGTTACAAGAGTGTCATAAATTTGAAACCACTCTTTCTCAATATGCTGTCTTTAGATGAAATGTTCTCATTTTTCTGCTATACTGAAAGGCCCTGTATTGCAAAAGAATGCAACATAATCTGTTTTCCTGGCCTCTAAAACCAGAAAGATGCAGAGTAGATAAAGCTAATAAGCACATCATGCTTTTATAGCTCTTCATTAACATCTAAAAATGTTTAGCTTTTTCTCTGCCTTTCCTAGTATTGTCACATCCTCCTGGTTTCTGGTCAGGGACAGGCAGCATTTCCTCACCCCAGAGTGACTGAATTTGCAGGTGACTGCATGCCTCATATCCTCAGGCCCTGGTTATAGCACACAAATATGATTGTACGTTAATAGCAAACCTGATAATACTGGGAAAGTACTAATTAGGCTTTAATATATGCACGTTTCTTGGCAAGCATTTTTAATTGATGAATTTTTAATATCATCTTCTAAATTAGGTTAATGTAATACACTGTTTCTCATATAAAACTGAAGCTTAGTCTGGTTTGCATAACGTTTTAAAAATGATTGAAGTCAGAATATTGGCAAGATTAGAACCTAGAACACCTTATCCTCCTTGCTTTACCCACTTAAGTCTGAGACTCAGTCTCTCAGGTCATAATGGGGCAGTGCTGGGGGCATACTGGCTAGTACCTAGAGAAGGCAGATTTGGGGTACATTATTCTACAACAATGGCTCACAACAAAATTAAAACAATTTGGCAACTGTAAGGAAACTCACTTTGTGTGAGAAAAAGGCAAGAGCAATATTAATGCACATAGATTTTTACAATCAGAAGCAAGGTCTGATTTTCTTTTTTTCCTTCTTAGATCTCTCCTGAAAAGGTGACGGAACTGACAATCTGCTCTGCAGAACACAGGCCCAGCGGACAGGGCCCAGAGCACCTAATTTAATCATGCAGGAAGTTGAAGTCACCACTCTTTTTACCTGATGTTCGGCCATCTGGCTTTCTGGGCTCCTGCCGGGCTTGAGACTCTCTCCCAGCTTCATCTCGATGGCCTCCATTTTTGTTGAGATGGACTGGAGGGAGTCCTGGTACTTTTGTTGCCGTTCCAAAGCTTCATAGAGGGTGCGCTGCTTTTCACTGATCTAAACAAGAAAAGGGATCTTACCAGCAGTTTCCTACCTCTTATCTTCCAGGTTACAACATTTCTTTCCTCACCACCTTACCCAAGGGCATTCAATCGTGTAGTGGATATGTAACTCTCTTCGAGCATTTCATAAGATAATACCTAAGGTAATGGGTGTCTGGTGGCCTTACATTTCAAAGGCTTACCACATTTTTTAAGGTTTCCCAAGAACGCTGCAAATCACCCAGTTTGGCAGTAGCGGAGGGCTCCAGTCCTGGTTCATAGAATTCCTGGGAGGCTGATGTGCTGGGGTGAATCCTTGCAGCCTCTGTTTGCAACCGCTCAGCAGACAAGGCTTGGTAATAAGCAATGTCCTGGGAGGGAGAGCACAGCAGGGGATTCAAAAGGAAATGCAGAGACCAGACCCAACGTGCTTTGGGTCCTATCTGTCATGTGAATAAAGGTATAGAATTTGGATCTTTCACTGGGACTATGAACCAGTAAATTCTAATTAACAAGAAGAATTCACACATACAGAAGCATGCTAAAATAGTTATAACATTTTGATTTACCTAAAAAGAAAAAAACAACTTTACCAATATTTCAAGTTGCCAAAACTAATTTTATATTTGGTAAAATTGACATACAAAGAACATAAAGACTGTTAACTAGTATGGAAAAATGAGAGTCTAAATGATCTGGTTTTGAAAATTGTTCAAGGTATTGCTGCACGATTTTTAAAAAAGTATTTGATTTTAAAAAAGTTACAAATAAAGACAAACATTTTGCAGATATAGTCAGATCTTCATAATTTGTGACTTTATCATACATAGAAACTAACTGAAATATTTTAATGCTAAATAAGGGAAAATGTGATAAAGAAGTTGAAACTAAGAAATAAATATTAAAGTTTTCTTCTATTCATTTCATGAAGTACTTAAGACATGATCAAAGGGAATGGTAAAAATTCATGCTTTGGAATTTTTTAAGTCTCTTGGGTCATGAGTAATACTACATGTTTTGTAAGATAATGAAGTTTACAATATTGAGATATGTACCTGATGTATTTTCAGTAGTTTCCATGTGCATCTGTCCGTATCTTAATAGACATTGAATAGGGAGAGCAATGTTTATATTTTTTGAGTTGTGATTATAAAGTTCGTTGCATTTGCAGCTGTATTGCTGAAGATAGTAATGTCAGGTTAAAATACCAGAACCTTCCTGATAACCACGTATTGGTAAAAAGTATTAAAGAAGGCTCTAGCCCCACGGAAACTAAGACTGGCAGGATGGGGTTGGTGCTTGGCAGGTCTGTAAGAGGGCAGAAGCAGGGTGGGGCAGCAGCATGAGTTCAGACTGGGAGTGGGGACACCTGAGATCTGGCTGACATTCTCCAGAGCAGGTGTGCAACTGAAGCAAGTCGCTCCAGTCTTGTGCCCAGCTCAACACTGGGTGGCCTTGAGGACTAAATGAAATAATTCCTGAGTGACCATGAAACTCCTATGCATTTTGTGCAGAGGCTTCTAGATAAGTCCCTCACATTTACTGACATAGCCACAGGGAGACAGCTCCTCTTCACTCCTGACCCTGTCGCCATCTTGAGTGCATTACTGTGGCGTTCCCAAGTCCTTGACAGGCAAACCTCACTGCTCCTCGCTCACCTCACTTCACTTCAGACCCCACATCCTTGAGGACCGTCCTCACTGAATCAAATCACACCACAGCTACTTCTTGCTATGTCTAAAGTTACTTAAACCCCTTTCTTGCCAACACTCTTGTTTCCCTCGCCCCTTTGACCTGGGCTTCACCCACCTGGAAAATCCCAACCATTGCTTAATTCAGATTTACTTTCCAGAGTGCAACACATATAATGTACACACACGTACACATACACACACAACCAAAGCCATCAACTCAAATGTTCACAAGTCTGGTTCTTTTCAGATCCACCTTTACCTCACGCTTGCCAGTTGGCTTGCTGAAGAAGGTCCCTCCAATCTGACCTCAGTCCCATAAACATTTTCCAGGACCCCAATGCACTAATGGTCTTTCCTTCTCATTGATTTTCTTTTCAGCATATAGAGCCAACTCTCTCCCATCTGAAAATACCTAGATGTACTCTTTCTTTTGAATCTTTTTCGTGATATCCCAATCTAGAAAAGTCCACAGATCACAGTGTGATGGATCACCACAGGTGGACACATTTGCCCCTCAGGCTTGATCCTCATTTTTTCTCCCTTCCACTTCATAATCCAGCTTCTGAAAATGGTAGTGTATATAGCAAAGTCACTGTGTCCCTCTCAACCCACTTCTCTGCCCGAATGAACCTCAGCCCTCATGACCAGAATGAGACTGCTCTTGCCACTGCCATCAGTGGCTTCTTTCCCTTGACGTACAATAGCCATGTTCCAGCCCTGCCCTTGCTTGACCTCTCTGCAGCATTCAATAGCACCCAGTGACCATTCCCTCTCAGAAACACTTTCCATTTAATCCTCTGTTCTCAGATCTCTGGTCATGCAATATTTCTCTTTTGTAATTTGTTTTTCCACTAACTCCTCAATATTGGTGGATTTGTAAGCTGCAGGCTCACGTATCCAGCTGTTCACATACATCTCACAGGCTCTCCAAACTCAATATTTCCACAAGGATGGGAAATGAATTCAGGAAAAAGTGATAAAACCTTTTCTATCTCCCAGTACATGGAACTTATACCCATATAAGCTATAAATTTCTTCTTGCCTTTGCCCACCACTGGTTAGGTGAGGATGAAATTCTACTGACGCATATCCCTCCCAGAGTCAAGGTTCAAATTCTCATTACAGCAATACCCTCTTAACTCAAAGATTGTGAATCGGTAGCCTGCAGGCTGCCTCTGGTCTGCATACTTTTAGTTTGGTTTGTATGGTGTTTTAAATTTCAAAAAACCTATCTTTGTTAAAATAGAGAGAGAAAACTTGAGATTCATGGCTTCTTTTGCAAACCTGAAGGTACCATAGTCACTAGACCCCATGTCTATGCCCCAACAGAAACTTTCTCAGAGGCTCTGGTCTGTTTCTCCAATTTATAGCACATGAATGAACCAGGCACAAGTGTGTGGGTCTTCTGTCCTTAACTGGCTTCCCTGACTGAATTTTCCCATCTCGATCCTACTGTATACATCAACCCAGAATGATCTGTTCTAAAGTTCAGTCTGGGCAGAGCTGCTTGTTAAATTCCCTCAATGGTGAGCTATTAAATTCTGAGTGAAGTTACAGTCACTTGTGTGGCATCCAAGCTCCTATGTGATGTGGTGCCTGCATCCCCTTAGTCTCATTTCTGCACCCCCCTCCCCAAACCTAAATGTTTCTCCATTTATACTGAAACTATTTGCAGTTGCCTTGAAGGGTTGCTTTTCTTCCTGCCTCCATGGCTTCGCACATGGGGCCCCTTCCTTGACCTGCACCTGAAGCCCACCTGGCTTAGGTGCTTCCTCTGTAGCCTCCCATCACTCTGCTCCACCACTCCCCGTCAGGTCACTTGCCACCCTTGTCTCGTCATCTGCCCGTTCTCACAGAGACTGTGGGCTTCTTAAAGGCTGTGACAGTTCCTGTAGTCTTCCGTCCCGTCCCGAGGACACTGGGGAGTTTGGTAAACAAGAGGCAGGCCCATGTGCTCACAATGAATCATGCATCTAAAAGTACTTTTGTCAATTCTATTATTTTATACACATGGTAAGTAATGCAGGGATTCCCCCTTATCATGGTTGCAGTCTCTGCTGTTCCATTTATCCACAGTTAACCATGGTTTGAAAACTTAATTTAATGGAAAATTCCAGAAATGAACAATTCACAAGTTTTGACTTTTATTAGAGTATATTGTTATAGTTGCTCTACTTATTATTATTATTGCTAATCTCTCACTGGGTCTAATTTGTAAATTAACTTCATCATGGGTATGCATATATAGGAAGAAACATAGAGGTATCGGGTCAAGTACTATCCATGGTTTCAGGCATCTATGAAGGTTCTTATGAAATGGATAAGGGGCCTACTGCTCTATCACTGTCACAAGAAAAAGCAAAAAGTGGCTGAAATATTGTAAAATGTCTGAATTAAATATTCTATAATAAATAATAAAGAAGGTTCCAAAAGAACAAGAACAAAATAAATCTGTCACACACAAAAAAATTTTGAGCTCTGTGTTTGTATATGGTTCCTGCCTAAAAACAGGAATGATAACTAGTTTCTTAAAAGAATTTGAAAATATATATCACCTTTTGTAGATGAATAACTTGTTTCAAATTGCAAACTACATAAATTCAATAAAATAAATCAATTGGTACTACAAATAACTACAAAAGTCAGCACTTGCTATAGTGAGAGATCATGCTTAGAAATATGTCTGCCACTGCTAATGTGCTTAAGTTAGGAGAATCAATACCCAGTGGATTCCTAAGGAAATAAATCTGTACATCCATAGCTACTGTTTGATCTGCATTTTCCAGTTTTAAAAGTACTTCAATGGTTAGCAACCTATTTGATTTTCACAATTTTGTGAATTAAGAAACATTGTTTCACACTTACATACAAGAGTATGGAGGAGCTTGGCAGGTGCACTCAGCTCAGAGGAAGAAGGACTGAGACTCTGGGGGACCTTCTGACTGAAGGCCAGCAGCTTGCCCTTAATGCTGATGCTCTTTGCAAACTCACTTCCCTACCTTTTCTGTGAACTCTTAAGTTTTGGCGTGCATCTAAGGGGACATAGAAGTCTGCAGCAAATTCTGGGGATGCCGCATCATTTCTCCTCTCAGGTGAGCTAAGTTGTTATTGTATTTTACCTCAGAGCTACTGTCAGAGAGGGATCACCCTGAGTGGGAGCAGTTGGTAAGGTAATGGAGACGTACTTATAGAAACAGCAAGCACAAAACCTGTAACAGCTGTGATTTTATAAAGCAGTTATATTTGGCTGCTCCTTGGAACCTCTGTGCACATTCTGTACAGTGCTTGGAGTCGGAAAATTGGAACTTAATGGTATTCTAAATGTTCTCCTCAGTTTCAAGAGACAATTTTGTCACCCAGTGCACCACTAGTTACATGGTCATGTTGTCATTGTCCCCTGATTACATTACTGTGCAAGAATAATCCATCACCAAAATGGTGGCGTTCATTTGTTCTTGCAATGCCAAGCTTAATATGCTGGCTTTTCAACAGCTTCCTTGGAGTAAAGAGACTAAATTAACCTAACCATTCCCCTAACTTGCAACATCACTTATCACTTAGATTAAGGATGTGATTTAATTGATGTTTTCCTGTGACTTGGGGAGAATTGCCAATATAGAACCAACACAAAATCTCACCTCACTCAGTTTTAGGATGCAATTAAGCTTTACAGTTAAATCAAGAAATAATAATAATAATAATAATAATAATAATGTTTGCATGTTTTATCACTTATAGGGCACATTCAGGTGTACATTAAAAGACACTTTACAAGAGCTGAGTAGCACAGAGACTTACAATTTTAGAAAAGGTATATTCTTTCCACAGTGTGCATCTCAAGATCAGCATTGTTCAGTTTGAAAAACTTAAGAACATAAAGTATATAATGTAGAAGACACTTTTTTCAATACCAGCTGACTAGAGCCCAATTTCTCTGGTCCCAATAATATCTGTGACTATAGGGAAGAACATCTCATCAAAGATGAGTAATATATATTTTTATATCAGAATTTAGAGAACGGTTTGCTGAGTATCCCAGGGTGCCCTAAACTTCTCCTTTTTGGTTGTTCTGTTTTATTTCCTCTTATCACTTCTGTTCTCATTTGTCCAGTGTTTACCTCTCTCTCTTGAGGGTAAAGTCTATGTGCATGGGGTCACTGCCCCCTCGTTCTTGGTTTCATTCCCAGGACCTAGCAAAAGATTCAGTGCCAAGCAGATGCTGAGAATGTATTTGATGAAGAATGAGTTAATAACTTCCACAGAGCTTCATTGATTTCTACCCAGAGAATTGTATCATCTAAAGGTTTTGCTTTTATACTCCCTTTTAAATGAGAGGGGGTTCTTTCAATAACAGAAGTCTTTTTTGGAATGTTTCTGCTTTAAAATAAAAGTAATAGGATTATTTATAGCATAGCTTATAAAACATTTGCTCTATCTCATGCTTTTCCTTGATAAGACATCTCTACTCTTTTGAACACATATAATTTCACAGTAATATAAAACTATTTTTAGTTGTTTTGGCTAAAAAGTAAGTATTATTTCATATGCATTAAGGGTTTGGGTTACTGTAAAAGTATATATTTTTTAGTTTTACCCAATATCTCTCATAAAATATTTGGCATTTAATATAGTATAATCTATATTTAAGATAACATATGCTAAAACACATCTCATACCAAGGTATTATCCTGATTTTATAGGAAATAAAACGTAAGATTATTGAATGATAAGTAAGAAAATTAAAATAAACTAAGCATTCCAGACAATATCCTGGAAAACATCCCTTAAATTTCTTCACAATTCATGAATTTAAAAAGTATAATGTAAGGAACAGAAGTTTTCCACAACCAAAATCTGAGCTAGTAAATGTCAACATTATGTTCAACGAATGCTAAAATAGCCACAGAATTATGTTATTTTATAATAGTGACAGAGTCTTCATCTTCTGTTAGGATGCAGTATTCCATTGCATGTGATTATCAGAAATGAAGGCCATCATGCCTTAAAAGAGACCTTCCCAGGCTTTGATTTTCATGACCTAGTTTTTACTCATTTCACTGTCAGTAGCCCAGGAGAGGAGAAGCCATACTGGGCTAAGAGTCTTACACGACAATCACCGTTTGTGTGACTATAACACGTAAACGTGTGGCCTGGGAATCAAATGCAACAAAGTTCAAGATTCACACCCACAATCTAAGGAGGCCAGAGAATGGAGTCCTGCATCCGCCCAGAGCAGTCAGAGGAACACCAAGGGGGAGGTACCTGGTTAACAGAAGCATCTGTATTAGCCACAGGTGAAGGGGAGCGACAGGCAGGTGGAGAGGAAATCTCACTGTTGGTTCCCTCCTCCCCAGACTCTTCAGTGACAGGTGACAGCAAAGTGTGACAGCGACCTGCAGTCATCTGCCACGTAAAATGTAGCCCAAAGGACATGAAAATCAGTTAGCTAGTTAACAAAAGACCTGGCCAGACACAGGTCAAAACTAACAATTATATAACAAAGGTTAGAACGACTGAGACACTGATTTATGTATTAATTCTGTTAGTATTTAAAAGTTTGATCTTCGAGTGAATACTATGCCAAGGATATTTGTAAAACAAACAGGGATGGAGAGTGTATATCACATTCAAGAGTTTTGCTAATTAAAAACTTTCATTTTTAATTTGTTTGTGTGTCTTTACAAATAATTAGAAAAATCATACAAATGAGAAAAGGGCCTTTCATGACATCTCAAGTTCCAAATGTCCTAGGGAGATAAATGCATCCAAAGTAGCATACTGCTAAATGGGTTCCTGTATGGCCATGCATTAACATATGAGGGGAAATATACAGCACTGTAAAATACTGACATTATCAAAATACTCAGTGCATTTTAGATGCAAAGTGCATGGGAATATCATGGTACAAAACAGAGATTAATGGAGCTATTTCTTTTAATCCAAAGCTAAACTTTGAAATTTCTTTTTTCTTATTTTTCTCATGATAATTTCTCATCTAAATTTATACAACAGAGTAGGCACACATACCTAGTCAGCTAGTTAGCTTGGAGAACATAATTAAACACATGTATCATACTTCTCCCATCCTCAGGATACGAGAATACTATGCAGAGGATTTTAATTTTTCCTTAATAAAGCTCAGAGCCTCTCAGTAGAATTGTCAATTGTAAATAAATGCAGGGCAGATCTCGGACAGGTTAAGTAACTCCGCAGTCTCAAGCACATAGTTTCATTTCAGCCGTCCCTGTTCACACTGTCAAAGACTGGCTCTGGCCCAGCTGTAGTCAAAAGGGAGTTAAGGAAACTGCTTCTTAATTTGAAGCTGCAAGAGCTCAGGCTGACCGTAAAATAAGCCTTGGGAAGGCTCCTGGGGCCGCCGGCCAGGCTCCCCTCAAAAGGGCAAAGCGGGTGGGGACGGACTTGATCCTTACCATGACCACAGAGGGGTGGGCCGAAGACGCTGGGAGGAGCTCCCCGTCCAGGTCCTCGGAGCCTTCCGCCAGCCCCTCCACCTCGGTCACAGTCAGCAGCATGGTGGCGTGCTTGGCTTTCATCGTCAGCATCTTGCACTTGGAATTCAACGAGGCGATCTGCTCCTGGTAGCCCTTGATTTTCTGCGCCAGCTCCTGAGAAAACATTTTCCCCCGGTGTTGTCAGAGCACCATCAAAAGGAAACAGAAGCGGTGGCGTTCATCTTCCTGCAGCGCCGGCCAATGGGATGGCAGAGCCGAGCCGGCGGCCGCGCCTGCGAGGCAGGATGTGGACTGTGGCAGCAGCAGCCCGCCTGCATCTCCCGCCGAGCCCACCGCGGCCACCGCGCCTCCGCCCCGCAGCACCCGCAGGGCGCAGCCAGCCGGCTGCAGGCGAGGGGCTCCCAGAGAGGGCTCCGCGCAATCAGGAACGCTCCACCTTGGGAACCGGCAACTTTCTTTAAAATGCCTAAAGCATCTGAAATCTACCAGATGGTTCATGCCATGGAAATTAGGTCATGTGATGAATGTAACTACCAAAAAAAAAAAAAAAAAAAAAAAAAAAAAAATGCAATGCTCAGCTTTTACCATCGGCTGAGCACATCCAACAGAGATGGCAGTCATGTAGCACTGAGAGTCACCAAGTAAACTGCCAGTCTGCTCCTGGGGCCACAAGGAATTGTTTTATCTCTGGATAAACTGGATATCACATGTGAAATATTAACATTTATGCAGATTGCCTCCCCACATACAGTTTGATTCCTAAATAGTCACCTTTTCTCTCACTCCACCAAGCCTCAAATGTATTTGATGCTTAAAACTAGTTTTAAAGGGCTGTTCAAACTAAATGATTTTTACTTTCATCTGTTTTTGAAAAAAAAAAAAAAAACAAACTTGTGAGAGATATAGGTTTCAAAATTTGTACTAAAAGCTTATTGGAATAATATTCTGGATAGTACATGGTTCTTAAAAAGGTAATCCACGCCCATTTTAGGAGCATGGTAATTCTAAATATTAAACTAATACTTTCTCGGGTATTCTTTTTCATTCCTTTTGTTTGGTTCTTTTGTCTGAGAAACCTTGTTTCCATAGAATACATCTAAGACAGACAATAAACATCAACTTCTTTGAATGGTCCTGTTTGTATACGTACAGGTTCATTCACAGATATGGGTATCTGTTGCTTACACATATGTAGCATTTTGTTTTTGCTGTTGTTCTGTGTCTCCTGACCAAAACTGAGTAGAGGGAGTAAAAGTTCAGTAGAACTCAATCAGTGGCTGTCTTCTTGACTTTTTACAGTGCAGTGTAGGAATGTTTAAAACAAGGATTTAAAAAATAGAAATTATTTTTTGTGACTGCAGATAATTAAACCTAATATATATATAAAATATATATACATATTATATATATTTAGAACTATATAGTGATTAAATAGCTATTTACTACATCTAGTCTTGTGGCTAGCACATGGGTACTCAGTGATGCGTTTACTATCATTAGGTAACATGCACCTACAAGAGACATCTTCCAGCTTATTAAACACTAGGTTCTTACAATGGCTTGCCCCATGAGGATGAATGTAAGGAATCTTATGAAGTGGACAGAGTTAGCCTCGGTCCTTACCCACGTCAGGCCCACACTGCTGATCAAGCTCTCTACTGCAGTACCCTGCCAGATAGGTGTGCACATTCTGAGAACAAGTGTCTGTTCCCTAGGTGGAAATCTCAGCTGCACTGTAGATAAACCTCATGTGGGTTGTTTATTAAAAATGCAGCTCTGGTCACCACTTCCAGTGATTTTGATTTACTAATGTTTTGAGAATCTGTGTTTCACAGTCAACCCATGTGGTTCCAGAACTTTCTCCCATAAGAAAATAAACCTTCTTGTATCACTTGACTTTTGTGGGTTGGATATTCACACTATGGCTAATCCACTGCAATAAGATGGAGTCCTAAAATGTTAATGTGTCACCCATTCTTAATTTGCACTAGGTATTTTTGTAAATGGTTACAAAAGGTGAGATTTCAGGTATGGTGGCCTACAAAGGACAGCAGACCTCTGTGCTCAGGACAGAAGCACACCTTCTGTGCCAGGTGGAGAGATCAGAAGTCTGAGTATTCGCTCTTGATTTAAAAGTGTCAGGATCATCCATTTCAACTTAAATGCAACCTTTGAAAAACTGTACAAAATAAAATGTGAATTCCTTAAAGGTGAATCAATTTAGTTATTTTTATGGGTTGAAGGAAGTTTTCCATATGAAAAGCAGATTTACCTTAAGACTGAAATTCTATTAAAAGCAGTTGTAGAATACAGGAAAACAAATCCTGGTCCCAGTGTTGACATTATCATCTCTTGGCCTTTCTCCACTCAGCATTTTCCTTTCTGTATTGTTTTATATATTCCATGAACCTCACACAGGTTCAGGTATAAAAATCTCATTATTTCCACGAAATAATGTATAAAACCTCATTATTTTCATAAAAATGTGTTCCCAATCACATGACAAAACTAGCAAATATCCATTTGAATATTTAGACTTGTGAGGATATAAACTTGCCAATGAACTGGAAGCCAGGAGGACATGATCTGTGTTAACCGTGGAAAGTTCACTGTGGCCTTGGGCAAGTTATTGACTTTCCTACAACTTCATTCTTTTCCTTTTGCAATGACATATCCTACATAGTTTCTGCTACAGAGAAAAAGTTGTGGAATTTGTAACCAAATATACTGGCTTTGAGTCCGATTTCAATGAGTTACTAGACATGAAAGCCCAGGATATCACTTAAAAAAATAAGCTTTCTTATTGGTAAAAAGGAGTTTTTTTTTTTTTTTTTTTTTTTTTTTTTTTTTTTTTTTTTTTTTAAAGCCAATCCTCATAGGACTCATCTTTAAAAAAAAAGATGTAAAAAATTTTAAATTGTTCTGAAAATATACAACAAATCTTTAGTAAAAATGGTAATTGTTATTCCAGAAAAGACATAAAAAATAATTTTCTGGATCATAATAAAAGAGCTATTGTAACAAAATTTTGCATCTTGTGAGATAGGAGTGGTTTCAAGATATATATGTAATATATAGTCTAATTTGCACATCATAAAGTGGACCCAAGAATTTGCACGTGTTTTCATTTAACCAATGCTTAAGAGGAACACAAAAGATGTCTTCAGCTGTAGATGCAAATGTAGGTGAGATATTTATTTAAGCTATTTTGAAAATCATATATAAATATAAGTGATTGGTATACGGTGTTAAGAAATTTAAAAATTGCATTTAGGAATGGGTATGGCGATATTTTCTACACCTAAAACACAACATTTAAATCTTCTGAAAATCTTACTATGATATTTGGTTTGTTAAAATTGTTGTTCTTATGACAAAGTTAAAATAGAGCAGATGACAGGATAAAATGTCTATCCTAGGCAGAGAGAAATAAGTCACCAAAATTCATGGTGCTAAGAACTAGCCCCCAAGGGAAAGAGTGAACTTGACCCATGTAGAAGTTAACTGACCAGGAACAGGAATGCACTGCTGAGTGTCAATGTCTCAATCACTGCAGGTTTGGTCTGCACGAAGAGTGTGCAAGGTCTAAAATCGTCAGGATGCCAAAGGACAAAAGGAGGTGTATTTGAAAATGGGGAAAATACAGATGGAACCAATATAAAAATTAGTAAAATGAATGACATCGACATTTCTCTGATTTTGGTGAAAGGAAGTGAAATGGCTGGTGTTTTAAAGGGCAAGCGATTGTCTTTTTAATATGAACTATTCCTCTTTATTAAAAAGAGTGAATGAGGCAGCAAAGCATTTGCATTGCTGCCTGACGTGGGCTTTAAAATCAGGAAGCAGACTGTGTTTTTGTGTAATAACTATTTAGTGTATTAACAATTTTGGGTGCAGGATATAGTGTGTCCTGGTCAAGAACTGTCATGAACAACACAGACAAAGTCTGTGGAATCGAGGGACAGACTGGGTCAGCAAAAACCACTCAAAATGAAAGACAGCCAAAGCAGCTGCCCAGGAAGTGACACATCCTTTGCAGGACAGGGAGAAGTGTTCTCTTCCAGTCCCCAACCAAGCCAGTGTCCTCCCCTGGATGCCCACTCCCATCTCACCTCATGCCGAGAAATCTGAGCTTGCAGCTCCTGGATGTTACTAGTGGCCACAGGTTTGTCCTCAATCTCTTTATGAGCTTCTTCTATCAGCTGCTGGAGGTGCTTCATTTCTTGCTCATATTGTTCATATTGCACAACAGCCTCCTTTGGAAAGGAAAAAAAATCAGCAAATGATTCTTTCTATATCAATAATTGAGTAAGTGACTGTACCACTGTCTGTCAGATAGTGTTAACTCCTATTTCCCTGTGTGTCTAGGAGACCAAGATGTGATGGGTGAATCCCTAGACAGTCCAAAGTCTCAACTTTTACTTCGATATTTTCAGATGTTTTCTCTAAAATACTGTAATAGAATTATGAATGGAATACAAATAGTTGAGTGGTTAGGATTTTCTCTCTTCTCATATTTTCCTAAAGATGACAAGTAATGGTGAGAAAGTAGAAGCAGCATAGAAAATAGAACTGCTTCTTTTCTCCATCTGAGAAATACTGAAAAGCAAGTAAGACATTCAGCTAAGGGTTGCAGTAGGGAATAAAAAATATGAATTATGCATGACTTCTAACCTCAGGAATTGAATGTCTAAGGCATTACAAAGTAGTATAAGGAGCAAGGATAGTTGATCAAATGGACCAATAGAGATTTTAATGAGAGGCTATTTGTGCATTTTTTGCTAGAGCAGGTAATTATTAGTGAAAAGAAGACAGTAAATAATGTCATTTTCTTTGTGGAAAATATTTATTCTCTTATTAGCTAAAGAGACTAAGAGTTAATGCTTGGGTGTGCTTCTCAAGCAAGGAAATGTATTTAATGAATCAATAAACTGAAATATGAAAAAAATTCTGAAACATATGATAACAGTAAATTCATATTACTGGATTCTTGGTGAGTCTCAGATGAATAAAAGCAAAAATTACATTGTTGCAAAAAATTAACTGATACAAGTTGTTCTTTATTTAAAATAGCCTCAAAAGATGGTTTTCACCCAAAGATATTTTTATAGTGCCTTCCCAGGCTTTTGTGGGTGATCAGAATAATAGCACTTTAATCTCCTTGTTTTACATAACCACAACAGTCTGTCAAAGTTAACATTCTGGATGTGTTTGGATGGCTGAGCCCACACAATGCTAAGAAAAGCAGCCCATGACTCATCTGCGATTGCTCTGGGAGCCCTGCGCACCACTGGCGGAGCCTGGGCGCACAGCTACACCTGCCTGCATGATGTTGCACTGCTGGATGGCCGTGTGCTGCAGCCGGCTGGCCTCCTCCTGCAAGCACAGAGCAGCGTGGCAGAGTGGCAGGCTGGCCACCACGTCCTCGGGGATCCGGAGAGCGCTCTGGCAGAGCTGCACAGCATGCACCTTCGGCTTGAGTGACTCCATCTCAGACAGCAAATGCTGAAAGGTTGTAGTTCAGAAATTTAATATTCCTATATTAGCACATAAGCAAGGGACATTTACTGACTTCTAGCTTACGTTATAAATGTATATTTTTTAAAAATAAAGCATCTAGTGCTACGACTATAACTGAATTTAGAAAGTATTTTGCCTTACTATCCTCTTTTCAAAATACAGGTCCCCCGCCCATCGGCCCTGAGTTATTTTTGCTTGCCTGCCGATGAGACAGTTGTTCCTTGAGACTCAAACGCCCAACTTCTGGAGAAGTCAGGGTTGTCTGGGCTTGTTCCAAAGCAGCTTGTAAGTTTTTTAGCTCTGCTTCAAATTTTTTCATATCCTGGAGAGTAAAATTCATTTAAATATCAGTCAATTGCACTTGAAGACCGAAATCATAAAAATAATATCATAGTCAAGAAACAACATCACCGTCTCTCCAGAGTGGAAATGCCATTTTTTTTAGTGACAGATATTTTTTCTTCTATTTATTTCTTTTTTTTTTTTTTAATTTACCTTGGCTGCATCTTGAAGGTTCTGTAATCGAATTTTGATCATCTGTCGCAACTCCTCAGACTCCCGTCCCAGTTCTGCCACTTGCTGAGACATTTTTTCGGTACAGTATACACTAGAGAGGTACTGCAATTTCTCAGTCATTGCTTCCAGATCAGCGTAAATTTCTTCAGACTCTTCTAGCAGGGTCTAGAGTGAATTGTCAATATTTATGACCATTGGCAGGTAGGCATGGGGATCCAGTGACTTGCATGGTGTCGTGTGGGAAGGAGTAAGGAGAACTAACTGGAAATTCTTGCTGCCTGCCTGTGCTGTGCAGGTTCTCACTGAGCGGCTACCACGCAGTAGCGTTCATATTCTACAGCTAAGATTTAGATGCATATTGCCCTAAGAGGTGAAAATAAGACAAGAACATTACAAACAAAAACTATGAGCACTTGTGTTAAGTGAGACAAGGTAGAAGTGACTTGCAAAATCAAGAGAAGAAAGCAAAGTCCTCTTTATTCAGGTTGGTAACATCTATTGGACTAACAATAATATGAGCAGATATTCCATGCATATAAATACATGCATACAGATATGCAATAAATGAGGAGGAGGGTGGAGAATCCAGGTGTTAAGGGATGCCTTAGGTGAGATGTGCTGCGTCTTGCTGAAAGGTTGGGAGAAGACCCCACGGAAGAGTGACTTCTGAGCTAGGTCAGAAGGATGATAGCATTTTGAAAGACAGGGGGAAGGGAAAGGCATTTCATCTTGAGGGAACAGCATATGTGGAGGCATATGTGAGTGCAGAATGTGAAGTCACAGCAGGAATGGGGATGGGGGTAGGCTCCATTTTAAAAAATGAAGTACATTTTCTTCACATAATGAATGTAAGACATATATATATATATATATATATATATAAACAGCTTGGAAAATATTGATACAAAAGAAAATAAAATATAGCATTATCTCATAGTCAAGAGAGAACTGCTGGTATACACGGCGTACATATTTTTAGTCAGTTAAGACCATAACATACCAATAGTTTTCCACTGTTCTGTTCTGTTTGCATCCGATACTGTTCTCCACAGGTTCAACAACAAGCCTGAACGCCTCCCTTGCAGACAGAAACCTGTCAAAGCCCTGGGAGTGACCAGGACTGAGTCCAAAGTTCTTGACAGGGTTTCATCATCTGTGCTTTTCTTATCTCTCTGTTCTTATCCCTCTTTCCAGCTTTCCTGCTCCAAAAAAGAGCACCTTTCCCTCTGACTGTGGGATTAGAACAAGACAATGTGCTTTTGTGGAAAACACTCTTCACAGGCAGGCTGTGAGTCTTCAGGATGGCCAGTGTCACTGTAAGCAATCCTGCTCAGCCAAGCGGGTGGGCTGAGCACCTTCTACAGGCTCCTTCAGCTCGGAGCCCCCTCTCTGCAGTTAGCAAGCTGTGTTGTGATCATCTCCTGTCTGTCCTCTCCTCTCACTGACAAACTCCAGGGGCGGAGGGACAAGGAATGTTCTTTGTTTTATGCCTACCAGAATTCCTAGATTGGGAGAGGACTTTCTAAGTCTTTGCTGAATTTAAAAAAAAAAAAAAAGAATGAATGAATGAATGAATGACTGCAGAAGATTTAAAAAGAAAAAACCTCATGATTTCTTCAAAGATTGCATTATATTGTATTGTATGCAAAAGTTTACTCAGAAATGTTATTTGATATTTAAGTGTTCTTTAGAATTCCACTGCAGTTATTAATACTGCACAAAACATTTTCTACATTTTGGATTCCAGACTTAGTGATGAGTTCAAGAAGTATAATCACTAGGTCAAAGTAGTGACATTTTTGGTGATCATTATATATTTTGCTAATTGTTTTTTTCAAAGATTTTTACCAAGTTGCCAATAGTGTTTGAAAGCTCTTACTTCCTTAAGTATAAGCTTTGAAAAAATACTGTTACCTCGACAATTAAAATTCTCTCCCTTCTTTTCTGCTTAAACTTGCATTTCTAGATTTTGAATGAAGCTGAATATTTTTGGTTTTGTTCTTTCGTTTTTGTTTTTTATCATTGCTGGGGGTTGAACCCCAGGGCCTGGCACCTGCGAGGCAGGTTCCTATAAAGCATGTAGCTCTATCACTGTGCTGTGTCTAGCACTTTTTGTTTTGAGACACAGTCTTGATTAATTGCCAAGGCTGGCCTTGAGTTTGTGATCCTCCTGTCTCAGACTCTTGAGTAGCTGGATTGGAGCTACTTATACTCCACTTGGCACATATTTTCATTGTTTACGACTGAATTGCAACTTAAGTGTTGTCTGTTAACATCTGAGCATATCTTACAGAGCAATGATGGAGTTAAGGAGCACATCTTGGGAGGACAGTGTAAGATTGAGTGGAGAAAGAGGATTGTGGAACAAGGATAAAATTAGGACCTGTTAAAGCATTCCAAGAGATGACAAATGGGGCTTTGATTTTGGAAGCGAAAAGGGACTAATTTAAAAGACACAAGGATATGTAAGTCATCTAAGAGAAAATCTAGAATACTTGAGTCTCCCCGTGTAACTTCAGTTAGTCTATATTTTATTGTAAGATGATTAACCTACTAGATATCTGTATCTAATTCAAGTCTAAATTATAAAAGAATGAAGTCATTTCCTAAATAATAACACCAACAGAAAAGGAACAATTTGTCACATAACTTGAGAGGAAATGAAGTAATAAGGCCGCCATGTGATTAGACTCATGGTTTGTTCCCAGCTGACCTTGACTCCTGCGGAGGGTCAGATGACTGAGACTTGGCAGAGGGTAGAGGAAGAAGGCGTGAAAACACCTACGGGACACCTGCACGGTCAGGTTGTGGGCCAGGTGTTTGCAGATATGTTAAAACACTTGGTCCTCATAAGTCTGACACATGAATATTATCTATATCCCCTTATTGTAGGTGAAAAGATAGAATTAACAAAGGCAAAGAATTTTGCTCAAAATAACCACACAGTCCCAAACAGCAGAGTTTGGTTTCCCTATCATTCCCACTATGGAGTTTATAATCTTTCCATACTTCACTGTATCTCTTCATGGGCAAGAATTTCCTAGCATATACCTTTTTCAAAGAAGCTGCAAAGAAAGGATTCTTTAAGGTGGGTTGCTTTGTTGCTTTGGGTCTTGGGGAAAGGGAGATCTTGGGAAAACAGGGGATATTTACTTATATAGTCTCATGAAATCTCATGGGTAGCTACTTTCTGTCAAAACTGAACACATGGCGTTCTTTTTATCCGGTATCTACCATAATTTTATATCATAGCCCTCTAAATTTCATGTCATTCTCACTAGTTAAATCAAATAGCTTTTTATTACTCTTTGAAAACTACTTTTTCCTAAAGTTACCTGATGCAAAATGTACTGTTCCCGAAGCTGGCTTGCAGAATTCCATGTAATATTTCCATGTGCCAAGTCTTTAGCTTTCTCAATCCATTTCAAAATCAATTCAAGCATTTCATTGTATTCTTCTAAATGTGATGCCGCCTGAAAAATCATGGACATCTAGATGACAAATGTAAATTTGCCTCCTGAGCTAGAAATCAACCTTTGATCTGTCTCTATGAATAGAACAGACCTAGAGGTTAACGGTTTTTTTTTTTTTTTTTTTTTTTTTTGTGAGACTGAAAGTGACCATGAAAAAATCACTTCCCTGTGGAAAACTTGTCAAAGGTTTCCCAGGGTCCTCAGGATAAAATCTAAGTCCCTGAGAAGTTGGAATGATTTTCCTTTTCCTTGTTCTCCATCCTCATTTCACCTCTTCTAGATCCCTTCTATCCCTTTTCAACATTCCACTGGTTTGGAAATGCCAGGTGGGAGTGACAGAATGCCAAGTATCAATATGCAATTCATGGGATACCAATACTCCTATTTTTAACCTTCTATTTTGATTATAGAAATAATATTTAATTGATTTGCAGAAGTATAGTCTATAATCAAGAATTTAAATGAATATGCTATCTGACCTGATTAACTAAAAGTAAACACACACACACCACACGTACTCTCTCTCTCTCTCTCTCTCTCTCTCTCTCTCTCTCTCTGTGTACACGTACATACATATATCTTATTTTAAGATAGTTGAATTTGTCCCAAACTGATTTTATAAAACTTGCTGGTGGGTATGTATTCATCTTGCAAAATATTTCTCCAGTTTGCAAAATGTTTACTGCAAGATCCATTTATATGACTATCTGTGTCAGTGAATGTAAAATATGGTTTCATATGAACTAACATGGGTTTACCTATAACTTCTTGGAACACAGACATGGTATGAAATAATCTACATCTAAACCACTTGCATCATTGCAAATATTACCTTTTCATTTATTTTCAAAGGGAAAGGCAGAAGACTGAAGTTTCTGCCTTAGAGCATTTCCATGTCTGGCCTGGAAAACATACCTGGTTGAGCTTGGAGAGTCGATTTTCAGCCTGCCTAAGGGTCTGCTGATGGAGTTCAGTCAGCTTTCCTATCTTCTTGGCCAGTGGCTTGCCAAGTTGGCTGTTCTGTTCTGAGAACTTCTGTACTGCTGCATCTAATTCCATTAATTTTGAATTACAATCATCTAGTTCCTCTCCCAGTACCTCAATAAAATCAAAATGAAAGGTCATTAGATGAGAAAAAATAAGATTCTTAAGGATTTTTAAGATCAGAAGGATATTTTAAATAATTTTTAAAAAGCCAAATATTATCAATAACAATTTGACTGTAATCTGGTCTTTTCTGTTTCTTGGGTGGGGAAGGTAGATCAGGATGTGTTCTAATCCTGGTGTTTACTTCCTGAGTGAGAGGGCTAACATTTTCCTTCTGCCCCACCCAAAGGGACTGGAGTGACTTAACTCATCAACGGGGTACAAACACAGAACCAACGACTGAAAATACGATTCACTTTGCAATTTGTGAACCTGTATTCCTAAATTTAATTAATCTTTTTGGTACTCTTTTTGTACTCATTTAATCTTTTGGTACTCTTCTCTCTTACACATACATGTGTGTTTATTTATTAATATGTCCAAGTACAGAGATAAATTATGTAAGTGGACTGATATTATTACATGTACAAAATATCTTTATTACCCACTTTTACTGTTAGGCTTTTACTGTTGGGCTTTACTGTTTGTTAAAAATTTTTTTCCATATAGCCAAATAAAATGGACTGCAAAAAAGTATTTAATTCATTCAACAATGTCCCTCATATTTCCACTTCTCCTTCCTCCTTACCTTTTGGTCAGTTTTAGCTTGAGCTAAATTTTCAGTTTTTACTTTCAGCTTTGTTAGAATAGTTGTGAGATCTTTGGCTATCTTCTGAATTTGCTGGCCATATTCTTGGCTCAAGGCTTTGCTCTGTTCAACTTCTTTTACTTTGTTTTGGATCTAAGTAATAAAAGAAAATAGCAAAACTAACCATGGTTGAAATTTGATAATAGATACTAAAAATCTCAAATCATGTTGACTGGGGACATTTCAGGTGGACAGTGCTGCTCTGACCTGGACACACACAGTCAAAGCAGCTCGTCCCAAGTTCCCCTGGCTTTCGAAGACACCATTCTTCCCACTATCTTTATACACTTACTACACTTCTGCTGTTGTATCAATAAAATAACCAATACATGTACTGTGATTAATTGATTAAATATTTGCAGAATATTCATTATGGATGGCTGTGTGGACTACTGAATCCCATCTTATTCACTGACTATCTTTGGGACTGTGGGCCCACAAACTCCTCCAAACAGTTTTCTTCATAAACTAGAAAAACCTTTCTGAATAGTGGGAGGCACTGAGATTTGTTTTGAAGCAACTTTTCAGGAGTTTCTGGTAATGATTTCTTTGCTTACATTTCCAGTTAATGCTCCTATAGTATAGTATAGAAGTGTGTTCAAAGGAAAGGAAGGTGAAGAGATAAATTAACATTACACATTTCTAATGGATTTCATTTGATTTGATAGCAAACATTCATATAGTTGCTTAGAATAAGCCACTGAAAAGAAGATGGTAAAGAGGAGAAGGGTTAACCTTATATAAATGGAAGGCCTTGATAAAGCCTATAGAGGAGAAACATACCACACTAAGAGTATATTTTGACCTACATATTTTTGAGTTGAATGATAAAGTATCAGGAATGCATATGAATAACTCTATTATAGGGAAATGGAGCCAGAGGCAAAGAAAACTTAAATTTGAATTTTTTAAAAAGTTATGAACTAGCCAAGTCATTCTTCCCAGTTGACCTTTCAATATCTAAGAAATCCAATAGTTCAAATAAGTATTCAAATATAAAACTACATATAGTAGTATAGAACAAAATCACAATGCTGTAGAATTGGATTTTGATGAGATTTTTAACACACTCTGCCTCTTAACATTGGAGATTCCAAAATGTATAGCATACTAGGTGAATTTTGTGCTGTGTATTTTCCATTTCTTGCAGCAGTTTGGAATTAGTGTATATTTTCTTTCTGTTCCTCACAGAATGGTTTTAACTAAAATTTAGTGGCTTTAGCATTCAGTCACCAAGACCGTCCTAAAAATCAATTATATTTTCAGACAGACATTACATGAGACTCTTTTCATGACATGAAAGTGTGTACTCTCCATAAGACCAAAGATAGAAACCTCCCTTTGGTCTCAACAACAGAAAAGACTATGTCTTTCTTCTTAAAAAATTATTTAAAAAATTTGTAGACATGGATGTGTCTTACCATCCTTTCCTCAGTTGTTTGGATGTTAGGGCCAAGTTGAAGCCCCTTTTCTTACAGTATGAACTCACCAGCATGCATTACTATTTTTTTTCCACTTTGATTGTTTCTTTCTTCAAATATCTTCATTTACCTCTTGCTGAACTAAAACTACAGCTGAAATAGTACCTGTCACACCCCAGGTAGTTAATAAATACTATTGAACACATGTAATGCATCTTATTTTTAATTTGTTTTTTAAAGCCACTATTTCAAACCTGAGGGGAAGCAGAAAAATCTTTAATTGGTGTATAGTGATTTATTATTTAATTCTGTTTCCAAGAAGATATGATCGTGAGAATCATGACCTCTCATCCAAAAGGACTGGCCCTACAGAAGGACAGCAAGCCCCTCTTCTTTGGTGGCAAACGTACCTGCTCATGGATGTTTAGGTCCAGTGCGACTTCAGCTAACTGAAGAGAGATTTCAGAAGGCAGGATGGTGTAAAGACCCAAGTACTTCTCCTTCTGTTCTTCAGCCATTTTCTCAATGGTCTGCCGGTGATTTGTGGCTTCTCTCAGGAGTGTCTGAAGAAAAGATTGAAATAAGATATTTCTGGGGACCTGGTAAGGAACGTGATCATTACGATATAGAGACAAGGCTATCTATTGTTCACCAATAGGTGATTAAGTATAGCACTAGAGAGAGAAAGACAAACTTTCCTTTTACAAGACAAAAGCAAAAATTCCCATGAGGTCATGCAAATGGCCTTTCCTATAATTCCTGTCTTAAAAGTTTTAAATTCACTATTCCATTAAATATAAGTGAGAATATCTAATTAAAATGAGGCCGATTGTCTTTTAGAATGAAGAGTATAGAGAATGAGCAGATTTCTCTACCTGCAGTTCTTCAAGTTGAGCGTCGACTTCTATGGTTGGGTTCCCTAAGTATTCCTTTGTTTCCTGAACCCAGGATTTCACAGAATTTATTTGGGTCTCCACCGCTTCTCGGTCCTGCAGCTCTTGCTTTACCATCTTCCCGTTAGTCTTCACTTTCTCCTGCATGCTACAGAAACAGGGAGGAAGCAGAAGTCGATTGGAAAGGATGATCATACACGACATTGTTTTAGCAGAAACATAAAAAAGAGAAATCTGGTATCTTTTCTGCAGGTAAAGACACTTCCCCAAAGCTGTCAGAGAATGTGCAGTAGCACTTCAGCTCAGAAGAAGGTGTATCATCTGAAGTGAATCATCTATTCCTGGGAAACTAAGTTGACTTTCTCCCCTGCCACAAAGTAGCAACTAACTTTCCTAGCTAGAGTAGTTGGAAAGTGCTGGGCTATTTCTTCCCCCTTGGAAATTTGCTCAAATGGAGCAGAATTGTCAGCATTTAAAAGTAGTGTATATTGGATATTTGTGGCTGCTAGAAAATAGCCTTTATGGAAAGAATCATGCTTTGAACATTTCACAGGACATTAATAATGTCCACATTTGAATTCTTTATATGAATTCATGTAAATCCAATGAAAAATGTTTCACTAAGTGGTGTCAGACTATCCTGACTTCATCGATAACTGAAAGAGGTATGTATGAGTTGATATTAGTTAATATGGGAATTAAATTTTCTAGTGACATGTTTTCATCTGGCCTCAAATTGAACCAGGCTGGTTACGCATCATCGAGATTAACTTTCTCCTAAACTCACTGCAGCAAATGGCTATTAGATACCTGGACTTCGATGTCTGGCTCTTAACTTCCTGTCACCCTACATGGTCAACCAGTAGCTTTCAAACATTCAGCTGTCAAGCTTCGGTTCTCCTGAATCGCCCCATCCTCTCAAGGAGCTCCTGGAATGTGAGCTCCAAGCTCTCTTAGGTGTCATTCCCACCTCGTGCCTAGCTCGGGACCATTCTGTCTTGAGTGTCAGAAGAAATGCCTGCACAGCCTCCCCTCTGAGAGTAGCTGTCTGGCTGTGTAAGCCCTCAGCAGCCTTTCCATACTTCCCTGAATTGGCTCCTGTCAATCATCTCTGTTGTCTGGCTGCAAACTGCATGGAGTCAGGTATCGAGCCTGCATAGTTCACCATTGTATTTTTATGTACTATCAGAAGTACATGTGCAGGTAGAATATTGAAATACGGAGATGATGGCAACAGATCCCCACACCTTGACAGTAGCACTGACCCCCATCCATACCCAAGTAACTCAGATAAACCTTTGGGTCAAGGTCAAGTGTAGTAACAAAGAATGAGAGCAGGTGTGCAATTACTTGAGGCACCGATCTTGTATTGCTATGATTTCCTGCAGGATGGGAGACTCTTCTCCGGGGACGGCTCCATCCTGGAGCATGCTCAGTGCCCGCTGCTGTAGTGTGCCCAGGGCCAACTGCTGCTGTTCCAGCTCCAGTGCACACGTATCATGGTGTTCAAGAAGGGCTAAGAGTTCTGCTTTTGAGGCTTTCTCTGCTGAACTTGCAGGCATCTTATTTTGCAGCTGATCAATCATTTCAGTGGCTTTTTTAACCTAATGACAAACGTATGCATTATAAAGTTCAAAAATAAACTGAAAAAATGGGGTAATTCCAATAAATGACCCACATTTGACACTAGTACATCAAAGCACATTAAAGATAATAGCATGAACTTTACATTTCAGGAAATTAAAACCAGAGGAATCATCTTCTTTAACATGAGAGGAAAAACTACCTCTTGATTAAAATTTTAATCTTGAAATCATATCAGGACAGACACCATGTGAAATATAGAAAAAAGATTTTTTTTAAAAAAACAAACAAATGAAAAGCATTTCCAATATTTAAATTAGCATGAATGGGTGCTTTGAGTTATTAAAAAAAGATCTGGCTAAAATACCGAACCCTGCTTAAAAGATGGAAGCAATTAAATATAGAACTGGTGTATGAGCTAAATTCTTGATGATTTTTGTGAGAGATAAAGTGTTTTAAATGCATTTTTTCAAGGTCAAGTAAGAAAGGAAATGGGGTCTAAACTGACTTGTCCTCCTTTCAAACCATAATTGCTTCTTGGCTTTCTAATTGAAATAATTTGACCCTCATTTGGGATTACATTGCACACTGAATACTGTGCTTTGTTTCACAATTCAGTTTTCACATCACTAAAGAAAGACATAAAGAAAGACCTTTTATTTTCATAAGACTGATTTCCCAAAAAGGAGCAAAATACTGTTTTCCAAAATGCATTCCAATTGGTAACGAAGAAAACTAACTTGATCCTGTCAATAATGGAAATTACCTTGTCATTCAAGCCCTTCCACTCATCCACTGCATCTTTCAGAATCTTCTCCTGGTCCTGGGCCACAGCGCGAAGGCGGGTCCAGCGCTGCCAGACAGTGGTCATCGACCTGCTCAGGGTGGCCTTGCTCGCCTCATTTCCAATTTTCTCCAGTTGGGATGCTTTTTCCTCTACAGCCACAATTTTTTCACGGAAAGAGTCAACTACTGACTCTAAAGTCTGGGGAGGCAGGAGAGAGAAGACAACATTGTCAGAGGGCATGACATTTTAAGTTCTATGAATTTGGGTGAAGCCCCAAATTACCTGCACACAGAAATATTTTGTATAAATTTATTTTCCTCTAGTAGTTCATACTTTTCATTTATATTTTTCTTGTTTTTTTCCTCCCCTCTGGGGGGCCAGGGATTTGAACTGGGGTCCTTGCACATGCTAGGCGAGTGCTTTCCAACAAGAGCCATTTCTTCAGCTCCTCATTTATATTTTTAACTGAGTTAGACTTGGATTTTTTTTTTTTAGAGGTAAGGAAAATATTACTTGTTTATTAGAAATAAAAGTTTTCTACTTGAGATGACATTTGTCTCATTTTTCAAAAGTAACAGAAACATAAGCAAACTGAATAGGATTTTTTAGTATGCTGTAGTCTTCCTTATATTACTGCTATAGATGAGAGAGACTCATTATTTTCAGGAGTTTATTGTGATTAACCTAAGTTATCCATAGGAAGTATTTAGTGACATTTATTACATACTACATCTTATCAGAAGCAAATTGCTCTGAATTCTTCATAAATCTTAGCTATGCATTTGTAATGAGAACCCAAAAACATTGGCCACATTTAATTAACGAGACTTCCGTGAAACATGGTTGTCTCTGTAGTATATTTAAGGAACCCATGTATAAAAGAAGATTTAATGATCCGTGTCTGGAATCATCATGAGGCAAAAACACATTATAAATAGAATTAAAAGATATTTTTATAAACCCACCAACAATGAGACTGACCTTGTGTTCTGATAATTTTTCTTCTGCTTCGTGACTGGTAGAAGTCTTCAACAAAGAAAACTCAGACAATTTCTTTTCTGCATCATTCATCAATTCAATAACCTCTTCCTTTGTTTTCTGATAATCTTGCCATTGAACTGTACATCTTGAAAGATTCCAACAGAAATCAATAAGCAATGTGAAATCACATATTTCTATGCAGAGTTTTGGTGTCAATATGGCTAAGGATACTTAAGAGAGAAGAATAAATTTACACACTAATGTGTGCCAATAGTATATTACTATTTTCTGTGTGAAAATTCACTTCGCCAAAATATAAAACCACTCTAAGTACCTCTGCAAGAGGTCTAACTGGGCATGTGAGCCCTGGATGGTCCTCTGGCTCCTCTCCTCCAGGGAAGCCATCTTCTGTGCTAGATCTTCTTTGCCACTGGGCTTGATCAGTGGGTCCAGATTGGCCACCAGGCCTTGGAGCTCCTCCAGATTACTGTGGAATTGACCCTCTGTGCTGAAATATTCCATGTGGCTCTTGAGATTCTCCTCTGCACTCTCCACATCTAAGCCACTGTCTGCCAGCTGTAACATTTCTTGGGCATCCTCAAGCCAGTCATTAGCTGCTTGTAAAACTTGATAATATCTTTGGCACTGACTGTATATTTCAGTCAAGGTAGCCTGAAAAACAGTAAGTTCAAATAGAATCAACTCCCAGTTACAACATGTTTGCCGGAAATAGTTTTATTTTTCCATTTCTTTCTAGTCTTCCATCCATGAACATGTGATTAAGTGACTTGATAAATTGGTGGACCTTTTTTTGTAGCACAATCCATTATTATTCTTTATTTTGCTTTCTCCTATTCCTGTTATAACTTTATCATTGCAGTTGAAATAAATAAATAAAGAAGTCCACAAATGGAATAGAAATTTATGTTGACATCTTGACTAATTCTGAAACTTTCCTCACTCTCTAAAAAAATTATACAAAGCTTGGTAACAGGTGGCAGGCTGAATGTTTAGCAAGGTGCAGTTAGCCTCAGTTGGTTGAAGGTGCAATGCCACTGAACTTCCCAACTGGCATTCACCAGACCAAATAGCTATGTCTGGAAATGAATCTTGAATAGAGACTAAAATAGAAAACTATAAGTCTGGAAAGCCTGGCCCTTTCAAAGCCAGAAAGAAAGGAAAAACTAAACAGTCATTAATGATTGGACCAGACAAGCCATGCTGTGTAAGTAAAGATAGAGAAGAGGTAGAGAAAGTACCAGGATGATTAGCAGTGAGTAAGGAAAGCACAGGTAGGCAGAGCAGAGAATCAGCAATGGGGGTTGGAAATGCTCCCGGAAGCACAAACTTTGATGATCCTGGCCAAGGCAATTGGTAAGACAAGATGGCAGAAGCAGAAACATCTTAAAAATTTTAAGATTTCAGTTTAAAAATCACCAATCAAAAGAAGCAAGCTTACATGACAGATGTTAAGAATGAAAACTTCAGTTCTAATCCTTCACTCTAGGTCTGACCCTGTTTGTAACTTTAAGGAAATTATTTTAAAAAAAGTTTTAACAATGGTTTTAAATTACATGAACAGGTAAAAGTATGTTAAATAGACTTAGGTGAAGAATGTCAGAATTTTACCTGATGAAGTTTATCATAATTTTATCCTAATATTATGATCAAAGTTTCACTATTTAAAGTGTTAACCCTAATTTATGTAGAAAATAAAGGTAACTGATGGCTAAAATTCCTCAGGGGCTACCTCCCATCAGACCCTATGCGGGAAGATTCAACTAATGAGGGGGCATTATTATTCCTCTTCCATAGAACGAAAACTAAGACTTAAAGGACATAATTAATTGGCCCCAAATCAAATAGCTGCAATTAATACCCTGACATTACTCCAAGGCTATGACTGCTATGTCATCCTGAGGAAAGTTGTCTTTTACCTAAGTGTTTGATTAAAATCTCCTAGAATCTGAGGGATTGAGGACAGATGTGGGGGAAAAGGAGGGCAGGGGATTAAAGGAAGTGATCCTCTGGACACTGTTATTCCTCTTCTTATTCTCAAATGCATAGCACTGCCAGGCCCAGAGTAAGCCATATTAGGAGGTCAACCTGGGAAGGTTCATAAGGCGGCATTTCTGTTTCTTGTCCCCAAGACAAGAACCCTAGTAACCTAGTCATGAATGGATATTCTAGCCTTGCTTCCTCTGTGCTACAGGGGAGGTAAGTGCTCTGCCCTGAGGAAGGCATCAAGAGGTCAACTAACAGGACACCACACAGAAAAATCACACCCAGCATCAGGGCTAGGGTGGCACCGTTAACCATCTGCCCCCCTCTATTGGGAGACTCTCCAACCAGCACTATCTTATAAATGTCAGGTTTCACATTCACTTTGTCACTATTAATCAATGTTATCTGTGTCCTAATACAATCCTCCCTGGTCTCTATGGGGATCTGTTCCAGAACCTCTGCAGATACCAAAATCTGCAGGTTCTCAAGTCCTTATAAAATGGCATAGAATTTGCATGCCACCTCTGCATATTCTCCCATATACATTAAATCATCTCTAGATTGCTTATAATTCATGATACCGTGTGAATGCTATGTGAATAGTTACCATGCTATACTGTTTGGGGAGTAATGATAAGGAAAAAGGTCTATACGGGTTCAGAATTTTAAAAGGTATTTTCTGTCCGAGGTTGGTTGAATCTGCTGTGAATTCTATTATTAACATCATTTATTCTCTCTCCTAAAGGTGAGCGATCACTGAGGTATTACACGAAAATAAACAAAGGGAAGTCCATGCGGAACCCAGACAACATGAAAAGCATGTAATAAGCAATAAAAACAGCCTTTCCAGTCACTGCTAAAGATGATTCTGCATAGTATCAAGAAAGAAATACTGAAGGAAGCAATGCTGACCAACAAGCCCACTGGAAAGGACACTTCTCATACTGGTTCACAAATGAGCAGAGTGCAGATGTTCCCCTACCTACCTGCCGGGTGTGAAGGGCTTCCTGCACGTCCCGGTCAAGCTCAGAAAGCTCAGCGAGGGTGTGTTCCAGGTCGGCAGAGATCAGTTCCTTGGCCTTCGTGAACTTCTCCTTCTCCTTGCTGCTCAGGGCACTCATGATTCTCAGGCTGGACTGCACCTCTTCCTGATGGATCTGGATCTTTCGGATTTCCTCCTGGATGTCCTGGAGGCTGAGGTCCAGGCACACCGGCCCACTGAGCTCAGCCTTCACCCGGCGCAGCCAGTCCAGGGAGCGGCTCATCTCCGTCTGAAAGTCGATACTCTGCACCATTCGGCTCTCGCACTCTGCCACCGTTTCACCAATGCCAGTGGTCAGGAGTTTCAGCTCCTCTTGCCAGGACTGGAGCTGCTGCTTGGCTTTCTCATAAGCCAAGGGATCCAGTTGTGGAACAAGGTCCTCCAGATGCACGGCCACCCTCTTGAGCAGAATCCCTGAGTCCTGTAGGCTTCCTGCTAGGGAGTGGTACATTTTTAGCTTCTCCTCCGCAGGCAGAGTCTCCTCATTCACTTTGTTCTGCTCTGTTTTCACAGCCTCTAGCTGCCTCTCCAGCTGTTGGCACATCTTTTCGTGCTCTTGGTAAGCGCTCATGGTGTCTTCTAATAAGCTGACCCTTTGTTCTGTTTGCCGCTTCAGCCTGTGGTACATGGTGACAAGATGCAGCATCTTGTCTGGCTGCCAAGGCTGACCTGTGCTGCGGAAACTTTCTTTCTTCTGGTTCAGTTCATCCAGCGCCTCCCCGAGACCCACCACCTCTCCCAGCAGGGCTCTGCAGCCCTCCTGAAGAGACAGACACTGTTCAGCGTTCAGGTCAGTGGGAACTTTCCTCATCTTCGAGAACTGATCTTCCAGCTCGCTCAGAGACTGGGCGGTCAACTCTATCAGGGAAGCATATTCTTTCCGAGCAAGAATCGCCTCTTGGACTTTATAGAACTTGTCCTTAGCCAAGGCAACGATGACATTAAGTTGTTGGGGCAGAGCATTGAGCTTCTCATTCAGGTAGGAATGATCAACCTCATTCAGCGATGGTAACATGGCCTGCCCGGTTCTCTGGAGTGTAAGTAGAAGATTTTCATATTCTGGAGATTGTTCAAGAATATGTTGGTATTTGTCCAGTTGTGAATGAAGCTCTGTGCTCTCGTTCATGAGATTGATTTCAGGAAATGTAACAATATCTGCTTGCTTTAGCCAGTGGCAAGCTTTATCAAAATCTTCCTTAAAATGCTTCCTCGAGACTAAATTCTTCTCTAGTTCTTGTAACCGATGACCACACTTTTGCAAAACAGTGTCATAGACACTCTGCAATTCCTGGAGCTTACCCAGCACCTCGCCCTTTTCCTGCTCTGTGATTCCTTTCATTAATTCGCGACCCTGGGTCCAAAGTCCCGTGACTTCATTTTGGTAGGTTTTGAGGCTGGCTTGTGCACTCTTGCATGTTTTAACTTGCTTGCTGACATCATCCGGTAACAGGCAGATGTGTTCACGGAACATAATCTTTCGCTCGTGTTGCTGAATTTGGCTGGTTGCCTGGAACACGGCCATGAGAAATTGGGTTTTCTCGGACAAGGCCTTATTTAAGTATTTTCTTCGCTGGCCCACCAAGTCGCTCAGACAATTCACGTGCCTCTGTGCATCAGAGAGTGCCTTCTGGATCACCTTCCGCTCGTTCAGGCCGAGATCAGCCATCACCCTGTCGGCATCCTTTGTGAGCGATTTTAGGAGCATCTGTTTGGCCTCCAGCTCACTGCAGATGGCCAGGTGATCCATGAGGAGGTTCTGAGCCATGTCAGGAGGCGGGCTCTGCTTTAGGGCCTCAGCAATGTTGGGCTGCTGCTCTTCTGCCCACTCCATTAGTTCCTGGAATCGGGACTGCACCACGTTTAGCTCCTCCAGGTTGGTGACGGACACTTGGATTTTCCGTTTAACAAGGTCCTCCAGCTGAAACCAGCGCTGCTCGAAGTGACTTGTCTGTTCTTTGACCAGTTCTTTGTCATCTAAATTCAGATGCTCTATCATCTTCTGCTTTTGATCTTTCAGATCCTCGATGGCATGTTTTTTCTCCTGCAATGCCAATGCTAACTTTTTCAAAGCTTCCAGGTGGACAGCCGTGCTCTCTGCATCAGATCTGTAAATACATGGAAAGATATGAGAGCAACGTACTTCACATCATGTTAAATTACCTTTCACCATTTTCTTTAAGTGGATGTTCTTAGGATCATTGTGAGTACTCAGTTTAAGGTTATTGACAAAGGAGCTATAATTAGCATGGAATAGAAGTCTCATTCATCTATTTGTATAACAGAAGTTGGCTTTCATAGGTGCTTCTCCACTCTCCTTTTCCAATCACATCTGCCGTAAGTATTCCCTGCCCCCCACTTTGGTACTGGGAATTGAACCCAGGGGTGCTTTAACACTGAGCTAAATGCCCACTTTTTCTTTTAATTTTAAAACTTTAGACAGGATCTTACAAAGTTGGCAAGATTAGCCTCGAGCTTAGAATCCTCCTGCCTCACCCTCTGGGATCACTAAGATTACAGGTGTGCATCATATGCTTGGAGCTTCCTCCGTCTCTTATCAACTATGCAAAATCTGCATAGCAACCAGATCCCTAGGTGATCTGTGTAATAGTAAACATTAAGACACACTGATTTGCTGCATAATTGAAAATTGCATTGAAAAAATAACAAGTGGTTCATAATTTCTGTACTTAGTGGCATAAGATCCAATGATCCAATGGCAGAACATGCTAGAGGGTACACTGTTAAATTTGACCAATTGCTCCTAGAGCTACTCAGTTGTGTACTTAGATATTTTCATACAGCTGTGTACTTAAATATAAAAAGTCTTTAAAAGTAAGTGTAAAACAAGAAGAAGTCTCTTCTTCTTGATTACAGCATATAGAATAAAGTGTAATGTTATAATCTCATTTACAAAATAATCAGCTCTGAAACATGAGATGCTGGGGTTGGGAGGTAGTGTGGTAAGATCTGTGTTGGACACAATAGATCTGAGGCACCTGTAGGCCTACTACAAGCCAGAAATGTGTGTGGCTTTTCTTTCCATTTTGATTTTGCTACTGTATTTGTCCCAGAGTCCAGTAAAGTGCTGACCATCAAAGAAAGGTAAACACACCGGAAAATAGCACAATAAAGTACATAAGAAAGCACACACACAATAAAAACCCCACAGTAATTTAACGACATCTAGAATAATATTGGCAAGTTTCATTCTAATGAGCTTACAAATCTTGACAAGTTATTAAATTTTAATAATTATAGTGATCAAGTGTTGGAGCCAGATGTGGTAACCTATATCTGTAATTCCAATGGCTTGGGAGACTGAGGCGGGAGAATCCCAAGTTCAAAGCCAGTCTCAGCAATTTAGTGGGACCCTAAGCAGCTTAGTAAGATCCTGTCTCTAAATAAAAAATTAAAAAGGGGCTGGGGATGTAGGTCAGGGAAAAGAATCCCTGGGTTCAATCCCTAATATTACCCCAAAAAAACTGTGAGAAAGGTTTTCATATAACAAAACAGTGTGTGTGGTGGGAAAGATTCTTATATTTCAAACAAAAAGGCTGAGAGAGGTTCAATCACTCCAGAATCTCAAAGGAAACAAATTAAGTGAATTTTGATTGTTCACTAATTTCCAGAATACAACCAATCCTGACTGACTCATGTAGATTACAGACTTGAAGAGAAATCTCTGGAGCACACAGGTTCAAGAAGTGTTTACTTCATGAATTCACCAGATGATATCTTCACAACTGGTAATTAGACGAAACTAGAAATATTCTTAGAACATTTCATAAGGTCACAGAGGACTACAATAGTCTTTGGAATATTCTTTGAAGTGACAGAGAAAAGCAATATTGTTTTCAGAACATCAAAACATTTCTTTTTTGCCCATAAGTAATTAATATTAACCTAGGAAGTTGTGAGTCTATAGCTATATGACAATGTTAGGTTCTCAGTGATGTTTTGCCAATACCAATAATGGTAGACAATGATGTTAAAAGCAAATAAGACATTTTAAATATTTACAGAAATTAAGAAAATTCTAATTTAGCATTACGGTGGCCCAAGGGAGAGTGCCTGTCACCTGGCCAAGCTATCCCATTCCGTGGTAAACTTCTCTAAGAAGGCTTCAACAATGTTCATGCGGTCGTGGTAATCTCTTGTCCGCTGAAGGTCCTGTTCCCTCTGCGAGCACAGCTTGTCAGACTGAAGGCACAGATCCAGCCACTGATCATTCAGGTGGCTGACTTCCTTGTGTTCTGGAGACTCCTGGTTTTTTGTTAACTTATTCACCTTGTCCAAGATGGCGCCCACTGATGCCTCTTTGCATCGCAGTTGCTTCATGAAATCCTAAAGGAAACCATAAAAAGTAGGTAAGGTGTGATGGACCCTCCCAAATATCAGAGTTCAATGTAGACATGATGACTCTAAGCAGTTTTAAGTTCTTTCATATGAAAAAACTGGAGATAAATCTGAAATGCACCTTACCACTTTGTGAACACAGATTCCCAATTGTATAGGAATCATAGTAACTGTGCTAATTTCTTCTATTGTGTTATTTTGAGAAGTTTAAAGAAAAACTGATTAATGTAAAGCAATCTTATCACTAAAGATGAAAAGTATCTTACTTTGAACTGAGATCTCAGTTTTCTATAAATCTTTAAAAGTTCACACTTTTGGGGGAAAAAAGGAAATCTAATTTATGTGATCCCTATTCTTTTGTCTGCATTTGCAATGTTCCAGTAAAATATACGTATAACTCATTGACATCAAGAAAAAATAAGTCTTAGAGTTCGTAGAAAAGTTCATCCTTCCAATCAAGTGAATATGGTATAACAATGTTCTATGATATTTTAAATCATACATAGTATCAATTACATTGATATTATATTATATTTTAATTGATATATTTATTATCCTACAGCTTTAGCAATATTAGGATGAAAATATAAAAAAAATTCAGCTTCCTGTTTGCTTAGTGGAAAGAGCCTTCTGGCTCTGCAGGCTGCATGACAGCTGCTTAGTTCAGGATGAAGGTAGAGAGTGAATGTCTCCTGATGAAAGTATATGTGAATGTTTGCTTTCTTTCTTTTTTCTTTCTTTGTTGAGCTGGGCGGATATCACTCTGTTGCCCAGGCTGGCTTCAAACCCTTGGGCTCATGTAATCCTCCCATCTCAGCCTCCAGAGTTGTGGGATTACAGGTGCCACCACTCATCTAACTTATGAATGTCAACTTTCTGATCTGTCTGTCCCTGGCACCAAAGGAAGACTGCTTGACTTCTCTCTTATTCCTTAAGTCACTGAAATGATGTTTAAGGATCGACAGACACCAAGGCATACTGAAGTGAGCATGTTTAATACATTTCATCTTTCTACCATCCTGGCCTCCTTAATCTCCTCTGGAGACGGATCGGTTCCCACCTTTACTTGGGAAACCATGTTCTGTGCAATATTGAGCTCCAGCTCGGAGTGCCGCCGCTTCATATTCTGCAGTTGCTGATCAGCATCCTGAAGATAAATCCAGAGTTCAGCTTTCAGGTGCTTGATTTCTTCCCAGCCCTGAGTTAAGTTCTGTGCCTGGACCAGCCTTTGCTCAATCTCGAGAAAACACAGGGTTATACAAGTCAGCAGCCATAGATAGGAACATGTGTTCAATGAACCAGAGTGGCAACTCCTCAACTGGTCCGAGTGCAGAGCCTGCCACACAGGCATGTGTGTGCATGCATGTACACACATGGAAAAACCCCAAAAGCAGTTTTTTAGTTACTTTAAGAAAAGCAGATTTTCTTTTAGATTTAGAGTTTCTAAAAATTTAAATGACCAAGAGTTATGCTACATGATTTTAGTCAGTGTTATGAAGCTCCAAGAAACTTTCAACAATTTATTAGCTCTAAAGCTGTGTTAATGGTTTTTCACATTTGGGCCTTTCAGTAGACACACCTGTTTGACTCATGAGTTTGGTATTCAGGTTTACTAGAAAACATTTATATTATTATTTATTGTGCATCTTCCCACCTTGCAAAACTCTGAGTTGCTAACGTTTCGGATATTTCTTTAGATTCACTTTGCTGATTTTTGAAATTGTATTATTTGTTTCAATCAATCATTTCTATTAAAAATATGAGCTATATATCTTTCATAAGACTTTGAAGACAGGTTAATTTTACTACGAAAAATGAAACACTTATTGTTTTAAGATATTTTTGATTTTGATCATATGATTGTTCTCTGAATATTTAATAAGTTCAAAAAGCAAGCCTTATTTTCCTGTTGTTCCTGAAAGTTTTGCATGGAGGTGTTGACAGCTGCAGGGGCCCTGGTGGTGAGCACGTGACTCCGTGCTGCCCTCTGTCTGCTGTGGTGGGAACTGCTAACTCATGGCAGCACTTTCCCCTGAGACCAGAGCTTTAGAATCCTCAACACGACTGATAGCCATTATCAACAAGTCAGAAGGATTGTGACAGATGGCATGCTCTTTGGCATCCCGGATTTATTAAAGCCAGGGTCAAGAGGCCCTTCATATTAAGTATTACCTAAAGAAATGGATGGAAAGGAGAAAAGGACACAAGGCATGGGAAGACAGGAAGAGAGAAAGAATGGAGTAGAGAGAAAGAAGGGGCTAAAGGTAGCAGCTGAATGGAACCAACGGGTTCAGCTGTGTGTCCTCAGGTCAGTGTGCTTACATTTCTATGAGTTGATTGAAGTTGAAATGTCTATTTAATATAATGTCTATAGGAGCGCCAAAGAGTTACCCAAGAGATATGCTCTTTAAACCACATTTATCATTCAAGTCAGAGAATGTAATAAAATAGACAAGCCAATGCAATTTTAATTTTGTTACCATTTGCTCTGTTTGTTGAATGTCTTTTGCTGCGCTTTTCACTGAAGAGTTGGACAAGTCACACATGGAGCAAAGGAGATCCAAGTAGGTCCTCGCCTGTTCTTGCAAAGCTCTGAAGTGTTTGACCTGCAAAAAGGCAGCTGTCAGGGTGGAACAGATGTGTGCACTCTTTAGGGAGCAAATATTTGAATCACTGCTAATGTTTAATTGACATTTCGAAACGAATCTTGCTATGCTCAGTGTTTTCACTATTGCCATGATATGTGTTAGGGGCTCACAGGAGAGAATTCAAACACATTGACTGGTCTATTTGTCCACCAGCTGTTTCTCATTGTAATTTGAGATGTCCGAGTGGTCTAGGAAAGGGGGAGAGCCAGACACAACTTCAATTTATCCAGGTTCTCTGCTCACTTTCACACTTATTTGGCATTTCAGAGAAAGAAGGCATAACCTGCTCTCGTCTGCTACTGAACATGCTTTGACATATCTTGAGGACAAGACCATGAGCAGAGTGAGTTTGGAAGCAAAAACACAGACTGGATTCTTTTCTCTTCAGGAAGTTTGTCACCTATTCTTTCATTTCTATGAGCCCAAAGCAGGCTTCTGCAGGTGGATCTTTAATCTCTTCATGGAAGCACAGACAAATGTGTTCTTTGCAGATGCTCAGAGTCAAGGCAGGCTGTATTTTAAACACTGGGCAATGAAGCAGTCCACGAAACACAGCCCTTGCTCTCATAGAACTTGCAGTCTGAGAGAGACGTCATATGCAAACAAACAAACATATCCTGCCATCTTTGGTGATGCTGAACACCAGGTAGAACTGTTAAGGTGGTGAGGGGAATCAGTGCAAGAAGGAAGCGCGCTCCTTCGCCCAGGGCTCACCTCCGGGAAATGGACCCCCGTGCATAAGCCATACCACAAGGAAGGAACATTCCAGGCAGCGGGGCAGCAAATGCAAAGCCCTGAGGCTGGAGCAGAGTTAACAGGCAGGAGCAGAGGTCAGGGAGGCAGGCAAGGGCCAAGTAAAGGAGGACATCTTAGGAGTTTACCATACATCCCAGTTTTCTAGGTTCATGCCTCTAGGCCAGAAGCCTGGTTCTTGACCTTGGAACTATTGACATGTGAGGTCAACTACCTTGTGGTAGCACCCTGTACATGGCAGGATGTTCAACAGCATCTGTGGCTTCTACCAACTACATGGCGGTAGCACCCCCACTACTTCCAATTGTTGTCACTGAAAATGTGTTCCATCATTGCTGAATGTCCCCTGGGAGCAAAGCACCACCTCCCCCAAGTCAGGAACCACTGCTCTAGTTCTCCTGGATTAAGAAAAGAGGACTTTTTATTATAAAACAACTTATATGACCAGCCTATCATAGGCCATGAGGTGATGGTGGGGGCTGAGGTGGTGAGAAGCGACTCTTGGTCACTCCATAAATAGGGAGAAGGAAGCAAAGCAAGAGTGACCACAGGTTGTATGGCATAAAGCCTGTAAGAGAAACGTTAGATGGTTTTCCAAATCCAAGATGTCAAAAATGGGCCTGATTTTTTTATTCTTATCTCAGTATCTTTTCTTTCGCATACCAAGAACTCCCTGAAGAGACCACTCTCATGGAGGTAAAACAAACACGAATCTATTTCCATTAAGTCAGAAGTAGCACCTTCACTTCCAGGGACTATCATCAGTCACTAACCAGCGTGCACATCATGAACCTATGACCCAGGGATAGTTATGTGTCCCCAGCAACTTTTGCAAATGAGAAGAGTATAAGATGTCAGGATTTTATTTTTATAAATATGTTTAATTTAAAGGAATAATGGTTTGTTCTGAGATTTATATAGTTGACCTAATTCCAAGAGCACTGGACACGGGACATGAATTATCAGTGATGAAACTGTTGCAAAGGAATTTTACTAAAATTAACTTCAAAGGTTCATTTGATCGTACTTTTCCCCATCCCCCAACTCACATTTAATGCCGTATTAAATCACATGACACTGAATGGAATCAAGTCATGTGTCATTCTCTTGTCATGTGGAGTGTGTTGTCACTTCATGGAGGCTTTTACCCAGAGGCGTGCTAGGGAGGCGAATGCATCCTGGGCCATGGCCATTGTGATGCTACCAAAGGCTGCGGGCCAGGCTGCCTGTGCTTGAAGTCCTGAGTAGCGGCAATCTTGTCACCCAGGTACGCTGGCCAACCACTAAGAGCCTGCTCGTTTTTCATGAACACAGTAGCTGTCCAGGGAAATACTAATTGCAACAGAACAAAGACTGTGCCCCAGAAACAAAATGAAACAATCCCTTCTTCGCAGTTAGTGCATCTGAGATCCAGATGTGTCTCCACCACCTCTGCTTTCCTTCCCCAGCTGCTTTCAAGAGAGGGGCAAACCATTTTGAGAGGCTGTAGGCAGGGGTGGTGCACCGAGGGGCCACATTAGCTGGAATCCAGAAAGGATCAGTATCTACCCGTGGTTGTAATTGATGCTAGAAAGTAGAATGAATCTTGTCCTGTTCTACCAAAAACTTATTGGGATTAATATCTATTTTTACCCCTTTTATTTCTGTTTTGATAACAAAGGAGAAAGATTAAGCTTTGTTCTGGATTGTTCTGAATAAAAATACATTGGTAATAAAGAGCCACAAGACAAGGAATGACTCAAGAAAGCTCTCAGACTAGTGAAAAAAAATCAGAATATAGTCCTTAAGTCATTTTCCTTGACTCAAAAAAAGACATGTTTCATTCTTCCTGATACCACTCTTTATAAAGTATAATAGGTGAACTTATGTGAACATTTCATGACTTAAATAATGTAAATCATTTAAGTCAGAAAGAATACTTTGGGGATGAATTTAATAGATGTGTTCTCTGTGGGGATTAAATGAATAAATGTATTATATAAATCTCAGTAAGCAGTAAGAAAATTAAATTATTTAAGATCATTAATTCATATCTGGAAGCAATAACCTTTATGACAAAATTCTTCTAAAATATATTCCCACAAAGTTAAGGCTACATAGAAAAGCTGCTTAGTGAAAACCCTTTAAAAATATTTCTGCCATATTCTGATGAATTCTCAGCAGTACAATTTTTAGCTTGCCCCCTGTTCCTTTCACATGGCGACAATTAACATTCCATTCATTCTTTATTCAGTAATCACTTACTAAAGCACCTTGTTTATGTGAAGAAAAAAATCCCAGGGGAGAAGCTAGCATTGCTTTTCTGTTTACATTCTTTTTTGATATGACATTTGAATTTCATGGTAACTTTCAGAAATATGTATAAAGTTGGCCCTTTGTGTGGGAGGGTGCCACATCCACAGATTCAACCAACTGCAAATCAAAAACTATGGAAAAAACAAATTGGGTACTTACTGAACATGCACAGACTGTTTCCCTTGTCATTGTTTCCTCAACAATGGCATGTAATAACTATTTACATAGCATTTCCATTGCATTAGGTATTATAAGTAATCCAGAGATGAAGTGAAATGTACGGGAGGCTGTAAGTAGGTTATATGCAAATACGACACCATTTTATGTGAGGGATTTGAGCAGTCGCAGATTTTGATATCCATGGGGATCCTGAAATCAACCCTCTGCAGATACTGAAAAATGACTGTACTCATAATCATCACTTCACACAGTAGGAAACTGAGGCTCAGTGAAAGTAAGTGACTTAGACGTAAGTTACCACACAGATCAGGTTTTAGAGTTGCTCTCTGGTTGCAGAACCCTCTCCTCTGTGAGGTCCATACATTAGTATTATATCCATCTTCCTGCCTGGAACATAAACTCAGCTAGAGCCAAATCATACCTTATCTGTATTTCTATAATCCTTGGCACCAGCACAAAGGCACTTAATCTGTTTTGAGTGAATGTTTGAATAATTCATAAGAATAACAAACCTGCAGAGTCTACTACCTGCTTAACGGCTTCAGTCCTGCTAAGAGGTGGCTGCGGGCTGGGCTTCAAGTCTGGCTGGACTGCAGAAAGCCAGGCCTGGCACTGCTGCAGGGTGTCCTGCCGGCTGACGTGCTTCTGAAGTTCATGTTCCAAACTTCGGTAGACCTGAAACAACAGTCACGTGGGGTGTGAGTGCTGCTCTCTATGTTCTAACATCCTTGGAATTAAATGATGTCCACGAACCGACCTTCATTTGCTGCTCAGCACTCCTGAATACCACATGCATCTCTGAAGTGAGTTGTGTATATTCTAAAATGCTTCAAAATAGAATAGACACCCCAGTTTTTAATTTCTCAATCCACAAATCACAATGTAATGTGTTAATTAGGGGGAGACCACATGGGCAGTGTCCATGTAAGTATGCAAATGTGTTAGAATGCACAAAGTCACTGAAGTAAACTGTCATCGACACAAGTCGGGGCTTTCTTCAGCTTTCTCCTTATGGTATAACTATCACACTGTTTGTTTAAGCTAGGAACTAAAAGTAAACATTAAAATATCTAAGAAAAAATAAAAAATATTTTTCATCATGCAATCCTTCTGACATAGGGATAGGGTCAAATTGGAACTAAATTATAACATAGGAGAGGAGGTGGTTTTATGCCCTCATTTTGTCTTAGAGGTTATGTTCTAGAACCACAATAATCCAGAATAATTCATTAATTCCTACTTTGTCTAATTAATCAATCCATAACCATTTAACCAGATTTCACTTCATTCAAAAAGACATTGGTAAATGATTCTATATATTTATCCTTGAGATCAAGATGAAATATACTTATGATTTCTGAGAAAACTATTCTATTAAAAAAGAAAAGGAAAAAAGAAAATAAAAAATGAACTTAGACCAGCATTTTTTTCATTATTGATACAACAGAACTAATAACTGATTGCCATTTTCTCTGACATCTGTTAAATCCATCATTTTCATCTGACACTGAGTCTGTCCCTTATGTATACTTATTCTAAACAGAAATTAAAAGGACAGGTGCCATGTACTCTGTCATCTTTTCAAACTCTAATTACAGAGTCCGGAGTTGACTATGTTCTTAGAGGTTTATTGGCTTTTTTACATTTTTTAAAAATTAGGTTTGTCTTTCCAACAATTACCAGTGTTTTTTGAAAACTAAAGTTGTATCCCTAATGCAAAGAAAATGCCTGCTGTGAAGTCAGGGCTGGGTGTCCCTGCAGAATGAGTGAGTGAATGAGCTCCACTACCCTCCTCTCACCTCTTCCTTCTCTCTCCTTTCTCCACTCTGTCCATTTGCAATTACCCTCTCTGGCTCCTAACTTTTTGAAAGTCTTGGAAGTTAATATAACTAGGACCTTTTTTTTCCTTTTTTTTTTTTTATCATGATGAACACAGATCATTTCCCCTATCTTTCTATCTCACCAGTTCTTACTGGCTAACCCAGTAGTAAACGCACATGGAAAGCCTTAGAAAATTTGTAAAAACATCTTTGTAGCACCATTTAAAAATTTTTAAATAGTAGAAAGCAATTTACTTATTATACTAAGCTTTTATTAGAAGAACAATTCCATCCCATCTTAAATGCATTTCTAGAACATTGAGGACTGTGTTTTAGAGAAAATGCACCCATGAAAATATAACTCAAACCTGATACTCCCTTTCTCAATTTCTAAACTAATGCATAACAATATTAGTATTAGAGCAGAACCCAGGCTTCGTAGAACCACAAAAAATGATTGTGAAAATTATGAAATATATTTATTATAGGGTTACAGAATAAATTGCAAGTTAGAAGGAAGTTTTGATGTGTGCAGGTAAACAAAATCAAAAGAATTCTCAAGAAGTTTTTTGTGATTATTGGAATAAAGGGATTGTATAAAACTGAATGTCTGAAATTCACCAGTTAGTAATATTGATTAAATATATGATGTTAATTTTCACACAGATATTGTGAAAACTGTCCTCTTATTTCCTGTCTGGCAACACACCAACACTTTCCCAAGGACTTGGGCATCAATTCTATTTGTGAAAACCAGTATGCTACACATCCCTTCTCCATAATTTGTCACTGTCCTAGAACGTTCTGTGGTGCTCACCCGCTGTGCTGTGCTGCAGATTGCTGAGTAGCTATCTCTTGTACCCTGCAGGTGAGCACGCACATTCTGTTTCAGCTTCGCTTGCAGGTGGTCTGCACATTGGCTGATCAAAGTGTCACCTTTAATTTTAAGATTGTCCAAACGCTCTTCAAAACCAGCGATTTCTTCCATCATTGCCTGCAACAATGAAACAAATATAAAACTCTAATAATTTTAGTTTTACTTTGAAACAAACTGTTCATCAAAAGAAAGTTTATGGTCACTAATTTCATTATCTAATAAAGTTTTTGAAAGAGTATTGCAATTATCTTGGTTACATATTAACAAATAATAGAAAAAGCACATATATTTTTGTAGGGATACTTCCGTAGGGAATGAAGAAGTAATTTAGGGACTAGAGTATGTTCATGGCTGGTCCCAGAGAGATCTGTTCCACAGTATTGTTAACAGATAACAGGAGATCCATATATTTGTCAAATCTACCAATTATAATTCTTGTATAAGTTTTATCTAAAACAATCTAATTAGTATTTAATCTATTTTTTTTTTGGTACTGGGGATTGAACCAAGAACCTCACATATGCTAGGCAAATGCCCTACCACTGAGCTACATCCCCAGCCCTTATTTAACCTAGTTTATTTAATAATCTAATATCTATAATTATTTAATAATTAACTTACATAGTATCTAACTTGCATCTAATATTTATATTAATAAAAATTGACTTATACTTACCATTTATTCAGTACTTCTTATAGTCCCAGAATTATGTATAAGCCCCAATAAATGTGTATTGTTATTGTCATACAAATGGGAGACTGAAGCACAGAGACTGTACATAACACACTCAAGGTAACACAGTAGTCACTGGCAGAGCCCCCCAGCTTCAGGCAAAGCTCTCTTGGATCTAGCTCACACCATTGTACTCACATGTATTCTCTAGTGAACATTCTCATAGATCATTTGGGAATGAGGAGTCAACTTTTTCAAATCAGGTTTTAATTTCCTTACCCAGCTATACAAAGATAAAGACAAGTGACACATTCCAACATAGGCTTGCCTGGGTTGACACATTAATATACCTAAGGGAAACTTCAGGGGTCCCTCAGCAGTGCTGGGTCTGGATTGCATACACCTGACTGAGAAGAACCAAGTTGGAACAAAACTACTGCCTCATGAGGCTGCTGAAGAGATCAATCATCTACCAGGCCAGACCTCTGCGTGCCTAATGGAATATATCATGGACAGTAATTGCTCTTCTATTCATATTTGTTCAACAAACCTCTTCTTTTAATAGGAACGCTAAAGCCCAGAGAGGTTAACTGGCTTTCCTAGGGCACATTGCCAGGTGTTGACTACATCATGGCTTAAATCAGATCACCATTAAGATCACCAATAAGTTGTTCCATAAAATTGTGACCACATGCCACCCCGTACATGTAATTACTGAAATGCATATTAATAATGGTAAGAATACCTCACTTCAGTGTTGTACTTTGTGGTTCACAAAATGCTTTCCTGAGCATCATCTCTAGTGACTACTTCAGCAATTATGAGATAAGCTGGAAATATCACTGTCTTTTCAACAATTGGGTCAGAAGTTGAGTGACAGGATTTAATTTTCATTGATTCAGCTGAGTATCAAGTCCAACTGTTCTCAAGAGTCAGACTCAGACTTGATTCTTTAGGTACAGTCATAATCCAGTGCTATACCTGTATGTACATGCATGCACACATGAGTATACCCACACACACACACACACACACACACACAGGCAGGGTGGTTAAGTGTCCTGTGGTCAGCTCTTCAGACAACAGGTGTACCTTGTGGTGGGCCAGTTGCTGGGTGATTGTCTCCAGGCTGCTGGTCTCCAGAAGGTCAGGTGCCACCAACCTGCCAGACATCTGCAGCAGCCACTTTTCTACCTCCTGGAGCTCACTGTTGTAGTCTTCATGGTCTCTGACTTTCGCCTCCAGATTGAGGACATGATCCTATGAAACCAAGTGCCCATTAGAGATGACTTCCAAGCAAAACGGTTTTGTATTTCAAAAAGCCCAGGGCAACTCATAGGGTTGGCAGAGCCAATTATATCAGAAAAAGACTAGGAATGGAGCTGGGATGTAGCTCGATGATAGAGTTCCTGTTTAACATATGAAAGGCCCTGGGTTCCATTCCCAGCTCCAAAACAATAAATAAATAAGCAAAAAGAAAACTACCAGGAAAGGGAAAAATAAATAGCCATTACGCCATTTAAATGCTCATCTGACAAAAGAAAAATTCCTACCTATACTGGTTCTTAAATCTGACAGAGAGAAAGGAGCTAAGGCTCACATTTTGGGAAGTACACACCATTATTGAATCCCTGATCTCCTCTTACCTTTCCCATGCTGCAGAGTTCCTGGTAATCACCTTGAAGTTTATCTATTTTGTCCTTTAAGGTAACATCGTGCACCAGTTCCAGAAGAGCTTCGCCTTTCTCTCTCACCGAGTTGACTGATGGTTCATGGGACAGCACCATTTGTTGCAGGGACTTGAACCAAAAAGAAAGGAAAACCAGAGCCAGTTCACTCATGTGCACAAGATGGATATACATACATGCCTGCAGCCTGCTTGACATGACCCACCTCAGAGGAAGACCTGGTATCTACATTATGAATAGGAAGTCTAAGTCATCAAAGACAGAATGGCGGATCAGGGCTAACAGAGTTTTAAAACAGGGTGCGGAGGGAGAGCAGGACATCAGACAGCCCCTCAAAGGTGGAGAAGAAAGCACAGAAAAGAATTACATTTGGCTAAATTTAATATTATTTCTATTCTTTTTGTTTCTGCTTCATTCCTTTCAGCAAAGAAAAAAAAAAATTACAAAAGAAAACAAAACATAAAATGGAGTGAGACCCACTTTCTTTTGATTTCGAGGTCACAAAGTCAGTTCCAGCTTAGTTTGGATGTGGCATTATGGAGATAGATTGCAGCCTCAACCTTTGAGAGACAGACCAAAAGTGCTATTTAAACGTATCAGGGATTTGGTGTGGGGGTGGGGGAGGAAGCAGGGCTGCGGTTCTTACATGGTGTCTTCAAAGAGAAGCTGCCAGGCTTGACAGGGAGTTCAGCATAGAAATAGACATATTGGTTGGAGATGTTCGCATAAGCTTCCAAAGCTTGGTGCTAAGGTAACAACACTGTAATTCTTACAGATCATCACTAAATCTTCAGGTCTTTAAAAACACAAAGTATTTACACACAAGCTTTGTAATTTTTTGCTCCAAAAATCTGAGCAGATGAAATATCTGTATTTATATCACATATTTTTTCAAAAATTTACGAGGTGTTTAGCTACAGTCGGTTAGGTAGAACTTATTTTTTAAAAATATACCTCATTTTCAATTTACCACAGGCCGACTTCCAGGCTTTGGGTATCAAAGGATGAATAAAAGCCTTTACAGGGGACAGATTAAATCTATAGGTACAGGGTCCTGGTGTCAGCAGATTTATCTGGAGGATTCATATACCTGGGTCACACTATTAGAAAAAGTCTCCATCTATTGATTGTCATAATCAATAAACTGATTGATAAAAACTTTTGGGTAGCTCCAGGGCACAGTATTTAGTTAAATAAACTGACCGCAATGGCATCACTGGCCACCAGTGGAACATTCCAGTCAGGAATGCTTTTAGCACCCATCTGGGAGACGCACACCTGGAAATGCCTCCCTGCCATTGGGACCTGCATGCCCCCCACCCACATCTGCCCATGGCAGCCAGGCACTACCTTGTATTTAGAGAGCTGAGCTTTCTTCTCATATAATTCCATTTTGGGCTCTTGAGGAACGCGTAGGACTTCCTGGTATTCTGCGGTCCACCGGGCCAGTGCTTTGCATTTATCTGAGAATTCCTTTGCTAGGTGAAGACCTTTCTCCAGTGTCATGTGCTCCTTCCGGACAGTGCTGGTCAGTTCCTTCAACTGCTCCACGTGGCCATGGATCTCTCTTCTTAATGTTTCTGCCTCGCCGTTCTCCAGGTACTTAGCAGCCCTCTCTCCTTTTTCTCGGGCTGATTTTAGCAAACTGTGACCTTTCTCCATGTCCTTTAACAAAACCTGTGAAAGACAGTGAATAGGAAGCAAATATAGTCAGTCTTGTTTCTTTCCTCTTAAAAGGCTTTTGAGTTCCATTTTTGGTCACCTATATCCCCTTAAAATAAATTTCTAAAGTTTATTTCTAGGTCTGAGCTTTCAGGAATCAGAAATCTCTTTTCTTTATTTTAACAGAGGTTTTTAAAGTCTTGATCAATGTATCATATCTGAATCAGAGACTTTAAAAACACTTGAGGGTGCCGTTATTCTCAGCAGCCTCCCCAGAGGTCTGGGTTAAAACTCTTTGTTAAGGCAGCAGTTCATGAATTTGAGATCAATATTTTTCTCTCTTAATTTTCAAGTGCCAAACTGGAATTTAGTTTAAGACATTGTGGGTGGTCATGTATATGTCATTTAGATGACAACATATCACAAATACCTAAAAGCCAGCTTTTGGTTTAAAGAGCATATAACCTTGTACTTGGAGTGAAATGAAGACTCAAGGGTCACCAACCACGTGGGGTCAGTCTGAACACATTTCCAACATCGACACAGGGGAATAGGGCAGCAGGTGGTGGGAGAAAGGTAAACCAGAGACAAACCTAAAGGATGCGTGCCTACCTCCAAGGTCTTCAATTTCTTCCCCATCATGGCTTTATCTACTTTATCAATTTTAGTAGCCACATTCTTGAAGTTTTTATGAGTAGAGCCATACCAATCAGAATAGGAACTGAGAGAGAATTCTGATTCCTCCAAACTCTGGATCTCTTCTTCCAGGAAGTTTATTTGTTCCTGGGAAAGAAAAGAGAAAATTGAACCACAAATGAAAGACGGGGGTCAGGGCCTCTGCGGATCAACGTGCATCTCACTGGATGGAGGCTCAGGAGGGGAAGGCCAGCTGGGCTGTGAGGCTGGCTGGCGCCTCTGGGGTGGTGGAGGAGGCACTGACCAGCACTTGGAGGAGCAGGGCCTGGTATCTGGAGGTGAGCTGTGTGGCCTGGCAGCCCATCCTGCTGTTCACGTGGCTCTCGTCCAGGATCTCCTGTGCTCGGGCGCCTACTTCCTCCACCTCATCCCTGTGTGCTGCCACCTCATCGTGCCACTTCTGAAATGACCAAAGAGGCAGAGGGAAAGAATCACCCCCTCCTTTTGTTGACCAATCCTATGTGTATCTTCTTGATAAAGCATGATTTCGGCATGTGTTTAGAATATACTGCAAGACATAGCTTTGAGAACGTGTCATATAATCTTAGTGAACAATTGTTTTGCAAAGATGTAATTAAAAACTGTATGCTTCTAAGTTTGGGTACTTCTCTGCATGTATCATACCTCAGTTCAAAAACCTTTTTTGCACTCTTCTTAAAACATTTTTATTACTATATTTTAGTCATATATAATATTGGAGGTTCATTTAAAAATAATCATATGTGCCTAGAATATAATTCACTCCATTTCAGTCCCCAGTGCTTCCTCTTACCCTTGTCTCTTCCCTTTCCCCACCCTGTTTCCCTTACTCTGCTCTATTGGTCTTCCTTCTATTAACTTATAACTTTTTAAAGTTGGTGCTCTATATATGCAGAAAGGTGAAGTTCATTGTGGTGTATTCACACACATCCATAGCATAATGTGATCACTTTTATTCTGAAGTTCTTCCTTTTCCCCATCCTTCTCTCTCTTCCTCTATCCCTTTCCTTTGCTCCACTGAACTCCTTTCTATTTTCCTAGGCTCCTCCAGCTCTTTTCCCTTCCCTTATTTTTCTCTAGCTTCTGCATATGAGAAAAGACACTCAACCCTTGACTTTATGAGTTGGACTCATTTCACTTAGCATGGTCTTCTGTGTCTCCATTCATTTGCTGGCAATGCCATAATTTCATTCTTCTTTATGGCTGAGTAAAACTCCATTGTGCCTACATAACACATTTTCTTCATCCATTCATCTGTGGACGGGCACCTAGAATGGTTCTGTAACTTGGCTGTCGTGATTTGTGCTGCTATAAACATTGATATGCATGTTTCACTATAGTGTGCTGATTTTATTTCTTCAGGATAAATATCAAAAAGTGGGACAGCAGGTCATATGATGGTTCCATTTCTAGTCTTTTAAGGAATCTCCATACTAGTTCAAATGATTTTTAAAAAGCAAAGTGATATATGTGTTTTACATCTTCTCTTGTATCTACCTCAGTTTTAAAAATGGTGAATCATGGAAAAAAATCCCAAGGCATATGCATTATTTTAGATGTGAGCATGGAAGTAGCATAAAAATTAGAATAAGACTAATTTTAAAGTATTAATATACCATATTGGAACAATCTCATATTAGAAACAAAACCTGAAATGATCATCTTACTATCATTTATGTACTTTTACAAAGCAAGGAAAGAATATATGGGAAGAAAATCCAAAATATTTCTATCAAATTATATTCTATCAAAGACTAATCTACAAAATAACTGGTAGAAGAATGGCCCTTTATTTTAAATAACTAGTTAAGCAGAAATTAATTTTGTGACCTCTAAGCCCTGGACAAACAGTTGCTAAATATTTTAACGGAACAAAGTTTGCAAGATAACTGCTGATTTGACAAGGATGAGAAACTTCCACGAGTCCCACCTTCATCTGATGTAATTGTAGCTCCTTGGTTGCTCGGTTAGACTGACGCCCAGTCCTGAGGCTCACTTTCTCCTCCATTTTTTTCAGCCATTCATCAACTTGCTGGAACTTCTGCTCCATCAGCCTCAGTTTGTTCACTACGTTGTTGAACTGCATCCGGGTCTCAGACAGTCTGTGCTGGTAAGCCTGCCAGTCTTGCCGGAGCGACTCCAGTGCCCGGTCCTCTGCCTGGGGGATGCCTGATGGGATCACGTCCTCTCTGGTGTGCAGCACGGAATTCAGCAGTGCCTGTCCCTCTGCACAGTGCACCTGTAGCTCCTGAGGACCAAAGATATGGCTGTCACTCATCACTCATATCTCACACTTCTGGGGGTCAACCTATGTCCTCTCCCCCAAGTCAACTGGACCAGCTCGAACTTCACACCAGAAATAAATGACTTTATTCCACATTATAAAAATGTATGTGCACCAAATACTGAATATTGTTTTCCAAGTCTAGAAAAAGAGGCTGAAATTTTTTCAATTATCAACACAGAGCACTCCCAATTTTTTTCCAATCAAGTTCCTGAAATAAATACTTGAAATATGAGATGTAAGAGAATTTATCTAATAGAATGATGATTTGTACCATAGTTGACTTTCCAGTCAAAACATACATGATATGTTACATGTATGTTACATGATGTAACATATCATGTTACATGATATGTTACATGATAAAGGACTATTATTTAAAAGAATAACCTACTTTCATTATGGCTTATAATCAGCTTAAAGTGCCTCAGGCCTGGTATGTGACATTAAGTGAGCCCAGTGCTACACTTGTGGCTGAGAAAGGAACAATGGGTCCTTTTTTTGCTAAGGAGGGCTCCTTGCCAGAGCTGTACTCTAGGGAATGTTGTGGTCAAGAAAAGTTGGGTCTGGAGGCACACAAACGAGGGAGGTTGGCTCAACACACATGCCCACCAAGTGTTCCAGGTACAGGTATATTTCCATTGCCCAGGCATAAGCCCCAAATTGCCAAAGAGCATAAGCTCTAAGATTTAGTTCATACTGAACTTTGTAGGGTAGCATAAACTCTTTAAGAAAGAAAAAGTCTGGTATTCTTAAAGATGTTGGCAAAGCAACAGTAAATACATTTATTTCTAGCCACACAAACATTTAATCCATATAATCTTTTGATATGATCATCTACAGTAAAAGAAGTTAAGTCAGATCCCACCCAGAATGTTCAAGGTACCAACATATTTGGTTAAAATATAGTATTAAGAAAGAAGTTCTTTCTATTACATAGAACCATTTGAAATTGCTGATATCTGATCATTTATACAGCAAATATAACAATCTCAAATGTTTCAAACTAATAGAACATTTTTCTTCAGATATAAAGTCACTTCTAAAATGGTGTAGTGTGAACGTGTGGGTACACGGAAACAGAACCACAATCTGCATGATAGACAGTCATCAAATTGGCCACAAATACAACAATCGTGCTCCAAAATTCTTAGACTTTTTCCAATGTAGTTTTCAGTAACCTTTTTTCCTAATTCAAGGTCAGTGAATTTTTTTATGCAAAGGACCTGATAGTAAGCATTTTAAGCTCCGTGGGCCTTTTGATCTGTGGGTCAACCACTTTGCCAGTGTAGCAGTTACATAGCTGCAGATAGCACATCAAGGAGGGTAGTGGGGGTGAACCAGAAAGACCCCTTAAAACACAGACCTTATAGGCAGGGGCTGGAGTGAACTGATCCCTGCTCTGGTTTATTAAATCTTCCCAAAGTATCACCCTTCCCATATTTGATGAAATAGTTTTATCTATGAAATCATCATTCTCTAAAGCAAATTCTCATGTTTCCAATATTTCAAGTATTTACACTGACAAGGAAATAGTTCAATATTCAAATGTAGTTATAAGTTCTATGACACAGATGAGGGCTTTGGTTTATGCAATAGAACTCATGCCTAAGGTCCGCACCATTGCAGGAGGACGTCAGGAGCCTGAAGAAGCTCTGCCTGCCTGGCTCTGGAGCATGAGCATGCTCCACCCCTGCTTCCCACACCTGTGTCCGCCATCCTTTTGAACACAGGTAACGACTCAAATGAGGCAGCGTTCAGAATTGATGCCTGGGAAGCCTTGGACTGGAGTTAGGTTTGGGCCACATTAATCTGACGTAAGTGCAATATTTTCTTCTGACCAGAAACAAGAGAAACTTCTGTTAACTTGTTGGCCCAGTTCCTACCCAGAAGCCTCAGGAGTCCAGCCTTTGCCTGTCCAGAGTGAAGTGCTGAGAAGGTTATTCAGAGAAAACAGTCAACAGCACTCAAGCTAAGCCTGGAGGATCGGGACTTCTTATTCTTTCAAGGTAGGATGAATAAGATCCTTAAGCAAGCACATGAAATTGTGACTCTTCTAACTTCTATTTGTTTATTTTGTGACTAAACCAGATATTTTTTTGGCTGAAACTGTCAGGGTTCTCTTTGGCCTAAAGTCACCTAATGGAGCAGGTCCTACCAAGGATCAGAGTTCAAACTTGTTATCCAAACCTTGTTCTCCTGATATTATATAACACTGAGACACAACAGAAATAAAATCGTGTATACCCATGATAACCATGAGAGCCCCTGCTTTTCCATCTTGTCTAAGTTGAAGGGACATCTTGCCCAATTAAGAAGCACTTCTAATCCTGCCTGACATCTCATTGGGAAGTTGCTACACACTGCTGATGGGGCATGGAGTGATCTCATTGGCTCTTCTCCAAATCTCTACCATGGGAGCCCCTTCTTGGGGCATGCTGCTGACTCCTACCCACCTCTCCTAGTAAGATTAAGGGCCCCCTCTTTGATGCCACCATAAGTTCCCTTGCATTAGTCTATTGTTGGCCTTACCACATTATTATAGCTATCAACTTGTGGGTTTATGTTACTAACCAGATTGCAAGTTCCTCAAAGGCAGACTTCATAACTCAATCATTCTTATCTGAAGTAACTAGTAAGGTATTTGCATTGTTAGGTATTCATGAACACCGAAGGAGTATTTAAGTAGAAGGGTTACTACCACTTTCCCCAGTATCTGACATCTCACCCTGGATTGCAGCCCACTGGCCTGAGTGCCAATAACTTTTCTAGCTCTTTTAGTTCCTTGTACAACTCTGACCCTGGGCCTATATCCTCAGCAATATGGAAGTTGTTCTTGAAACCAGATTGCCCAAGACACTTCCCCCAGTTTGTCTTAAGGCAGCATCACATTTCATCGATTCCTGTGTGTGTCTCACATCTGAGGCTCTCTTTTAGGGATGTATGAGCAGGACTGCCAGTCAACACCATAAACTAGATCTCTGGCCACTCCTGTCAGGGGCCACCCTGATAGTGGGCTGCGTGGGCCAACAACCATTCCTGCCAGTCTAAACTGCCCACAAAATGATCTCAACTGACATTTACTACCAAATTCCCAGAATGCTCTAGATCAAGCAATCTAGGACTGTAGTTAATGTGCATCAACTATCTACGGAATTCAAGGTACATTAACTTCCTATTGCTCAAAATAAAAATTTCACATTCAGAAGGAAGAATCTTTGTTTTAGGATAATGTAGCTCTTACCTGAAGGTCCCGCAAGGTTGTCTCATGGGTGTGTGTATCACCTTCGAGAACTGAGTATCGGTCAAGCTTCTCTTGTTCTTGTCTCAGCCACACCTGAAAGGCCTGTAGGTCTCTCTGATACTCTTGGTGCAGGCGAACCAATTTTTCAGATTTGGTTACCACTTCCTGTGATTAGCATTTGGAATAATTTAGAGAGGAAGAAATGCATTATTATGAATTGTGTCAAAGTGCCCTATGAATTCACTTTTGGAGTTTCAGAAAAGCACAATTTTTAAATCATTGGAATATGAAAGATTTTCTAGAAAAGTAAGACTTTAAGGTTTATTTACAAAATAGAGAAACAAATATTTCAAGAATTAAAATGAATTTTAAGATCAGTTTGTTGAATTAATTCCCTGATCTCTGAATTCTTTGGGAAACATTACACAGAATGTTTATATTTCATAAAAGTACACTATTGTTAATGATGAAAACTGAAAATTTTATATTTTGCCTTAGATGAGAATTTGGATTCCCTATGGATTTACTTTTTTTGAACTTTGTCAAATGAGGGAGGTTGTGTTCTTAAAAGTGTTTTAATTTTCTTTATGAGCGCTATAGGAAGAATGATAAATAGTATGATGATTATTTTCTACTTTACAAAACTCTCACCTCTAGATAGACCACAGCACTCAGAATTCTTCGTCTGTGGAAGCTGCCACAAATGTTTGTCAAATTGTTACGTCTCTAGAAATGTAATATTTTACATCTCTAGAATTTTTAGTGAATGTTATTTTTACTTTAGCAATTTTCATATGCTTAAACTATTTTGAAGGTTTTTGTTTGTTTTTGTCAGTGATACTTCTAATATATTAAAATTCATTTTGTTTCTGTTGTTCTATCTGGTCTCACAAGGGTGTCATTACTGAACACCAGGGAGTCTTGAAGTAAGCCCTGCTTCACAACCTCCGGCTTGGGTGGGTCTCCAGGAGCCTGGTTAGCCGTACCTTGGCCCTCTCTTTGATGGATCGGTATCGTTCCTGCAGATCCTGGAGTTCTAACTGGGTGACATAGTGCTCTGTCATGCCCGCACCTTTAACTTCAATGGTCTCCAGCAGGCTGCTGTGACTCAGTACTTCTTCATTTAACAACTAGAGAACATTAAAAAAAAAAAAAAGTTACTCCATGTACTACTGTGTCAATGATACTGCTAAACTTAAGACACTTCAACTGCATAGCTGACAAGTAACCTCAGTTCACCCATCCACCCATCCATCCATCCATTTGCACATCTCAGTGATATAGATACATGTGTGAATGTACAAATGCATATTTGACTTTGTATATATTTCATATCTGCTCCAGATCTCCCTTTAAGATACTATTTCCCAATTAACTCCTTTGAATTTCCACTTGGATATCTCAAACTTATTCTACCCATAAATGGGCTCCTGATTCTTACCCCATGCCCACTTTGCCCCAGCTGCTGACCAACCTGCTTCTCCTTCAACCATTTTTTCACCACCACCTCCCTCTCATGCCACCACCTCCCTCTCAGATGGTGAATCCAGAACTCTGGACATCTTCGGCTGTACTCTCCCTCTCTATCCTTCTATCCATAATGAAATCCTGTTCGTTCCACCTCCAGGAGATCCCAGTATCGTCCCCACATCTCTGTAAGCTCCCTTGCCCAGGTGCCCTCCTCTTTCACTGGGCCTTGGGAGCTGCTCCTAGACAGAGTCCCTGCCACCAATTCTTGCCCCATCCCTTGTCCCATACTCCCCATAGCTGTCTTTGTGGTAAAATGCTTTAGGATTGAAAAAGTAATCATGCTACTCCCCAGCTTAAAACACCAGTTCCCTCCCCAGCTGTAGCAGGACCAAGTGGAAAACACTCAGGTCACACCATGGCAATGTACTTTACCAGGTCCCTGCTGCCTCCCCAAACTCACCCTGGGCAGCCTCGCCTGCCTGCCCTCTGCTCCAGCAATACTCTGCCTTCCTCTGCGTCACCGATGGCACCAGGTTCTAGCTCGGCCCAGGGCTGTGTCCATTCTGCTTAGTTGATCTAGAATTCTCCTTCCCCAGTTGCCTCCCAGACTACTTTCTCTTTGCTAAGTCCTTTAGGGCGTAGTCTACGTTCCTGTTTCAGAGAGTTCCTATGCCTTAATCTCGAAAAATCTATATTAGCCCTTTCTAAATTACTTCCTCTCATATTTCATAGTACTTACTTACCATTTATTCATTTACTTGCATACTTATTGCTGGGTCTACACATTCCCACCAGAACCCAGCCTTTGCCTGTTTATTTACCTAGAATGGGCACAATGCCTGCCTGCAGCTACTTCTCAAAAAATACTGATTGAATAGATGTTTAATTGAATAAATTAGGCAATTAATTATTTTAATAGATAATAAGTGTAGATGACTATGAAGCAGAACATTATGATTGTACTAATTTACAGATGCATGCAGGGAACCCAGATATTAAGTGATATTAATACTAAGTGAGTATTAAGTGATAGGTTACCTAACAACAGTTAGTCATGCAAATCGCTTTCACTCATCATTTGCTTGGCATCAGAAAAAGAGCCAAATGCTTAGGACGGAAACAAAATGAAGCACCTCCAACCACTGAGGGAGAGGGACGTGTAAACATATAACTTATGAAATTTACAAAGAGCTGTGAGGGAAGGGCTGAGAGGGCAGAACAGCCAGGCAAGCCTGGGGCCGGGCGGGGTGCTACCGCAGCGAACGCAACTTCTGCACTAATTCAGAAAGGTGAGTGGAGGCTGCCAGGCGCGGAGGCAGAGGGAAGCCGCCATGAGGAGGGAAGGGGTTGGAATCCTCAAAGATTGGAGAGATTCAGAAAGAGAGGAGAGGGTTCCAGAAGTGGGGATTATGCAAATCCTTACGGACCCAGAGAGGGAGACTGATGTCATCCTAGAGGCAACTGGAAGCTTCCAGGGGCTCCCAAAGGGGAGTGAGATGTCCACCTTGATACCAATACAACAGCGATGGAGAAAGGAGGCAAGGTGAGAAACTAGGAGTGCGTAGGAGTTCAGGAGAAGGGCGTGATCAGCAGGGCTGGCGGGGATGTGACTGGGGATGAGGAGGAGCCCGGAAAATGAACTTATTTATTTATTTTTTTTGCAGTGCTGGGGATTGAACTCCGGGCCTTATGCTTGCAAGGCAAGCACTCAACCAACTGAGCTATCTTCCCAGCCCGAAAATGAGCTTTTTAAGTCAGTATGTTCAGTGTGGAATGAGCCACAAGAAAAGGAAATGAAAAGCACAAAGCTGAAGAATTACAGTAGAGAAGGTAACGAGGACAGCTGAGGACCTGCTATTCCAATGAACATGCCCTAGAGCAGTGCTGTAGTCACAAATAAAAGGTTTCCTAATGTTTATGTCTAAATCGTATCAATACAATTGTTTAAAGATCATATCCTTAATATTATTTATTTTAAAAATCTTTACATTCAGTCCTGTACTAATATGAAAATGTTGTGAAAGGTACACAAATGTAGTGGCTCAAAAGGGTAAGATAGAAAGACGCTTTCTATTTCCTACTGGTAAGCAGGCAGAGGACATGAAAAGGTATTATAAGTGGCTACATTCTAAATGGTGTGTATCCCCAAACATAGGTGTGCATGAGTTTCCTAGAAGAGGAAGCTTTTACTAAGAAAATAATGGCAAATGTCTGTTTAAGAAGCTATCAGAAATTATAGTACAAGGTCAAAATATAATTCACTAAGTGTGCAGCCCTGGCATGCAATTTTTGTCTGACCATGGGATCCTACAAAAGCCTGTAAGAGAATACATGGAAGTTAAAGTCCAGCTCTGACCTTGGCTTTGCTGAGAGCAGTCACCTTCTCCCGCAGCTCTGCACACTGCCTTTCAGATTCACCGAGGCTGGCTTCCACGCCGTCCATCCAGCTGGAAAACTGTCGAACGTCATCCTGATAACTTGTCCATTTAGAAAGAGCTCCTTCAAGTTGACTGAAAGAGAATCGAAAGGAACATATTCACACTGAGAATCCTTAGGAGCTGATTTTTTTGTCATTGTGCCTCTTCCATCCACTCCAGCCAGCAGAGGGTCCAGAGACCCAGGTAAGGGGCAGACTGGCGAGTGGGCAGCTGGCCAGGGCTCATCAAATGCAAGTGTAGCTCTCCAGTGGAAATGCCCTCAGGAAGCAAGGGACAGTCCAGTCCAGGCTGATAGGCAGAAAAGTAGTGCTCGACACAAATACAACAGGCAGTGGCCAGGGACCACCAGACCCCAGGAGAGACCTGAGGGTGAACCCAGGACAGACCCTCAAAGCAGAACTATTCTGAAGCTGAAACTCTGGACACAAAGAGGACCGACCAATGCTCAACTCTATCAAGTCCAGCAAGACATTCAGAGCAGGAGACAAACTATACACACACTCACGAGGCAGGAAAGAAGGAAGGAAGAATAAGATTTGTAGCCATGTTGCATGAGATTTAAGTCAGAAAAACATGGAAAAATAGGGTAATGTTCCCTCAAGTAAGTACTAACAATTATTTCTCTTGCAGAAAAGTTAGGTACTTCTTTGTCTCCATATACATGCTATGTATCTGATTCCTTTCATCATCTGAATTCCATTCAGCACCTAAGCCCGATTTTCCTGCTACAAGTTGCATGCTTTTATGGCAGGTGCAGTCAGTGCCCCATCGACACCCTCAGACCCCCAGTGCCACATTCTGCCAGATGCAGCTCCAGCTGCCAGCTCTGAGCTCTCTCAGACTGAGGATGTTCTCGTTCCTGATACACCCTCAGCTTGAAGGCAATGCAGGAGTGCCAGGGGATTGTCACCCTGGGGTCAACCCTCCAACACCCTTCTGACTCATGGGAATCTGTTTGCAAATGCCCCTGCTTCCCTGCCCTTGGGTGGGGTGACGCTGAGGCACATGCTGTCCAATAGTTCACTGTGTCACCCAGCCAGGTAAGTTCCAGGTGCCCACTGTGGGGACCTGTTGGATAATATGCCCTTCAATGCCCCCTCCCTTCCTCAGCTCTCTTCCCCACTCCCCCCACCCCCCCCGGCTGGTCTCTCCAGGGGGCATCTCCCTAATAAATACTTTATTTAAAATTAAGTATTTTTATATCATGAAGCATTAATTTATCTTTTGCTTTTTAAGCAACAAACAATAATAACAAAAAGAAACATGCCTTTTTAGTTAGTTATATTAAAATATAGTCATAGTATTGCAGTTCAATCTAAATGCAAGGTTACACTTACTACTTTGTTTTGCTCTAAAAATAAGAGAGCAAAAAACTCCTACAGGATGGCGGACTAGAGGGAGGCTGCGTTCCTTGTCGCTCTGCAATGCTGGATTCAAGCAGAGGATATCTGTTTCTTGGTGAGGCAGTTTTTGCTGCTTATTGATCCCCTGCTCTTTACCCCATTTGTCTGCTGTGATCACCTGTGATCACCTGCAATCTGCCAGCATATCGACACCTTTTCTGAGAGCAGATTGCTCACTGTCAGGCGTCTATCATCCGCCATTTGCCTGCCTCTCGCCTGTCCATCGCCTGCCTTACCCCTATCCATCACCCAACGCTCAAGGTTCACCTCCCAATCATCCGACAGCTGCCAGCAGACTGACCACAGACCGCCAGTGGAGCACCAGCTGCCTGCTGTTGCCTGGAAGTTCACTGTTACAGTACCTGCAGGTTTGATTACACGTGGCTGCCCCATTTTGAGACAACAGCCAGGCCCTGTAGGACCCCTGACTGAACTGACTGAGGCCCGTCTCCAGGGTCCCTCAGCCCGACCGATCACTCCCTACCTCTGGGGCCCTCACATCAACTGGCTGCTCCCTGCCGCCAGGACCCCCAGACCAACTGACTGCACCCTATCACCGGGAACCCAGACCAACTGATTGCACCCGGCCTCCTGGATCCCACAACCACACCAAACACACCCAAACTCCAGGACCAAGGCTGGACCAACTGCATCCCGTCTCCAGGACCTCCAGCTGACCACGTCCACCCCTGAGCTGCAGCTCCCCATTTGCCAACACATTTGGAAACCAGAGCGGCCATCTTGGATAACCTGGAAGCCAGAGCTCCGCGATCTTCGGGTGGGGCAAATCCCATCCTGAGATGCCTGCTGGAGGCTTGAAGCTCATTGTCAGGTACCTTTCAAGCATCAGGCTACTGAAGACTGGGAGGTTTCATTACTATATGACTGTTATGCTGTAGATTTTCTTTTCTCTCCTTTTAAAAAAAACATTTTAGTTTTTATTTCTTTACGTTTCTTGCTTTCTTTTCCTTTTGTTTACCTGTTCCCTCACAGTCGCTTTCTCCCTTATTTACATGCTAACATCTGATTTCTTTTGATTACACTCACACCCTTTCTATTTTCTAGAACTTCTGTATATTCTGTTATTATTCCATTAACAGCCATATTCTTCATCCCTCTGCATCCTCTTTGTCCTCCATTAGAAACTGCAGACATTATTGTAAACCTGTTTGTTTTACCGAAGATAACATTTCAACTCATTTTGTTTATTATGACAATTTTGTTATTGTCCCCATAGGGGCTATTTGGTCTAGGATTGCATAGTGTCTGATTTGGGCACTGCTAATATTGATCTCCCCTTAAAGAAAGGGTTTTGGAAACCTATAGGGCCACTGTAAGCCTATAGGGGGAAATCTGCAGTACCCCAGATCTGCAGTGCTAGAGGGGAAGATACATGAACAACATGAAAAAAAACAAGGGAAGAAAATGATCCAAACAAATCTAGATTCTATAGTAATAGAATCCAATGACAGTATGTTAGAAGAAATGTCAGAAAAGGACTTCAGATTATACATGATTAAGATGATTCGTGAAGCAAAGGATGAGATAAGAGAGCAAATGCAGGCAATGAATGATAATACCAATAAGCTGAAAGAGCACCTGCAGGAAGCAAAAGATCATTTCAACAAAGAGATAGAGATGCTCAAAAAAAACCCAAATAGAAATCCTTGAAATGAAGGAGACAATAAACCAAATAAAAACCTCAATGGAAAGCATCACCAACAGACTAGACCACTTGGAAGACAGAACCTCAGACAATGAAGACAAAATATTGAATCTTGAATATAAAGTCGCCCAAACAGAGAAGATGGTAAGAAATCATGAACAGAATCTCCAAGAACTATGGGACATCATGAAAAGACCAAATTTAAGAATTATTGGGATTGAGGAAGGCACAGAGATACAAACCAAAGGAATGAACAACCTATTCAATGAAATAATATCAGAAAATTTCCCAAACCTGAAGAATGAAATGGAAAATCAAATAAAAGAAGCTTACAGAACACCAAATGCACAGAATCACAACAGATCCACACCAAGGCACATTATAATGAAAATGTCTAACATTCAAAATAAAGATAGGATCTTGAAGACCGTGAGAGAAAAGCATCAGATTACATATAGGGGGAGACCAATACAGATAGCAGCTGACTTCTCAACCCAGACTCTAAAAGCTAGAAGGGCCTGGAACAACATATTTCAAGCTCTGAAAGAACATGGTTGCCAACCAAGAATCCTATACCCAGCAAAACTAACCTTCAGATTTGAAGATGAAATAAAATCCTTCCATGATAAACAAAAGTTAAAAGAATTTACAAATAGAAAGCCTGCACTACAGAATGTTCTCAACAAAATATTCCATGAGAAGGAAATGAAAAACAACAATGGAGGTCAGAAAAGGGAGGAACTACCTTAGAGAAAAACCACTCAAAGGAGAAACCAAGCCAACATAAAAACCAAAAATAAGCCAAATGACTGGGAATACAAATCATTTCTCAATAATAACCCTGAATGTTAATAGCCTAAACTCATCAATCAAAAGACATAGACTGGCAGAATGGATTAAAAAGAAAGACCCAACAATATGCTGCCTGCAAGAGACTCATCTTATAGAAAAAGACATCCACAGACTAAAGGTGAAAGGATGGGGAAAAACCTACCATGCACATGGACTCAGTAATAAAAAGGGGGTTGCCATCCTTATATCAGATAAAGCGGACTTCAAGCCAAAGTCAGTCAGAAGGGATAAAGAAGGACATTTCATACTGCTTAAGGGAACCATAAATCAGGAAGACTTAACGATAGTAAATATTTATGCCCCAAACAATGGTGCATCCCTGTACATCAAACAAATCCTTCTCAATTTCAGGAATCACATAGACCACAACACAATAATTCTGGGCGACTTTAACGCACCGCTGTCACCACTAGATAGATCTTCCAAACAAAATCCAACCAAAGAAACCATAGAACTCAATAACACAATCAATAACCTAGACTTAATAGACATATATAGAATATTCCATCCATCAAAGAGCGGATACAGTTTCTTCTCAGCAGCACATGGAACCTTCTCGAAAATAGACCGTATGTTATGCCACAAAGCAGCCCTTAGGAAATGCAAAAAAATAGAGACACTGCCTTGTGTTCTATCAGATCATAATGGACTGAGAGTAGAAATCAATGACAAAGTAAAAAAAGGAAATTATTCCAACACTTGGAGACTATATAATATGCTATTGAATGAAACATGGATAACAAAAAACATCAGGGAGGAGATTAAAAAATTCTTAGAGGTCAATGAGAATGATGATACAACATATCAAAATCTCTGGGACACTATGAAAGCGGTACTAAGAGGAATATTCATTGCTTGGAGCGCATTCCAGTAAAGAATGAAAAGTCAACAATTAAACGACCTAACATTACAGCTCAAAGCCCTAGAAAAAGAAGAACAGAATAACAGCAAAAGTAATAGAAGACAGGAAATAATTAAAATCAGAGCTGAAATCAATGAAATTGAAACAAAAGAAACTATTCAAAAAATTGACATAACAAAAAGTTGGTTCTTTGAGAAAGTAAACAAAATAGATAAACCCTTAGCCACACTAACAAAGAGAAGGAGAGAGAAGACTCAAATTACTAAAATACATTATGCAAAAGGAAATATCCCAACAGACACCACTGAGATACAGAACATAATGAGAAGCTACTTTGAAAATCTGTATTCCAACAAAATAGAAAGTACGGAAGACATTGACAAATTTCTAGAGACATATGCTCCTCCCAAACTGAACCAGGAGGACATACACGATTTAAACAGATCAATATCAAGCAATGAAATAGAAGAAGCCATTAAAAATCTACCATCCAAGAAAAGCCAAGGACCAGATGAATTCTCAGCTGAGTTCTACAACACCTTCAAAGAAGAACTCATTCCAATACTTCTCAAAGTATTCCAGGAAATAGAAAAGGAGGGTACCCTACCGAACTCATTCTATGAAGCTAATATCACCCTCATACCCAAACCAGGAAAAGACACATCAAGGAAAGAAAATTTTAGACCAATATCCTTGATGAATATAGATGCTAAGATCCTTAACAAAATATTGGCAAACTGTATCCAATAACATATTAAGAAAATTGTGCACCACGATCAAGTGGGGTTCATCCCTGGAATGCAAGGATGGTTCAACATTCATAAATCAATAAACGTAATCCATCATATCAATAGACTTAAGGATAAGAATCATATGGTTATTTCAATTGACGCAGAAAAAGCATTTGACAAAATACAACACCCCTTCACGCTCAAAACACTAGAAAAAATAGTGATAGTAGGAATATAACTGAACATTGTAAAGGCTATTTATTCTAAGCCCATGGCCAACATCATTCTTAATGGAGAAAAACTGAAACCATTCCCTTTAAAAATGGGAACAAGACAGGGATGTCCTCTTTCACCACTTCTATTCAACATTGTCCTCGAAACTCTAGCCAGAGCAATTGGGCAGACTAAAGAAATTAAAGGGATACGAATAGGAAAAAGAGGAACTTAAGCTGTCACTATTTGCGGATGACATGATTCTATGTTTAGAGGATCCAAAAACCTCCTCCAGAAAACTTCTAGACCTCATCAATGAATTCAGCAAAATAGCAGGCTATAAAATCAACACGCATAAATCTACAGCATTTTTATATGCAAGCGATGAAACAGCTGAAAGGGAAATGAGGAAAACAACTCCATTTGCAATAGCCTCAAAAAAAATAAAATTCTTGGGTATCAATCTAACCAAAGAGGTAAAAGATCTCTACAATGAAAATTACAAAACACTGAAGAAAGAAATAAGGAAGACCTTAGAAGATGGAAAGACCTCCCATGTTCTTGGATAGGCAGAATTAATTTTGTCAAAATGGCCATACTACCAAAAGTGCTATACAGATTCAATGCAATTCCAATTAAAATCCCAATGACGTACCTCACAGAAATAGAGCAAGCAATCATGAAATTCATCTGGAAGAATAAGAAACCCAGAATAGCTAAAGCAATCCTTAGCAGGAAGAATGAAACAGGGGGTATCGCAATACCAGAACTACAAAGTAATAGTAACAAAAACAGCATGGTATTGGCACCAAAATAGACAGGTAGATCAATGGTACAGAATAGAGGACACGGACACAAACCCAAATAAATACAATTTTCTCATACTAGACAAAGGTGCCAAAAATATGCAATGGAGAAAAGATAGCCTCTTCAACAAATGGTGCTGGGAAAACTGGAAATCCATATGCAACAGAATGAAACTAAACCCCTATCTCTCACCCTGCACAAAACTCAACTCACAATGGATTAAGGCCCTTGAAATCAGACCAGCAACCCTGCATCTTATAGAAGAAAAAGTAGGTCCAAATCTTCACCTTGTTGGCTTAGGATTAGACTTCCTTAACAGGACTCCCATAGCACAAGAAATAAAAGCCAGAATCAATAACTGGGATAGATTCAAACTAAATAGCTTTCTCTCAGCAAAGGAAACTATCAGCAATGCGAAGAGAGAGCCTACAGAGTGGGAGAATATCTTTGCCACTCATACTTCAGACAGAGCACTAATTTCCAGAATATATAAAGAACTCAAAAAACTCTACACCAAGAATACAAATAACCCAATCAACAAATGGGCTAAGGAAATGAACAGATACTTCACAGAAGAAGATGTACAAGCAATCAACAGATATGAAAAAATGTTCAACATCTCTAGTAATAAGAGAAATGCAAATCAAAACTACACTAAGATTCCATCTCACCCCAATTAGAATGGCGATTATCAAGAACACAAGCAACAATAGGTGTTGGTGAGGATGTGGGGAAAAAGTTACACTCATACATTGCTGGTGGGGCTGCAAATTAGTGCAGCCACTCTGGAAAGCAGTGTGGAGATTCCTTAGAAAACTTGGAATGGACCTACCATTTGACCCAGCTATCCCACTCCTCGGCCTATACCCAAAGGACTTAAAATCAGCACACTACAGAGATACAGCCACATCAATGTTCATAGCGGCTCAATTCACAATAGCCAGACTATGGAACCAACCTAAATGCCCTTCAATTGATGAATGGATAAAGAAACTGTGGTATATATATACAATGGAATATTACTCAGCTATAAAGAATAATAAAATTATGGCATTTGCAGGCAAATGGATGAAATTGGAGAATATCATGCTAAGTGAGATAAGCCAATCTCAAAAATCCCAAAGAGGAATGATCTTGCTGATAAGCGGATGATGACACTTATTGGGGGGGGGGAGGGGGACAAGAATGGAGGAAGGAAGGACTGTATAGAGGGAAAAGAGAGGTGGGAGGGGTGGGGGAAGAAAAAAATAACAGAATGAATCAAACATCATTACTCTATGTAAATATATGAATATGCAAATGGTATGCTGTTACTCCATGTACAAACTGAAAAACATGTATCCCATTTGTTTACAATAAAAATAAATTTTAAAAAATAAATAAATAAATAAATAAAATAAGAGAAAGAGAGGTGGTGGGGGAAGAGAGGAAGGATGGAGGAAGCCATAATGCCTGTTATTGAAGCATGAAGCTGATCCTTCAGTAAGGCTTGCCAGTGCTCGGCCGTCGCTTTACCTACCTTTTACAGTGGATGGCTGCAGACAAGAGGGCAGCCCAGCTGTCCTTCACAGCCTGCAGCTGCTGTTGGATAGTAGGAATGCCTTCTGGAGAGGTATTCTGCAGAACATATTCGCCCCTGGTCACTATCATTTTCATCTGAATCTCTTTTTCCTGCTTCACTGAGAGCAGAGCCTGTAGAAACAATATAGAATCCCTTTGTCATCTGCATGTTAAACATGCAACGCTTCAAATATTTCTGAACTCCTGAAGAGGGCAGAATAACATGCAACTGTGCCGTGCAGCTCCCAAAGGAAGTCGCTTGCTGGTGAGTGCCAGGAGCTAGCCTCCACGCACCTGGTGGTCTCTAAGTGGCCTGGGCACTGCAGGTCTTGAGTTTTTTCTGAATGATCCCTTCCCTCCACTGACATTTTATGTTCCTAGTTTAACAAGGGGAAATAGATATTTTGGTAGAATCCATGAACTCCCAAAGGTCACCAGAGGCAGAGGTTATAAAAGTTGATGAAGTGGCACACCTTCTATAGAAACAGATTCTGTGTTCCAAGTTCTTCATATTCTTTTTCATATGAGAAGGAAGTTTTAATTCAAAGTTGTAAAACTGATAGCATCACCCAAAGGCAAAGCTTCTTCTTTCCTGTTTGTCTGGATTTTGACACCTTGTCCAGTCTTGGTTCAGCCTCTCATGTTCCCTGAGCCTGCTGCAGCAAGAAGGGACTGCTACCAACCTCTTTTCTGTTATGCTGGCTTTTTCTTTTGCTCATATTTCTGCCTCCCTCGTACTGTTCTCAAATCTCCATTCAGTCGCCTTTGCCAGGATAACTCCCTGCATCATTCTTAAAAACCTGAGTTAGGAACCAGACTTTCTAAGAAACCTGCTCCAACTCTCAGCCCTATCCCTCTTGCATAGTCCACTCCTGAGTGTCCATAACACCCATACACACATCCCCATCTGTTATTGTGTCCTGTATTTCAACCTCAGCCTCAGATAGTGAAATTCTTGAGGACAAAGGCCACATCTCATTCACCCCTGATACCATGGTGTCAAGACATACTGCCAGTCTCCTGCAAGGCACCCAGGGGATATGAATGAGAGATACCAATATGAATGAAGGAAGATTTATTGTTTTCATCACAAACGCTACCACAGGAGGGGAGAAGAATCCACTAAATGACACAGGCAGGCAAGTGAGTTGAAATATATGGACAATGATGTTTTACCCTCTAAAATGTTCCATTGAAATATGCAATTTTAAACTAGCTCTTAATGGACTATCAAGCAGGCAACCACATTAGGTTTTAATTTGTGTTTTGGAAAGCATTTATAGGCAAATATGCCTGGGGGCAAATGATTTGTAAATGCTTAGGCATGATCATAATAAACAAGCAGCATTGCACCCACAAAGCATTCTGAGATTTCTTGTAGACACAGTGCAATATAATGAGACCAGATAGACAGAAACTTGAGAAATTATGAGAAAAATAAATTCTGCAAGTTAAGAGGTCTCTAAAGATGCCCACCTCAAGCTTGAGCATCCTGCTGTCCAGCACACTTTTGTCGGATGTCGGGTGGCAGTAAGAATCCAGCATGTGAACCGCATCTGTCATCCAGTCCTGCAGTTCTTTCACCCCGAGGGAGAACTGATTGTGCTCTGCAACAATTCGGTCTAACCTTGACACTTTCTCCTGGGAAAGACAGAAATGGGTTTTTCATTCTCCACTCTCTGGACTTCACAGTCCAAACTGCTCACATTGCAAAGCTAAGGGTTTATTGGAATGACTGTATTCAGTCACAGCTTCACTAACTTCATGGATAAGATGCAGGTCTGGATTCCTCCCATGAGATAGGTGGAATATCTTTCTAAGTGGTAAAAATATTAGAATAACTGGGTGAAAAAGCAGAAAAATCACAATTTGCTACTCTTTAACTACTTTGTGGCATTTGTAATCCTTTTTATAATTGATGGAATTTCTTCCTAATACCTTGTTCTGGTAGTTTTCAGCTTTCATTTATCATATTTGGCTCAACTGATACCACCAACTCCCATTGACATCCACTGCTGTCAGAGTTTTTAAAAATAACCACCTGAGGTTTTGCATTACTAAATTATACATACAGTAAAATATATTTTAATTGATTCATAATAATTGCACATATTTACAGAGTGCAGTGTAATATTTCAATATATTATATAAGGTGCAATAAATAGCCCTAAATTAAAAAGTTGAGACCATCCATGTGGTTTTGTTTAATTACAAGTTACACCCTACATAGTGAGGACTTTATAAGACTAGGGTGGAGTTCTTAAAGCAGATAGTTATTACTTTTTAGTATCTAAGTAAATACAAATTAATAAAAGTTGTTCATCATTCATTTTAAGTTTATACATATGCCAGATTCTTACAAAAATAAAAAGGGACTTATTAAGAGTGTAAACATGAGTGCAAATATAGAATATTTCAAGTCCTATATTAGTGTGTCTATTTCAGTGATATTTCACTGAAGACCCAAATTATTTCACTGTAGAATAGGTGAGGCCAAAGCAGGCTTGCACCATACATTTGAATGGGTCTGCGTCATGCTAGTTGACAGCTGTCAATCATGTCCTAGGGGATCTCATTTACCTTTTTTCTAAGCTATTTAATCAATTCAGTAAATCACTGGCAATTCTGAACTTTGCTTTAGAATCTGAACTGAAACTTTCAATTTATACATCCTTGACTACTATATAATGAATATATGAAATTTAGGCAAACAAAAATTTATTCCAAACTTATTATATTTAGTCTGATAAAATTTAAACTGCTTTGAGTCCATGTTTTGCTAATGGAATTTAATTCAAGATGTTTTGGAACAAAAACTTGGAGTTGTGCCTTATGTGTATGTATTGAGTCTTCAAAATCAAAGCTCTGAGGAATGTATCATTTCAGGAATAAAAGAAGCAATTGGGGCAATCAGAGAGATCAGAAGTCTTTCACTCTTTGAAACCTCCCTTGATATTTTCAGAGAACCACACTAAGAGGCACCAGCAGAGGTGATGCGCTTGAATGGCAAGCCCGGGGAGATGGCTCTCGAATGTCTGACTGCTGACCCGGGGACACCCTTGGGCAGGTCGGGATGGACGCCCTGCACATCTCCAACTCTGCAACATCGACATGGGGATAGCTCTCACACACAGCACATGGCAGGCATTACCTTGGTTAAATTGCTTAGCGCTAGATACTGAGAAGACAGCTGCGACACTCTGTGCATAAAGCTCCTGCTGGCAGCTTGTCCTTCCCACAGCTGCTGAGCTTTCTCTTTCAGCCTGTTGAGCTGAGGCTCGTAGCAGTGAATTTCCTCAAGGACAGACTGAAAAGCACAAGCGAGTTACCATTCAGAGGCTGGGGGGAAAAAAGCACATGGCGGACGGAGCTCTGGACCACAGAACATGGAAATAAACACTGGCAAGCGATCGGCATCCCCTGAAGGCTTTGTCATCTCCAAGCTACAATCCAGCACCATGGGGGAAGGAAACAACTCAACCTCAAAGGAAAGAAGCACAACACCTGTCAGAAAAAGAGAAGGGACGGACTACATCCCAAGGTGGCAGAGTCCAACTGCAGAGTGCCCAGCATGCAGGCCTAGTGGACAGAGGAAAGGACAGGATGTGCTCCGGGTCTGGGCCTTATCACCTGGAGCTTCTGCTGCTCTCTCCTCTTGGCCGGCAGGTCGTAAAGGCGGTTGCTGCTTTCCTGGACCAGCTTCTCAGTCTTACTCAGCCAGTTCTGTACAGGCTCTGCACTTACTTCAAAGTCCTTCATTTGGATCTTTAGATTCTACAGGGTCATGGTATCAAGGGCAAAGCAAACAAAACAAACAAGAATCAAGCACCATGTTCTGCATTTGCATTCAAAGCCTACTTCAACCCGGCCCTGCATCCTCTCCCCACGTTTTCTTCTTCCCAATGTCTGGGACATTTCATCCTTCACTTGACAACCAATATAATTTCTGAACATCCCTGAAGAACTTTTTTATAGTTCTACTGCTTCAAATATGTGTTTCCTAACTTTCCCGAGCACCCAAGAGAGCACACCACCTTCTCACTTCTAGGCATTTGTTTTTATGCCTGTGGCTATAGATTTTTATCACAGACTGGCTGCGCTGTGATTTTCATCTGCTGCAGGCATGTCTGGTCTCCATGCCTAGCTTACGAATCCTGGGAAGGGAGAATCTCTGCCTCACACTTTCCAGGACACACCACTATACTGTGTAGAAATATCAATCAATCAGTCAATCAATCAATATATCTATCTATCTAGTTTACATGTTTATTATGTTCTCAATAAAATTTATTCTGATTTCAAAAGAGATAAATACCAAATAGTGTTGTGTGCTTATTATATAAGAATATTGTAAATACTTGCAGGGAATCTGTGAGGAAACTATTAGTTCAAAAAGTTAATAGCATGTTATTATGCTAACATTTCACTTTAGCAAAGGTGTTTATATCCACTGTCTGTTACCTATAAAGTGCTAGATTGATGTGAATTTTAATATTGTTTATATTACTATGTGAAACAACTTAAGATTTCAAAATTAAGTCAGCACTTTGAGGTAGTTTTGTCAAAGCGCAAATTCACAAAGGTTAGCTGAAAAATCTAAATGGTACAGACTAACAGAGCCTGTGGAAGAATTCCCAAGGCCCCATCTCTATCCAGCCTGGGATATATACTGTGAGGCGACAGTGGTGTCTTTATACTCGCCTCTGAGGGAGATGGGCTAGCTATGGGAATGCTTTGGGAAGTTAAGACATCAACGGCTGAATGTCTTGCAGGCACACCAAATTTAAGGTGCACTAAAATTGAATGAATGATTTCCTCTCCACATGCATGTTTCAGTTAATGGGATCATCATTCCTGCCATTCTAGAAACTGAGGACCCAAACTTAACTTCTGCTTCCTCCATATGCTCCCTGTATAATTAACCACCAAATCCTGGTGGGTTTTACCTTGGAGATGAATTTTCCATCCCACTATTACTTCCTTAGTTTGGTCCCTGGTCATTGCATCTGGACCATTATGGAAAGCTTTCTTGGGTCTTCCAGCTACTGGCTCTTCCCCATTCTGCTTCATGCTGTACTTAGTGAGTTAACATATTTATCTACAGCTTAAACACCTGTAGATTGTTCACTTAGCCTTTCTCAACCAGGTTCTAGGAGTGAATTAAGTCCTGGTGCCCTAAAGTATGAAATGAATTAACTTTCTTCTGATGCCCTACAAGAGCACACATTAGGTTCCATCCTTAAGAAAACCGTGGCTGGCCTCTGACAAGGAACTGGTCAAGAGTCAAGGTCAAACTGCTTAGTATAGAAGAAATTCCACTATCTGGCCCTAATTTTTGTTGCTAGTTTTATCTTTGCTGTCATATCACCATTCCCACATTCATGGTTGGCCTTCATGACACTTGGGTCCTGTGCATTTCTTCTTTGTGGAATCCATGCCCACTGTGGCAAATTCAAAGAAGGCTTGACCATCAGTATTCAGTTTAAATGTCACCTCTCTGGAAAGCTTCCTTGACTTCTGTAAATAGATTCAGTGGCGTCCATCTGGAAGTGACTTCTACTCCTGAATGTGCCCATATTATATTACGAACATCTCTTTGCGGATGGTTTCTTTTCCAGAGAGTGAACTCTCTGAGGCAAGGCAGCAGATGGGCCCTCTTAGCCGCACTGTGCCTGGCTCATAATGGGCATTTTTATAAATCTATTCCTAATAGGATGGAAGGGAGGGAGGGAGGAAGGAAGGCATGGACCAAATCAAAGAGCTATACCCATCATGAAGAGAGGGCAGAGTAAGGAAACAGGCCCTTCCTCACCTATTCCCCTTCTCTCGGGCATCTCTTGAACAAGATAATTTTTTTTTTTTTTGCTATCGCCACATTGCACTAATGATTCCTATAAGGTTAGTGGTAAATTTCCAGAAACTGACAACAGCTGCCACCCTAGTAAATGAATGAGGCCTGCAATGGATGAAAGGCACCTATTAGCATTGAGTTCTTAGGTTAGGAGAGAACTGAGGAAATACTTATTTTCTCTCCCTGAATAGTAGTTATCTATCATTATCTTTCCCAACCCCACATTAATTATGGTCATAATCAAATTCAGGATCTCTTTTTCTAGGAAGTGTTGTTTTAAGAGGAAAACATGCTCTCCTCTCCATGTCTCTACATTTTCCTCAAGAGAAGAGTTGATACACAAAATTGATGATCTCAGAAGACAAAAACCATTGCACTGTGGCAGTGATAAGCTTGTGCTTGTCATAAATGGACTCTGGAGAAAATGAAATTGTATCAACTTTGTCTCTCTGTGCACTTAATTCCTAAAAACCTACTACCTGATATTTGCATAAGTTACGCACTCTCACAGATAACATTTTATAGCCATAAAGGGATATTTTTGTTCATTCTCCTGGAATAGCTCCCAAACTTGAGGTACTTCAAATAGAAGATGAAGTGCTGTGCTTAAGTGTTCCCTTGTGAACATTTAACAAACTTGCTTGGGCAAGATTGTGGTGAGACGCGCTACCATGCAAGAAGCACCTCATTGCTCAGGGCTGCTCTCGTTTTCAGCACTGAGCTATTTTACAGCTATTCAGTTGTCCAGTGATATTCAAAGAGGGTGACATCATTAACAAGGTCCTCGGACATAACAAAACTATGTTTTAACTGATAACAGACACGTCTCTGTGGTTGACCATATCGCACCTCCAGAGCAGATTCCTTTTGGTGTAGGTTTGAATGAAAGTTCCTCCAGTCTTCTTTTGCAGTTTCGACCTTGGCCTGGACACTCTTCGCTTTCTCTTTGGCCAGTAGAGAACTCAGAAGCTCTCCCTTTGACAGCATTGTGTGCAGCTTATGCTGCCCATTTTCACTTTCTGACAAAAACTCCTAAAAAGAAAACCAAAATACATTATACTTTAAACTTCTTTAAATTTTCCCATGTATTTCTTAATGCAAAGAGAAGAAATAAGCTAATTGCATGCATTAAGTGACCCAGGTCTTCCTTTAATAGTCAAGTGGTAAAGTATTTTATCTATTAATATAAATTCTGGCTTAATCCAAAAAGGTTGTGAGCTATCTTATGAACTATAAACTATTAAATAAAAATAAGTGAGAGAGGAAATGAGGACCAGGAGAACATAGAGTTGTAAAATCATTCTGGCTAAGTTTAGTTTACAAAATAATGCCATGTGGTTCTGTATAATTGGTGGAGGTTGGTTATGACTTTGACTCTGAGCATCCTAGCTTCCAAAGCAAGAGTAAACACAATCAGGTACATGACTGGACCCACAGGGCCCATGCAATACAACGAAACCATCTGCTCAGCAGAAGCACAGCTGTTTCTAGAAAGAAACAACATATGAATTTCCTTGGGGAATCTTAATGAAGTAAATGCTGTTACTTGGAGTAAATGGCACCATTATTAGTAGTTTATTAGAAGAGAACAGCAGAATAATTGATAGGGTTCTCTTTATGAAGGACAAGTCAATGGCATAACACCAAAGAATAATTCAAAAGTGCAGCCACAGCATGTACTTTTCCCATCATCTGGCTGGATCCAAGGAGGGCTCTTGCCCTCAATAAGCAAAATTCTACATGACACAGTAAATGGTCATTGATATTTTCAGGTGACAATATTGCGTAATATTTTATGCAATGGAAAAGACCTGGGAAGTATAAGCTCAAGGTATTTAGTCTAGAAACAAAGAGAAGCATGAATGTTTCATATTGTGGATTTTGATAAAAGAAACTTGCTATAGTTTGGATGTAGTTTGTCTCCCACGGATCCTGTGTTGGAAGCTTGAGTCTTGATGTGGCAATGTTTGGAGGTAGAGCTTATTGTGAGGTCTTAGGTCCCGGAGGACAGGCATTGGGGAAATTAAGTTTGTTCTCCTGGGACCCTGAGTTAGTTCTCAGAAGCGGCTTCCTCCAAAGGAACAAGACTGGCCTCTTCCTACTTTCTTTGGTTCCCTGTCTGATGATGAGGTCTCTTGCTCTTGCGTGTGCTCCTGCCATTGTGGTGCCATTGCCATGAGATCTTCAGAGATGAGCTGACACCACTGCCATGACCACGAACCTTCAGAACTGTGAGCAAAATAAACCTCTTCTCTTTACATAGTAGCTGACCTCAGGAATATCATTATAGTCATGAAAAATGTACTAATACAAAACCTTACCAGGAAGCTGTTTTAATGGACATACTACCCTCATACAAGGAACTGGGTCAGAGAAGTTTCTCCAACACATACAAGTTGGTAATTGAAGCTCAAAAGTTCTACTCTCTAGCCTGGAGCAAAAATGGAAGAATTTTCAGTGGAGAAAATTTTCAAAGCAAGAATTATCCCATTATATCATGAACAAAGAATTTTAGAAAGTCAAATGGATATGGACAGTACAATTTCAGAGATTGCTTCCATCAAAGAAACTTCATGAATGGGCATTTACACATGATTTTCTATGTACATATTCCCTCTGAAAAAAGCTCAAATTTCATAAGCAATTCTGTATACAAACAAGACTGTATACAGAAATATCAGACACATACAAGTATGAAAGACAATGTTACTAACTGTGTCTAAAAATGTTGGGGTTGAAGGTGGAGTGTGAGATGGCACCACCAAGTTGAAGTTAGATGAAAGGAAGACTAGAAAAAAAAAAAAAAATGAAAAAAATCCAAACCCAAGCAAATGTAAAATCCAGCTATAATTCTTGCTGTTTCACACATCAGTTCTGACTTCATTAAAACTTTTTCCCCCTATTTGTATAATGGAAATAAGAACTTCACCTTACCTAATGTGGTCAGAGTGACAATTAAATCCACTTGGAATGTGCAGGCTCAGTACTCATTGCATAAAAGAGCTTTGATTATTTCCTAAAACCTCATTAATGCATAAAATAGCATGCATTTATGCAAACAAATGGGCTAGTTTATTTTCCATTGTTTCAAGGGAGGCATTTGTTCGAAATTTGATTTCCTGAAGCAATACTTTCATATGCAAGGCACCTTCTAATCTAATTCACCACTACCATTAGAATTAACTGATAGATTCTTACCTGTATTTTCTGAAGACTTGTTGTCACTTCACTAATATTCTGAGGTATATCAAAACATTTGGCGGTAGTTATCTTTGCATTCACCAACCACTGCTGGAAATCCCTGAAGGCTTTTCTAAATCTTTGTTGTAAAATCTGTTCTTTATTCTGGCAGCCCTTCGATGCTTGCAAACAAAGACTGAAACAGTGATTTGAAAATTGAATGAAAGGGAAAATGATAAAATTAATTAAAATATTTGATAGAATTAAGCATTCTTACATTTATTTCTTTCAGTAATGTATTCAATGCTTAACTGAAATTATTATTGAAATCACACTTAAAATATAAAAAGCTATAGCTTCTACTTGGTATAACTTTTTCTTTCTGTTTTTGTTTTGTTTTGTTTTTCCTTTTTGAGATGGGGTCTCATTATGATGTCCAGGCTGGTCTTAAACTCATGAGCTCATGTGATTTTCCACCTTAGTTGGAATGTCATAGCTGGGACTAACAAGAATGTCCCACCATGCTCAGTTTAGCTCTAACATTGTATAAAAATATTTTGAAGTTGGGAATGGAGGCTGTGCCTCTTGTCCAACCTACTTCTGAGGCTAAGGCAGGAGGGTCTCTTGAGAGCTAGGAATTCAAGACCAGTCCAGGCAACAGAGAGAGACATTAGAGAAAAGAAAAACAAAAAATTGTGAACACCTGGAAGGTTCTTGCTCACCAGTTATACTCTTTAATTAAGCCAGAAACTTTCCCACTGTATGTACTCAGGTCTCTGGAAAATCGACAAAGTTCATTCAGCTGAGACTTGAGATCCTCAGTTGTAGGCTCTGCTTTTTGAAGAGCATCTAGGATTTCCTAAAAGAACAAGCATTTAAATTAGGTAATTTCCTAATATTATGCATGCATAAATTATAATATAAACTATTAGTGAGGAACAAAATAATATAGTAAATTCAGCATAAAATAGCACTTTGCTAATCTGCATTCTTTTCTAGCCATGGATAGATACTCCAGCATTAAATGTACTTAAAGATTAAGTGGTCAAATGACTCAAATTGAGATAAGAAAAAGAAAAAAATATCCTACATTATTAAAAATGGTCTGACCAGGAGATGCGCATATTGTTTAAAGGCAAAGAAAGATCATTTTGAAGAAAGCAACACTTATTTTAGATTAGCAATATATATAGCAAATGATTTTATGTAGTACAGTTAACTCCGACATGAAGAATTCCTTATAATCCAGAGGTCCAATTAAACTAGCAGTTCATCCCTCTCATAGTTTCATTCTTAGAGTCTGCTATGTGTCAAGCATTTTGCTAGATTCTGGGGTGCCCTTCCTCCATGAATAAAGGTATGAGCCTGTTCTTGAAGAGCTCATAATTGAATTTATGAGAGCACACATGGATAATCACAGTACTGTGTATACTTAATCCAAAATAAAGTCTCAGGGCTTGACACATACATCTCTGAAATCAAAGCCATGGTCACCTGGCAACAGAAGCTGCTTTGCAATGAGAACATTCCTCTTATAGGGCTGTCACAGGAGTAAATAAGCTCGTGAGTGTCAAATACTTATCACAATTCCTGGCATGCTGATAAATGCCTAATTAGCAAAATTAGTGGGAAAATGATTCCTGGATATTTAAATGAGACTAAGGGGAACACCATATGAAAAAGGAAAAACTAAAATAAGTTAAGGAGAAGGGGACAAACAGATGAGTAATGACTCAAATAGCATTGCTGTTACTCTTAAGATCCTTGGAGACATTATTTGAGATGGCCCAGATGATATTTTTATACAAAGATATTTATTGAGATGGCCCAGATACATAGAGAAATCGCATCCCTCATCAACAGTGCAGGTCTGGGCTGCAGCCTCATCCTGGCAAATGGCACCACTCTTTTCCAGCTGGTGTGCAGGAGAAGCCTCAGCATCTTCTTGGCCTCTCTCATGCGTGTCCCCTCTCACTCCAGGCCAGCCATGCTCTGGTGGCATCTTAGCCCCATTGATCACTCACTCCTTTTACATCTTCATCATTTCCTTGTGGAACGGCCCGATATTCTCCTAACTGCGTTCCCATTCTCTGGTTTCCTTGCCCATATCTTGCTGCCTCCTGGGACAAGTCTGCGTCTTGGTCTGGTCTCCACTTTTCTATCTAGTCAAGTCATACTCGGGTTCCAGATTCAGCTCAAATACTAGCTCCTCACAGATGCTCTGTACTCCTCTTGCCTCCCGGGGTTTCTCCCCTGAGGACACACAGCACCTCATGGGCACCTGTTACAAGGAGGGTCCCCACTGATTTTGTACTTGTGTGTCTTTTCACCAGAACTGCGGACGTGAGAGCAAGGATGGGGTTCTCTTGGTTTGGCCACTCTTTATTTAGCTCAGTGTCTGGACTAAAGTCTTTAAAACATTTTCATTTACAAAATTCACCAAAGTGACCAGTTCCTCTCGTTAACTCTAAATGCTAACCCAGGAACTACTATTTAATACTCCTAGTGCACATTTTATTTAAGGGAGAAGATCGTAAAACCTAAAGAAAATTACTACCTACCAAAGAAAGCAAGAACACTGAGATTCAAGTCAGTCACTTATATATTGGGTGACAGTAAAGTGATCACCTTTCAATTAAAACTTTACATTTAAAAAATTCCCATGATTTCATCCTAATTTTAAATATTCCAGTACAACCTTTCATTATATAAATACTGCATCACATTATACACTTCTGATTCGACAAATTCCAGATTGCCTTTCCTCTTTATTCAGCTAAAGAAAATGTTATATTTTCAACACTAGCAAACCAAGAGATTTTTAAATGAGTTCTGCAAACACAATCAACAGGATTTTTTTGCAACATTGTATTATATATTTTATTGATATCTATTTTTTTATGTTTTAAAGGGTTTCTTGAATACCACTACTTAATACTTCAAGTTTAGGATGATTATTGTCTTTGTCAACAATAATGAGACCACACAGCAAAACAAGGGCATAAGAAACCTAGAAAATCTACTGTTTTACAAACATTTTCCTATACATTCATTGTAATCAAATATTATTTCCACTTTTTAATACAATGTTATTATTAGAAATAAAATATTAATATTTGAGGGTCAATGTACCATTGTCCTCAAAAACATTAGCTCTGGAGTCAAATGTAGACACAGACCTAAGCAGAGGGCTGTCATCTTTGTTATTAAAACTGAAAACCCACATTACTACTGCATTATCACATATATTTCATATCTCTCTTCTATTTTCCCAGTAATAGTATCAGTGTAATAAATAATAATAACTGGAACAAGAATGGAAACAAAGGGACACAAAAAGGAATCAAAACAGTATAAGTGATCACGTGGAGGAATTACAACTTCTTTTTCCTGGTTCTACTGAATGGATTACTACACTTCATTCTGTTGCATAAACCTAAAGGTCAAAATAGACATCCAAGACAAAACAAAAAACAAAATCATAACACTTGGAAACATTAGAAATGAACTAGCATAAAGACATGATTATAAAGCTTTATTTTCTGGTTAGTTTTATTTGCTCACTTGATTTAAAACAAGACAGTGCTGGAAATATACAACATGACTTTCTTACTCGTCGGAGCTATTTTCAAATGATTGAAACATAAATAGAAGCAGAGAAGTTTACTTCACTAAACTTCCTTTTAAGGCCAGCCATGATTCAGAGCATTATAAAACTGCAAATATTGAAGAGGCTTTTAAAGACAGGACTGAACGGAAACAGAAAAGGAGAGGATTTTTAAACTGCTTCCCATTCTTCTGTACTCCTTTCCTGCTTCTCTTTCTCACATTTTGAAAGAGCTGCCATTAGTTAAAAAAAAGAAAAAGAAAAACAGGAAGGCAACCCGTGAACCTGACAGAAGAGTGGAGTTAATGTGTGTTAACGGGCTAATTTTAAATACAGCTGTCAAAACCACACAGAGGAGAGCTAATCAGGGTCAAAACTATTAGTTGTGCTTTAGTAGACTACTAAATGTGTCTTTCAAAGCTATAAACTCAATCGTTTAGTTGTTTGCAATAGTTAACTGGCAAGAAAACAGCTATGACTCTTGTCTATTTATGCCTCTGCCCACAGGCCATTTTTCAGACTGCGTGTCTGTATACAGGATTACACGCTCTTACACCATACGCCGGGAAGTAAAATGTCTCCATTAGTTTGGATGTTTTCTACAGGAAATGATGGCTTCTTCTCCCCCACTTGTTGATTTTTACCAAAGTTTGATTTGCGAGAAAAGGAAAAAGATCAGACTTGGCAATTTTATTTAGATAAACACTTCTTCCAAGTCTGAATGTTGCATGGTTTTGGTTAGTGGGAACATTTTTTTCTCTTTTAGCAATCATAAGAGCCAAAAAAATAATCTATCTATCTATCTATGTATGTATATATATTTTACATTAACCACCAATGGAGAACAGCAAGCCAACTTACTTGTCCCTGGTGCCAGCATTCCACTATCTCCTTGTCCGTGTTCTTGCCTTCCAGGAGGGCTAACTGCTGAGCCCAGGTTTTCAGAAGGGCACTGAACTGCTCCAGGGCCTGCTCCAGCTGAGCCACCTGGCCTGAGAACTCCTGCTCCGACAGGGCCATTTGACTGACCAGGTTCTCCAAGCTGCTCCGGGTTTGGAGAGCACTGTCTTCCCACTGCTTCCAGTCAGCGCGCAGGGCCTGCATCTCCGTCTGTATGAGCTCACACCCACTGGCAGCTGTGTTCTGTTTCACTTCAGGGGCCAGAGACTCCACTCTGCTCAGGCGGCCTGCACCAATCTCTCTGGAATCTATCAGCTCCTGTAATGGAATATCGCCATGGAAACCAAGGAGGCTCTGAGTCACTTGGGCTGCAAGTTTTCAAATGTGTGCAGAGGGGGACTCTGTCCTGCTAGAAAGTTTGAGCGAGCGTGTGCGGGACCAGAATCAACACATGCACACCGTTCCCAAGTTACAACAGCAGGGAGTGAGCACTGAGAGGGACCAGCTTCTGGCAGAATAAGCCAGGAAGCCGCACCATCCGGAAACAGACTCAACAGGCACCCTGAACTCAGGCATTGTTGAAGTAGGTGGAAATGTCAGTGATTTAAATATCTGCCCATGCGTGGTACATTCACACATGAATCCACACTTCCCCTAAGTGGACGAAGAGGGTGGCAGAACTGTGTTCTGCTCTATTCCATTCCCATCTTCTTCCAAAGTTGGGGGCTTAAATCACATTGCTGTTGTGCCAGGAATCAAGCTGACCCGTCACAACAAAACAATGAGCCCCACTCAACTGCAAATACTTCAGGACCTTCAGCAAACATTTCACAGAAACTAAAATGAAAAATTCACAGGCTGGCTTAATCGGAAGTTTTAAGTGACCTCTGGATTGGGATCATTTATTGCTGTCATTTTCACCTTGAAAAGAATCTCAATAGAAATATAACTATCTAGATACAGTTTTCAATCTTCAGGCATGAATACTCTAAAGGACAAAACAATGAAATTAAAGTATGCATTGTTAAATATATAAATAGTGGCATTTCCTTCTGAGATTTTTCTGAATAGATTTTTTTTGTTGTTTAAATAATCATTCAGTTTTTATATGTTTACATATCTATTGCTAAAGCCAGAATTTGGTTTCCATTAATATGAAATTATGATTTCATTCCTGGATTAAATAGAAGAAAACAATAATTAGAGACAAAATCTTCAAGGAGAAAATCAAGTAGTAATTAACAAAGAAAATTTGCAATATTAAGTATGATGCATGCTTCAAAAAATTATTAAGTATAAAGTATGTCTTATTTAGACAATATAGCATAGTTTGCATTTAATTTAGTTTGCTTGAAATAAATCTGTCTTCTCACAATTACATGTAGCAGGGCCACATTTTAGCATAGATCATTTGGAAGTACTTAGTTATGCAGTAATTCAAAGCACAATCACATGAAAGATGTTTTTATACATGTGTAAATGTGTCCTTACAAACAGCATTTAATGTACATATTTGACCTTTCTTGGCAGAGAGATTTTGTACACTATCACTATCCCTGTTTATCAGTGTGTATAGTAATTAGTGATTCAATAAAGGACAATTAAAACTTTTTAAAAAGTGCTATGTCTAACACATAGATTTAAACACTTTTAATAATTTGCCTTTGTGAGCAATTTCAAATTTGGAGTTCAGAAGGTATCAACTGTCAAAAAGCAGTTTCCCCAAAATAGTCTATGGCATTATCCCAGTTTTCTTTGGTGAGAAAATGGGTCATTTCAATACTCACAATCACCAATGTACTCATCTACATTTTAAATAAGGACACCACATTAATAAAGCATTTGGGGATGGATTTAAGTATATCTTCTTGTGTTGTAATTGGGTCCTTTAAAATCATTCTCTGCACATACACATAATGAGCATTATCTGCACATACATGAGCATTATCTGCATGTACACACACGTGCATTCATGCCTTCATCTGGGACACATCATGCCTCTGAGTTACTCTTCCTAGTGGTTACTCCAGGGACAGGCTGGAGTAACTCTCATAGGACAGAAATAAGCACATTTGCACACAGAAACACACAGGGATATTGTTATACATTGCCACAAGTGTAAAGTCTTTTGAATTCTTTTTAAAAATTCTTGTCTGTGTTTAGAATGACTGAGGTATAAAGCAAAAACCAGCAACCAAAACCGAGACACTTGCAACAACAGAATCTTATACCAAATCCTTATCCCAAGTATGCTGTCTGCGCTCAAGAAACCAAGGAACAATGTAGTGTGCTATCAATCCATTTTCTGACCTTAATTTTTGATAATTTTTTCTGGGCTGCTGATGAGTCCCCAGACATGTCTGACCACCGGTGAAGTTCTTCCTTTGCCGAGTGGAGCCAATCGGTGAATTCCTGGACGGCATCCAAGTACATGAGATGGTCTTTCACAATCTCTTCCACTTTCCTCATTTTTTCCTGGCAAACAAGGAAAAGGTCACTTTAGCAGTTATTGTTATTAAAAACATGAAATCACATAAGATGGCAGGCCTGATAGATGTTTCTTAAGGTATCTTGGAAGAGTTCATTCTTATTCCTAAATTTTCTGAGTTTGCGATCTTAAAAAGAAAACTCTCAAATCTTGAACTGAAATGCTTTGAGGAAGTAACCATTCTCCCTTCTCTTTTGTAGCTTAGCATAAGAATCTATGTTTAATAAATAAATGTTGGCCGATACCCCTAGCAATCCACTTAATCAATTATTATAATACCTGTTCTTATTATTGGAGCACTACTCAGGTCAGCTTGGCAAATGGTATTCTTTAAATGCATTTGCCCACTGAATCATCACACAGTCCTATGATGGGGACATATCATTAAATCCATTGCATAGGAAAGGACACTCAAGCTTATAGAGGTTAAGTAGCATGTCTAAAGTCACATGTCCAAAAAGTGTCAAAGTCGTAACTCAAACTTAGGGTTTTCTGAGTGTAGCTCAGTTGTAAAACTGAATGAGTGAATGAATGAATTTAAAAAATGAATGAATGAATGAATTCAGAAATGAATGAATGAATTCAAAATGAATGAATGAATTCAAAAAACTTTATACTTTTGGCATTCAAAAGAGTGGAAGAGATTGTATACTTTTGAACTTTTATTCTGAGACAGGGTCTTGCTAAGTTGCTTAGGTCTCTTTAAGTTTTTGAGGCTGGCCTCAAACTTGTAATCCTCCTGCTTCAGCTTCCTGGTCTAGGATTACAGGTGTATGCCACTGTGCCCAGAAAAAACGAACTTTAAACACTGACTTTTGATGTTCAACTTTACAAAGAATGGAGATGACTTGACTAGCAACACGGAGAACAAAAAAATACAGCATAATCCCAAGAATGTAGAAAGAAGAAAAGGTCTGGCATTCATAGATGCAGGTAAGAAATGATCCTCAGGTTATATCTAGCCACTAAATAGACAAGCTGTTTTAGAGCAGCCAATTCTCCAGTAATTTAATACACAGTTATCCTGTACCTGAGTGGTAAAGCTGACTCCTGGCTAACTTTGCACTAACCTTGGCCACAGTGGTTATGTCATGGAACTGTGTCTTAAGCTCTTTTTGAGCTGCCTCCTTGAAAGACTCATCCTGTGTCTTCTCGTAGAGCTCCCTGGACCTGGCAGTCAGGTGGTGCAGCGCTCCGGCGTGATCTTCTGCCTCAGACACGATGGACTGGAAGTGGTCCAGCAGGGAGAATTTCTCTTTCAGCCCTGGCTGCAGCTGCAAGGGCTGTTCTACTTTTTGATCCACTGATTCCATCCACTGCTCCAACTGGCTTTTCCTCTCTAGATACTCATTCCATTGGCTAATCACAGTCTCCAGAGTGCTAGGATTAATGCCACATGTCAGAAAAATGAATTACTTTGATAATGCCACACAAACCCAATCACAAAGTCACTACTCCATGTAAAGTGCTTGAACACTACTCTCAGTGATAAAAATGTCATTTTTGAGCAAGAGAGAAACCTGCTTCTCTGATCCAGCAAACCCAGAGCACAGTTCCTTTAAACCAAGTAAATACATACTAAAATTTGAAGTAAGAAGCTATAGTCAAACACACATCTAGAAATCTTTTTTTTTTTTACAAATGCTAATTGTCTTAAATGAACATCCAAATTTACATGTTATGCTGTGAAAACTCAGAGCTGAAACATCATTTAAATTCTGTGTAGTATCTATCAATTGCTAATATCCTTGATTTAGTTTATCTATAAAAAAATTAGATAATTGTTGACTGTAAATCAAAATTCAAGGTATTCTTCCTGGGTAAATAATATCATTAGATCAATTTTCATTTAGGTACACACATCCCCCCCCACACACTCAGAGTCAGTGGTTCTGTGTTAAATGTGTGGAAAAATGAAGGCTCAATGTGTTTATAAGAAATTAGTCACTAATATAATAGCCTGGTACCAGCTCTCCAGAAAATCAAATAAGAGGCTCTCCAAACTGGCTTTTGGAAAAGGCCTCCATTAATGAGCTTCACAAACCATTCTCTCACTTCCTCTCTTTTTGTGGTGCTAAGGATGAAATCAGGGCCTCATGCGCGCTAAGCAAGTGCTCTCCCACTGATGTAAACCCCAGCCCCACAAGTTATTCTGAAGTCATCCTCAGTGACTTCCCAGGCTCCCTCAATCAACCCGAGGATCACTTGATAAACAAACTTCCAACATTTGCTCAAACTGCTGCTATTGCTTCAAAAGAAACCTCATCATCTACACCTTTAAGTCCTATCTTTTCCTCAAAGAATTTTCTCAAAGTCCACATCAATGTCACCTCTCCGGAAGTCACCCAGACCTGCATTTTTCTACAGTTCCACATTGTCTTTTGAAACCTCTTAGTAACACAAGCTGAGTCAGTTCTCGGGAATGTATCCTCTGAGCTCCTAGAGGGCAAAAACTATTTTGCTTTCATTATGTTAATACAATAATTTGAACATTACTTTTTCTCAATACATAGGTGTCAAATTCAATTTCTTGCTGAAATAGGGGAGTCAAAGATCTAAATTTGCTTTTCGTGTTTATCATTTTATTCAAACATCGCATCTGAAAAATATTCACTCACATTCCTATTAAATTTCATGAAGCTAGCCCATTGTCAACATTGGGAAGTTTAGATTATGTTCCAGCAGTCTACTGTGGAATAAGAAAACCCAATGGGACCTGATTCTTTTCTTTGCTGAGTAGAAGCTATGACCAAGATGCAAGTTCCTGTTCACTTTGAGAATCGCCAGCTGTGCTCAAAGCAAACAGCATAAAACAAAATCAGCTAAACTTTAGGCATAACCATGGCCTATTGCTTACACAGCAGTGGAGAGTGGCAGTGTTTTGTGATTTGTTTTGTGATGAACTGTAATATTCTTTTCATCTATTTGCTATGACCTGACCATATTTAGCACCTGCTTCTTGAGTGGTCTGGCAGTATATATTATCTTCAGAAGATAGGCCCTGTGTTTTTAAAGTATAATTATGATCTATGGTCATTTGTTCAATAAACTAGTCAAATTATTTATTACATATTATATTTATATTATTTATCATAAATACCACCACTGCCTTGCCCCACCCCCAACCACAAGTACACCTAGTATATCAAGCTCTTTTCTCTTTGTCAGCATCTGGTACAGAGACTTCCTTCTTTCCTATCTCCCTCCCTTCCTCCCTCCCTTTTAATTTGAATTAAATTTATTTTTTAACTGATACATAAAAAAAAAAGATTATACATATTAATGAGATTCTGTGATATTTCAGTACAGGCTCACATTGTGTAATGTTTAAATCAGGTTAGACGTGTCAAACATGGATCATTTCTTTTCTTTTTTTCAGGGGCATATTACCACTTAAATACATCCCATACATCCCATTCTTTTCATTTCAAGACAGGGCCTTGCTAGGTTGCTGAGGCTGGCCTTGAACTTGTGATCCTCCTGCCTCAACTCCCTGAGTTGCTGAGATTACAGGGAGTATGCATGATCATTTCTGTATGGTGAAAACTGTCAATGTATTTCCTTCCAGCTTATTGAAATGTACAGTACGTAATCATTATCTATAGGTATGCTACTGTGTGACGGCACCCCAGAGCTTCTTACTCCTTCCTCTCTAAAACTTAGTACCCACTAATCAATCTCTCCCCATTTCTCCCCAGCCCTATGCCTCTGCCCTCTGGTAACTACCATTCTACTCTGAACTTCTATAAGATCCATTTCTTTAGATCCCTTATGGGTGAAATCACATGGTACTACAACCACTCTTAAGGCATTCTGCATTTTTTTATTGTGAGAAGGTTCCATGCTTTGTTAGCTTTCCAGGCCTCAGTCACTAAATGCCTGGGTTGTCCCCATCACTGTGACAGTATGACAGTCAAAGCTTCCCCACACATTTCCTACTACCCCACCCTGGGTGATACTATTTTTGGGTAGGGAATAGATAGATACCTAAACTCAGTGATTGCTAACAATGTCATTTCCAGCATGTTCCTTTAAAAAGATAAACGTTATTGAAGAATCACATATCCTTGCTTGGATAAATTGGAAGGAGGTATTTCCTGACCCACATTATATGCAAGATTCCATGAAAGTTACTCGGGGAGACATAGCTATTTTAAAAATAAAACAAAGCAGGCTAAGAAACAAAAGCTAGTCTTTGTCCCATAAGGAACACAACATAGGGAAGACCCGCAGCTCCCAACTAGCTAAAATAATATGCTTGGTAACTCAGCCACCGGATACCTCAGCACTGCTCCGTCATTTCACTAAGCCACTGGGTTTTATTTGGATAAATAAACACTGAAACAGACCCCATACCTCTGAGCGTGGACAGAGTTGCTCATGATGTCGGTCCACACATTCTTCAAAGTCTCCAACTGGGCCTGAATCGCCTTCTGACCTTCTTTGTTGCTACTTCTCAAGGCCTGTTCCCCTTTGCCAATGGCCATATTCAACTTAACTTCCCCTTCCCCTTTCATCAGGAGAATATCCTGGGAAGGAAGAAGGGATGGGTGTCAGTAGGAATATGAAGACCGGCAGTTGTTTGGCATGAGACTTAAGGTGGGTCATATCTTACCATAAAGCAAAAAGAACCCACTCAGCCTCTATCGCAATGTAGTACCCACACACTAGAGATGGCAGGGAAGCCTGTGAGGGCTTCCAGTTTAAACTCCAGTTTAAATTGTTAAGAACTCTGGGTCACTAACCTGGAAGTTATAATGTTGCTGACTGGTTTCAAAGAGTCAAAGGAAATTATTTAAAAAATAAAGACACATCTGTCATGAACAGAAGAGTCCCCTATTACCGTTGCCTGGCTGGCTGCTATCTTTCAGGGTCACCTTCATGGCTACAGTTTGCTGGTCTGCTCTGTGTTTCCAGCACACACTTGCTTGCTGCTGTCATGGCCCCTACACACACCCCGCACCACAAGTACCAATTTACACATTGGTCAATCCCGCTAGATCACAAGTGTCTAGAACACAAGAGACTCATCATGGTAGCCCATATACTTCCATACAGCTTGCCCGAGGCTTCAAGTGGAGTTGGTATTCAGCAGTATTGGCTGATTATTTATTAAATTAAGTAAAAAGCAGACTCAGAGCTCACTCTTAAAAAATGTTTCATCACAGCGGGGAAAAGTCTCCCTCCATGTCTGTTTTACTGATTTCTCCATTTTTGCCCACATAATCCTCATTGGATGCTCCCAGAACAACTAGGATCCACTCACACCCCTGGGAGTCTGATCAGATTCCTCTCCAGCAGCAGTCAGCATCTGCAGGTACCTGGATCTGTGACAGCCGTTTCTCCAAGGTCTCTTTGCTCCCAACAGTGCTCTCTGCACAGGCCAGTCTGTCTTGAACGTCTTTCACCCGGGACCACATGCTCTGTAGTGCTTCCTCCAGGGCTTCATGCTCCTGGAGGGCCAGCTGGCAGCTCCGCAGTTTCTCCTTGGTCATCCTGAGCAAGTGCTGGTAGCTCGTGAGGAGCTGGGAGCACAGGCGGCCTTCTTTCCCAGCACCGTGGCCTTCCTCGCTGAGAAGCTGCCCCCTCTGGGAAAGCTTATCCAGAGAGTCTCTAAAAAAGTCAGATTTTTTTTTTTTGTAAATTCCAACATTCTGGAGCACAGAGGAGTGACAAATGATTGTTGATATTGGAGCAGGAACCAGACAAGAGCTCACAGATGACATGCCTTTTAAAATTAAGATGCTGGGAACGGGGCTGGCTATTTGCCTTCTTGTGTGGTCTCTCTTATGGTGTCAGAGTCCACAGTGGGGCATGTGACTCAAATTATACTGTGCCTGCATCCAAACGGCAGTGGTGTAGCTTACCCTCCCACTAGGAATTCACTCCAGAAAACGGGCCACAGCTTCCTTTCCACCTAGCTTCTCTCTTTCCCCACTTAGTACTCTAACCATGGAAAATGCCCTGAGATTCCCCAATCCTCTGCTGTTCTGTCTACATGCAGAGACTGCTCTTTTGTGAACGCCTCTGCTCCTCTGTTTCTTTCCTAGGTGCCCCTTAAAATGCACAGTTACATGTCCCTAGGCAGCATCCATGGAAACCCAGGATGGGGTGGAACAGCACACAGACCCCTCCTGTGCCCTCTGCCCCTTGTCTTGCTGTCACCTAATATTCCTGTCTGGATCCAAAAGGCAGAAACCAGGACCACTATATTCACCTATCCCCAAGACCCAACACGACGTTGGGCAGAGCCCAACATTTGAAAGAAAAAGTTTCTTTCACAGGCCATTGTAGAATTGTTCCTGGGTGTCCTTGCTGTATGCAGAGCACTATGCTCAGCTTGCTTCAGAGCTATGTGAGTAAGTTCCAGGGAAAAACAGAATCACTATGTGGCTTGATACCCCATTTTATAGAGCTCTGAATTATTCCTCTCTCCTCCTCCTCCTCCTCCTCTTCCTTCCTCTTGTGCAACTTAACCAGGCATTTACTTTGTTTTTAAAATTATAAATGGACAATTTATAACTACATGCATTTACAGGGTACAAAGTGACATTATGGTTTATGATTACAGTGTGGGGTAACTAAACCAAGCTGGTTAACATGTCCATCACCCTAAATACTTAGCATTTCTTTTGTGGTGAGAACATGTGAAATTCATTCTGTTAGCAATTTTGAAACACACGAGGCTCTATTTTTAGCTACATTCACCATGCTGTTCAATAGAATGAAAGCAAACAAAGCAACCTCATATTCTTCCCGAGGTCTCTGCCTTTCAACCATCATCTCCTCATCCCCTATCAACCACAAGCCTCTGGAAGCATCAGTCTAGTGAGTTCATAATTCTTAAGAGTACATCTATCAGGAAAAACCAGAAGTGTGAAGTCTTAACACAAACTTCTGTGACTACTAGAGAAAGAACTTAAAGTGTACCTTCACTACTGTCTCTGTTTTTTCAGTGACTACTAAGTGAATAGTATCCTCTGAGTCACCCTGAGCTACATGAAGAGTCATAGAACATTCCTGCTCTAAATGACACTTAGGACACTTAGAATCTTTTGGTGAGACAAAAAGTTCCTTAAGCAACAGTGTCAGTTAAAGAACAGTTCAAGACAAGATATTTCCCTTGTTACTACAATATGAATTGCTTAGTGGATGATAAACATGCAGTGGGCCTCAGGTCTGTGTACTTTCATTCAGGGTTTCTCCCTAGAATATGTGGAGTAGTAGAAATGTTAGGATGAAAAGACCCAGAGACTGGGAAGAGCAAGTGGGGGAAGCTGGTGAACCAGAGCGGGAGCCCAACTGACCAGCCTGGTGCATTGGGATTGCCTGGAGAAGCAGCCCATTTGGAGGGAGAGAACTTGAGAACAAAAATGCCTGAGGTCATTCAGCATCCAGTCCTGGAATATCAGGGAGACAAACTTCCCCCAAAGGGACCATGTGCTTATCCATGTCGAAAAGCTACAGTTATTAGAAAAACCATGAAGACAGAAGAAAGAGAGTGAATTTGGTGAGCCAGTCCCTGTGACTCTCTTCAGTGAAGTTTTCCTGTAACGATGGCAGTGGACACAAAGGATGCTAGAGATCAGTCCATGGAGAAGAAATGAAAGCCCAGCAAAGTTATTTTAAATATCTGGAAGAAAGAGAGGTGTGGGTTTGATTATACTACATAGTATGTAGACAAAAGTTATATTATGAAAGCAAATTAAAATGTGGTTTAATTTTTACGAAGTCATGCAGTTAGAATGATACTATTGTTTTTTTAATTACATGAATATTTTCTATTTTTCTGATACTGTACTAGACAATGGCAACACAAATATGATAAAGACCAGAAATCCATGAGCTTGAGGAACTCAGTTGGAGGTTGGGTACACAGTCCCAATGAAGAGTTTACCCCATACTAAGGGCTCGCAGGTCTGGAACCAACCATCCCAGGGAAATGTAACATCTACCAAACCAACATCCAACAAGAACAGTGGGCCTTCCTTATCCTTGGGCTCCACATGTACAGATTCAACCAACAATAGGTTAAATATATATTTTTAAAATTCATGTCTGTACTGAACATGTGCAGTCTTTTTCCTTGAAATTAAATAATATAGAACAACTATTTATATGGCATTTACATTGTAGTAGGTATTATAAGTCATCTAGAGATGATCTGAAGAACACAGGAGGATGGGTATAGGTGCAAATAACATGCCATTGTGTTCAAGGGACTTGAGCAGGAGTGGATTTTGATACCCAGGGATTTCTCAGAACCAATCCCCCACAGATACTAGTTTAGTGTCTGTTATTTATTTTTTGCATGTTTATTTTTCAAAATAAGGAAAACCAAGAGTGTTTGACCAAAAAGAAGGATCAGTGGATATACAGGATGAGGATGATCTGAAATAGTGATTTTTACTCAAGTGCTGACAGCTGATCCAGTTGGGTAGGCTCTATCCTTTCCTGCTTTACAGACAAGTATGCCTGCTCTTGAAGAGAGTTAAGGAGCCCAAGTTTTTGGCCAAGCTACACCTTCCTGATGGAAAGTCTTCTATCTTCCAGGGAAAGAAAACAACTAAAAATATAAGGGGTAGGTCAAAAGCACCAACCAGAGAACTTTGCCTTTCCTAAAAGGAGGCAGAAATATTTTTTTAGCAGGGAAGCGATGAAGAAAGACAGACTGCAGAGGAGAAGAGGAACCACAAGGAGGGTCAGCTCAATGACCACACTTTTGCCTCATTACTAATGTTATGAGGAAGGACAGATAGGGCAATAGAACTGAAGTCTGCAAAATGTGAAGACTATATGGAATTTGAGATCCATACCATTATTTTTGTGTATTACAATGGTTTTCTTTTCTTTATACAAGCTTTATATCATGTTAATCCTCAAAATAATCCTATAGCGGAAGGTACGGTATTTATTACACAGTCTTGAAAGGCCAACATCAGGAATTACAGAGATAAGTGACCTGCCAGATTTCCTGAGCAAAAGGAGATGGACCTAGGATGCAAACGAGCTCCTTATATCCATCCTACTCTCTACAGAATCCCACTCCGCTCTAAAGAATACAGCATGAGCTTTGGTATTTTAGACATTTGGAGATGGAAGAAATCATCACCAAAAACCAACCAAGCAATCAACCAATAACTGAACCAATAACCAGCCCATGAGTCCAAAACCCATTAGCAAGTAAGCTGCCTATCCCAGCTCTGCTTCATACCTCGCAGCCAGTAGTTCCCCAAGAAACATTTCAACTTTATGGACTTCATTTTTCTTCTCAGGAATGTGCTGTTTACTCTCTCCCAAGTTTTCTGTGTTTAATCTTTCTTCCATCTCATGGATCCATAAGTTCAGTTTTCTGTGCTGATCCTCAAAGCTAAAGAAAAGGAAAATACCTTAGAGAAATTTTGATGTGCTCATTACATTAGTAAGTTCTAAGAGATGAGGTCCAATGTACTTATATAGCAATTAAGATTTCATGCATTTTTAAATTATGGAGAAAATTAACAAGAAGACTGTCCAAATTGTCTCTTATTCCAGTAACAAAATGATGATGAAAAAACATGAATATGTTCTTTTTTTGAGTTATAAAAAAATTACCTCTCTTAGCTGAATTGATCTCGTAGCTTGTAATTGACAGCAAGATAATATTCTCATGTCAATATGCACTTAACTTTGCATTTTACTACAGAGACCCTTGAATTGGGCCAATGGGTAAGTGGGGCAGCAGAAGCCTTGGAGAAAGAAGGAAAGTAGTCTTTGTGTCTCTGTTTCTTAGGGGAATTTGAATTTGGCACAAAAGCTCTAAATTTTGATAACAATGTACACTCTCTAAGAAACCTGGACAAGAGTCAGGCAAAATACTTGGCTTCCAGAAAGGCAATTTGATCAGACATTCTTTCTTTCTCTTGGGAGTAATGAGGAATTTTTCTCCTTCTGGTTTTACTTTCAACCCCATTGACACATGTTACCAGTTGGAATACTATTCACAGAATTTAATAGTTGTTACTGCCATTACTCTACCCCAGGAAAAGTGAACACAAAGACACATCTTGAATAATCTTGTATCTGACTCTAACACCTTGAGTTGGCTTAATAGACAAACATTACAAGCAGATATGTCTTTCATAATTACTAGGGATTATAATTCATTTTTCCTATATAGAAAATGTAGTCAAATGATAATTTCAGAATCTGAGCAACACATTTTGTATTAGAATGAAGCCATGCTTAAGGTAGGTCAAAGCTCATAACAATTTACACTCACAATTTCCATATTCTTTGTTTATTCACAGAGTCTTTTTTAACCTATGTTTTTGGATACACATCCACTGTGTGACAAAAATCTTCATTTATCAGAATGTCCTACCTTCCCAGCTCTGAAGCACAGTCTTGGAGAGCCTGCTTGTCTTTCAGGCATTGCTTCAGAAACTCTTGAAACTCTTCATTAGCCTTTGTGATTTGTTCCTGGATGCTGCTCACAATTTGCTTAGGCAAGTGTGCATACAGAGTTTGTCCTTCCTGAGTCACAGCATCGAGCTTGCTCTGCCCATCACTGACCGAGTCCAAGATGTTCTGTTCCAGGTAGCAAAAGTAAGACAAAACGTGTGCTATTATTCAAAGATCCTGGTACCCAGGACCGTTCATTACAATGCTGAGTCAGTAGAACAAGAGAAGAAAAACAAAACTGAAGGGAAAGAAAGGTGTAGCAAGGATGGAGTGGGACTTAGGTATAAAATCCAGCACAGTGCCAGCTAGACATGGGAACAATTCGGGACAAACTGGGAACAAATGAACAGCTGGAAAAGGAGGTTCTCATTAAGTATCTATCTCTCTCCATTCTCAGTGTCCTAATCCTGTCTGGGTTCCACCTTCTCACAGCATGGCGTGACATTCTTCTAACTGAGTGGCCATGGGGGTCCTCCCCACCCTCATTCACCCTGCACAGAAGGTCTGGGCCTCAGCAATGGAACCTTCCTTGTTCGGTATGCACCCCTTCCTTGGAAGACCCGTGCATGGCGGCCCTTCAACACAGCAAAAGAATCCCAGAATTCAGTGGTAGCTATGCCTCTGCCCTGAGCTCCAATTGTCACTCAGATTCTTCATGGAGTTCCACTGTGCCTCAAGCTTTACAGGGGACAACTGCACAACTGGATCCACCACATCTCCTGCAAAACCAGTTGCCTTTCCTATAACAATGTTCCTACTCTGATGTCTAATATAATGAGTTATGGATATCACTTTCATCACCTTTCAAAATCCTCAGAGTATTCAATAATTTTAAAATTATTTTTAACAATAATTAACAGTGCTTTGTTCAGATTAGCTGCTTGAAAGACTTGGCAAAAACCTACTTTGAACCCATTCTTTTGAAAGTCATTTCTTAACTGTTTCACAATGGCCTTCTTCTTCTTCCCGAATTCATGTATTTTTCACAGCCAATAAAATCCAAATAACCTGTAATAGCCATTACTTTGAGTATATCCCACCTCCAGGTTTAGACCACAAATTATTTTTAAAAAATAACTCATGTCTTCTTTTTTTTTTTTTTTTTTTTTTGGCTACTAGGGATTGAACCCAGGAGTGCTTAACCACTGAGCCACATCCCCAGCCCTTTTTATATTTTATTTAGAGACAGGATCTCACTAAGTTGTTTAGTGCCTCACCATTGCTGAGGCTGGCTTTGAAGTTGTTCTCCTCCCGCCTCAGCTTCCCAAGCTGCTGGGATTACAGGCCTGTGCCACTGTGCCCACCTAACCCTTTCTTCTTAAAAAAAAAAAAAAAACACACACACACAAAGATCTCTTTCCATGATAGTGACAGAAAATGGATACAATTATTTGAACTTTTACTACTACAAAAATTAAAATTTGGTTTCGTTTTGAATAAATCTAAAGAATGACAATAGACTGAAAACAGAGAGGAAAGGGATCTAGAGATGCTCTGGATTGGTTTTGCAATGCCTTTTCATGTCACCTGCCCCCATCTGACTGACTGTTAGGGAAGAAAAGATGGACTAAAATAAGACAAGGTGGGCAAAGACATGGCTTTGTGCTGGCCGAGACACCTGAGCACAGCGTGGGGAGGGTGAAGGGCGCCAGGTTTCCTACCTGAAGGTCCTGGAGCTTTGCCTCCAAGACTTTGCTGTCACCAGTCCTATCAGATGATTCCTTAGCTGCTGCTTTTGCTCCCAAAAACCATTCTTGGAATTCCTGCATAGAATCTTTGGAAAGCAACAAAAGTCAGGAATAAATCATGAACACCAGAAGAGCTCCTGGGATTATCACAATGAATTATCTTTGTCCTTCCCCCCATCTCACTGTGCCTCAGAAAAGATTCCAGAAAAGAAAATGATAATGTAGAAAATGCTACAGCATGATTTACAACCATGACTTTTCATGGCAGAGTTAAGAAAGTATCTCAGAAAAGAGGTTGACCTGTGTTAGCCCTGGAATGCCTGACTCCCAGCCCTTGTCTTTCATCTGGTACAGAACATATCAGAGGACAAGGGGACAGACGCTCTGGAGTGTCGAAACTATTTTCATGGCACAGGGAAGAACCTGTTATTCCTTCTGCCATGCCAATTTAGAGAACCACGTGCATACACATCAGAACACAGGCACAACCATGTGGAAGCAGAAGCAGAAGGAGTAGCAACCAGCAGTTTCCTGGACTGTCTGATGGTTGCCCTATGGTCTTTGCTAACATCCAAGCTTATTGTGACACTTCATTCTAGCATAAAAAATGCCCATAATTGTTTGAGCAATGGCTGCTGCCCACTGGAACAGCAGAAGTGATATTCCACATACATAAGCTGTACGTAGAAAACCCGGATGTTCAGAATCATTAAAATGGTGGACTCCTGCTCTTCCCAGGGATGGATTCTGTGAGGGTTAGAGCCCTCAACACAGCACTCCTGCTGCTCGGATATCGAAGCACAAATGGATTTAAAATGGAACCCTTTTGAAAAGTTGCCTCAAACTTTAGCCTGGCAATTTCTAGGCAGCATTTGGCTTGGAATCTTTCTCCTAAACAACTATTGGCGCTAAGGCCCTTCAGAACTCACCATTGAAGTGTTTTTCCAGGGCGTCCTGCAGGCTGACCTGGGTTTTGGAGCATAGTTGGCTGGCAGCTTCATGCTTCCTTATCAGCCCAGTCATGGCCCGGCCCAGGCTCTCCAGCTCCACCGAGTGGTACTTGCGGCACAAGCTATTGAGGTTTTCCTGGGTGGAGCTGATGTCGCTCTGCTGACTTTGAAGCTCTTTTTGGATATCCTACAGAATAAAAGTATACCCCGAGAGTATTTATCACATTCAAGAGAAATACTCCAGTCACACCACCACGGTGTTTTTTAGAATCTGAATTTGCTGCTGTTGAAATTCACTCGGGAGAACATACATGTTGGTGGCATTTTTAAAAATATTTGTATTGATCATTAATAAAATGTTTCAATCTTCCTTGAACAAAGAGCTGTTGAAAAGTGGCCAGAATCTGGATTGTAGTCCAGGATTTCAAAGCTAACTGAATAGCTCCTTATGAATTTTAGCCCATGGTCTTGGCTTTAGTCACCTCTTAAAAAACTTACACAGTTCAAAGGACCATTTGTGTTTTGATTCAGGGTCACAGACTACACAAACTGTACCAGGATTTTGATTTAAAAATATTATGCCTATAGAAAGAGAACATGCTAAAAGAGAACGGGCTACATATCTTGAGAAGGCAGGTAACATACTTCTTTTACACACGCTTCATCAGGAAAGTCCTTATTCATATGGACAGATGACAAGGAAATGGAACATTTTCTTGCTTTTTTTTTGTCAAAATAATAACATTCTTAGGATAAAAGTGCTCATATTGACCATAAAAATGATTAAGTGATGAAAGAAACATCTGACATTTGAGCTTGAAAACTGGTGGAAAGTCAATTTGTTTTCCTATAGTCTTCATTCTTTTGCCCAAAATTTATATATCTATAACAATACACACACACACACACACACACACACACACACACAGAGGCACATGCATGCAGAGCCTGTGAACAGACCCTTCAGCAATGCATGCTTTCTGACTCTAGAAGATTCATCTTTGATTTCTTAACACCTTAATTCAGCTCCTCACAGATTTATTACTTTGCTGTGTCCAATATTGGGAATGAGTTGGTCTGGGTGTTAAGATGGATGATGGAAACCAGATGTTAGATTTTTTTATTACAGTCAACACAAAACAGAAGTGGAAAGGCTTAGCGATGGTTTCTTACCCACCTTTACTTTTTTCAGCCCTTCGCAAGTCTCCGCTTGGGCACAGCTTGCCAACGATTCTTCCACTCTTGCCAGCCAGGCTGTGATGTCCTCGATAAACTTCTCCACTTGGGTGGTTTGAATGGTGAAATCCTTCAAGGTCCCTTTTGCTTCCTCGGTTATTTCTTTGGCATGCTCCAGTTTCTGCCTTAAGTCTGCTTCTATAAACTAAATACAAAGCAAGATTTCATTCAAATCTGTGAAGACCAAAGACACACTCATTCTGCAGGAATTCCGTTAATGTGCAGCTTTGTCAAGAACACATAAGCCTCACCAGGGAAGCTGCTCCAATGCTAATATGCCTTTTCCAAGAGAGAAAAGCAGTGAGGACCGGGCGCCAGACATTTCACGGGATGGGAAACTGGAAAGAGTAGGGACCTCCGTTAACGCTGGATGTTAAAGTGGCGGTTTGACTGAGGTTCCAGGGAACTTGTGAGCTCACAGTCTGAAAGCTGAGCTAGGTCTACCAGGACTGCCGAGGAGCCACCCAAAACCCTGCTTAGGTCTCCTTGAGGAGTGCTCACCCACTCCCTGACAGAGGGAGCCTGTACGCAGGACCAACACCCTATCGGATTTTAGGATAAAGCACTTTTCTTGTTGGATCTCACTTTCCCTATAATGAAGTGGTGCTGGATGCATTCTCTGCTGGGATGATGTATTTCGGGAGAGGTGACTTCTCCAGCCCCTTAGCAAACAAAAGGACTTACAGTCACTATAAATTGCAAATTACTTTCACTTCCATGATCAAGAGATCCAGGCCTGTTTGGGAATCAAACATTTGAACTTAAATTCAAGGACTTATTCCTTATTCCCAGCTCAGACCTGCTACAAGCAGGAGGCCCACAGTGGAAAGCTCTTCTCCTTCACTCCATTTCCTCACTTTGAAGACACCTGACCCCATGCAGGTTTGGGCTGGCAATAAGTGGGAATGGGCTTCTGAATCAAGGGACACCTGTTGTGAGTTGTCACTGGAGTTTCACGTTCACTCCTTCTCTTGCAGGTCTGGTTCTATTTCTTTTTTTTTTTCCCTGAGACTCCCCTCCTTTCTGGAACCTCCCACTAAATTCCCTGGATGCACAGGTGTGCTCTCTTCTGCCTCCTTCTTCAGCCCGTGGGCATCTCTTTAACCTGTCCCTGCTGAGGTCTGCTCACTTGAGCCTTCTCAGCCACCCTAAGGTGCCCTCACCTGGTCCCCACCTGGGACGCTCTTCCTTTTCTCTCTTCTTGTGACTCGCCTCTGCACTGGAGGCCACATTCTGGCCCTCACACTCAGCTGACGCTGAGACACATTTTGCACCAATCACTTCTCCTTCCACAAATACATCAAGTCATCCAGCCTGTCTATCAGGGGTTAGAACTAGACTCTGCAATCTGCCAACTGCAGGGGACAAATCTCCTGTTCCCCAGGTGGGACCAATGAAATCTTTCTACCTACATTTGAGGTAAGTTAAGGCACCCCACACCTTTTCCCTCATATACATAGATAGGTAGGGGTGTGTGTGTGTGTGTGTGTGTGTAAGAGAGAGACAGGTGTAGAACTGCAGCTTGCTCTGAAAATCCAGGTCTAATCTTCTTTCTGCATAGTTAACTGCATATGCATAGTCCACCTGTTGCCCATTGAAGTCCTCAAAGGAGGTGACCTACACAAGGGCAGCTCCTTTTTAAGTTTGGATATAAGTAGCACCTCCTTTGCTTCTGACTTCAGTGAATCCTCTACCCTTCCTGTCATGTCCATGGTGCCAAGATCTGGATATGCAGTCACAGATGACAGCAAGAGTGTGGTTGATCCATCCAGCTCAGTTGGTTAGTGAGAAGCAGCAAAACAAGGACCAGGGAACAATAAGACAAGGTAGAGGAAGTCCACAAGAGCAGCAATAGGTACAGAGGATTGAGGTGCAGCAGAACCCGAAGCCAGGAACCAAAGAGACAGGCCAGGATGGGAGCGTCCAGGGCTCAGGCACCAAGGCAGCTCAGGATTCCTGGCCAGCCCTGTTTCACCCTCCATGCCCCTGGTTCCTGTGAATTTGTGCCATCCTAAGAGTCATGTAGGGAGATTTTTAATGGTGACCCCTCCAGACCCAGTTATTGGCCAAACAACTTAGGAAAATATCAATAAGAACATCAATACTCATAAAAGGGGTTCTGTTCCTGTCTAATGTAAGATGGTTCATGAGAAAAGCTGGCTGATAATGCTCCCAACATTTAGTGAGGAATAAAGAACTACCCTTATAATACTTGAGTTGGAAATATGATATTAATACTGGCACAAGGAATTCCATAGATGTTAATATTTAACCCCCACATAAGATAAGGACAACACGTTTGCTTGAAATTACAATGGTGATGATAACAATGAGGAGAAATATACAATTTTTTTGAGAGAGAAGAGAGTGTGAGATCCTGGCATACCATGATTATCACACCTGATTTGAGTGCTTACCTGAAGATCTGGTGGTGTTTCTGGATTTTTGGTTAACTCTTTGAGCTCATTGACTTTGGAATGTAGTTCTTCCAATTTCAGTGCTTTGTTTTTAACTTCAGACTACCAAAAGAAAAGACACAGGGGAAAAGCAAAACTAGTCAGAAATGTTCATGTGCTGTAATTAGCGTTTCATAATTTCGAGAACTGTCAAGATATCAAATTTAAGCTGTGTAAAAAAAGGATTTCTGTTTCATTTTCTGAGGGATGCTATTACTTATGGATGTGGAAAAAGCTACAGTTAGCATTCACTTGGCCTGTAAGGGAGTATGCAAAACGTTCCCTTCTCCCTACCCTCCTTTATTAGAATAAAAGCTTCTGGAAAAAATTAAACACCAGCCACAGGCCCTGAGTCAGCGGGGATTTCCAATGGGTTGTCCTGTGTTCGTTAGCAGGACTATTTTACCAGTTACTATGGCAGCATTAAACTCTTCCAGAAGCATTTCAAAGCAAAGCAAATACACAGCAGGATCGCCTAATGGCTGTAGGCAATATATAATAGATATGCAATACATAGAAAGATTTCCAATAGACATTGACAAGACATTAAAGCAGAAATCAGATTAACTGGGACATTGAGAACTGATATTTTACCCCTCCCCCCTTTTTGTTCATGAACACTAACACAAAAGAAAAAAGAACAAGTAAGGAAACATTTTTGAACATAAATAAAGACTTCATTAGTTATTTGGGACCACAAAGAAGCATTTAACAAATTATTCCTCTCAAGTTAAAAATGGCATTTTGGTGCTTTGTAGACACTAACAAACTCTCTGATGTCTTGAATTCAGAAAGTAATTTACTTACACAGTGAGATGTGGAGCTGACTGTCCGGCCCACTGGTCTCTGCAGAAGCCAGCTGGGCAATTAAGGAATCAGTCTAGTGACCAGCACTTATTGATCTGCTATAGGAAGGGCACTGACAGGTGCTGGCCAGTTCCAATAAACTGATTCTGTTAGTTAGTGTGTCACAGACAGTCACCTATGAAAACACCCATCTCCAAGGCTCTGATTCTGGTCACACTGAATGTGGGTCTGGGGCACACTGTCTCCCTGAATTTCTGAGACTGGAGAATCTAGGCTGGTCTCACAACTGCCTCTCCCCACTAGAAATAATGCTGTGGCATTTACTACCACTTCTAGCTACAACACAGTGTCACCCCACAGTTAGCTGGAAGACATGCACAGTGGCACACCACTCCACAGTATTGCCACCATCTCTGATACAGATGGGACAGAGGTCAATAACTAAAGGACCTAGATAACAGCAATATGAGGGAATGACAAGTTTTGAGCATTAACCTTTTAAATAGAATTTATTTAATTGTACATTAATTTAAAACCTAAATTTTAATAGATGTGTTTAACAGTGACTTTAGAAAATTCTTGAAAATTCAACAATCGACTTCTGGTATAAAAGACCCAGCACAGACCACATTTGAGCTTTAATGTTAGCACTAGCAACTAAAGAGACTTCAGTATCCTCCCCTCCTGGCTATTTTAGTCTGGATAATTTCCTCTAGCTGTGATGACCCTTAGAAATTAGATTGTAAAAACTATCAAATATTGCTTGGGTCAACCATCACTGAATACCTTAGGCAATACATTTCACTTCCCTGTATTTTTTCAGACTACCACCATTCATTTACTTATCTGCCAAGTCCTGTGTGTGGTCCCAGACACAGTTTCGGCACCAGAGTGTTCAATGGGAATAATCTCTGTTGTTACCGCGAGTATTGTCAGTTACATGCTCAGGAAACAGGAATCTTTCCTTATTCTATTTCCTCTTAACTTGCTTAAATTTTTATCATAGACCAGTTGCTACCTGGCATTTTACATAAAACATATGTTATAATGTAAATAATGCAAATTCCATGAACATAGGAACTTTGTTTACTACTAAATTTTCAGTGTCTAGCAGGGCACGGTGGCACACCTGTAATCCCAGTGGCTCAGGAGGCTGAGGTAGAAGGATCTCAAGTTCAAAGCCAACCTTAGCAAAAGCAATGTGCTAAGCAACTCAGTGAGACCCTGTCTCTAAATAAAATAAACAAAAGGGCTGGGATGTGCCTCAGTGGTGGAGTACCCCTGAGTTCAATCCCTGATACCAAAAAAAATTTTTTTTCAGTGTCTAAAACAGTGCCTGATATACAGGAGACATTCATTAAGAATTTGATAAATATTGATTAAATGAATACAATAAATGGGAATAAAAGGAATTTTAAATAAGTTGGTCATTAAAACTTTAGAAGGTCAAAGACTTGACATGGAAGTCTGAAACATCTGAATCTCCAATTTTCTTCCATTTCTAAACAGGAAGTAGGAGAATCAGCACCAAACATCATAAGAGCATATTGGAAGAAGGTTGTAAACAAGTTTACTTTTTTTTTTCAATAAAAAAGAATAGGTACTACATATTACTCAATTACAAACACTTCCAATTTGGAACTGTTTCAAATGGGAAGATGCCATATTCTCAGAAGAATCAGCAAATTATACATTTTATGGACTTTTGTTTTTCTATTAATACTTCAAGTAAGGGCCCTGACTAAGAAATGATAGAAATACAAAACAAAACAAATAACAACAACAACAACAACAAAAACCTTACCCAGAGCTGATTCAAATTTTGAGTATATAGCAGAAGACAGTTGTTTATAATTCTCTTATGTTTCTTTGAGAAGAGTGAACTGAAAAAAGACTCAATTTTCTCACATTCTAGACAATGAGTTCCATGAGTAGGCATAGAGGGTTTACCTCAAATTCTTTGAGAAATCCTTCGGCTTTGTGGCTGTTGTTCAGGTTGCTGATATTTTCAGCCAGCTGCGGAAGAGAGTTGTTGGACCACCCCTCGATCTCATCTTTACTTGAAAGTACATCCTCCCAAATGGACAGGCTTACCCTCAGCCTATCGATGTTTTCTTCAATTTTTTCTGATACCTAGGATAGAAAATAAAAGCCATGTCACTAATAGTATGAGGCTTTGAAGGGCTCATTTCCCCCACCAATGCTTTCTTAGTTGGAAAATTATATTCTAACCAACAAAGTTTAACAAAAATTATTTTAAGCTAATTAGCACATGTGATTCAAGCAAATGCTAATCAATACATAGATTGTTTCTGTCATTTGGAGAATTTGAATTTCTGAGACACTAGACTTTCATTTGTAAATTGGGATACTAATGGCTACAGGTCTATTGAAATCTATAAAACTATAACTAACTCACTATGAGGTTGAATTCACAGGACTGAGATTCATCTATAGTACCATATTTTTCAATGTAACGCAATAAGCACTATTATTTATAATGCTGAGGAACAGGAATGGACAAAAATTTGAGCATATTTATAATGTAAGGAAATACTTGTGGACGCCAAAGACTTTTGTATTTACGGTGTTATTGCTAAATGCTCCTACAATAAAGGTCTTACGTCCAACCACTTGTCCACGGTGCTCTCCATGTCTGTTTTCACCAAGGCAAAATCACTACTGTGGACTTTTTTCAGTTCAGATAACAAGTGTTTGCCTTTACTGGTAAAATTGTCCAATTCTTTCTGTTTAAAATTCATTTCATTCTTGGCAGATTCATGCTGTGGACATAAATGTTTCCTTTATTAATAAAATTATCAGTGATAAGAGTTTAAAGCCATTTGTCTCTAAGAAATTTAATTCATGGTTGACCTTAGAAGAAATTAGTGGTATTATTTAACTCTCTTTCTCTCTCTCTCTCTCTCCCCCACCTCTCCATACATATACATATACATATAAACACACACACACACACATACAACACACACATACACACACACACACATATATAATATTTATTACTTTCTTGAATTACTAGAATCCTAGGATATAAGCATTCCTAGAAAAAAAAGTTGCTCTCTCAGCAGCAATTACCTACATCTGTATAAATGACAAAAAGAACTGTTCAGAGAATCATTCTATGAGTAAAAATCAAAGGTACTCATCTACTCAAATAAATGCATTTTGAATTTTACCTTAGAAAAAGCCCATTTAAGGTCCTCTTGATCCTTTATGGTAGTTCTGGTCACAATGACACTGCTGGCACTTTCCAGGACCTGAGACACAGCTGACTTTAAGTTCTGATACTCTCTCATCAAGTCAATAAGGCCACAGCACTGACCCTGGCTGTAATGATGAAGGAACATGTATCATTTAGTGTCACACGTTAGGAAGGGTAACGGATCCCTAGGACTGGACCTGGTATTTTACCATATGCAAGCATCCACAGAGGATGCTGGAACCAAGAGAAAATCACATTTTCTCCCACTGGGGTCAAAATAATGCTGCTGGTTAATTCTACTTAATACTAATATCTAATAATGTCCAATATGTACTTCATGAATAAAGAAACCCCACCAGCATTAAAATGAGGGTTGTGAACTCAATGATAAACAAGCAGTAGGAAGTGTTGTTGACAATTCCAACTTACTTAGATGAGTCACCCAAAGTTTTGATTTTTTAAAATTTTTCATGCTGTTTTAATTTCTTCCTAAGGGCATGCATTAGGGGCAAGAAAAAAGCAAATGCAAAACAAAAACAAAGCAAAAAGAAACACAGCTCAATAATTAAAATACTCATGAGCATGAAGGTGAGGTTCACTGTGATACTTTTGTATATACACATAGGAAGATTTGGTCAGTCACTGCACCTTTCTTCCCTCTTCCAGTCCCTCCTTTCTCCCTCTCCCCTTCAATTCCCTTCTTCTGCTCCACTGATATCTCTTATATATTTATGGAATTCTTGTCCTTCTTTTCTTATCCTCTTTGGTCTAGCTTCCACATATCAGAGAAAACACTAGAGCTTTGACTTTCCAAGTCTGGCTTATTTCACTTAGCATGATGTTCTCCAGTTCCATAAATTTACTGGAAAAATGCCATAATTTCATTCATTCTTCTTTGTGACTATTTTCTTTATCCATTTATCTATTGAAGGGCACCTATGTTGGCTCCATAGCTTGGCTATTGTGAATTGTGCTGCTATAAATATTGATGTGGCTGTGTCCCTATAGTATGCTGATTTTAGATTTTTTGGATATAAACTGAGGAGTAGGATAGCTGGGTCATATGGTGGTTCTATTCCTAGTTCTGGGGGGAACCTCTATGCTGCTTTCCAGAGTGGTTGCACTAGTTTACAGTCCCACCAGCAATGTATGAGCATACCTTTTTCCCCACATCCTCACCAACATTATTATATATATTCTTGATAATTCTCACTCTAACTGGAGTGAGATGAAATTTCAATGTAGTTTTGACTTGTGTTTTCCTGATTGCTAGATTGTTGAATATTTTTCATATATTTGTTGATAATTGGTCAATTCCAACAGGTACTTTAATAAAGAATAGGTGTGTGTGTGTGTGTGTGTGTGTGTGTGTGTGTGTGAGTGTGTGTGTGAACTAACATAAAAACCTTCTCAATATCATTAGTATTAAAACAATGAGCCTCGCATGGTGGTATATGTGATTTTGAAAAAGACAAAACTATAGATACAGAAATCCGACCAGTGGTTGTCAGGGAATGGGCATAAGGGAGAGAGATCAACTACAATGAGACATGAAAGATTTTTTTCAGGTAGAAGAACAGTTACTGTGAAATTTGATGGTTGTGAACACTGTACAACAGTGTGAGTTTGTCAAAATCCACAGAGTTGTATAGGAAAAAGGGTCAATTTTATTGTATTTCTTTATAACTCAAATACAAAGAAGTAGAACAACACAAAACAAAAAGAAAATCAGAGGTGAATACTCATCCAAGCACTTTGTCATTGTTGATAGCTACTTTTAATTTGCAGGGCTGAGAATCAAACCCAGAGCTTCACACATGCTAGGGACTCTACCATTGAGCTGCAATGCCAACCCTTTCAACTACCTTAAAGCATTAAATACTGAATATAATTATCTCAAGACAACATCCTTAGTAAATTTCTGCAGGAGAAAATTTTTAATGTTACTAAAGGGCCATGAATACCTATGAAGATATACTCAATTCTTAATCCTATCATCACAAATCTCTAGGTAATGACCTAATGCCACAAAATTATTAGGAATTGAAAATAAAACTGGGACATTTCTACTCACTTTTCATGAATGAGCTTTTTGGTATCATCCCAGGTGACTTCTAAGCGGTTTATCTCTCTGTCGACTTCAGGTGCAAAAGCTACATCTTTCTGGGCAATTTGCTTAGCTTTGTCTTTCAGCCAGCATAGCTCATGTTCATGAGAATTCAATTCATCTTCTAGCTGATTGAACACTCTCAACCTGCAAGTTAAAACATGATTTCACTACTAATTTATTAAGACAGTGAACTGATTTTTCCTTTTGTAGGCACATGACGTGTTCAGAAAGCATGCATCTAGATAGCTGGAAAGACTTAACACAGCAAGAAAATTAATGTATATCAACTGATAAAGATGCTTTTAAAGTTAAATTTGCATTATGACTGACACTATCTCAGAAAACATTGAAGGTCAATGTATTTCCTTTTCATCTTCTATTATGCTTGCTTTTTCTATTTTGCTTTGATGGTATGAGACTTTAAAGGCTAAGGCTAACCTGTGGTCAAGGTACTTAGTATGCATTACAAGGTCATGCAAAAGAAATGCTTCCAAACCGGGAGAATAATTAACATTGAAGGGTCACAGTTATTTCATTCAAAACAAAGCTGGCTTTCCTGAGTTCTACAGAAAATATCTATTTTTAAACTTAAATGACCTCCTTGATCAAAAAAAAAAAAAATACCATGAGAATATGATCATATTTCTTTGTCCCTAAAAACATTTAGGCTTTTGTAAAAGGTGACCACACAGAGGTAGTTACTGGCTCATCTTCGTGTCTGGTATAGTGCCGTAGAGTGTAAGGTCTGTATGTATGCTGTATCCCCCTTGATACCCAGAGGGGAGTGGCTGCAGGCAGGTGTTGTCATTATTTTCATCTTGCAAGAGAGAGATTTGCCCCAGGTGGCAGAGTGAAACCTAAAGATGGCTGAGTCTAAGGACCCTCGGTTCAGCACTACCCTGTCTCAGCATTCCTACATTCCTGATGTGCTGGGGATACTAATAGTGTATTAGTATTTGAAGCCAGTCTGATCCTTCTCCAACAGCTTCAGGATTTCTTTCTGTTTGGCCTGAGCTGACCAGAGAAGGCCAGGTCCCCCTGAAAGTCCAGTGCTATTTCCTGTGTGAGAAACACTAGGCACCTTGTTCTTTCTTTACTCTGGAAGCTCATTTTCCCTCCCAGATCCCATTCCCTTTTATGAATTTATTGTTAAACTAGTCACATTGCTTACTGCAATTAAAGTGTATAATCAGGACTCCAAGCTGGAGCCCTGATATTAACTCCACTGTCACCTAACTAATGCTCTGGCTTCTCTGATTTTGGTTTAAAAGGGTCAAATGCCAATGGTCTTGGCTGGGACGACATATTTCTTAACACTTGTGAGCACCTTGGAATACATTTCAACTCTTCCTTGGCTCCAAGAGCCCAAAAGTAGCCTAAGAATATGAACGGGGACAAGGTTCTATGAAGAAGGAAAAAGAAGATAGAAGCTAAGACAACATTAGGAAAAAACCACCTCGTCAGATTTACAGTGGGAACTTCCTTGACCCCTTTGGTTCTGCACTGATCTCATCTGACAAAACCCCAGCTGCCGTGAACCCCTGTCTCTGCCTTCTCCATACCTCTAGGCAGACGCACAAGCAGACTGGTTTCACTTTTGATGAGTGAACACAGATCTCAGATGGTCCCTCACCACCTTCCTAAGCTCTTCTCTATGAGAGAAAGAGCTATTTCACCCTGATTCTCCCCTCTGACATCTGCCACTTACTGCCAGCCAATGTGTGGGCTGCAGTCTTTAGGGAGGGACTGGTGAGCTCTCAAGGGAGGAATTCTCTGACATTTTCACACAGCTACTTGGCTCTGTCTTTATTCTTTCTACAGAAGATGAGTCCCTTCTCCTAAAATGTCTTACAAATATATAACAGAATTCATAATCTCTCCTGTAGATAAGATCTCAAAAGAGGCTCACATATTACCCTTAGGAAAATTCTTAAGGAAGCCACAGAAACTTTGTTACTTCTCAACTGAATTAATCATGAATTTTATCTTCAGAATCTTTAAAAAGTTGCTAATGATGGCACTATTAAGGCTTTGCACAAAAGTTCACTCCACAACAAATAAAAAGCAGAAGGGACAGCTGGCTTCCACGAAATTCCAAGTACCTCTGCTGAAGAGCTTGGCGGGTGGGTTCTTTCAAGCGTTCTTTGTCCGTCCTTTCTTCAATGTCCTCGATGTTCTTCAGCAGCTCCTCTCTCTGGTTTTGGAATGCTTTTTTCAACACTGCGAGGGCATCTGCCTCACTCTGCTTGGTTCCCAGAAGGTTCTGGATCCTCTCTAATTCTGCACAGAGCTGATCAGCCGTGGCTCTGCAGGAAGTCCTTTGCTCCCCGCTCCCACTTCTCAGATGGTACTGGGCTTTGGTAAGAAGGCCATCGAGACCAATGGCAGTGGATTCCAACGCTTTCACATCCCGAATGGTGTCCCCGAGGTCCTTTTCTAGCAAGTCAGTCTGCTTCTTATTCATGCTGTTGGTTGCTTCCACTGTTTGCCTCAGCTGGTGGAGAACCTCAGACAGAGAGGCATGGGTCTGCAAGAACTCAGCTAACTGGGACAGGGCAAGCTGCCTCCTCTCCACAACCTGGCTGGCCTCCTCGAAGAGTTGGAGGCAGTCCTCCGCCTTGCCCTGGAGCAGATGGAGGTCCTCAGCTCGGCCCAGAGACCCAAGCTTCGCCAGGTGACCCTGCAGACTCTGCAATTCTCCCTTTTTGTTCTCTATTTCTGCTGCATGGTCCTGGAAGGGAAGAGAGAGTTGTTGACTCCTCAGGTACACTACAGTCAATGAGACAGAGGAGCAGGATTCGTGATTTAAGATAGACTTTATGTGCCAATGATTAGAATAATATTTAAAGGTCATCTACAATGAATATTTTAGAAACATTCATGAATTTCCCATTTTGTTCATCTATCTATTTCATATAAAATACATATTTTTTTTTCACGTGAGTCCGCTGTATAGGATATTGGACTAGCTCACAAGAAACCATGTTGAAAATCTAGCAGGAAACTGCCAACAATCTCAGCATGGTTCCCATGCAGGGGAAATTCTGTCTATTCTAATCATGACTACAATGACCTTACAACTGCCCCCGTCTGAAGATGAAATTGAGACAGTCTTCTGGAACTCAGGATCTCTTCTTGGAGTATTTGCCTTTTCTCAGAGCATTTGCCTTACAAATCATACATTCATTCTGTGTCCCACTGAGATTAACTTTTTAAAGTCTGATCAGTTTTACAACCCAGGATGGTCTTTCTCCAGGACTTCCCTCCTCTGAGATAAAGCCATCCCAGAAGGCAGCACCTCTCTCTCCCAGTCTCCTTGGAGGGAGAAGCTTGACTTTGGAACATTCTTCCAAGTTGCAGAACTACCTCCTATCCCAAAGATAGAAGGGTGCTCTTCCCTTTGTCAGTCCAACCAGCAAAACTCAGCAAAGAGTAAACACCCAATAAATACTAAACATTTCATTATCAAATATCATCTTAAGTGTATAAATATCATTCTCTCAATGCTTGAAAATCAATACCTGATTTAACAAAAATGGTACCAGGATAGATACAACACATAATTTATACATAAGGGAAATAAGCCATGAATTCGTAAACATTGTCAAGCTAAATGGTAATTCAGAACAACTTTATCATTAAAGGATTGCATTTTGTATTAATATTCAGTAAAGGAACAAAACAAATTCAAATCATAAAAATGAACATTCTTAGCACTTTATGCTAGAAATAATTTGCTCCACTATGAAGAAACAGTTTCTTATTGTAGTTCCCTATTCTATCTTGAAGGGGTTTTATCTGCTTATTTATCTGTATAACACACTGGCAGGATCCACATGCTCAATTATTAAAACATTTTCATATGAATGAAAAGTTGGATTGCTGCCATGCGTTTTTTCTTAAAAGTCATATCCCTTTGTAATTCAAGAACTCTTCCTTGTGAACAGATTTTTCTTCAATTTTAACAGAATGCACTTTACCTTCTGCCGAGTAAGAGCTACTTGATGGTCCAAGATGCTTATCTCTGAAGTAGATTGCAATTCACTGAGAAACGCTTTGATCCAGACAGAAACAGAGAGCAGCAGCTCATCAAGTTGCTGGTGTTCAGCAACCACGGACTGAAGAAAATTAACCCTATGTGGAGGAAGGGGTTAAAGTCAAAGTGTTTCATTAGTGACCAGAAAGGGTTCATGACATGTTTTGGGAATGCAGCTTACCCCACGATGATGTTGGACCTCTGGATATTTGCTTCTTCCAAAGTCCTACTTTGCTCATGATTTCTCTGTCTCAGTTAACATTGCTACCACCCATCCTGATGGTCATTTCCTTATTTCTTCACCACCACAGCTGACCTGTGCTCACTGGGTCCCACCTGCTTCACCAGATGTATTGATGCTTTGCTCTTCTTCTTTCCACTACGCTCACCAGTCTGAGTCTCTGAGTCTCTTGCCTGGCCTCCAGCAGCTCCTTCCTGATACCTTTGCCTCCCTTCTGTCACTCTCTAGATTAGTCAGAAACGGATTCATGGGATCAGAACATTCCCTGTCATGCATCCATACCACACCGGGGCAGTTTCCTGTTGCACTTAGGAGGTAAACTCCCAAGACTCTTACTGTGGTCTGCAAGGGACCCCAAGCAATCTGCTGCTCAGGCCTCATCTGATGCAGCTCTGACCTGTGTTCCCTCTGACCTCCTCTCTGTTGCCCACTATCCCTGCTTGTTTCTCCTCAGAACCTTGGGCCATTTGCTGCCTCTATGTGCTCTGTCCCTGCTGGCTGCTAACAGGTGTTGGAGATCAGAATCCAAGACTGGTATCAAAAATAATATTGCAATCAAAGATTCATTACAATGATTTGTATCCAGAGACCAATGTTTTACTATTTAAAAATTTTATTAAAATTTTTAACACATATTAATTGTACATGTTAGAGAGCTCAACTTTTTAACTTTCATGTTCTAATCCTTGCAAATCTTTCTACACATTATCCTTAGAGGAATAAACCATATTCTAAATACCTTCACCTAGCTGTCTTAACTTAAAGGTCCTTTACTTTCCCTCTGAGAGACAGCTGGCAGATCCTGCTCTGTTATAAAGAGAATTTCTCATCTTTCAAGAGTTGACCTCAGTTCCTTCTGTGAGCCTTTCTGGACCCACTCAAATGTCCCTCTTTTTGTTCCTTGAATACTCTGTGCTCACTTCTCTCACTGGTTTTCTTGTTGTCCCCACATTAATCTGTAATTACCTGAGATCTTGCTTATTTCTATGGCTCTAGTATTGGCTATAGTGCCTGGTATTCAGCAGGTACCCAATGACCACTTGTTGATTGATTGAATAAATAAATAAGCAATGGAATAAATATAAGCTCTATGAAAGTGGAGTGATCCACAGCACATTGAAGGGTGAGCTACTCATTTCAGAAACTAAATAAATATGTGCCCAATGAATAATTTTTTAAAAATGTTCAGAAAGGTTAAGTGCTTATCCAAGATCACATCATCACATCAGTAATCAGTATGAATTTAAAGAGAAAAATCTGTTCTCATTTTAATTAGAAAGATAAATGAAAATTGCTAAACAACTAGTTAATTAAGATTAAATCTATTTTTGCTTCCATTTAATACATTGACAGTTTCCCTCACTCTCTCTTTAGATCAATACTGGAATGAAATGATGTGTACAAAATGCTTCTGGCTGAGAAATATCACAGGAGGCAAATTTTAATTAGCATTTCCTTTCCTTATGCAAACAGCTCAGGTAACAAATAATATAAACACTAGCAACCCTTTGCTCTTCAATATATTTCAACTAGTTTATTTCAATTGTGTGTAAGACTAAATTTTTGAATTGAGGTTTGGCAGCAATGCTTATTTTGAGGACCTTGAGTTCTAAAATGACAGTTTTCTTTCATTCTGTAACAGTCCTCTGAAGTGCTGATTTAAATAAGAGTATAGAAAATTAGTTTTTCTTTTTGAATTTATATGCTCACCATTTGAAATAAATGAACAATATTAGCACTTTTTTAGGACCAACCTCTTCCCGATGATCTGGGGTAAGTCTCTCCACCTCTCATCCAACTGCTCCAAATGTAGTCTGATCATTTTCACATCCTCCTTGGAGGCTACTGAGAACAGCGATTCCTTCAACTGCAAAAGACTGCTGTAGGAGGAGGCCTGAGACACCACTTCATGCTGCAGCGCCTGGGAAAGCAGAGCATGTTACAGACCTCGTGTGGTGGGACAGGAGGGCCCTGCAACAGGCAGTGACTGCCCCAGGCTTTGCATTCTTGCAAAATGGAGGTCATTGGGGCAAAGACAGTTATTACTGTTTGACTGAGCAGGGGGTCCCTTGACCTCTACTGAAATTTTTTTAAATGCTACTGAAATCTAAATGAGTTTTCTGGAGTCTGGGTTATAAGTTAGGCAAATTTGGAAGCTGCGAATTTCCTACAGGACAAAGAAACTGAGGATGCAGAAAGAATCAGAAAAAGTATGATGGATGGGAAGCAAAGCACAGCTAACCAAAACAGGTGCAATTCTAGGTACCAGCAACGTGGTGTCCCTCTCTGTTTTGAGACTACATTAGGCCAAGTTGTGGGACTGAAGGGCTCTTATTTAACTTGCATGCAACAAAACTTTTTAAAATTGAATTAAGCAATGAATCTCTTAGTTGCTGTGAATGTGCATAAAAGTTGTGGTTCCTACTTAATAAGGGATAAGATACAAAGACTCATATAGACAGGGACAACGTAAAGTGGTGTTAAGTGAGATGGCAGGGGTAGCACAATGACAGCACATAGGAGATGCTTATCAAAATGCTTTCTTTCCCTTCCAAGAGGAGCCCTGTGTGTTCCACAAGCAAAATTGCTACAGATATCAGAAGATGGAGAACCAGCCTCTGAATGACAGGGAAAGCCCCACAGCAGAATGGGAACTTATGCTGAGTAGTATACAGAGAAGAACAGGCCCAGGGTGGCCAGGAGGTGGGAATGGATGTGTCATGGACATGTGTCAGTGGACAGCGTGTGGACAAGGGAGTGACAGAGGTCTACAGCCCCTCTCAACCCTCTCACTAAACAGCAAACAGAACTTAGACTATCCATGAAAATGGAGAGGAATCCAGTTCAATGTACCTGGACTTCTTCGATTCTGTGCTTTGCTATTTTTAAGGAGAGGGGCTGTGACTTAGCTCTTGGACCATCTTATATGTGCTTATAAGATAGGAACCAAACTGTTTGTCCTTTGTGCTCAGGATTGCCACTGTAGATCTCTGAGAAGGGACTATTCAGGAGATGAGCACAGAGCATCCATGTTTCATAAGCTGGAAAGGCAGGAGAATGGGAGTATGGCACCCTCAACATCAAAAGGAGTGAGAAGACCTGAAGACGGGCCATAGGTTCGGATGCCACAGATACCTTGATGGAATTTTAAGAGAAGAAATTATAAAAATGAAGAGAACCAAGCTCTATCCTAAACCTGTGATAAAAGGGGGTGGAGAAAATTGGGATATAAATCTGTAGTACAATAAATCTCTGTTAAGAAGAAATTCGCCCATTGAATTTTGGGCATAGACGGCATCACTTCAAGTAAATTATTAGTCTCCATTAACATTAAGTAGCTTCAACATTAAGTAGTTTCAACAGTGCCTAATGACTTTTTTTATGTTTCAAAAGTTAGCTTCAACTATGTGATAAGCTAGTATTTTTTGTCTTTCTACCTGTTATCCATATCTATGATCACTGATTATTTTTCTGTGTTGCTTGAAAATAATCATTACTGTTAATTTCTTTCAACATTATATTATTTCAGCACTTCTCTATTATTGAAAATTCTTGTAAATATGAAAATAGAGAGATTGTACCTACTCCCAGCTTTGGAGATTATTACTGTCAATCAACCTCATCCATCGACTTCTCTGGTCATCTTTCTCACAACTCCCCTGACACACCCATTTTATTTACATCCAAGACATTACATCTCAGGATTTTCCCATGCACCATGGAACTGGGTCACCACAGAGTTCCACTTGATATTACTTTGTCTCTCAGATCAGGGATGACCTCTTCTTTTCAGGATATATACCTCGAGGTCACATGATGCTCCATGGATCACAAAACCAAAGCCAGAAGTTTGGGATAGAGATTTCTATTCTTTGTTTGTTTATTCTTTTGTGGTGCTGGGGATGGAACCCCAGGTCTCATGCATTCTAGGCAAGCATTCTACCACTGAGCTCTATCCCCAGCCCCTATCTTGTTTATTTAATTTTAAAATAACACAACTGTGACAAACAGTACTTTATTTTCCTTCCGTGCACTTCCTTGAACTTGCCTGTATTAATTGAAGTTCACCTTCCACTTTGACTCTGTCTGCAGACATGCCCATTTCTGGGGAGCTAGCCACAGCTTCACATCGCTCTAACCAGGTCAAGAAGGATGACAGTTCTTTCTCTAGCCTAAAGAAAGCAGAGGAAAGGAATAAATTCATCTAAAACCATCACACCAGGAAACTAAACCTTTCTGAGGTCAGAGGGTCCAATGTGAACCATTATAAACAATGCCAGACTGGCTTTATATCCCTGGGTGTGAAGGACAAAGGGTAGTGTGTGGACTGCACCACTTAAACCTGTGTAATGGGTAAAAATATACACACATCCTCTTCATTCCCGGACCTTCACCTTCCTGTGAAGGTGCTGTATTTTCAGCTCTGGGATGCCAATTCCTCATTACTTAAAAGATAGTTCATCAAGACTTTCGTATTTAAGAGTGGCAGTAACTCAGGAGAACACACTCACCTCTGCCAGTGGGCCAGAAGGTCCTCCAGCGCAGTCTGTCTCTCCTTAGCCTTCCCTAGTGCCCCCTCGTACCGCTGCTGCAGAGCTGCTGCTTCTTGCAGGCAGGAGTCTCTGCGCACCACCTTCCGGGCACTGGCTGAGAGGGCGGCCACTGTGCTGCTCAGGGACTCCAGGGCCTGACAGAGATCCTGGGGAGAGTGCAGAAGGAACAGGGCTGTGTCCCAAATTCTCAGGAGATCGGTTCCGAGATGATCTGCAGATGCCTGAGACCGTGAAGACAGCCAGACCCTTCTTATGCTATGCTATTTCCTATGCACACATAACTGTGCAAAGTTTAATTTTTAAAATAGACACAATAAGAAATTAGCAATAACAAAATTAAACAACTGGGCTGGGGCGGTAGCTCAGAGGTAGAGCACTTGTCTCACACATGTGAGGTACTGGATTCAGTCCTTAGCACCACATAAAAAAATTAAATTAAATTAAAAAATAAAGGTATTGTGTCCAAATAAATAAAAGATAGATTTTTTTTTTAATTAAACAACTATTACAATCTACTGTAATAAAAGTTTTAAAAACTGAACTATTTGTTTCTGGTATTTTCCATTGAATAGTTTGGGCTGTGGTCACCCAAAGGTAACTGACACCAGAGAAAGTGAAATTTTGGATGGGGGACTGCTGGGCGTCAGAGGTAATGGACTCACTGTCAAGACCCGGGTTTCCTTTTTAAGGCCCGTCATCATGAAACATTTCCCCTCCGTCTTCACAAATGGCAATAATACTAAAAATGTTTGCCAGGATTTGTAGCAAGACATGGTGCAAATGAAGAAGTTACTTCATGGATGTCAAAGTCAAAGGTGGGAGGAGATTTTCTCCAGTAAGTATGTGCTGCTGTAGATTGGAATAACTTCCACTTTCCCTCGATAATTCAGAACATTTGTGAAAATTATTTTATGCTAAATATGTCAGTATTTTAAAACTCAATTCATAATTTATAATCACTCCATATAATATGCTATGTTATCAATTAAAACAAATAAATGCATGGAAAGAAATCAAGCATAGTGTGTGAACCTGTAGTCCCAGCTACTCTGGAGGCTGAGGCAGGAGGATTGCTTGAGCCCAGAAGTTCAAGATCAGCCTGGGCAACATAGTGAGACTCCATGTAAAAAAAAAAAAAATATATATATATATATGTATATAAATATACATACACACATTCATATGTATGGATAATTGTCAACATACATATACATATGTAAGTGTGTGTTTATTTCAGATATATATATATTTATTCATATATGTATTTATATGTTATTCAGCTCTAGATCTCTCTGTATATGGTGTACACACACACACACACACACACACACACACACACACAGAAAAGCTATGGCTGAATGTCAGGAGTCAATGGTGATAACAATAAGACACCTCAATGTGACTGGTACTATGCTATGCTATGCACATTGCAGCTATTAACTTATTTAATCCTCCTAAGAACCCTAAGTGGTATGTCCTTTCATTATCTCCCACTTTACAGACTAGAAAATCAAGACAAAGAAAACCATTTTGCCCTGGGAAATCTAAGTATTACAAAAAATAGAATGGTATCCTCTCTAGCACTCTACTAATTTAGTAGTATACTAATTTCATTACATTTGATTTTCCTTTCATCATTTTTAAAGTTTTTAAAAAATTATGTAACACAAATACATTCCCATAAATATTCAAACAATATAAATCCCACTCCCCTTGCCAGATGTGCCTTGTCGATCATTGCTTTCTGTTGCTGCAGCCTCTTTATCTATAACTATACACACACATGCACACATGCACATGCAGTATTGGCGATATTTGTATTTTATTTATTAACAGGGTTCAATTTAGCATTTCTTTGTGCAAGTGTCTCCCTCTTTTGCTCTTTCCCCCGATCCTGCCCAAATCATCTGTTTGTAGCCTTGTCAAAGATTTGACAATGATCACTGCAAGGACCAGATTAAAATGCCAGTTGTTGGAACCAGGTCAGTGAGGACATACTCTTTGCACACCTGAATGTAACAGATTAAAATGTGAAATCTGCTGTGCACGTGTTTCTTCTTGTATACTTGATTTTCTATAATGCTGGCAAGAGGTAAAGGGTTTATTAAAGCTATTATCTGAAACTTTACAAGTTTTTAGTAAAAGAGAAATATATTTTAAACAAATATTCATTTTATATATATTTTAATGAAAATTTATTGGCATACTTACATTTCTTGTGTTACATAAAGTGAATACATTTAATATATTTCATTCTTCAACTAACACAAACATTTTTCCAATTTTAACTCTTCTAAAAATATTTACCATTTTCAAGTTGGAGTTATCACATTTGAGAGTGGATAAATAAGCAGAAGCCTCGACGCATGCTCTTACCATATGTTCTTGGAGAACTCTGTATGTTTCTGTAGCTGAAGAACATATTTTAATTGGTTCACTAAGTTTGTCTTCAAATTCGGACACAGACTGCTGGATCTAAAAAAGTTGGTGACATATAAAAATTGTGGGAAAAATACACATCAAGAAAGCAGCTGAGAAAGAAAGAAAGTTATTGATAAAGCAGCATACCTACTCCCTATGGATAACTTCGAATACAATGACAAATGAATTTTTAAAAATCTAAAATCAATGCGTACCATTATTTGAAAGAAAAATAATTAAGCCTTAGTGACTATAAACATAATGTATAATGACATTTATAGAGTCCTTATACCGATATATACATTTAGGTGTGTGTGTTTGTGTGTGTACATGTATGTTTATTAAAAAGATACCCTGTAAATAATTATGAATTTAGTTGTCACTGACAACTTGGTAGACAACAGGAAAGTTGTTTTTTCTTCATATTACCATTTAAGAAGTCTTTATTGCATTTTTCTATAAATGCATTGCAAAATGTGTGACTTTAGCATGCATGCATTCTTACCCTTTGAAGATTGTCCTCAAACTTTTGCTGCTGAGACAAGTGCCCCAGGACTGTTCCTTCAAGGTGCTGTGCCTGCTCTCGGAGCTCTTCCCAGTATCTTCTTATCTGTGTCAACTTGGCTTTGATTCGAGCAGATTCTCCAGTGGTAATAAACTGAGCAAAAGACTGAGCTTCTTCTTCCAATTCTGTAATGCTGCTGATCTTACTCTCAATTTCCTGGATGGTGACCTGATATTTAAAACAAGAAAATGACAGTCCACCTGAATAAACTTGCCTTCCTGAAATGACAAAACTACTATTAGGAAAATTGCGTTCACTGACATCTAAACATGCTTAGATGGGATGGTTGGAGAGATGAACCAGCGCCATGCTCCCGACTATTTGAGGAGGATGGACATACACACAATGTCTGCAAGACATGACTTGATGGTGGCAGTATTCACTGGATAAGGAATAAAGAGAAATAACTGCTGCTATCTGCAGTGAGATTAGCAAGAGGATGTCCCTGCACCTTTTACAGTATCTCCTAATCCTACAGTATCACGAAGATGTATCTGCTTACCCATTGATCAAGCACTTAAAATCAATTGATTTGGGGAAAACACGTGTTCTAGGAACTCATAGGAACACTAATATTGATATTCAATTAATTTTTCTAAAATGTAGTTGAGAGTATTTCATAGTTTATCAAACTCAAAGATTTTCTGACTATACTCCTACTTAAAGCCAGTCTTTTCTAATCTATCCTGTATGCTGTATGCCCATGTTTTCCAAATGTAGAATGCATTGGGACACTTAGCTCCCATCCTCAGGGGTCAGACAAGCTATACTAGGGCCCAAGACTTCCGGCCAATTTCCTTGGGCTTCTGTCACTGCTGCTGTGAGACCCAGTGCTTTCCTCATTCACTCTGGAGAAAAAACTGTATACTGTCATTTTAATTTGAAAGGACATTTTTACATGCAGAAAGGACATTTTTACACGTAACCCAATGCATGGAAAGTACAGATGGCTACTAAGAATGTGTATGGGGCCCAGGGAAAGATATCTCTCATAAACATAGGGCTTATTCATGTGTAAGAAAATGAAAATTATTTCTTTGAGGAAAAGGGCCAACTCATTCACTAAAAATAATGCCCAAAAATTCAAGTCAAGTTTCAATTCCAAATAACTTAAATGGAAAATACTGCTATCCTGGGGGGAAATTATTTTGTGATTTCTGTCTAAGTGAGGCAATCAGAAATAAATTACATCAGATTGTCAGGTAGGCTCCATTTATTCATCTTATTTTTCATATGTGTGACTACAGCGGTATAGCTAGTTATAAACATTTGAGCATTAATATGGTCTTTCTTTTTGCTGCTTTCTAGGAATTTTTTTAAGAAAAATTACTTAATTCAACAAATATGTGTTGAGTGTCTACTATGAACTAATAATTCTTCTAGGTGCTTACAATACTACTTGGTTAAGAACTAAGAAAGTTCTTAGTTATTGGACTAATATGTATTACCAGCAAAATCATAAATAGAAATCAATCATATTGTAGTAAATAAAAATTCCATCCAAGAGAGGAAGATGGAAGATGAATCCAGCATATGTTCTTGTCATTTATCAATATCAGTTAGGAACAGCATGTAATAATGAACAAAATCAGCTGACAGCATTTGTCTTCACAGCAATACAAATGCTTCATTAATTTTAATTCTAAGATTATTTTAAGGTGATAAAAAATGACAAATTTTACCATACATTTAATATTTCCTATTTCCTATAATATAGCCTTCTGTTTGGAAATAGAATATGAGCCTATTCAATCAAATTGCATAGACAGTGCTTTCCACCCTGTCTTTGCTTATTTGTAGCAAATATTTTTTCCTGATACTGATATTTTAAAATATATTTTGGATCATTCTGAAAATGCCATTTTAGGCATATCAAAATACATTTCTAATCTGATGGTAAGAAAATCTACAAGTGACTATGTATTTAAAAATAAAATGTGTAATTTTAATTTTTCCTGGAGAATAACATGATGATATCTGATTATTGATATATTTCAGAAATTCTTGAATATAACTTAAAATAGCAACAAATGAATTAAAGAAAAGATAAATAAAAAGCCTATGTTAATTTTTAAAGGGGAAATTTTTTAGGAAAAACTACTTAAATGTGCTATTCTCTTTCTCTTAAAACTTAGTAAAAATGAGTAAGTGATAACTTTTAGGTATGATTTTCAAGATGAACAAAGGAGTTGGCACGTATTTTTCCTAATGCACCATAGAAGACATAGCCAGCTGTGGACACACCACTCCATGTGTGCTTGATTGCAAAAGATGAGTGATGAGCAGGGGTAATTTGTCCCACTTGTGATCTTAGCTAGGTGACATAGCCCCCTCCCACCTTGCACATGGTAATAACTTGTTCTGAGCCACAGTATGAAATGTTTCCTCACCTTGATATTTATTTTACTATATTTAATAGAATGAAACTGCAAAGGGTTTTCCCATTCCATAAAAAAAAGAAAGAAAAAGAAAAAAAATGGGATAAAAAGTGCTTGAATTTTTAAATTGTGTGATGTGGAATTATATAAGAGAAAGAACAATAAATGAGCAATCAAAGTCCAAGTTTTTCAGCTCATTTGTCTTAAACTGAGTGAAGTGTTTGATGATAATCTAACCACACATTTATATGGGAGCTTACAGAGCTACTGTAACAGAGCCTCTCCAATCCACACCCCTGGATATAAAGGAAAACATGACCCCCTTCAGGTCTGATTGCTTCACCTACAGAAAGTAGTGTTTTGCGCTCCCCCTTGTGGTCAGTGAATGGAAACGCCACTAATTACTAATTTTAAAAATCAAGTGGTTCTTAAAAAGTAGTTGTAGATGATGGATACATTTCATGTTATATAAGTGAATCAAGAGAGCACTCCATGGGGGTTAATTCAAAATCAAGAAAAAGAATAATGTAACCATAAAAATATTTTAATGATATTGCACACAATATTGACTTTGAATGCATAAGTCCGACAATATTGATATACAATTCCATCTATGACGAGTTACCCAGTGTCAGTCAAGGTCTCTTAAGCTTGGTATTTTGTGTGAACTTAATTTTAATTGAGTCACATAGCAATGAAAAGTTTGTCTTGGGACCAAATAGCTTGAGGAAACAAATGTAAGAAAGAGATCTTAAAAGCTAGACATAGATTATTAATGTAACATCCGAGCAGGTCACCTTAATTTGATTGATCTGCATGTCCATGGCAGATGATGAAGTTTCCAAGGCATTGAGTTCTTTCTCTTTCTCAGTTATCCAGATGGACAGGTTCTCAAAATTACTGCCAAAATGATCCCACTTGTTTTTCACCATTTCCATGGTTTTAATACTAAAATTAACCAAATTAAGTAAAAAAAATGCAATATTTTAACAGAGAACAACAACACCAGGTGAAAAGGTAGTGAAGACATTTGTGACTATTTCAAAGTTGGAAATATTTGAGCAGGAAAAAAATATACACTTGATCTGAGTAGCCAGGTCTCAAGTCTTCCTATCTCTTCTGAGAATGAGCTCTTAAGGAGGCAGCATTGAGACTATGTTACAAATGCAATTGAGCTTTGAACAAAATATTGCTGAGTACAAGGGGGTCGAATCAGGTATAATCTAATTAAACTCTGCATGTGACCAGTACTTGCCAGGACTTTTTAAAATAAACTATGCTGAAATAGATCCCAGTGTGCATCATTGTTTTGATAGTCTGTTTTCAAGGACATGTTCCTCTTGCTTGTAAAGGAGAGATTCTCCCACGATGCTTTATACTAAAAGATCTTACAGGATGTATCCTCTGAGTCAAAGTAGAGCTTGTGGTCCGAACCCCTGCTGCCAGGCAGGAACTGCTGCCTTCATTACAGCTACAATTTTGATTAATAATCTATAAAGATTTTAGCTATTCATATATGTTCTACAGTCCTAACTCTTTTAAAAGACTTTCATGAACTTTTGCTCATGAGCACCCTGCTTTAGACTACATAAGCATTATATGGAACAGAATTTCAATTATAGATTCTGTTTATATTAGCTACCTCTATATAACCAAGTGAATATGGCTTTCAGATTAGAAAAAGACTAGGAAACCAAGAGTATATCATTGAATTGATAAGTCCTTGGGTTAAAAAAAAAAATCAAATAACATCCCTGTTTACCCAAAGGCACTTGAAGATATGAAGAAAACAAAAACAAAAACAAAACACAATGGCATCGATTGTCAAATTAAATAGTATTACAATCTTAAATTTATACCCTGGATATACCTCATGCTCTTAGCAGTATAGGAAATACAAATTATGTTATAAGATTTTAAATAAAATAAAGATTTAAATGGGTATTCTTAATAGAAGTCATTTCTTTTCTAATAAACTCTAAGTTTTACTATTTCTATTACTTGGTGGAGGATACTTAATACAAAGTCCTCAAAGTATTTCAAGCTATAATTTGTTTCAGATAAAATATTTATCATTTTCTAAAGTTTAGGCAAATGTAAAATGTCAATTTCAAGGTGCTGATATTATTAAAAACAATTTTTATATTCTAAAATCCATCTTAGAAATGATGTCCTATTTCTTAAGAATAATAGATTATGTGTCATTAATTTGAAACTACACAGAAATGTTTAGCCATATTATTTTGGGGAATATTGGACACATCTTCATAAGTTTACTCCTGCAAACTTTTAAAAATATGTTGTATGGATAGCAGGATAATAATAGGTCCAACAGTTATTTCTTTCTTTTCATATAAAGACACATTAAATGTTTTAAAGGTAATTTCTGAAATAGCATATCAAGCAGTGACAATTTGAATACTGAGGCACTATAAGTAAGTTCATGAGCTTTGAATTGGAGACATTTGGTCTATGTGATATGTGTTTAGACCTAGATCTCCCCTTCCCTCTAACTGGTGACAGCAGAATAATACAGTTTTTAAAAAGTAAAATACTGGTTATTTCTTTAGATTCTCTCTACAGTGTACAAAGGCCACAGAATGGAATTGATATGGCTTTCTCGTGAACAAATTAGTTTAAGATGTAAATGCCACATCCCTTACATATTTTTGTTCTGTTACAGATATTGGTTCCTGTGTTGAGGATGCTTTCTTTTGAACTGTGAATCACTGATCAACTCATGCTGAAATGCACAGACACTTCAAGATCTTAAAAGACGGTTTTGAATACAAGATACAGGGAAGACTGCATTAGGCTTTATCTCAGAGAAGAAAGCTTAGGACTGGTGAGGCACATACTCTTCTTCAAGCGTGTCTTCTAGTTTTTTGACCTGTTCTTTGATTGACGCAGCCTGTTGCCGAAGCAGTTGCTTATTCTTGGGCCCCAGTGGTATTTCTGAAGCTTCCTTAACCAGGTTCTCAGCCTGGATTGCAATACTTTCTGTCCGCTTAGAAAACTCCTAGGAGAAAGATATCAGAACTGTTAGGTCCACATTTTATACTCTTTAACTCTGTCCTCAAGAAAACTGCATATTCTGCATAGTCTTCCCCAGAATAGATGGGCAGCTGGCTGGTTGGATTCATACATGAATAGATTTATGTTGTTCTTAACAATAAAACTGATTTTCATATGGTCAATTTGGACACTTTACAATTTTTTTTCTTTTTTATATAAATAACCAGCTCTATCTTCACAGTTACCCAGCAGTCCTCTTAGAAATTTTTTCTCCCTGATTCCCTGTTTTGACTTATTGTTTAGAATTCTGAGCTACCTTATAATAATTAGTTTTTCCATATATATGTTAATTTGTTACAGGCCAATTCACAAAATGATCAATGGTGATTGGTTCTTCAATCATACAGATAATAATTTGTTTATATAATTGAGGAATATCACAGTCAACATAGAATACCAGTGATCTGATCTTTCCTGTCCAGAAATGTTTTGTTTACTAGTTCCCTGAAAAGAGATATAATCTTATCTCAATGCTGTTAAATCTTATTTTTTTTCCAATGCATATGCAACGTGATAGAAAGAAGGTACCATGGGAATCTGGGCTAGAATCCCAGATGTGTTAATCACTAGTTGTTTTTTCATGCAAATGCAGATGATAGTGCTTGTCTTGAAAGGGGACTCTCGGCATTCCATTATCAAATTCATTTTTAAGTACCTCACACTCTGACAGATACCAATTATCATTTTTATGTCCTTCATATAAAATTGAAGAAAATGGTTTATTAATTCTATCCAGTGATTTTCAACAATTCTGAGCTATTTTAATTCAAAAGTTAATTTACTATTCATGAGGTACTGGTAAACTTTAGATATTATCTGAATTTTGTCAGGTAAACAATGTTGAATACTAGATTAGAAAAGGTAAATCCAGTGATAATCTTGAATGAAGAAAATTAGTGTCTTATTTCTTCTCATGTAAGAAAATCTCACAGGAGGTTTATAATGTTGATCATCAACTTGCCTTCCTAAATAGGTAATGTAGAAATGCAATGTAAGTATTTGTAAAAAGTCAGATTTTTTTCACCCAAAATTATTATAAAGTGTTATATAAGAGAGTTATGACACATCAAATCCCACATTATGTACAACCATAATGCACCAATAAAAAATGTGAAAAAAAAGATAGTTACTACAAAATACTATTAAAGCTTCCTATTTAAAAGATGTATTGTCCTCACAGAAATGTCAATGTCACTTTACAGAAATAGCCTGCAGTTCAAGAGAATACAATTGAGCTTAAGCACAGCTTCCTTATAGTATAGAGGTTTATAGTATCCTAAAGTATGATATTTGCTAATGTCATAACATTAAATTCTGTGTTTAAAAGAACCCACTATTACTATCTGTGAACTCACAGTCATTTTAGAGTCAATTGTGAAGACTGGAAATCTCAGCATAATCTCTGATTCCCATGAAAATAATCAGAAGTACAAAATAGTGTCTGCTCACCCTGAAAGAACCAGGGAAAGTAATATTTGAAAATGCTTATTTTGTTCTTAAAGTGTTTTGTGCAAGCTATGTATGGGAAGACACAATGAAGAGAATTCAAAGAGCAGAATGACATTGATAAGAAAAATGTTAAGCAAAAATTGAATAGCACTGTAAGCCTCATCACTGAGTCCTACAGGAGACACAGGAGTGGTTGTGGGAAGTAACAGGAAAGAAGAGACTCCCATCAGAGAGACGTGGAGTTGAAGCCAGGTTCTGCCCTTCACTAGCTGAGTGACCCAACTCCTGTAAAACTCTGAATTTTCATTTCCTCACCAGTAAAGCCATGCCTTGTTATGAAGATTCAACCTGACCTTGCTGTGGACACCCTTCAGTACACTGGGGAACAGAGGGCACAGCCACTCCAGGGCTGTCACCTAGAATACAGGTGGCGGTATCAGTGGCAAAGTGAGCACAGACGGAGAGGAGAAGTTATCCCAGGTGACACATGCTCCCATGCCAGGGGGCAAAACACTTAGAGAAGCCACTCGAATTTTGAAAGGAAATGTAACATAGTGCCTTAGAGTACAGGCTTTGGATAGAGATCTTTTGGGTTTGAATCCCAGTGTCATCCCTTGGTGATCCAGAGGTCCTGGGCAACTTTGTGCCTTAGGTATCTTTGTTTATACAAGAGGATTAATAATGACACCTTTTTGTCAGGAATGTTTTAAGAACCATCAAGTGATTAGACCGGCACATAGTAGAGACTTAATAAACATTACTGCATATTATTAAATCAATCCAAAAGTGTGGAAGACCATGGACTAAGGAGAATTTTCCTAAGAAGGCTAAAAAGATGGTGTGTGTTCCCCTCTTTAGCCATTGTAACTGATCCAAAAGGATTGATGCAAATGAAGTCACAGAAGTGGATTTAAGAAACCCCAGAGGGAAACACCTAGGAAAATCAATCTAGTAAGCATATTTGTATTTATAAAAGACATCTACTATATCATTAAGATACATAAAGTAATTGAAATTTAAAAATAAAATTAAAACAATGTTCTCTTTAAATGTCTAATAAAAACTAAAGAATTGAGTCTGTGACCTTATAAAATTTCACACATCTTAATACATTAATAATAAGGAGAAATCACAAAAAATTAGCACTATGAGACTTCCTTCCTTCCAAAGACATAGAAAAATATTTATTTTGCACATTCAAGGAAGACTATGGATATCTCAAGAGTGAGGTGTCTTTAGGGGTAAAGCTCACATATTCGGGGGAAATGGTGACCACCTTGAATGAGAAGACTTAATCCAATCTTTCTATAAACCTCAACTTGGCACAAAAGCAACCAAAAAAGCATGAATAACTCCTCTAAATACTTCATGCGAATGTATTGACCTGCTGTGAGTACCCAAGGTGTATGTGCTTCCACATTGAACACACCACGTACACTCCTAACTGCTCTCTCTTTGATACCCAGCTGAAATATCAAACTCTCTGTGTCCAAAACTGAGCTGGATCTTGTCCCACTAACATCCATTCTCCCACTCCCTCCACTTGCTCTCGTCATCTGGTCAGGCTCAAAACCTTGTACTTCATATTCTTTCCCTTATCTATCCAGTTAGTTTCTCTACCTTGGTGTCAACTTCACCTCATCTTGTGTCCCTGTCCCCATGCATTTATTGCCACCCTGCCACCTGTATTCCCATCCTAACTCCCATGTACCCATATATAGTAACTTTCTAACTGAATCCCTTGACCCTGGTCTTTTGCCCTTTCAATCAATTTTCTTCATCTGCTTAGAAATTCATCTCCCTAAAGCACAAATCTGGCTGTGTGACTTCGTCTTAAAAATCTTCAATGGCTCCAGCTCCATGTTGACTAGAGAAAAAAGTTTTAACTTTTCTGAGACTGTGATATTGCCCAGTTTTGCTTTACAAATTCTCTTGGCTTTAGTCTACTTTACAATACAAGATTCTGGGGTCTAGCACACTGATACCTCATGCCATTCCCCTTCCTAGGAATTTCTGTCTGTTCTTTGCTCCAAACTCAGCTTTTCTAAGTTCCTTTGCTCTTCCTGTTTCAGATTCAAATATCATTGCCTCAATAGTTTAAAAAATATCCATATCCATTAGTGAATTAGGCATTTTTCACTTGCATGAAAATATTCATCTAGTTCTCGAGGTTTAAATACTACTTATGTTTTCATTTCCCAGTATGTCAAAGAGTATGTCATCAATAAATAACAAGTATTGATCAAATAATAATAATTAACAGAAATAATAGAGGAGAAATAGTATTTTCATCTGAATAATGAGAACCAAGTAACCATATGGTCCTATTGATATACCTTTGTCTGTTCCAGTTCTGAAGACAAGCTTTCCAAACTGCTAAAACTCAGGAAGCGTTCATGGTTGGAACCAGTTTGAAAAAGGTATCTGACCACTGTCTCTTTGTTTGTCTCAAATCTCTCCCATTTTCTTAAGGTGACCTTAAATTTGAAAAAAAAAAAAAAAAAAAAATATATATATATATATATATATATATATATATATATATATGTATAAGTTGCCGAAGTATATTGAAAAGCATTGACATATTTTCATTCAGTTACTATACTGTCAACTTTCAGTAAATTCTCAGTTAAAATTTCATGCACTCTCATTGAGTAAAGATGATTCCAAACCCAGTGTGGAGGTACACCTGTAATCCGAGCTACCTGGGAGGCTGAGGCAGGAGAAGGCAAGTTCTAGGCCAGTCTGAGAATTTAGCAAGACCCTGTCTCAAAATAAAAAATAAAAAGGATGAAGCTCAATGGTAGAGTGTCCCTGGGTTCTGTCCCCAGTACCATGTGCAAAAAAAGAGAATCCTAGTCTTCTCTATAAGAATTTCCTTTCTTGGCCTCAGGGTCTTCCATCTGAACAGGGCACTCAGACTAGATGGTTTCTGAGTTTCCCATGAGTTGTGACAACCTATCCATTAGCAGTGTGGCTTTAAATGTGGATGAGTGACTAAGAAAAAAAGGCTTTTCAATCTCTCAAGAAAGGAAGGATGGAGGCTGGAGTGGGGAGAGAGAGAGAGAGAGAGAGAAAGAGAGAGAGAGAGAGAGAGAGAGAGAGAGAGAGAGTGAGCAGGTGGCAACCTCAAACTGTTTTTAAAAGAAACTGTTGACATCACTATAAAGCATAGAGGTGCTGAACTGCCTGAAAGAGTGAAATATATGATCAGATGTTGGATTCAGACAAGTGTGGATCAAGCCCTGGCTCATCACTGATCCCTGCTATGTGACATGCGGCCAAATCCCCAAATTCTTCTTAGGAAAATGCCACATTTTCATTCATCCACTGAACTGTCAAACTTGTCCACACTTGCAAAGTGTGTTGACTTCAGGCTGAGCTGATGATTGAAAGAGGCAATTCATGTGGAGTATTTAACAGATGTCAAAGGATCAGAGGCAGAGGCAAAGGCTTGCTATTGCTAATAGGAGAAGTAACTGGAAGTCAGCTCAACTTAGGTCTCTACCAAAATGGCCCCAAATGACCAGCCCTACCTGGATGCGGCGTTCCTGCCTCTCCCTGCCCTGCTCCACGCTGGCCAGGGTGCTCTCCAGCTTCCGCAGCTCCTCCTGGCCAGGGCCAGCCAGCCCGCCTGCTCCCTGCTGCGCCTGTGCCATCTGCTGCTGTAGGTCCCTCTTCTTGGCTGAGATCATCTTCGTCTTTTGCTGGAAGCAGTTGTTCAAAAGATGGATGTAAATTTCATTCTCTAGGCAGCTAAGCGGGGCCATAAGCTCCCACACCACACAGAAAGGTAGGACCTGCCCTGTTGTAAAGTTAAGTTTAACAGGGATAACAGTAAAAATGAGGACTTAATGACGAGCTAAGGGGGACATTACTCGTAAATATTTTATGTCATTAATGGTAAACTATATCAATAATTTGGTTTCATCTTTAAATTGTGTGTAAATTTGGACATTTAACATTTGGGGCAATACTTCAGAATGAAATTGGCAAAGCAGCATATTTGACATGGATCCTCTTAATCCTTTTCAGCTGAAAAACCTATAGTCTCAATTCTTCTGTTATCATTGATGCTATAAAAATGCAGAAATTAAGAGCTTTCCTTCCAAGGTATATTGGAGATAGTTTATGTGCTGAGATATTTTGAGGAAAAGTGTTTTAAAGAAAACTTTTCACTGAAGTATAATCCTCAAACAGAATACCACACAGATCTCAAGTGTACAGCTTGTAAATCTTCACAAAGTATGCATGCCTACAGAAACAAGCACCTTGTCCAAGAAATATGAGAAGAGCTTCAAAATATTATATATATACCCGCAATCTTATATTTCTGTGAATTAAAGTAATCAGAAAACCAAATAATTTTATAACATTGAAGACAATGTAAAACAAAACATTGTTTTCTAGTCTTAGGTTTTGTATAATTATTAAATAAATCTCTAAAACTTAGAGGTTGCTATTTTATTTATTTACTTTTAATCAGTTTCCATTTTTGCATATATGAAATGAGCTAGCATTTTGCTATGCATCAAATTAATACAAATTTGTCATTAACTATTTTATTTAAATCGTATCTCCATTTTTATTGAGTTTGAAAAGTAATACATTCCATATATGGGTATATTTTAATATCCACTACCAGACTGTCAGGAAGTAAGTTGATTATTTATTGTCAGTGCCTGGGGGCATAGTTCAGTGGTAGAGAGGCTGCTTAGCAGGTACCAGGCCCTCAGCACATGCACATACACACACCCACACACATTATTTATTATCAGTATATATTCAAGATTCCTTTACTTCTAGTTGTAATTCTTTGTAACAATAAATTCTCCTGAAAAGTCTGACACTTCAAGGAAATTATCTTTCCAAACTAAAATGTGTTTGATGTTGTAAATGGAAGATCTATTTTAACATAATGACAAAAGAATAGTGATCTCAAATCTGAAGCAATTTGTGTCTCTGTGATTTCTTCTCTAACAAAAAGGACCATTTAGTCAGCTTTATGTAAATTTTCGTAGCTAAATCAATTTACTCTCCACACTATTTCTTGAACTTTTTGATGTCATTAAACCATTCTATCTAGGAATTCTTGTAGGATATTCTGAATTATCTAACATTTTGCAGAGAGAACAGAAAATGTAAGGGCCAAGTTCTTAAAGCTGTTCAGTCAGGTTCCTTCCCTGGCTCCATCTCCCCATTTCCCAGCGCAGAACATATTCTTGACCTCTCTGGTCTACAGGTAACTATCAACTTTGCACAAATGCACTGGAGGGCACTTCTACCTGGTGATGAAGAAGTAATTGCTGTGCTTCAAACAGATTTTCAGTGTCCAGGATCTTCTCAGCTTGTTCCTGGACTTCTTGAGAACCAGAAATTAATTCTTCAAGGGAACTTTTCACAATTTCTTTGTACTGAACGCAGTCCCCAAAGTTGCTTAACATCTTTTCAACCTAGATTTTTATGCAAAAAATAGAGTAAATCTTATACTATTTTGTGAAATTCATGCAATATTATTTTGAAGTATGATCAACAAATTAACATAGCATCTATTTACTATGTACAATGTGATTCCTTGATAAACATTCCTTAAGCAAGCAGTGACATCCCCAATTAAGCCAATTGGCCTATCTATCAACTCACACATTTAGTTTTCTGTGTGAGAGTACATTTTAGGTCTACTCTTAGAAAATTTCAAGGGTATAATAATGTTATTAAATACAGCTATCATATGGCACTGGATCTCCAGAATTTATTCATCTTATAATTTAAAGTTCACACCCTTTGTTCAAAATCACTGTGTTAAAGTCCATGAAATCTTACATATTTTAAGAGTATGCGTAGTTTATCTGAGTAACTTGAAATATATCTGCAGATCCCTAATTATTCTACTTTCACATATTTTTGAAGCTTATTAATTATTATTACACTGCATAGCCACTTATAGAAATTGTAAATTTCATTTGATTTGGTGCCCGAGGCCATATTGAAAACCTATTTTAAATACTAAAAAGGAAAAACAAAAATAACCTACTGTATTTAGTAGTCAAAGCAGGATACTAAAACTATCCATTAAACATATCTTGTTCTGGGTCCCTTTAATTATAATCTCATGAAAAATACCTATATGTAACAGTGCCTTACAAGAAAGTTGAGTTCATTCTATTTAGTAAAAACAAAAAATTATAGAGAAGAAAAAGGAAAGAATTGAAGGCATTTGTTGAAAATGCACCTCCAATATTTCTAAATAAAACATAAATTCCTAATTATGTGGTTCTTTAGCAAATTCCCTTCCTTGCCATTTTCCTGAGTTTTAAGCTTCCTTTTCTGTTTGATGCCTGCTGTCTCTAGATTAACCAAGAGCTTTTGTTTTCTCCATCTTTAACTTAGATCACTGATTTCAGAGATTATCGTCATTTGTCTTCCACTGAAACTTTCCATTTATCCTTCTCTTTTCCAATTTATTTTTTCTTTCACTCTCTCTGGTTTGGGTTTTCCCAAGGTCACTTGGAACATGCTTTTCTCCAAATAAGCAGCAATGAGAACCTGTGAGAGCCACAAACTCCAGATCTCAGTCTAAATCATCAGTTATGTTGAGAGCAGGGACTCTTCACAACACCTATTAATCTACCCACTGCCTTTCCTTCTTTCACAGGATGATTGCAAACATTCATGTTCAACATTAGTTTAAAACATTAAGTGGATTATTATCAAGGGAAGGGCCTGGCTGTGCCTAGCCCATCTTCTTAAATAAGTCCCTACATAGCAGAATATGTTTTTCTCCACTCTTCTTTTGTTTTCGCTAAGCGATTAAGTAGAAAAAAAAACAAAAAAAATAGCACTAAGAAAAATAATATAGAAGCTTAAGACAGATGAGTGTGCAAAGAATTAATGTCTGTGCAAACACTCAGTAGAGGTGGCCTTTGATAGGTCCCATGGACATCACTATGAGAACGCTTGAAGAAAAAAGAAAATTGCTTGATAAAATCTAACAAAGAACAACTAATAATTTTAAAGGTTGCCACATGGGGGAGGGGAGTACATGTTGTGGATTTGTCTACTGGTGTCACTGAAAGTCACTGCTAGATCTTGGCTCCAAGATAACCTTCACATATTCTAACTTTCTAGGCTGTTGTTCCTTTTCCTCTCTTCACTAAGGAAAGAGCAGAAGGCCAAGGGTCAAATTTTCATCTAGAGTAGGGTAGTGGCAACTTACTAAACTCACCCGTTGCTGTGAAAGATGGATAATCAAAACAACAAATCAAAACATTGAAATAGCTGATGTTCAATATCACTATTTTGAATTTGTTCAAGATTCTTAAGAAAACTGAAATTTCTATATCAAAATCTTCACATAAAACTAAAGTCATAAGCAATTCCAAGTTTTGGGGGCTTGTGTAATTCCCCACCACAGTCTCCAGCAGATCTATCCACCTGGATTACAATTCCAGATCTTCAGACTCAGAGAGCTTTGTGGACATTTTTTAGTCCTCCAACAGATCATTTTCCAAGCAAGTTTACACTTAAGTGATGTCAAGAAATACTGGTAAACACCTGTTCTATTTTACTGTCTTACATTTTCTTCACACTCACAGACACATTAGACTATCTAATAGCTGAGAGTGGAAGAGATGCTACTAGAAGTGAAGTAGGTGGGTTTGTATGATTTTATGTATAAAGAAACATACATAAATATTAAGAGTGCCTACTGATAAGTTTAAAATAAGCCGGCCTTTGCTAAAAGAGAATTTTCCAGGCCTGTTGACTAAATGTTGGATATTTTATTATAACCAGCTACTGGTTTTCAAGCCTTTTCTCTGCTCAAGCAGTGTACTGAATTCTCTACAAGCTTTATTGCATTTAATTTATGGCTCCCTTTTGGGGTATTTTTAATGGTGTTTTACAAGTAAGGAAGTTGGGGCCTAGAGACATCAAACAACAAACTCAAGGTTATATAGGAAACAGGACATCAGATAGAAGTTCTGGATTAGTCTGACTCTTAAACCTTGTTCTTAACCCTTATGATATACCTTAAAGTGACTGTGAAATAACAGTGCTTTAGTAAGTGTGAAAAAAAAGTAGACTGATATGTTTTAACCTTTAGCTATAGGTTAATCTGAATTAATACATCCAATAATGGTATTGGCCATAATTCAAGCCTTCCCAATGTCCCCCCCAAATCTTCTCCTAAATAAATATAACTACTGTATTTCAACTAGTTTATTTATACAATTACTTGCTATGCTACCATCAAAAGGAGAGAACCCTCCAGACACCTCACCCCCAGAACTCTGTTTCGAGTGTGGGTACAATGATATACCTCTGACAGCAAAGTCACCAGAGCTTTGAAAGAGCTAGAGAGTTTTGCCAGCTCATCTCCTTTCTTTTGTGCTTCATTCTCAGAAGAAACTTCAATCAAAATCTTAAGCCTGGATTTCAGCCAGCTGAGAGTCTCCCCATTTTTGGTAACATCATTTCTGATCTCCTGGAATGAAAGAACTTTTTGGTGAGCAAAGTGCAACTGTGAATCCTAACTGTCAGCAAGAAAGGACTCACAGCCCCAAGGCTTGTAGGGTGGATGTAGGAGAGCCAGACAGTCATTCCCTGGGGGAGCACCACACATGTTCAACCCAAGTCCGCAGGTACAAAAAAGAAATGTTCTTCAATGTCAACACCTGCTGGGTAGAATAAGTTCTGTCTATACCCTGCAGATCTTCTTCATAATTAGATTGGGTAGATACAGATATTTCCTTGATCACACAAAGATACTTCTAAAGCTACCATAGAAAAAAACAAGATAGCCAAATAAGGAATTATATTATACATACTTTGTGATTTCACTTTCTGTGATCTGGAAGAAACATGGCACTAAAAAGAAAGTATGACAGTCCTTTTATATTTAATTAGCTATTTCTTTTGATCAAAAGTTTACTTATTGAATACTGTTATAGATTCTCTAAAGATTAAACTCCATTAACTTATACTTTCTGTCTCATTTTTGTTAGTTTTTAAAAGTCAACACACCAAAGGATCACAGTTCTAATCCAGGCAGGGAGGGTTTATCAGCCAAGACAATGTTGGAAAGAAACTGGGGCTTTGGACTTGCAGGGTTGGTGACCAACAGCACAGTGACTGGGCAGCCTGTCACTCTTACACCACAAGCTCTGGTGTAGTGCAAGGGCATGGGTCTCCCACATTTACATTGACCCACGATTTTCCCAGGACAACTGCATACCAGTCAGGAAATGGTTAATTCCAGAAGCAGATCTCTGTATTCTAAGATGTAATTTTTTGTGTATGTCAATACAGCAACCAGAAGAAATACAGATATTTTCTATATGCACACCATGACATTATTGAGCAGCTTGTTTTGAGGCAACTACATAATTTCAATAGAACTCAGAGGACAAGAACAGAAAGAAAACATTCTCTCCTTAGCAGAAATTACATACATGCTAGGATTAAAAATGCTGAAAAGGAAGAATTTTCACAATAGCAAGTGGAAGAGCCAACTTAAAAGGGTGAGTGGATGCCATTTGCAGAAAGCTATCTGTCTTCAGGAGTGAGGCTCTGTCACCCTGGCTGGGTTTACCAGACTGTGCCTCTGCTCAAGGCTGAAATGAACTGCCCTGCCTGAATATGATAGAGAAAGGACATTTAAAGACCTTGCCCATTTCCTTCTTTTGCATGGCTGAAGATGGGCATACAGCCTTCTAGAAGTTTCCTGTGTCAGTTCTTAAATCTCTGCTGTGTTACACATGCCTGCATGCAGCATTCTGCTCAGCATTCCCCATTAGCTGAGATGCATTGGAGACCCTGCAGAGCACGATCAGATCTCAAAGTTACTGTTGATTCAATAGAAAAACCAATAGTTCTCCATAGTAATATGGGAAGACTTATCTTTAAGATAATTTTCAGAAAAAACAATATTTTCCTAGAAAGAAAAATAAAGACAACATTGTCTAACATTTTGTTTTTATTACTGAAAGTTATCCTGTGGCAGACAATGGATGAGAACTTACATCTGATGCACGTTTAATCTGGCTGTGGTTGGTAGCATCAATGGCCCTATCTTTGAAGGCCTTCAACTGTGTCTCCTTTGCAGTTATCCAAGATGAAAACTCAGAAAATCTGAAATAATGCAAGCATTTTGTAATTAAAGGGAGAAAGTTCTCAGAATGATTAGAAGACATTTTCTATTTTGAATTTACTCTTGGAAATACAACAATCGAATGAATTAACTAATCGATGAACAAATTCTCTGGAAACTTTTATATGAAGCTCAGAGCAGGGACTGGCCACTTCCATGCTCAAGAACTTGGAGGGGCCTCAGCAGAGGACAATGATGTGTCTCTGCCTGAGCGCTCGGAGGAAGGAAGGGGCCATCCAAGTTCTGACCTCATGTGTCCCTACCAGGTAAGACACTAACTAACCTAAGAGGCTGAAGTCCTTCTGTGAGGCAGGTATTGAAGACATTTGGGGACATTGTTCAGCCTCAAAGACAGAACATCCGGCCCGTGCAGCATAAAGTACCTCACCCTATTTCTAACTGAAACGCATCCTTTTTACCAAATGAAGCATTTTTACACAAGAACATGGTCAAGATTATGTAATCTGATTTTCTTTATTGTGTGAAGTGAAACATAGGTCATCTCTTATTTTATAATGGTCTCTCAAGTAACAGAATCAAGATACACAGGATTCTTCCCTGAAGACAACCCCAAGGCTACCTGCTGGTGTAGTCCTTCCACTTGTCTGGGTTTTCCATGAGCTCCACATAGGTGCTGTCAATGGCAGCTCTGAGCTCTTTCAGAGCCGAGTGACAGGTGATAGGTGTTTCCCTTACTGGGTCCCGGACTGGGAGTTTCACACACAGTTCTTCAATGAGCTGCAACCTTTTCTCACAGAGATGATGAGGACCTTTGTCACTGAAGAACATCTAATAAGCAATAAGTGTTTTTATAATCCACATGAAAAGTCACACATACGTTTACATTTTCATAGAAAAACTAAAGGACTAGACTTAGTGCAGGGTAATTACACTACATTTTTCCATACCCAAAGCAAAGTCTGAGCACCTCCTTTAAGTAATGAGGTGCCTGCATGGGATTGCATGCTCGTGTGGAAGACCTACCCTGTGCTCCTTAATGACCTTTTCACTGCCTTCCTGGGGCACCAGCTTGGTCTCTCGCTCCAGCTCAGCCTTGCATTCTTCTATAAAGGCTAAGAATCTCTTCTTCTCCACAGCAATCTTCAAGTGCAGCAAATGATAAGGAGCCTCTCCTTGAAGATCCTGGGTTCCGAAGGAAAATCCAAGAAAACAAAACCATGTTCCTTGATTGTGTGCATTTCCAATTGAAGTGGCGAAAAAAGACTTAAAACATTCGCTGTACATTGTACTTTTCTAACTACTGGGGTGGCAGTGGGTCCTTTCAAGTATGCTGTGGGTCAAGTGTTTCTACAGTGATCTTTTGGCTTAATTTTTACAATAGCACTGCTCAGAGGAGTGTTCCTGTTTTACAGATTAGACCATCAAGGCTCTAGGGAAAGTGAAAAGCTAAGGAAGAACTGGAGGAAATCCTATTAGTATCCACCCCCTCACACACCAAAAACAGACGAACAAACCAACAAAATCCAGGATTAAAGAACCCAAAGGAGCTGACCGCCTGCCTTGTCCTCTGCTTAGACCATGCATTGAGAAAATGAGCAAACGAGTGTGCAAACGATACAGAACCTTCTAATGTTCTTCTCTCTTGATACAAACATGGACTTCATTATTACTTTTAGTTCTATAACTTATTAATCTTAGTCAACTTGTATCCTATAGGACTTAAAAGGATTATTTTAGGAGACAATACTAATTAATGACAAAAACGAACTTGAGCTATGAAAAGACAAGGATACTTCAATTGCTGTCTCTATCCATAATGCATTTAAGGTATGTTGAACTTCGAAGGCACCTGGAGACCTTGAATTTCCCTAAGAATCTTTTTTTTTTTTTTAATGAGCCACTTACATTTTCAAATTTAGAAAGCAAAAGTGTATCTCTTTCCACTGTGTCTTTTGTATGCACAAAAGGGGATGTTTTAGCCCATGTTAAGGAGATTTAAAAAATCTAGAAAGTAACTTAACAGGTGGAGAGGGGTTTAGCTGTCTGCTTGGTAAACCCTGAGGCTCCAAGAACTGTTCGCTCATTCTCCTGTAGCCAGGGCAGACGTCTGCCGTCTGTGAGAGGAGGACAGTCCTCAGCCGTCTCAAGTGTACTGCCACCGCCTCTGCAAGCTGACATGCCCATCGGGCTCCCTGTGCCTGGCCAAGTCTTCCCTCCCACAGTCCCTCCGCAGCACGTGACACCCAGTCCACCGGGCCCCAACGGCTCCCCAGTTCCTTCACTTGCACACCCTCCGGCTTCACCCTCCTCTCCACCCAACACCTCTGTTTTTTCTTTGAAGTCCTAGCTCAAAATGGTCACTGAATTCACTCCTCACCAGCCTCCAAGTGGGTCCACCTCTTTCTTTCAAAACTTTCATAATTATAACATTTATACATTTTCAACTTATTATATACTATAATTTTATTATTTGCAATTAATTATCTCCCTAACTGAAATCTAATTTTTTTGTGGGAAAAGGAATATGCTTTGTTCATCACTCAATTCTTACCCAACAGATGTTTTTATTTATGTTTTTAGAATGCAGTTATCTATGCTGGATGATATATATATATATATATATATATATATATATATACATATATATTATATGTATATATATATATAATATGTTTATATATATATATAAACATATAATTAACAATTAATGATTTATATTATTAATCTAGTAGTATATTATAGTAGTACTATATTATTATAATTACAGTAGTTTATATATAGTACTATATATACAATGATTTCATGATATATGTATATATAGTAATTTCACCAGTAAATCTATCATGATTTATTCTTCTGAGAAGAGTTTATTAAGTGTCACTTGAATAAATTAAATGCCCTCATCACACTTGCTGGAAAAAAAAGAGTACTCAAGACATATGATAAAATTGATGCTACTATAAAACAGGCACAATAAAATTCTATCACAGTTTATTATGTTTTGCTCAAGTTCAGTTTTTTCGGAAGTAGCTGAGGTGCCTTTCTGTAAGTTTTTCGATTTCCTCGCCCCTGCTTCTCTACACCCTCACGCTCTCTCCCTTCACTCCTGAAGCCCTTCCCAGTGTCCCCAGGCTCCGACTCACCTTCCATTGTTTATGGAGCTTCCTAACAGCCTCCTGCAGCCCCTGCTGTTCCTGCTCAGGGAGGATGTCTGTGAGCTCATCACATGCTTTCAGAAAAGCGTTGAGGACCCTCTGATCCAGCTGACTGAAAAACTCCTGGCAGGGAAGAGCCAAAGTGGTGAAGATGATGGGCAGAGAAGCCACATGTGAGTCAGCTGCTGTTCGCTTTGACAATTGTGAACAATTCCTGCTTGTTCCCCTCCCCCCAGGGATAAACTATAAGCATCTATCATTATGAGTCAGAAGTTTTCACATCTGAAATTTGACTACTATTTTTTATACTTGAGCAAAAAAAATCTTTGCAGTTTTCACATTTGGTGGAGTATTTTGAAAGCCAATGGAAAAATCCTGAAACCCTGATTGGATATGATAGAGTTTTGCTTCCTCTTTGGTGAAGTCAGAAGAGCAGGAGAGAAGCCAGTAGTACTAAGCCTCTTAACTCCCCGTTTGTGGACCTTGGTGCATTCCGGGCCCTGGTGGTTCATTATGAGCCTTCCCACATCCCCCCATGTGCACACTTGACGGAACATACACACCGGATGGAATTGTGTCCTCAAATTCCTATGTTGAAGCCCTAACCCCAAATGTGATGGCAGTTGGAGAGGGGGCCTTAGCGGGATAATGAGTTTTAGATGAGGTCACAGGGGTCAGACCTTCATAGTGGGACAAATAGTTTTATTGTAGAAGACACCAGAGAGCTTGCCAACTTTCTCCCATGAGGACATGGAAAAGGCAGCCAGAAAGAAGATCCTCATCAGCACTCTACTGTTCCAACACTCTGATTTCATATTTCCAGTCTCTACAACTCTGAGAAATAAATCTGTCACATAAGACACCCAGTCTATGGTGTTTTGTTATGACAGTCTGAGCAGACTGATACATGTGTAAGGACACAGGTGACCAAGTCTCAGGGTCTCAGTGATTCCAAACAGAAGGTGCCACCTGACAGAGGTGTATAAACTGAGATGCTTTGAGCTTTATGGTAACAGACCTTGACCCTGAGTTCAGAAAGCTGCATCCCAAAGACATTGGTTCATCATTTCAGAGTGTGACTTAAATACATAGCCACTGACATTTCACGAAAAATGATCCAAAATACATGTTCTGAAAATGTCACTGGTATCCATATGACATTTCCTATATTACTAATGTTCATGTATTACATGTTCATTGTAATTTAAACAAGTAGGATAGACATAAAGATGTCCTCCCTCACAAGACTGGGACAAGTTTTATATCAGCTACTGGCCTTAAAGTCATCTCTACCATGGCTTTGCCACTCACCTCTAATAGTCTATTTTCTAGAGAATCTGTTTCAGGAGAATTTCTGAGCTAGATAAAGAAGGAGTAATTTGGAAAGCCTGAATTATCCTGACTCTTTGCTATCCCAGGGGTTTAAGAATGGTCTCAGAAGCCAGTTGTTATGGTTTGGATGAGAGGTGTCCCCAAAGCTCACATGTGAGACAGAGAAGTGATTGGGTTGTGAGAGTCTTAACCCAACCAGTGAATTAATCCCCTGATAGGGATTAACTGAGTGGTAACTGAAGTGGTAACTGAAGTGGAGGCGTGGGAATTGGGGGCGTGGCTTTGGGGTATATATTTGCATCTGGCAAGTGGAGACCCCTCTGCAGGGATCCTGATCACCAGGTGAGCTGCTTCCCTCTGCCACACTCTTCCACCATGATGTCCTGCCTCACCTGGAGACCTGAGAAATGGAGCCAGCCGTTTAGGGATTGAGGCCTCTGAAACCGTGAGCCCTAAAACTTTTCCCCCTCTAAAATTTTCTTTTAGTCAGAGTGGCAGCAAGGAAGCTGACTGAAACGCCACTGAATCAATTGCTCTTGAAGTCCTTTTTGCCTGGCATTTCTCGGGTCTCACATCTAAATGCCCCCATCTTCTTGATGCCCAGCCCTGCCCCCTGTGTTGGATGGGAGTGCTCTTTTGATATTCTCGTCCAAGATGGCCTGCCCATGCGCTGTGGTCAAACGCACCACGAGGGCAGACTCACAGTGTGTTTCCGCAGGAGCTCTTCTGGGTCCCCCTCCTCCTCCAGGCCCTCCTGGGCCACCCTTAGCACCTTCTCCAACTCTGCCCGCGACTCCTCGAATTTCTTCATCAAGCGGCTGTTGGTTTCTGCATGCTTCTTCCAGTCCCCGGTTTTCTTTACCATATTCTTGATGCAAAAAGATACAATCATCCCTTGGTATCCTTGGGGGATTGGTTCCAGGACCCCCAAAGATACCAAACCCACAGATGCTTGATTCTTTTACATAAAGCCTGGCAGTATTTACCTTGACACATTCTCCTGAAGGTGAGAAATCATTTCTCAATTACTTGAATATCTACTATGATGTAAATGCTTTGTAAATATTTACTGTATTGCATTGTTTAGGAAATAATAACAAGAAAAAGAGGCTGTACATGTTCAGCACAGATGGAATTTCCCCCCCAATTATTTTCAACTGATGGTTTAATCTGCAGATGTGGAATCCACAGCTGGGGAGAACTGACTGTAATCATAATGTGATGCTGCTTTCTCATTACTGACAGCATCATTTGGTCAGGTAGCATTATCTTTTTCTTCTTTCTCTTCTTCAAAAAACAGGAGGAAAATACTTAATTATAAGAATAATTAACTCATCAATATTAATGTTAGGGAAAGAAGAAATAAAATGCCTTCTAATACTGGAAGGTGAGGGATTTGGTGGAGAAGTGGAAATTACTTGTTCTCATTCTGTATTTTTGTGGGTTTATGACTCTACAGCAAGGAGAGCAGATTACCTGAAAAGCAACATGAACATCTGCAATCTGTCTTTGTAGCTTCGTTTGATCGAAATGCTTCAACACGTTGCTCAAGGTCACAAACTTTTGAACGGTTTGACTGCCTTTTTCAACGAGCCCCAAGGTTTTCTTACAACTTTCTTGACAAGCTAGCAGCTCCTACAAGAAAGGGAAAACCCACGAAAATATTAAATCCAGAGAGACTGAAAAATAAAGGAAGAAAAGGAAAAGGAAAGGAAAGAAGGGAGGGAGGGACAGAGGAAAGATTATAAATAACAAGAACAGCTTTATATAGCTCTGAGGCTTTTGATCAGCAATAAGTAACACCAAAAGCACAGAGGAACATTTCTTTCCAAAAGAACTCAAGTGTAAGCAATTACTGAAGTCAATGCTTTTCATAAAAGGCATTTAAATGTCACCAAGAGCTTTTGGAGATTTTTATATTTCACACACATCTTATTAACATTAAGAAAATGACAGAGCATCAAAATTGTTATTCATCCAACTGGTTTATTGAGAGAACAACCACAAAATTAATCTACATAATCAGGTTTTAATCAGACTAAATTAATTTAACATCAGTGAACAATCACTTTACTGAAATACTCAGATGTAGCAGATAATGTATTATTTGTATACCCTAAACTTATGACATTTGAATTTCTAAGGTTCACATGCTCTCAGCCTTGTTAATGAAATAGTGGACTGTAGATTCTAATTTTTAAAATAGGCAGCTGACAGGTAGGTCTGGGTGTCACACACTGCAGGATGAGCAGGGGTGACTGACTGACAGGCCTTGCTCTCTGGCTCCCAGCTGACATTGTAGCAATTTTGACAGTAGAGAGTTGAAATGACCCATCTAGGGAGGTAGAGTTACTTTTGCCTTGAATCCGCAACATATGAATTTCAACATCCTTAACTACATTGAAACAAATATATTTCAGACTTCTCATTTGGATACCATTTTTGGTCATCTAAATGCACATATTAAGAGTAGAACTTTTGTTGTTTGGTTTTGGCAAAAAAGAAAAGGAAATATTCTTTCCTTTTGAAGACTTAGGAGGTTTAAGGAATAGCTAGCATAAGTTAAAATTATGTCATGAGTATTGCTAAATCTTATCATTAATAATAACAAATAAAGATTGATTATGCAAAGGTTATTCAATGGCAATTTTAAGCAGTATGTAGGAAGTGGCACCATGTACCCAGTGAAAGAATCTTTATAATATGAGGAGATGTCATTAACATGGGGTTTGGTGATAATGATTATGGCTTCACTACAAATAGCAATAATAATGCTACTAATTACAGAACACACATTATCAAATATAATTATGTTTTTTTTCTTTAATACCCGGACATTTTAAAATAAGGCATTGTAATTTTCTGTATCAGACCTAAGATCTGAGGTATCTGGGTGACTCATTTTAGATCCTTTGCTCTTTCTAGGAAGTGAACTTGCCTCCTTCCAGAATCCATTTCAATTAATGTGTGGCAACCTTTCCTACATTAGTTTCACCTACATCTGATAGATGGGTTCATTTTTAATAAACCAACTAAGTCAGTCAACTAACTAAAACACTCAGGAGGCTACGCATGCAGACCTATTCACTAAAAATGAGACCAAAAAAAAATCAAGTATCACACCAAACACATTTTCAGAGTTTTATGGTTTGTGCAAACAGACTGATTCCCAGGGTCAAAGAAAAGATAATGTAAGATATAGATTATAAACACTTGTTAGAAATGGAATGAAATTATTTATTTTGAAATTATTTATTTTGTATATATACATATATTTGTATATATATTGGTATATATACATATATTTTGTAGATATACATATATTTAAATATATGTATAACTCCAAAAACTCAAGAGATGGAGAAACATACACTATTTTAAATGAAATTCACTATTTTGCCAGTAAGGTACCAGGTAATGACCAAAGATGTGCAGGAAACAGTACTAAATGACCCCTCCCCCCAAAAATGTCCATATAAAGATGAAAAACTATAAATATATATTTTCTACCCTATAAAAAGTACAAGGGAGTACAATTTATTTACACTAAACTTTTTGTGGACTTTGAGAAACCTAATTCCTAGGTTCACAGGTATAAAGATAGTACTAGAAAATTAAATACAAAGCAGAGAGGATAACAGAAGATCTTTTCATTGTGGGGGCCTGTTTTGTTTCAAGATGCAATAGTGGACTTGCTTCTACTTTGGAGACACTCCTTGTTTCAGAGAGACATTGTGAACTTTCATCATCATGCTTGGAGTTCAGAAGGCACAGCAAGATGAGCAAGGAGCAAATGCTCATAACTGCCTGCTGAGTATAGCCAACTTCAAAGAAGCCAGAGGCGAGCACTCAAAACACACTTGCTCAACTCAGGGAATTTCATTCAGAAGATTAGAGCCCAGCTCTGAGCCCGGACAGCTCCCAGCCCCTAGACTGACTGCCCCCTGCAAATAGGTCCAACCCCTCTACCAGCCTGCCTTTCATCTTTAGACAAAATATGCATTTCTGTTTTGGGTTACTAGTACTGTATTATTCTAAAAAAATGTTTTTTTCTTAACCAAACTTCTATTACAGTAAGCAGCACTGCAATCTTATTACACGTACTTTAAAATTATTATATTTTCCAAAATGGAATTTTCTTACCTGATGCTTTTGTTTAAAAAGGGCACTAGATTGTGCCTCGCGCTCAAGAACTGTTATAATTTCATTTATTTTCCCAAGTAAGTCATAGACAGATGTTATGTGCTTTTCTAATTCCTCCAGTGGAACTGACAGCTGCTGAGACTCATACAGAAGTGGGGAGTAGCACTCTTTGACCTTTAAAAATATAAAGACAAAAATCCTGTGAAAGGCCTTTAGATGTATTACATGGGCAGGGCAGTATGCATCACTCTCAGGAACATTTTATTTAATGACATGGTCATTTGGAATTTGTGAATTTCTCAAGACACATTTCTTATTGATATTTCCTCTATGAGGTTAAATTTTGGTGTCAGAAATCCATACTGCTGTACCACTGAGACAAATAAATGACTATGGGGTTTTCTCATGAAAATTCATCTAAGTCGTCCATCTGGATAGCACTTTTCCATCTAAACTGTGGTTGTTAGGGAAGCAGATGGCATCAGATTCCCCTTCATAAACCATGTGACTCATATTCACTTTGAAATCTGACCTGAGATCGTCACATGTTACTAAGTCACTTCGATGACCTGTGTCCTCTGGCTTTATTTTCAGAAACTCTCCTACTTGAACTCTGAGTCCAGACAAATTTAGGCACCTGCTAACTCTCTCTTCCCAGATACCCCTGCATTTTCCTACATCCCACCAATTTAATGACGGATACTCCCAGGCCAAGGGATCTCTGTTCAGGTCAAACTGGCCCAGCCCTCACCTGTCACTTGTCTTTAAAAACCGTGTTGCTAGTCTATACATCTGCATTACCTTCATGATGAGGCCATAAGATTCTGGCATTCAAGCGTTCTGTAGACTGTCTGCAACCCACCTTGATGTTGGACTCCAGGATCCACAGTTTTCCAGGAACTGCTCAACCTTTATATTTTACCTATGGTTGCCTCCAACTATCATCATCATTATTATTATAACTATGATTACAAGCAACTATTAATACTTTCAGACAAGAAAGGAAAATAAATTATTTATTATTAATTAGTAGATTATTCTTTGGTTTTCATAAAATACAAAGATGATAAGCTAGATATAATCAATAATATCCCAAAAATAATCCTCGAGGAAAGTGGATAGGAAAACATTTTGTTATAATCTTAAATACATAATCATATAAGCTGAAGTATTTTCATGTTCTAGAATACACTGCCTAAAGCATCCTTCCTCTTCTTCCTCTGAATCAAGACTGCTAAAACTTGAACTAAACCACAAGAACCTATGAGTGTGCAGAAAAGCAGTGAGCTTTATTGATTTTTCCTGGTGCAACAGAAAATCCATCAAGACGCTTCATCTGAACCAGCAACAGAAAAACATAAAGGCTTAGATGTGTCTAAAGGTACAATTTGCTCTCTCAAGTCTTGCCCTAAACTACACCTGGCTCAGGTTAAAATGTGTAAGCCCAGATGTGGCTGCTCCAGCAGCCAAATTACCAATCTGAAAATGTTGGCTTTGATTGATTTTATTTTTATTTATTTATTTTTTTTGTTTAAACTGGAGATCAAACCCAGGGCCTCATGCATGCCAGGCAAATGCTTTACCACTGAGCTAATCCCCAACCTAAAATGCAACTTTGAATTCTTCCTACAGCTTGGCAAATTTTGCTGGCAGCCAGTATTATTATTATTATTGTCTATTATCATTAAATTATAAATAATTCCAACTTGAATGTTGAATTAAATGAATTGAAAATCAACTTTATAATATGTACTAGACTGAAAAAGTTCTTTTTTCATGACTAAGGTTTTTCCTATTTCCACTTTTTCTTTCTTCCTCTTTTTTGTTAATTCTCTACTACTGATTTCGCTTAGTTTATTCTCTTTCTACTTTCTCTCTCTTACTTAATAGATAGGTCTATTTTCTTTTCTTTTGTTTTGCAATTCCTTATCATGAAATGTTCCTATTCATTTTATAATCATTCCTTTGTTTTACCATAAAATCACTCAGTCTAAGTAGATTTTGCAAACATGCTATCTTCCTAAAATTAAAGTTTACATAGATTAAAGACCCCAATGAAACTTCTAAAGCTTTTAAGGAAAATCCCCCAGTTAAGTAGGAAAGACCTGGCTACTCCTTATATCTATCTAGTCCCTGCACAGAAATGGCAGAAATGGAAATATCTTAAGCCACAGGGAGTTCTATGAATGAGGAGGGCAGAATTTCACTGCTTTGTGGTTATGTCAGCAGAAAAGAGCATAAGCAAGCTTAGAATGGGGGTATAGCAAATAAATCTCACCAAATTTTCATTAAAATATCTGCTTTCCTTCTCTTCCTCTTCCTCTTCCTCCTCCTCCTCTTTGTTTTATCACATTTATCTGTTTTTCAAAATACTTTCTACTAAATGTACACTAAAGTATAGCTATTGCACTTCTAAATTAACAATAGCTAAGAGGATAATTACTAAGAGATGATACTTGGTATCAGCATCATAGTTTTATTTTAAAAATTCATAACAAAGTTCCTAAATCAGAAATCCCAATAGAAAACAAAAGCAGGGTTGCTGACTGGGAGCGAGGGGACAGGAGGCAAGCTGAAAGTGGCTTTGGTGCCACTCTGCATGCTGTGCGTGGAGATGTTACTCTCGCACCTTGGTTAGTTGTTCTTTGAGTCTGGACATGGTTGCAAACATCTCGTTGGCTTCTTCTTGGGGGCTCTCTTTGGCAATAAGATGTGCTGTCTTTGTGATCATCTTGTACTGAGCATCCATCACAGGCACCCTCTGCTCAATATCCTGCATGAATCATTGAAACAGCTCAATTAACACATGACACATACCTTCTTAATTTCATGATTCTGCAGAAGGCAGAACAAAAATCAATATGCACTGTATGAAATTCTATATGCATAGTAAAATTTTGAGGATACAAGTCATTGCTTTCTTCATTATTAATATATAGGCAATATTATACAGATAAAAACTTTCCTTTCAAAGATATCATTGTTGCCATAAAGATTAGGGAAAGTAATCTTTATGCTTTCAATGAATATGTTAATGTAGTATAGAAATACTGCATCATGTAAATGTATATTAACAATGTGGGAAGTTCTGACTTTAAAATTTAAACTTATTTTTTTCTTAAAAAATTAAATATTGTCATTGCAGAAAATTTACAAATTAGAGATACTAGGACAATGAAATTTTAGGTTACATATAGTCTTCGCACACAATGATAGCCAAAGCCAAGATCTCATCATTACTTTATTAATGATTCTTTCTAGAGTGTGAGTATACCCATCTTTTTATTTTTACAATAATCAAGATGATGACACTGTGTTCTGCTTTACTCACTTAACAATATACTATAAAATATTTCCATGCTGTTAAATCAGGATATGTGAACCTATCAAAATGATGCCCAGGAGGAAAAGAGACAGCTTTGGTAATGATCTTGTAACCTTGCTGATCTTTATTTTCACAAAAGAATGGATTTTTCATTTTATGACCCAAAAACCCCTCACCTCCAAGTCTTGAATTAATAACTTGATATTAATAAAAGAGACTTCTAAGGGCTCAGAAAACTTCCTATGGGCTTCAGTGGTGAATCCAGAAAGGATAGTAACACAGTCTGTATATTCCTTCTTCATTCTGTCCATCTCATCTGCTCGAGCATACTGTGGAGAAAGGAGGGGGAGAGCATTTGAAAGCCATTAAGCTGTAACTTGAGAAACCCTCAACCTTCACTTTGACATATTCTCATATGCTCTTGGATTGTTATATGGTAAGAGCCTCTAATTTCTGATTCTTATTTTAGATAGGTTTGAAGTAAGTCCAATTACTTTGAAAGAAGAAAAGGAACCAGTATAGCAATGCAGAAGTATGACTTGAAAGTGAATCATTCCATACAAGTAGGCTCCATATGTTAACATAATCCTTAATCAAACTCTACACTGCTGTAACATTCCGCCATTACAAATGGAAAACAAGGAATAATCAACTCTAGCACATATTGGTTCTAAACACTTCTTTATTCTGCCTTAATAAGCCCATGCTATAAAATAAAATTGCCTCTAAACAGACTGCTTATCACCACATTTGCAAAACATACACGTTTGAAGTGGGAATAGATTTGAAACATACTTGCTTGACTTCCATAAACAACTCCCTCCACCGCCCATTGAGCAGTAGTAATTGCTGCTTAAGGTCACGGGAAACCATCTCATCACAAGTTTCAATTAGAAAATTGCCGGCCTCATTCATGGCAGTGTGCTGCTGAATCCAATGAGGCAAATTTCGAAAAAAATCCTAAACAACAAAGAACATATGCTATGGTAAACCATTAAAACCATTAATCAAATATTAGTAACAGATAGGAAAGTGACCAAACTATGAAATATCTGCATTCTAAAAAAAAAAAAAAAAAACTGCAATCTAAAGTTTGTGGATATTTTAAGATAAGCCTTAAATCTCTTTCAAAATACAGAATTTTTAATAAAATTTCAAATATGAACTAGATGCACTGAGTCTCTTTTTTAATTTTTAAATTGTTTTTGGAGATAGGGTTTTGCTATGTTATTCAGGCTGGCCCTGAATTTCTGGACTCCAGAGATCCTCCAATTATTTGGGACTATAGGTACATGCCATTTTTCCCAGCCCTTAGCATCTTGTATAAGAATAGCTCTCCTCTCTCTTTTGCTGAAAACATAACAGAACATGGTGATTCTTTTTTTATTTCCATTTGCAGTTGAATAAACAATCAATATCTGTGCCCATCAGAGATTTATGCATGGTATTCAAACTAGGAAACACCAGTGCCAGGGGCATTAAGAAGCATAATATATAACAGGGAAATAAACAATTTCTTAAATTTTTAAAATATATTTTGAACTGCTTTTTATTTTAAAATCTGAATATATTCCTATGTATATATACATATATAAAATATTAAGATAATTAACAATAATGGAGATCAACATCAAGTGAAACATTTATAAATTAAATATTTGGATCAAGAACATCATTAATACAATAACATCCTTTGAATCTTATTTATTGCCAAATGCGCTGCCTTAAGGAAATAAGAATGTTTCAAACTCATTTCAAATTAAATGCGTGTGTTCACACATGCACACACACATACATCACAGTAAAAACCAAGGAAAATTCAAACTCCATTTCATAAGCCATGTGTGGGAGGATTTTCTACATAAATAGATGAGAACATTTCTGTTTCTGGTGGTTACATTCTTTGGATCAAATTAACACATATGACATCTACTAGGGCACTGCTGGTCTGATCAGAAAAGCCAAGATCTGAATAGGTACATAGTTATTGCCTTTTGTAGACATACAAAAATATTTAATTCATATGAATGAAGAATGGTAAAACACTTAAAAACAATAGATTTACTTGTGCAAACAATTATATATTATCCAATTCTGGGTGGCAGGCAATAATTTATTCTTATTTATTTATTTACTTATTTATTTGAGACGGGATCTTATTATTTTGCTCAGGCTGTCCTTGAACTCCTGATTGTCCTGCCTCAGCCTCCTGAGTAGTTGGAATTTTTAGGCACATGCCACTATAACTGATAGCACTAATTCATCTTAATGTATGTACCATATTTCTTTATGTAAGCCCAGCATTTTAATCTTTTACATATAAATTGATTTTCCATTGAAAAATGCCATGCTTTCATTAAGAAACATATACATAAGCCAATCCATTGATATTTACATGTAAATGACATTCAAGTGAAATAGTAACTCCCACATGCACACACACACATACACACTTGTAACTGGTGAAAAAAGAAATCACTTCCATATAGACTGAAACCCTTGATTGAAGACTGATGAAATCCAGAATGGAATCTTTAAAGAGATAAAAATACGGTGGCCCAGCTGTTTGATTGGTGTGCACTACCTCACGGATTCAGTTCTATGTTATTCCACTTTGTTTTCAGCCTCTGTTAAATTAGGAAATACATCAAGGGCAGTACCCAAGACACTATCCTCCATGTACAGACCTGGCTGGGGGAACAGGGCTCTTCATTGCTCAGGGAATATGGCTGACCTTCCATTCATTTATTACTCTTCTGAATATAAAAGTCATATGTTGGATTAACCAGGTTGGGGACTGTTTTAACTGAACTTTAATTAGCTAGTATTTATTGGTCTAAAATAATTTACTCACCTGAAGGTGCAACGTTTCAGGCAAAGTGAGAATTCCTGAGTCATACTTGCAAATATATAACACCCCTTAGTGAACTATGCTCAAAATAATTGTCTCTCATAGCCTGGCATGGTGGGCCACGCCTGCATTCCAGCAACTTTTGAGGCTGATACAGGAGGATCAAAAGTTCAAGGTCATCCTGGGTAACTTAGTGAAACACTTATCTTAAAATAAAAAAAGGGCAGAGGAATCTAGCTTAGAGGTAGAGTATTCCTGGGTTCAATTTTTAGTACCATACATAGAAAGAAGATTTTTCCTTTTGTATGAGACAGTCTTACCTTCTTGGCAGTTTCTGACTGACTTAGCATTTTTTCAGCATCCTCTAGCCAGGCTTGAAGACTAGCCACCGTGTTGCCATAGCGATCCCAGTTAGAGATCACTTCCTCCAGCATGCTCCTCACACTGCGTACTTCAACTGAGAGATTCCTCCACTGAGCTGTGGTTTCATTCATGAATTTCATCACATTCTCAGCTTCTTCCACTGAAACAGATAAAACCAATTACAATTCTTATTTTGTATTTAAAATCCTTCATGATGTTTTTCCTATGCTCTTATACATTGATGTGCAATAGTATCAATCACAAATGCTAGAGGTCATTTCCAATTATTATGACATATGTATAACTTGAAAACAAATACATTTTACAAATTGTATCTTCACACTAACATAAGCTCTCATTTTGCTGATTGTGATATTCAATTATTCCATTATTTTGCTTTTAATCCTTAGAATTTAAAGTAGGATGAAAATTGCAACTTAGAAAAATGAATGCTTATTTTGCTTCTTAGTAGATGACTACATACACACCATACACACAACACAAGTATAATTGTGTGGGTTAGACACTGCGCAAAGTCAAGAAAACTGAATCTAATAATGTCTTCTCCGAGACAAAGGCATGGTCACGCAAAGACTTTTCCAGAGAAGAAAATTAATCTGATCCCATAGAAAACTATGGATTGTAAATGCTGATGCAGTCAATGCTGCAGCAAATTCTGCAGTGTGTTTTACCTGAACCATCTGCTTTGACGTACATCTCAGCTGTCTGTTTCAGGATCTGGTATGTCACTTCATATTGCTCAAAGAACTTGCTATTTTCTATGAAAGACTAGAAAAGGAGGAATGGGTGGTTAGAACAGAGGAAACATGGGGCTAGTGTAGAAATGCCAAGTCATTTTCTTCAATAGAGATATGTAAGTATTTTACCCAAATTTGCCAACCTCACTCTTCTTGAAGATATGAAATTAATTCTACTGCCACAAATGACATAAGGTTATTCTGAGCATATAAAATGGTTCTATGCTCTAACTCAGCACTAGATTGAGAAAATAAGCTATTTGTTTACCACCCAAGGATTTGCTCTTTGATAAGACACATGTTTCTCCAGAGAACCTGGATCTAACATTTAGAAAGCACTAAATTTGGAGGAACATTTTATGTGTCCCACTGAGTAGAAACTGCATGAGTCTGTTGTTCTTTGAATAGTAGTTCTGGTGACTGCTTTGAGAAACTTCAGATTATAAATACATGACAGCATGTACTTAAAATAAAAAGTGGAAAAACTTAAATGATCACTTATATCGTCTATGTTATTGATGGCTTCATATTTCAATTATCTAGAATAATAGTTACAAGATATAAGGTATCTATATCTATATGTAATTTACATATCTAATAGAGTCATGTGTCAGCAAATGGATACAATAAAACTGAGAACATGCAGAAAACATCTTAGGTCAATTTTACTATTGTTAATGTTATAAAATAACTCTTGTTTCAATGATTATCCTAATTCCTATAAAGTAGAAAGTTAATGCAGTTATCGTTAAAAACACATCCAAGTATCTTGAATTTCTTCTAATAGTTTAATGGATTCTCATCATTTAAATTCATTACAATTCTTGATAGGTGTCACCATCATTAAATGCAAAAATGAGTCTTCACAAACTAGCTGAAGTCCTGTGTTGTTTGCTGATGAATGCCTCTATGAGGATGCAAAAGACCAGTGTGCAGATGCGAAACTCATTGTACATGAATTGTACACAGACATCCCTAAATTTTTACCAATATTTTCCATGTTTCATGATAAAATTTTAAAATGTACAGAATTCATATATAATTTAAAACATAAAATGTAAGTATAAAAATTTAAAACATGTAATATACTATAGATCATTTTAGGTTTATCAAGCCTTTACTTATAAATTAACTAGTCTTCAGGAATAAAGGGAATAGAGAAAGCTGTGAATCACATGGAATGAGAAGTTCCATGATCACTATTTTATTCAATAACTGTAATAGGCTTTACAATTTTCTTTGAGAATTGTGTAAGACAATTTCTGGCTTATTCCTTATTTAGCCTTATTTTCTACTTCTACTTCCCACTTGAGACAAGAGTAATTCACTGGAATTTAAATTGTGAATAATTTAGCCAAACAAGCAAACCATGATTTTGTCAAAAACAAGCAAGCCATGATTTGATCAGAAATGGAAAACTAAATCTAATGTTCAAGACACTGTTGAACAAATTGAAGAAATAATTATATTTGACAAAGTTTAAGAAAATAGTGTTTAAGCTTGGTGAAAATTTCAAGAAAACAACTATTTTAAATGTCCAAAAAAATAATAAATAAAAAGGCAGGAAGGAAGAATCATGCCTACAGTAGGCAGGAAGACCTAAATACCTACATAGTCCAGAACAGATTACAAACTAACTGAAAATCACTATGGAAAAAGCTTATTTCCAGATTCATTTTTGGTCCAAGGGGAATATTTAAAGAATGCTAGAAATGTAGGAATTCATTAAAGTATTTTTGAACTTTCTTACTAAGAAAACTAGGTAATTAACTTTTGAAAGAAGGTAAACTTGTTATTTTAATTTTTTTATTGATCCATGTAATTTGGTTTCTTTTTGTCTGAATATGGAGCTTATATAAATTGTTTTATCTATTACAATCACTTTAGCAAGAGAACTAGTAAATTGCCTTTTTACTGTAAACTATCTGGTCATATCCATCAGGAAAATGCAAAATCAAGTATGAAGAATGAATATTTTATATAATAAAGGGAGGATTAGTTTACTTCTTTCAAAATTAGGCTGGAACTTAGATATAAAATTCAACAAATAAGCTATGTTAGGGGACTTTTAAAATTAATGGTACTTCAAGGAAAATAAGCTACCTCTTATGACACTAAATTAAAAATATTAGTAAGTGATCAAACATACTCTCACAAGATAAATATAGATACAATAAATAAAAAGCTCATCAATTGCATTCAAAGAAAGCTAGGCCAGATAATTTAAGATTTTTAAAATAAATTTTGAGAAGTGGTTTCATCAGGATTAGATTTACATTAATAAATTACAAATAATAAAACAAATATTCACATTTTTGATATTGCACCCACACGGACCACAATTCCAAGAGTTCTTCCTTTCTGTTACATGAAACATTGCAATGTTATTTTCTTCTACTGTGTGAAAGTTGAAGCATGTTTAATGAACATGGTCATTACCAACAATTTTGACAGCAAGGACCAAAATAGTTACCTTCAGATTATGTCACAGTATGTAAACATTTATCAATAGCACATGGCCAAACTTATCTATAGTGAGCATCTGTAAAGTATTTTCCAAGAATTTCTAAGCACTCAGCAGCCACGTTACCAGACCTATGAAGACCATTCTCTAATGACCTTAAAAAGTGTGATCTCTCTGTTTTCCCCATGATTAAGATTAACTGAGAATTCAGACTAAGGAAAAGATAGTTAGGGACCCTTTATAGCCTAAATATTATTATGATAGACACATAGCAACACATGGCTCATTACTATGCCTTATTTTAAGGAATCAAGGAAAGGACTACATTTAAGAAACTGACTTCATGATTTTATTGAAAAGCCTTGGTGATCTTTGAAAGGGCCTGTTCTAAAGAGAAGGACTTTCCCTAAAACTCCAGAAAGGTTGAGAGATCTATGGGGTGACATGTAAAATAGTATGCATCAGTCTTTGTTCCTCAGAAAAACTCCTGTGTTCTATTATCATTATCATCATTATTTTTATTACAAACTTAGGAAATTTCTAAAACTTCTGAGTTGGCATTCACAGTCATGAGTAACAGTAGCCAGACCACGATTCAGACACATCTCTCTGTGACCCATGAATGATGGCCGCGGTTCAACAATCTTCCTCTGAGCCCACACCTCGCCACCTAGCATGCACATAACAGTGCTGGCCAGGATACAGTTTGCAAGTGCAGAACACTGTCATGTCTGGACCAGTACGAAACAGAGCTGACATTGTGTGAACTGTGCTCTTCGGTTCACTAACGTGCAAGATACATCAATCTGGTTCTTTTCATTAACTTTTTTTTTCTCACAAATTATTTAGATAGTAATAGTCAGTAGTCTTGCAAAGGGGGAAGATTTGGATTTAAGTTCCAAATCTACATCTTACCAACTGTGCTGCGTGGAGCCCATGACTTGGCCTTCGAAGGACCCAGTCCCTCTGCCCTGCTTATTGAATACAAAGCAATTTGGAAAATACCCAGTCCAAAGGGCCATCAAGGAGACCAAAAATGAAACTCTCAATACCCAGTTATTAAAACTATTAAGCAAAAAATGACCTTTAAACCCTTTATGAAAAGGAAACATGAGCAATAAGTAGGTATTCTTCACTAGGGAATAAGAATATTAGGGAATGTTCCTTAAAACATTCTGTATATATAGGATAATTATCAAAGTTATAAATAATTGTGGAAGTTGCAAAGTAGCTTGCAATTAGCAGCTTAGTGAACTCTTTATGTAGTAGGCAGGATGTGCTGACTTTTTATCATTAATAACAATTCTCTATTTATATATCCTTTGAGAAGTTCAAAGAGAATTATTAATATCATTGTATTGGAACATAACCTGGTGAAATACTCCCATTAGGTATTTAAATCTGATTGGTTATTCTAAAATAACTAGAACAAAGAATGAATCCTGTATAATTAACTACCAGGCTCAGAATGCATCATTTGGTATGACTAAACCTGAAAATATAAAAGCATATCTATATTTAATATTTAAGAGACTAATAATTTCTTAAATTCAAAAATTAAAATTTTCATTACCTTCCAAAATAACTATAAATTAATAAAGAGACCTATTATAATAGATTTCACATTTTTTGATAAATGTTTCCTAGACAATTTTAGTTTGGAGAAAAAAATTTACTGTAAACCAGTTAAATCTTTTTGTTTCAAATACATGTTGCTCACACATCGCTTAGAAAATGAACTGAATATGTTGAAAAATAGATTATTGTTCTCAGATGTTTCTGTAAAGTCATAATTTCCAAAAGTATTCAAGCACAATGATTATTAATTCACTGCAACAGCTCAGGTTATGTTGGACTTATGTTTTAAAAGTCGATCAATTTAGCATTTGGAATTTGTGTTTAAACATAAATGGAAGAACAGAGGGCTGAGATACCTATTAATTATATTAGCAATCTGGGGCTGCAAATAAATTTGGGGGGCATGTTTAATGGACTAAGAGGAAATAAATTGCATTTACTAATATAATACACTAACTTCATGTAAATGAAACTGCTGGTTATAGAACAATCGAATTCTTTCATTAACACAAGGCTAGTATTTCAAGTAGATATAGGATTACCTCTACCAGTAGCCCAAAATATGAGATAATCTTTGAAAATTAAGTTGGTAGAGATGCATACAAAAATTTTTACTCTGTCTGGATGCACTCAGGACCAAGGAAGCTCAGGGAATGACCATTGAGACACACAGCCCTAATCCAAAAAAAAGTAGTTCCAGTGTGGACAACTGAAAATTGTTCTAAACTACTTCCAACTGGATTTTAGAAGACATGAAGATAATCTTCATGTATTGAAATTCAGTTTCAAAGGAACAATTGGGTTCCAATCTAAGGTTTGGGTAAGCAATCCAAAAACATTTTTAAGCAATAAAGCCCAGTCACAATGGCCCCATATGATTAATGCAGCAAACCTTCCTACAGCATGAAATTTTAAAGAACAAATTCCAGAGAATAAAAGTTTTGTATTTTAGATGATTTGTAAAGCTCATAACCTTAGATCTAATCCATTTAACACACTGACACTTTAAGTTTAAATTCAAAATTACGATAATAGTGTCAACTAAACTAGCAAGTGTTAAATGCTAACTGTATGGGTCCTCCGATTTCTCTGTTAAGGCAGACTTACGATGTAGTTTTGTAGAAGCAGCTCCACAGACTCTCGTCTCCCGTACTTGATGATCCAAGACTTTAGCTTTGACTCTGCAAGAACCAGTAGTGAGAGCAGACGATACTTTAATTCTAGAAATTCCATTTTCATTAAGTGTAGCTCTGATGTGGAGGAAACAAAGTGAAACCTAGAAATGAAACAGGGAGAGTTCACAGAATGTAACTAATAGTAACAGAACGATGCTTACTTAACCTGTTACATGGCAGCCTTAAATATCCGGCAGCCACAAGGTCTTCCAAACTCCATCTGAGCACTGTCTGGGGATTGAATTCCTTTTCTTGCTCTAGGTTTAAAGGCAAAATATTACTGATTGAAGCCTTTGAGTTAGTTCTCTCCCCTGCCAACACATCTCTCATCTGTTTCTTTTATAAGCTGTTTTTGCAATATTACATAATGTTCCTTACAGTACTGAGTAAAAATACAGCCTATGAAGAAACCATGCCTGTGATTTCCAGGCTGTGGGTACATCCAGGCTGAGTCTTTTCAGTTAATAATATATTAGAATGTTGGCATTCTTAGCATGTATAACCAGAGCCTACTTTTCATTTACCAAAAACAAGCATCTATTTAAAAAAAGAAACAAATGATTAATTAAAAAGAAAAGGAATGTAAAAAATCATCTACCTAGCATTTTTAAAGAAGACTTCTTTTTAAACCAGACAATTCTCTTACCTCTCGGCCATGTCCTCTAATTGATCAGGTGGCACTGGGATCCCGTTGACAGACCTGGTCCGATAGATTTCATGAAATGCTCTTTTGTGGGCATCTGTGTTTTGAAGCAGATCCTAAGATACAATTTTAAAAAAATAAAAAACCAGGAAACATGTTTCTAGGAGGCTGGGAAGCATAATTTTCAGCCTGCACGGATGACTCAATGTATTCCACAATCTGATCCTGCTGCCACATTCATATGCAGCCTGGTGCCTACCACAGGTTTTACCTTGAGCAGGAGCCTGGGGCTTGTGCACAAGACACCGTGCTAGAGCTGTGTCTAATAATTATGGCATCTTTTAAACACACATGACACTTAGACAGCAATGCATTCAGACATTTTAAAGGTACATGATCCAAAGGAAAATGTAATTATTGCTATAGACAATAATTGCAGTATTTTTCTCTTTCCTGGGATTTGGGATATATTAGTTTTTTAAAAGCTTAAAAGTAAGCACAACAGATTTAACCCTTTAATGGCAAGAAGTAAAAGTCTTTCTACTGTTTTTTTTAATCTTGAATGTGTGCAGGTTATTTTAAGTAAAATTTGCTTGCCATCTCAAGAAACTGAGCAGATTACAATATGTTTTGAAAATACTGTTTTGGTTCGAAAATGTTCAAGTGCAGGGGATATTCCATATCATTTATTTAGGTTAGTCTGAATCTTCCTTGGTTTGTCTGTGGCCATTGTTTTACCATCTATAAACTTATTTATAGAGAGGATCCATGTTTTTCACAACCCCTAGCCAATTTCTCACACAGACACAAGCTAAGAGTGAGGTGAAAAGAGTTTTATGTAGCATTTTCTATAGTATAGTTAGTTTCCCATTAGCAGAATAAATACTCAACCACATGTCACCAATTGAAAATTAAGACACATGAGCCCATCAAAATGACAACCTAAAATTAGTGTTGCGTCTCTCATATTAAGACTTTGTAGATCCACTGGAGAAAACAGATGCAAATATAACACAAACCTAACAACAATTGAGGGAAGAAACAAGTGAAGTCTTTATATTATAAACTGAAATGTTAAGGCCCGTATGTTTGTCCACCTAAGCGACATCTCAACATTATCAAAAACCTCAGGGTCAACCTATGATAAATTTTGCAATGATTGTATTTTGACGGAAGCCTGTAGATAACTATAAATGAATTCACGAGTCTTTGTGCCAGGTGGCGGGTCCTGGAGCAGCCACGACCTGACCCCAAGAGAACAGGAGTGACAGGCCCGTTCTCAGAACCTGAGGGTGAGCAGTCAGTCACTACTGCCTTTATCACACAGTGACACATTTCTGTGGTTTATGATCTTGGCTAATTTCCTCAAGTGACAGCAGCAAGGCAAACTTGGAGCCATCACCAAAGTTAGCTCTGATTTGCTCTACCTGACAATTTTTAATAGTGTGTGCACTACAAAAAGCCTTTACAAGATATCAAAACAAACAAAAACATCTTCACACATATGATAAAAGAACGTCTACGGTTGGCAGAATGTTACTACTTCCTTTGAAAGGCTCTTTCATTGTAAAACAACTCTACATGTTGAACAAACCATGTGATTTTAATTCACCCTGCTGAGTTCATAAGAAACAAGCAAAAAAAAAAAAAAAAGTCTCCCTTAGTAAATCATGACACCAAATGATCATACAGCTTGATGCCAAATGATCACACAGCTGTGGGCAAAATAAAAGTGAAAAATGAGATTGTTCTGGACAAGTAGCTACACACTACTGCATGAGATTGAGTCTTGGAAAATGAACAGGGTAAGACACTGAAACTATGATTTCCTCCTTGTGGCCAGAGCTTTTGACCAGTGTGAATGTGCTGCCCCAGCTGCCAGAAAATACAATAGGAGGGAAGCAAAAATCACCAAACACAGGAAACAAGTCACCATGAGTGACAGCCAGCAGAAACAGCCAATTGATGGCACTAGAGAAATGCCTGTCATTTAATACTTGACAAAAGTATGTAAGTTAGAGGGAAAATAATCTGGATAAAATGTTCTTAATTCTTATATTTTCTTATATTATTTAAGAGGGGGTTAAAAGATTAACTTTCAATTTTGTCAAATATATATCATCAAATTTCAAGAAAAAATACACTGTGCAACCAAAACTAATAACTTTCAAGACACTAGAAAGAAAACTATAGAATAAGAAAGAAAACCCAGTTAGCCAAAAAACAAAACCAGACAAGACCTCCTCCATCAACTTTTAAATAGCAAGAAAGTAGAAAAATAAGGAGGAGCAGGAGGGTAGGGGAAGAGAAGAGGAAGAAAACCACACGGGTAAATAGAAAGCAGACTAAGATGATAAAAACAAATTCAAGTACATACAGCACATCACTACTCAAAAATAAATATGAATGGGGTATAAACTTATAAGTTTAAAGGGAGAAATTGACAGTTTGAAGAAAGAATTAAAAATAGATCTTTTGCCTTTTGCAAAGAAATGCACATATCCATGATGATCATGGATAGCTTGAAATTAATAGAAAATTACGTGTCAGACAAGAAGTAACTGAAGGAAAGTTGGTATACATGTATTGACATCAGACAAAATAGATTTCAAACCAGAAATCATTAAAAGTAATTAATTTCTTAATAATGCGGCTTACAAATTACTGGAAGATACATTAATCCTGAACTTAACATACCTAGTAGGACTCAAAACACATAAAGCAAAAGCTAATAAAACTACAGGGTGGGGACAGAGCACCCCAGTGACTGAGATGGCCCTAAGGGAGCAGCGGGGCAGCAGGTTATGGGGTGAAAGAAGGAGAAGGAGGGGAAGGCTACCATGGAGCTTTTGGGGTTTATTCTGAGTAGATGGCAGCCTGGTGGGAGGGGGTCAGGAGCAGCGTGGCGAAATGATCTGTGGCGGGCAGAACCCGGGGCCCAGGGTTACACCACGTGCATCCAAAGATGGCGACTGGCAGAGAGCAAACGGCGTTCTGAATACTCATGGAGAAAGGCAGAATGCGTTTACAATTGGCTGTATTATAATCAGTTCAGCTGCCTAGCACGTGGACAGACATACTTTACATGTATGCTCGAGCGAGTGATCGCTTGACCTTTAACAGGATTGGATGGACATATCTGGTTACAATTGCTTATGCATGAGACTGCTTATATATTGAGGGTGTTATTGGAATAAACGGGAAGCTGTTTCATGAACTTCTAAAGAGTACGTGTCTTTTGTCCCGCTGGTCAGGCCGAAAGCTCAAGAAACGGCTTTCCGTAAGCGGAGCTGCTTGGAGCCGCTGGGCAAAGAAGCCGCGGTCTTTCGTAAGAGCAGCGCGAGCCTCTTGAAGCAGCCCGTAGGCAAGCAGCAGCGGCTTTCCGCAAGTGGTGGCCCGGACTGGGATCAGACGAGGATCGAACTGGAAATTGGTGAGCACTCAGGTATAAAAAAGAAAAACAAACAAACAAAAAAAAACAGTTTCACTAGCGTAATTAATGAGAAAGTTTCCCTATTTGAGGAAATGGTGGCCTTAAGGTTTTAACAGAAGAGTCCCCTACAGAGGGATTATTAACAGAAGATTCTCCTAGAGAGAGAATATATTGAAAGGCTGCCCCAAGAGACAGCGAAGGACGTCCCATAACAAATATGTGTAAATTAATGTTTGTGTTACCTTTTCTTGTTTGGTTTCTGTTTGTTGTTATAGCGTTGTGTACATTAGTTTGTTTTTGTCTGACTTCCAAAAAACCAAAATCTCAAAAACAGTTAAGAGAAGGGAAAAAGATATTAGAAACTGTAAAAAAAAAGAACAATCAAATCAAGCTTCTGAAAGAGAAAGTAGATGTTCAGACTCTGAGGAACAGGAGCAATCAGAGACAGAGCTGGAAGTTACCTCAGTGGCATTTAACCCCTACCGTGCCACGCCCTCCGGTGTATAATCCAGATCATCACTCTTTTTCAAGTTGTAAGGGCGCATGTAATTGCTGCACAGGGGAGGCCCCCAGACAGTGGGCTGATGTAGAATCTCGATCAGTGTTCCCAATACTCCCAGTATTTGAAGATCAAAACAATCAGAGAGATCATCAAATATTAGATATAGACCTCTGTGCCTCTGCCAGAGCAGTATTAACTCCAGAGATGGGAGTATAGCCAATACCAACTTCGGTTGTTGGCCCATTACATAAAGGAACAATGGGACTAGTTCTGGGGAAGAGTTCTTCTGCTTTAAAAGGATTAAATATTGTCCCTGGAGTTATAGACCCTGATTTTACAGGAGAAATAAAAATCCTTGTTTCTTCACCAAGAGGTGTAGCAATAATAGCTCAGGGTCATCGCATAGCATAATTGTTGGTCTTACCCAGTTGCTATGATCAATATCTAACAAAAAATATTATTGGGGGAAATAAAGGGTTAGGTTCTACTGGCCAAAATATGGTCATGTTAACATGGGGTTTAAAAGATAGGCCCATGACAAAGTTGGTGATAGAAGGCAAAAGTTTTGAGGGCTTAGATACTGGGGCTGACAAAAGTATTATCAAAATTACAGAATGGCCCAAAGCCTGGCCACTTCAGCAGGCAGATAAGACTTTAAGGGGATTGGGTATGGCTTCCAATCCTAACAAAAGTGCAGCCATATTAAAATGGAAGGTGGCTAACCAGGAGTTATTGCCCGACGTAATGCAGTTGCAGGCAATCCTCAATGGAATCTAAACATGCTGACAGGCCAAGGACCATATGAAGGGCAAGGTAATCAGATTAATTTCCACCCCAGTGTGTATCAACAAATTAACCCTCAACTTTTAATCTATCCTTATATGGATGATATTTTGCTAGCTCATAAGGAAAAATCTTAGAGCAATGTTATAATTCCTTACTAGAGTCACTTGAAAGATGGGGCTTACATATTGCCATTAATAAAGTACAAATGACAGACACCAAAAAGTTCCTGGGATCTATTATAAATCAAACTATGGTTAATCTCGCAAAAATTACTGTTCAGGTGGATGAACTTAGAACTTTAAATGATTTTCAAAAACTTTTGGGTGATATTAATTGGATTAGACCTTACCTTCATTTACCCACTTCAAGTTTGGGCCCCCTGTTTGATATTCTTAAAGGTGTTTCTGACCCTCTTTCTAAGCGAGTGCTTACCCCTAAGGCTCGAACAGCTCTCAAGCTTGTTGAAACAGCTATGGAAAAGGTTCATCTTGATCATATTGACCTAACTAAGCCTTTATCATTCATTGTCTTGGCCACAAATAAGTTACCCACAGGAGTGTTTTGGCAAAGGGTCCTATTCTATGGGTTCACATGAATTATGCCCCTAACAAGGTCTTAGCCTTATTTACTGAATCTGTGGCAGAATTAATCCTTAAGGCATTAAAAGTATCCCTTTCCACCTTTGGATCACATCCCTCAACTATCACTACTCCATATACTACTGATCAGATACAATATCTTATTAATAATTCAAATTCATGGGCTGTAGTCTTTACTAGTATTGCTGCTGTGTTTGACAATCATTTGCCATCTGATCCTCTTCTCCAATTTTGGAGTCAACATCCTATAATTTTTCCTAAAGTCACCCGAAAAGAACCTATTACAGGAGCTACCCTTTACTGATGGATCAAAAAATGGTATGGGTGCTATTACTATAGATAATGTTACAGAAGCATTGTTGTTTAATACTCTATCTGCACAACAAATGGAACTATGAGTAGCTATAGAAGTATTCAAAACCCACCATGAGTCTTTTAACCTATTCTCTGATAGCAAATACGTTGTTAATGCTGTTCAAAATTTAGAATTAACTGGTCTGATTTCCCTCACCTCCACTATTACTAAATATTTGCAAAGTTTACAAAAACTTATTTGGGACAGAAAAAATCCTTTTTTTATTGGGCATGTTCGGGCTCATACTGGCCTTCCAGGTCCTTTAAGTTTACACAATGAGTTAACAGACATGGCCACCAGAGACCCAAAAATCTTTAATACACTTGAAAATGCAAAAACTTTTCATTCCAAATTTCACGTAAATGCTTCCACTATACGCACACACTATAAAATTACTAAGGCAACAGCTCGAGACATAGTCAAGTCTTGTGCTAAATGTGTTACATTTATTCCTAATCCCTCGTTAGGAGTAAAACCAAAAGGGCTTCAGCCCAATCATATTTGGCAAATGGATGTAACTCATTATTCAGAATTTGGAAAACTACAATTCATTCATGTGTCTATTGATACCTTTTCAGGATTTATTATGGCCTCTGCACTTACTGGAGAAAAAAACCAAACATGTAATAACACACTGTTTGCACTCTTTCTCCATCCTAGGAGTTCCCAAACAAATTAAAACAGATAATGGTCCTGGATATACATCCCAGGCCTTTAAACAATTTTGTTCCACCTTTGGTATTCAACATGTCACAGGAATTCCCTATAATCCTACTGGACAAAGCATTGTTGAGCGTGCCCATTTAACGCTTAAAAACATGCTTTATAAACAAAAGGGGGAATAGGGGCATCATTCAGATCCCCAAAAGACAAACTGTCTGTTGTCTTGTTCATTTTAAATTTTTAAAATCTGGATTCTGAGGGTCGATCAGCTGCTGACCGTCATTAAGAGCCTAATAAAAAGCATCTACCTCAAGTGCTCTGGAAGGACATTCCATCAGGACAATGGAAAGGCCCAGATCCGGTATTAATCTGGACCCAAGGGTCTGTTTGTGTTTTCCCATAGGACGCACATTCACCGATTTGGGTGCCGGAGAGATTGGTCAAGGCCTCAACAGAGACCCAAAAACAGGAAGAAGATGAGGAGGCTTCTCCCGCTGATGGTGCTGGTGAATCCTTGCCAAATTAATGGAGGAGACTCACGTGAACTATGGGGGATAGAAGATGTAGACCTATCCTGTACCCCTTACCAACTCCTCTATTCTATATCCTCCTATTTTTACATTTGGCCACATTTCTGCAGTCCGCTGTTCTATGGGGAAAAGAATGGTTTAAGTTTTTGTCCAGGGGAGGTCTCTTGTGTGTTGTATCTGTCCTGTGCATATACAAAATGCATATACATCCGCGCAGAAAAACAGCCATTATTTGCCAAGCTCTCGTTGCAATTGATGCTGGCCCATCCCCCCAAGTCTGGTTTATTATGCTGGACCGATAGCCAATGACGGGTAAGATTCATGGGGTGCTCATACCAACCTAAGACAGGAAATAAGGGCTAGAGCCTCATTGTCCAATGACGGGTAAGGATGTTGCTCTGCTGTGGACAACCTAAGACAGGCACAGTCCCTTTTATAAACAGAAAGGGGGAGTTGTGGCGGACAGAACCCGGGGCCCAGGGTTACGCCACGTGCATCCAAAGATGGCGACTGGCAGAGAGCAAACCGCGTTCTGAATATGCATGGAGAAAGGCAGAACGCATTTACAATTGGCTGTATTATAATCAGTTCAGCTGCCTAGCATGTGGACAGATATACTTTGTATGTATGCTCGAGCGAGTGATCGCTTGACCTTTAACAGGATTGGATGGACATATCTGGTTACAATTGCTTATGCATGAGACTGCTTATATATTGAGGGTGTTATTGGAATAAACGGGAAGCTGCTTCATGAACTTCTAAAGAGTACGTGTCTTTTGTCCTGCTGGTCGGGCTGAAAGTGCGAGAAGCGGCTTTCCGTAAGTGGAGCTGCTTGGAGCCGCCGGGCAAAGAAGCTGCGGTCTTTGGTAAGAGTGGCACAAGCCGCTTGAAGCAGCCTGTTGGCAAGCAGCAGCGGCTTTCCGCAATGATCTGAGCTGCATTTTACAAGGATCGCAGTGGTCATTCTGCTGAAAGCTCCCTGTCCTGGAGGCATTTGCTCCCTTGCCCCTAAGAAAACACCTTTGCCATAGGCCCCTCCTTCTCACTGGCTGCTCCTTCAGACTCTTGCTGGGTCATCTCCCTTTGATCTCTTAGTATGGGCTTCCCAGGTGGCTCAGTCTTCCATTCTTTTCCTCTTCTCTGTCTACACTTCTGTGTTTGCTCTCCAATCCCATATCTTTAAATAAACCTCTATGTGTAAAGGACTACATTTTAATTTCCATTCTGTGCTTCTTTCCAGAGCTCCTGTTATTCCCTACTGCCTACCTCCACAGGTCAAGTTGCATGAGAAAAGGCCTCATCTTGCCCCACACTGAATACATGATCTTGCCTCCCAAACCTGTGTCAGTGTTCCCCCATCTCAGTTGATGGAAACTCCACTTTTTCATTTGCTTAGTCTGAAAAATCATAGGTTTATTTATGACTCTAGTTCCTTCACAGTCCATATTTGATGCTCAAAATATATTCCGAATCTCAGCACCTCTTGCCAGCTCCACAGTTACTGGCTTGGTTCGAAACACTCGACTTGGATTAGTGAAACAGTGTCCTGGCATCTGCCCTCCCTCCCTCACCTGTTCTATTCCCACACAGCATCTTGGGAAAACACTGCCATTTCTGTGGTAAGAAGATGGATGAGAAAGGATGGTTAGGACATGATGGGTAAAGCCAGTAGCGCCTAGTGGGGGTAAAGAAAGTGAGAAGATACAAAGAAACGAGATTGGGGAAGGAAACCGGGCATTAACTACAGGCCCAGGAAAGATTACAAGAAGAATTTTAAATGTATATGAAATTAAAACAATGAATTAGTTAAGCATTTTATTTTATTTTATTTTTCTAAGCTGGCCCAGCACTTGCCACCCTCCTGCCTCAGGTTCTGAATAACTGGGATTATGGGCATAGTGCCACCATGTCCAGTTAGGAAAAGTGTATTTTGACTGGCTTTATGCTAATATTTTTTGGACAATAGTCAAACAAATAAATTCATAGAAAGTCTGAATTAGCAATATTGACCCAATTAATTTTGTAAGCCCAAATTTGGGACTAGGACAGAAAAAAAATCCAATAGTTCTCGCCCCTGGGGAGTGAACATTAGAGTGCAGGAAATCCGTCAGTCGACAAGCAGGTGATTAAGACAGGTGACAGTCGAGATGATGGTACAAAATATCAAATAGGAGAGGGGGTTCGGGGAAGGTATAATCTCAAAAGAGGAGGTCAGGAAATGGTAAGAAAGGACCTCTCAGTGATGGTCAAGGCAGACAAGGAAGAAAACGGGAATATTGGTGGGAAGAGAATATTTCAGAGGGATGGAAAAGGCCAAGGCCTGAGGGTGGAATGTGTTTGCTTGGTTGGTGCCATTTTTCCAGTGAGGTTTCTCTAACTACCATGTTTAATATTGCAACAACACCCAGTTCTCTGTGCTTTTAACCTTCTAACCCAACTTTGTTACGTTTGTTATTTTTGTTTGTACTGGAAGCCTAGTTACACAAGGCTGGAGGTTTCTGTCTGTATTGCTGATGGGTAGTTCACAAATGCTTAGAGCACTATTTTCATATAGCAAGGGCTCATTGTATTTTTCTTGAAAAACCAGAAATGATTAGAAAAGTATAACCAGGGGTGTAGGAAGAAAACTAGAAACTGAATGAAGAATTTCATGGATGCAGGAATAACTATGTAAAATGCTTCTGACAGTTGACACAAGATAAGGGCAGAGAACTGGCTACTGTGAGGACCAGGACACATGCTAATCAGCTTGGCATGGGCCACAAAGCAAAGAAAAGCTGGATTGGGAATAGGTTCTAGAGAGAAAGGGAGAACAGGATTTTGAAACAAAATGAGAACATGGGCAATATTTTCAGAGTTCTTCAGTAAGAAAAAGTAAGATTGAATGGCAGTTGGAAAGGTAAATAGAGTTAAGAAAGTTACTTTTTAAGATGAGAGAAACAACATGCATTTGTAGGTGGATGGGAAAAATTCAACACACAGAGAGATTGAGGGGGAAAATAAGAAAGTGAAGAAGAATAGGAATTCTCCTCTGGAGGGAGGGGGAGGCTGGGATCAACGCACTCGTAGAAGGTTGTCCTGAGCTGGGCACACAGATGGTTCATCCATAGTAACAGGAGTGCAGACCGCGCATTCAGGCACAGATGCAAGTAGGTGGGCTGATGTGGTCGTGGGAGCTGCGGAAATTCTTTTCTGGTTGCTTCTATTTTCTCAGAGAAATAGGAAGCAATGTCAACAGCTCAGAGTGAGGATGGGGAGGAGGTGTGGAAGGCTTGGGGAGAGGAGGCATAAAATAGTTGTCCCAGAAATGGAGGAGTGAGTCGGGAAATGCCCGGTGAGAGCCAGCCAGCATTAGGGCCCAGCTGGGTTAGTCACTGTGCTGGGGGGAGGGTGCTGTTCTGCAGCCACAGACAGCTTCCCTTGTGTGGGATGAGCCAGGCAGAGGTGGGTTTGCGACAGCCAGCACTGTTTTTACCAGGACAGTAGGACAAAGTCAGACATGGACGAGGAACCGAGAAAGGCACAAAAGGTAACTTACTTGAACACTGAATTTAAGCAGGGCACAAAGGGAAGGAGTGAAATGAAGAGTGGGGTGCAGGAAAAGGCCACAGCAACAGTGGGTTTTAGAGCACAGAGGGTGACGACATGTGACAGGAGAGTGAGATGCTCCACAAAGTGACGGGGAGGTTTCGGTTATTGATGATGACCCCCGCAGGCTATGACCAAGGAGTCTGTGGCAAAGGTGGGACGCAGGACAGGACCAAGAGGAAGAAGAGGTCAAGGAGCCCTGGCCAGGATACTGGGAGGATCATCTGTGGTTTCCTAGAATCACTAAACATTATGGAACATCTAGAAAGGAGGCAGAGTTACCTTGGGTAGGGTTGATAACCATGGTAAGGATGGAGTCTGTGAGCCAGTCTCATGATTCCTGAAGATTTGAAAGCCTCACTTCGTTAAAGCAACATCGCTCCTAAAAACCTCACACTACACAAGCTAGAGTCAATAACCCCTTAATCTTAAAACAACTGGGATTATCAGCTGTGTTGCCTTGAGCAAGTCACTTAACCTTTCTCTGCCTACAGTTTACTCATCTGCATAAGACAATAATATTACCTATCTCAAATCTCTTATTATGGATTCAGCAAAAATTAAATATTTAGGACTAAAAACATGGTTCAATCCTCCCTAGTAGTTTGCTATGGTTATAGCTATTTTTCTAGATGAGATCCAGGGTATCTGGAAAACAGAAAAGGTAGTACGGGTACAATTTGCTTTGCAATATAAATATGTTCTGACAAAAATGTAAGTTAACTTTTTAAAAAAATACTAAAAAGAAAAAATTGGCAGAACCATTCACAAAGTGAACTCTTTGAAATATGCATGGTAGAAATGATCTGAATCCAATTTACAAACACTGCCTATGTATTAAAAGAGATGAAATTGTGTTATATTTTTTAAAAAGGTGTGAAGAGTGCAGAAAACCCAACATTCTAAATTGTTATAGAGTGTTTAAGTTTTCTTGACAAGACTAAGAATTATTTTTTCTGTATCTGGTGAGTTCCATAATGCTCTTTTCAAAAATTATTACATCTCTGATCAAGTATGGAGTAGATGCTTCAAATTGATGGACTGACTTAATGCTCTTGAGGGAACCTAGAATTTTAATTATCTCAGCAATGATTTACACATATCACCTTTAAAATTTATCTTATTCTAGGCTTCTAATAAATGCATTTTGAACAAATTAGAATTGATCTTGTAATTGAATATTTCATAGTATCATGACTGTGCTATTTTAAGTACCTGTGTTGTCCAGGCCTAGCAAAAGCTCCTGTCTCAATAAAATGGTGATTCAGAGAGTCACCTTGAACCTGGCCCTTGCTCCTGCCTGATTCTGGTTGCTTCCTATCTCTATTGCATGCCCCACTTTTCTCTTTTGTGTGTTCTATGTGTTAATCTCAGGTGACCGTCTTTTCTGGTTACCGTCCTTCTGGGTCTCCCTGCTTTACTTCTTTTCTGGTTAATGCACCTTGTTTACCTCACTGTGCTGGAGACATTCCTCGAGCTGCAGTCCTAGCAGTCTGTTCCTTCTTTTTCTGTCCCTCTCTCTGTGACTCTCTCTCTCTCTCTCTGAGATCCAGAATGGCTCAGAAAGGGCTTCAAATCCTACAGTCACTGAAGTGTACATGTAAGTGTGCACATCATCCAACTTAAAACTCTTCCCTGTCAGGGCTGATGTCACCTCTAATGGACCTCGAGTTGATACTCCCGTAAAACGTTACAATTATCTAGTAAACAGGGCAGTTGCATTGCTGGGCACTCCCTGTGGTAGAACACTGAGATCTAATGTGTAATGGACAAGCATACCAGTCTTTCTCAAACCTTCAGTTTGGAGCCATCACAAGTGCCAGGCCTTATCTGTCACCTGCACCCATTTGCCCCATACTGAATCTGGCAAAGGGCTGACCCTCAGTGTACATTTTGCTGAATTAACATTCAGATAATACACATAGTACACTTTATTTAAATTCTATGGTGGCTTCTTCTGTATCAAATATTCACATAAAATTGTTTCAAGTATTATGGGTTTCATATGAAGAGAAATTATTACATGTTCCATATGCTTAACTGCTAATTTATTAAGTGGTATTATTTGGGTATTAAGTGATATTATTTGGCACTTTTATCTACTTTTCATATACTAGGAGTCTCAAAATCGTCTAATGTTTTTATGCTTCTGAGAAGGCTTAATGTGGTTCAAACGCAGACAACTTGTGACTCTATCTCATCTGAGGCCTGAATTCGAATAGTGTTGGGGAAGCTGATATCCACACAGAAGAATGAAGATGGACCCTTATTTCGCTCCTTATAAAAGAATCAACTCAAAATGGATTAAATATTTAAACATAAGCATGGGGCACCATCCATGGCCTGCAAATAAAACCAGGCTTGGTTGAGCCATTAGACACGGACATCTGGCTCTCAGGGACTGACAATTGTGAAATATTCTTCCAGGCTGCCAGGAGTATGTGGTTTCTCTGCAGACTAGTTCACTGCTGGAGCTTGCAGGCCCTGGATGTGGAAATGACCAGCTAGAACAAAATGGCTTGCTTAACTCCACCCCATCCTGTTTCTCACAGAAGCAGCTCCTACCAGTATCCCTTTCATCTGTATCGATATAAATAAACTGAGCCTGAGCTCCTCCATTTCCTTAGAGCCAGTCCCTTATGGACGACTTGATTGATCAGGCCCCTGATTCAAAAGATAATTGCCTCCTGCCTTTCTTGATGATAAGTAAATTTCTTAGCTATTATTTCACAGGCAGTTCATCCCTTTGACAGGAACCCTTTTCCTCACCCATGTGGGACATGCAGTGAGACATAACTACTACTATTAGAAGAAAACTTCCTTATGAAAAGCTCCATGACTTTGAACTGGGCAATGAGTTCCTGGATATGACCCTCAAAAGACAGGCAGCAGAAGCAAAAGCAGACAAATGATCATGTCAATCTCAACATTTTCTGCAGAGCAAAGGAAATAAGAGAGTGAAGAGATAACCCACTCTTTGGAAGACAATATTTTCAAATCGTACTTTGCATAAGGGGCTAATACCTGAAATTTATAATGAACTTAACAATGACAACGAAACAAGTACTCCTTTTAAAATAGGGGGAAGAAAAGAAAAAGATAGGGAGGAAATTTCATCAAAACAGAAGACAGATTTTTGACTTTCCTATGTACATACATGAATGTAGCATAGTGCAATCTCATTATCATTTACATCCACGAGACACTAACTTAAAAAAATAAAACTATAAGTGAATAACAGAAAGATCAATAAGAGCAGCGAGAGGGAGGGGATCGGAGAGGGAGGAGGGGTAGGAAAGTGAAAATACTTGGGACTGAACTGGAGCAAATTGAATTCCATGCTTTTATAATGATGTCAAAATGAGTCCTTATGTTATGTACTAAAAAGAACCAAAAAAACATGGCGAAGGACCTATACTGACATCTCTCAAAAGAATACATATGAATGGCCAAAGTATACATGAAAAAATATGTTCAACTTCTTTAATCATAAAATAAATGTAAACTAAAGCCACAATGGGATGGATACCACTTCACACCTGTGTGATTGGCTTTTATATACATGAAGGATAACAAGTGTTGGTGAAGATGTGGAGAAAAGGGGAGCTTTCTTCACTGTGGATGGTAGAGGAAATTCACATAGTCATTTTGGAAAACTGTGTGGCATTTCCTCGTAAAACTAAAAAATGGACTACAATATAATCCAGCAATTCCATTACTGGGTAAACAGCATGCCAAAGAGACGTCTGCACTCCAGTGTTCACTGTGCACTACTTACAGTAACCAAGACGTGGAAACAATCTAAGTCTTATCAACAAATGAATGGATTTGCAAAATGCTGTGTATTTTCACAATGGAATACTGTTCAATCTTAAAATAAAACAAAGCAAATAAAGAAAAAAACTGAAATTGTCATTTTCCACAACCTGGATGAACCTAGAGGCCATCATGGTTAAGTGAAATAAGCCAGGCACAGAGAGACAAACACCGTATGATTTTGTATGACTGATCCCAATGACAGGTGGAATGTAAAAAAGTTGAACTCATAGAAGTACAGGGTAGAAGGGTGGCTACCGGATGCTGGGGATGGGGGACGTGGGTGGGGAAAGGGAGATGCTGGACAATGAGAACAAAGTTCTGGATAGGAGGAAGGGTTCTGGCGTTCTCTAGCATGGCCTGGTGACCACAGTTAACCGCCACGTATTATGCATTTCAGAATGGCTAAGAGAGCATTTTAAATTTTCTCAACAAAAATAAATGATAAATATCCCAGGTGATGAGTAGGCTAACCACACTGAGTTGATCATTCTAAAATGGTTAGAGATATTTGAACAGCACATTTTATTTATAATTGTATATGCAATTATTATATCAATTAAAAATTTTAAAAATGAAGAGAAAAAGAAGTGTCTGAAGGCACTGAGTGTAACTAAGGAAGGGCCAAGAGTCATGGAGGCAGGACCCCGAGTAGGGTCTACAGCTGATGCAAAGTCTGGCTGTTAGTCCTGTTGGATGAGCCAACCGGGGGTGGAGTCTGCTGTACTGAAAGGACCAAGAACTGAAATGGCATGACATTTCTGTGTTTCTACATTTCTAGCTCCAAAAATAAGGTCCCAAAGAGGCATGAAACCAAATCTGTCATGAATTTGCTTTATGATCTAGTCTAGAATAGATAATAGACTATTTCCTTGGGGGTAATTAAGTAATAACTGTATGTCCATATACACACAGATACACACGGATAGCAATAATTTGGTAGAAAATATATATGAACTAAAAATTGCCCTTATATAGTCAGGAATAGAAATTTCTACAGAATAGTTTGTTTTCCGTACATACAGAAAAACCTCACCACCATAACAGAGAGAATGGGGAACATAAGCTCAATTATACAATTGCAGGACTGCAATTATGAAAAATAGCATTTTAGTTAGACCTTTACTATCACAAAATGCAAAAAATAGAGTGGAACTTATACACAACTGAACATGCATTAGGCTGAAAATGTCCCAAATGACTAAGAGGCCATTCAATTCTAGCCCCACCACTTCCTAAGGCTCCCTCACCCCACCTTGTAGCACCGGGACCCAAGAATTTTTGCCTGGCCTCCTTTGAGAATGGAGTCAAGAGCCAATCACCCAAAAATTCATACTACCCATAACCTTATCCTTTAGAACATAACATACAGTCGCAGAAATAACAAAGAGAGCTGAAAACAGACCCTAGGCTAGTGGAAAATATCTTCAGAGTAAAGTCTACTGGAATTTTCATGAATAAGTGCAAGAAAGGAAAATGCAAATTTGAGAACTTTCAGGAAGAATGTGTCTGATGGGTGTCTCCAGGGCTCTACTCTGTGGCTTCTCACTAAACACACCTCTAGGCCTCACAGGACTCCCAGGCTGCAAAGTTTTATGACCAGAATTTTTACCTTGTGTTGCTCCAGTTTCCGTTGTATTGTGTTTGCTGTTTCCTCGTGGACTTGCTGAATGGTTATTTCCTCTCTTAGGGCCACCTCTGCCCTGTACAGCCAGGCCCCTATAGTGCCCAGAGGTGCGGGAAGAGATTTATCAAGCTGTATATGCCAATCGAAGAGCTAAAATTCCAAAAATCAGAAGAGTAAAATAAATATCTCCTATGTAGAAGACAATTCCTAAAAATGTCCCAAAATGATGTTAAAGTCTACAGAAGGTTTTAAGTTAATAGCAGGTTCCCTTAATAAATCTCTACTAAACAAACATCCTGAGTTTGAGATTTTGGGTAGGGGGAGGAAATTACAGTCACAAACAATTTTTGAGGAAACTTAAGATACATCTTAAACATGGAAGGATATTAATTATGAAGTGTAAGAGAGTTTCTTCTTGTGGCAATAGCATAAAGCACCCACTGATTCTCTTGTGACTTTTGCTGAAAGGGAAGGTATCAGGTTTGCCAACATGTTCAAAGATAGCAGTAATTATATACCAGCATATGAAAGTCCTGATTATCAGGATGAAAATCTCATTTAAACTTCCTAGAAAAATAAAAGCTATCTAGATAGCTTAAGACACAGATGTGAGGATTCTTTCTGGAACTCGACGATTTTCTAACCTTCTCTCCATTCCTCCGTTTTACTTAATTCTCATGCAGCATTTCCTAATATACTGTAATGCCAGGTAAGGTGGTTGTGGTACTTGGGAACTTCACTATTCTTTGATAGAGTTGATGGGCAAAAGGTAAATTATCCAAATAAATAGCATATGGTAAATTCAAGTCAAATATTTCTATAGGTAATAGAAGTGCTTTGAAATCTTGGTCTTGAAGCTTGCAGAACATTGCTATGAAAGATACAGAGCAGTAGGTTTTCCTTCAGTTACACAAGTGATCGGAGAAGAAGAAATGCTTTAATTCAAGCATGTAAGGTTGTATGTCAGCATCAACAATCATTAACTATTGATGAAAGGTGATTACAGAATGAGACGTGGTTGACTATCCACAGACTCTTTGACAAGATAAGCCACCTTTTCTAAACAACCCAGAACTAAGTTTCCTAAGGTGAGAAGTCATCCAGAAGTTCTTTCAGGATCTCAGTCTAGCAAGAGTCAACAGTTGGCATGTGTGGCAGGAAAATAGCTGCTGACCCAAGCGCTCCCCCTAGCGCACAGAAAAACCTGACAGGAGCAGAGGGGCCTCCCCAGCCTCAGGCAGAGGCAGCAGGGCCAGCTCAGACAGTGCTGGGTAGAAAAAGATGATGAAACATATTCTTGACGGAATTACAAACGCCCTGAGAAGATTAATCGTGGGGAAACTTACCCTGGAGGACACTCTGTCCCAGGATTGTTTTACCAAGGCTTGGTCAAGTGACAATTTACCGTCTCTGTGTAATGGTTGAATTAAATGTTCAATCTGTTTCCTTTTTATTTCATATTGAACTCTGAAGTGTTTAAATGACTAAAAGAGGAAAAACAGAGAAAAATAGGGCAATGAGTCAAAAAAAGCAAAAGCAAAGGAAACCACAGCTCCTAAACAGCTGTCCTTTCTGTGTGGGGAGCACTCGGTGTTTGCCGTTGATAATAATACCAAGGGCGTTGATGAAAGTGATTGCAGTGATCATTCGTTCTGTTCTCAGAGCTTGCCCCTGGCTGAATGCTTTCCACATACTGTGCTCACTGGGTCTCTCCATAACCCTACATCATAGACACGCATTATCATTATGAAGCCCAGAAGTGACTTGGCAAGGCCACGGAGCAGGGGTCAGACACCAGCCTAGATTTCTCGCTGCTAGTTCAGTAATTTGCATACCATTCTATTTTTGTCAGGGAAGAATAGTAAACAGGGGTATAGGCCAGTGTTTGATTTCAAGGTGCAAAACAATTTACAAGAAGAAACTGCATACATCAAAATAACAATGAATTAAAATATGTAAATTTGAGTTCAAATTAATCCAGATTAGCTGGACAAAGTGGTGCACACCTGTAATCCCAGTGGCTCTGGAGACTGAGGCAGGAGGATCATGAGTTCAAAGCCAGCCTCAGCAACTGAGTGAGGCCCTAAGCAACCTAGCGAGACCCTGTCTCTAAAGAAAATATGAAAAAGAGCTGGGGATGTAGCTCAGTGGTAAAGCACCCCTGGGTTCAATCCCCAGTACCAAAAAAAAAAAAAAAAAAAAAAAGCCTGGATTGGTAGATCTACTTTAGGGGATCTCATTTATATAACCATTCTTTAATTGTATGGTATTATAATATAATATGATATTATATTAGAATATCAAGTATGTCACAGAATAGTTAAAGCAAATTTATAATATTTAGGCTTAACCATATGTAAATATAAGAAGTATTTAAATTTGTACATTTTATATTAAATCATTGTATCCCAACATGTGACTCGAAGTCCAAATTATGAATTGAAAATGCCACTAAAATGTGCAATTATTTACAGAGCAGAATAATGACCCTAGAGGATCTAGTAGATTAACACATCTAAAAAAAAGAACTTCAAAATTATAAACAAATATGCAAATTCACAGGAAGAACACTGGGGGGAGATGGTGAATAAAAATTTTACCACAACTTAATATAATTTAAAAATGAACAGAGCTTTTTTGGGGGTGTAGTTCAGTGGGTTTGATTCCTAGCACCACAAAATGATAAAACAAATGAATAAACTCTATGAAAGCATATGCATGGAAAATATAGTATTTCTTGATATTAAAATAGAAAGAAAATGCTGATTACATAATACAGAGATGAAAGAAAAAATTTTCCCTGACTGCATAAAAGGGTATAATGATATGAGGAAAAATTTTCAGATTTCAGATGGTCACTACCCATTTTTAAACATGTAGTGATCATCTATGACTCAAAAGAAGTGCTGCTTTTTTGTATTTTTATATTTATCTAAGCATCTGCTTTCCTCTCATAAAATCATATCTGTACAATAGATACTTTTGTAACTTGGATTTTTTATATTTTATGCTAAAATTAAAACTCACTGATGGACTATGTAAGTATATTCAGCCTGTTTTTGGATATCTCTTCTCAACTAACTCAATCACTTTTTAATAGAGCTCATCCCCCCAAATTTTATTGTTTTAAAAGATTATATTGAGTTTCAAGGCAAAATAGTACATGGATAATAAACATTTATTTATTGTTCTGCCAAGTTCAATAAATATAATAATAATGGTATAATCCATTTAAATTTGTGCATATTTACTCGATTATATAAAATGACACACTAATGCCATAGATTAATCTTTTGTGGTCTGGCAAGTTGAAACTCTCATATCATTATACCCTTCTATGTAGCCAAAATGACTAAAATGTAATATAGAACAGACTACAGAATAAAATCCAAAATATATTATATTCAGTTTTTCCACTAAAATGAAGTGGTATTTTAAGAAGAAGGAAGATGGCAATGCTGCATAGAATAAATCACAACTTTTTAATGGGAAAAACCTGTTACAGACTTTGTATCTTGGAAGTGAAAATTGGAAGCAGAAATCCAATTAATGACAGTGTAATGAGACTGGGGAAAACAACTCTGACCCTGACTTCAGTGCAATAGTGTTGAACTGGTGTTGAAACTGATTCCCTTAATGGACCCACTCCAAATATTCATGTTGCAATCCCTTATTAAATTCAGCCAATCTTATTGTAATTTTCATTTGACTCAAGTCAGTTATTTATTCATTTATTTTGAGTGGGCTTTCATGTTATGTGACATCTGTAAAGCCATGAGTTCTATAAAACAATGACTCCATAGTATATTTCTGGGTTGCCTCTAAGACTCTGAGTCTAACCAGCAATGACACCTCATAGCTCCATAGGGAGGGTGGACACAATTCAATATAAAGATACCTATATAGGGAGAAATGTAATTATTACATTATGTACAAATTTAATTTATGTGCATATTATTTCCTTATTGTCTTTTCTCAATATATTTAGGAATATTATATAGATTATGTGACATGTACATCTCATCCATGAAAAGGTTTTGAAAAATTGAAATCTCTTTTCTGTATCTTACCTGATACTTATCCTGCAAATTTGATTCTGTCATCTGTGCCCTTGTCAAATCTCTTTCAAATTGTTCAATCCAAACTTTCATTTCCTTCAAAATGAGTCTGTCTTCTCTCTGGAAACCAGAAAACATCACAATTATATTAGTAACTGTGAATTTATTCAATTACTGGTTGAACCTAATATTTAATATATCCCAATTGTTTTTGAAATTTTTTCTTTCTCCTTTCCCTGTCCCTTCTGAAGTGTAAGAAGCAAAATTAGTTCTAGAAAAATATCTTAAATATCTTGTTAATATCCAAATTATCCAACTCCATTTTTCTCCTCAAGTATCACTAACCTAAGAAAGAAAATGTGATCCAAAGATTAAGTCCTACATCCAAAATTAATAAGTACAGCAATAGTTGGAGTGAAGATGTAGGCCTGTAGCTTGCTTCCCAACCCAAAACTACTGGTAACCCAGGGGACTATTCTGGATGGGATTAACTTTGACCAAATTCAAGGAGTGGCAGTCAGAATAATGCTGGATGAATTGCCTACATTGTTACTTCAAAACAATATTCAATATTATGACATAAGTAGATAGAAAACATATTTATCTTATTTAAATGTCATATTCCTAGATTGGTGCAGCACAGTTCATAGAAGAGATTTACCAAGTTATCTGCTGAATCAATACATCGAGCATTAATTTAAACATTTATTTCCACAAATAATAACAGGAGCCATTATAGCACTGATTTAGAAAAACATTCTAATTTTTCATCAATATTCCATATCTTATAAGAGTGCCAAACTAATTATAAACATTTAACCTGATTTTGGGCACTTGCAAATAACTTTTAACTATAATATCTTACTTGCTGCTCACATTCCTGTGACAGGTCTCCTCACAGGCAGTACAGGCACTATACAGGTAGGCCAAACTGGTACCAAATTCTGATTTGGCCATGCATTAGCTCTGTGACCTTGGTACATCTTTCTCTCTTTCTCTTATTTTTAACCTTTCGGTTATTGCATCATCATCTGTTCTCAGATGATGTTCTCAGATCATCCCACACCCTTCCCACACTTTTGGTGACAAATGGAGGTCATCTGTGTTATACATCCAAGGACAGAGACAGGCACACAGTGTTGGCATGATCCTTGACTTCTCTCATTCTCTGATCTTGCTACAGCAACTCTCGCCTGAACACATATTTTCCCATTTCCCCCCTTGATATTCTATGGAAAACTTTTCCTGACAAAGAAGTCTGGAGGCAAGAGGTCTCTACTCTACCAGTGGTTCTCAAACTTTATCATGTACTCCATCATCTAGAGGATCAGGGTTCAGGGTTATCTGAACCAGAAAGCACGTATACAGGCTTTCTGGTTCAGTAGATCTGAGCAAGGCCCAAGAATTTGTACCTCTAACAATTTTTCAGGTGAACCTGCGCATGCTGGTTCTACATACTTAGGGACCGCATACTGAGATCAACTCCCTATGGTCCTGGACCCTGAGGAACACCCAAATGCACGCCATTGTGTTTGTCTCCTTAATTATCTCCTTATCCCCCAATTATCAATTATTTATCACCTATGGATTTATCTCCAGTACCTAACGTAGTGTCTGGTCCTCCGGATCATACAACTTAGGATTATGTAATAATGATTAATTGATATCATAGTTTTGTGGGTTTTGTTGCGGGGGGTACTGGGGATTGAACTCAGAGGCACTTGACCACTGAGCCACATTCCCAGACCTATTTTTTATTTTATTTAGAGACAGGATTTCACTGAGTTGCTTAGAGCCTCGCCATTGCTGAGGCTGGCTTTGAACTCGTGATCCTCCTGTTTCAGCCTCCTGCAGTGCTGGGATTATGGGCATGTGCCACGGTACCTGGTGGATATCATAGTTATTATGAGAAAGAAGTAAAACTGCAGAGTTTCAGCTCTTCCTACCATTGCTCTTTCAAATGATCAAGTGATAGTCATCAGGGCTCATGTTTTATTATAGGTCAATTTTTGTGCCCAGAAAAACACTAACAATGCATTATTACAAGCTCAGAGGAACAAATAAATGCCCTTGGTTATCTCCCAAGTATCAGATGTCAATGGGACCACTCACTACACCTGTCCCCTAAAGTGTGCATGTGCAACTTTGCTGGCAGGCTTTTATCAAGCTCTGCATCCAAATTGCTCTTGGGACTGTTTGTTACCAATTGGAAATTACTTCACAAAGTCACGGGAGGATTATGTTCTTAGAATAACTTATTACAGTCCATAATTTAGCAAATGACTTTTTCTGGTGGTAGAAAAGTTATCAAGCAAATCGCAAAAGATATGAGAGATACTATTTATACATTCAACATTTTACTTTCTAAGAGGAAAATGAAGTCTGAAACAATATTTAAAGTCGCAGAAACAATTAGTCTTATGGATTTTCTTCAACTGGTAAGTTTAACTCACATTCGAAAGACCTGGATGTCTATTTGTGTGCAGATCATGTAAATTCAAAGAGCCAAACTGTTACCATTCTCTCCACTACCCTCTGTTTCTCTCTGTCTTCCCCTTCTCTCAGAGGCACAAAAATAACACAAACTTATGCTTCATGAAGCATGAAATAAGGTTAATTTAATATTTGACATGAAATTGGTACTTATGATTTTCTGCTCCAATGTTGGCATAAAGTCCACTGCACTGTTAGATGTTTAACCCCAGGCCCAAGTATAATATTAAAGAAAGTTGGAAAAGCTAATGTGTAGAATAAATATTCAATAACTTGGATATGAGCAAGAATTTAAAGTCATTTGGCCCACAAAAATTTTTAGCACCTATTATGTTATGAACGTTACTAAACTATGTAATTAATACTTAGCAAAAGAGATGTGGGGGATCTCAGACTGACAAGTGAAGTGATACTTACCTTTTTAAATTATTCCCCACTTAATAGTATAAGGCATAAAAGTAAACCTTTGTTTTTATTTTTCATATTACATTTCAAGAAATCAAACACAGCTAGTATAATTCTTTTTATTAGTGCTATTAAGTGTTAAAAATTAACACTATTAAGTGAAGTGCGGTCTCATAATTGAAAATTAGTGGAAAAGTTCGTGGAAGTGACTTAGTCTGTCACTAACATTTAATAACATATGCATGTTATTTGTTGTGTTAGAAAGAAAAGGAATTAACATTGACCAAAGTAGTAAAAGAAATGTATACGTAAGGACAATGCATGCAAAGGAATGGCCAACAGGCTACAGAATGTAGAATATTTAAAACAGGTCACTCATTGAAGGTTACTTAAATCTTACCTTAAAACTTTGGATAGAAATTGCAAAAGATGGGAAAACTGGAAGTATTTCCTAACAATATGAAAAAAAAATGATACATAGAAACATACTATAAATTAGGATCAAAAATTATACAGGAAACAAGAATAAAATTACTGGAGAAATATCTGTCTATAGATGGCTAGGTGATGATTTTAAGGGTATAATAACATTAGGATTTTTTTCAGAATGTCCAATAAGTCAATAAGTAGTTATTGGAAAATGGCATTACAAAAACTTGAAATAGCTATGTGGGGTAACACAAACAGTTCCAAATGTGTTTTGAAATAAAATTAAACACTTTAGGAGAACTACATAAATGTTTTCCTGTCGATACACCAGCAGCACACATGTCTTCCTCTGCGTCTCTCATGTAGTTGGCTGTGCTTTGGCTTCTAAGTGTAATCAGTGGTATCTGTTGCAGTGGAAGAAGGGTGTCCAAAAATAAATGAAAATTCACTGGGCCAGAAAATAAGCCAGCAGGCCTGTTTCATTTACTTATGACAAAGTACTAATAACCGAAGCAATACCTTTATGTTTCTTCAAAAGCTTTACTGGTTCAACTATGGCATGGTAATGCCCATTTGCAGGTAGAAAATCATAGTTAAAATGCATCTGTAAAATATCGGATTTGAATAGACACATAAAAGGTGATGCAAAAATCAAATGCATACAAAAAATGGAATCTTGGCAGGTATGCTTGTGTGCTAGGAGATTTGCTAAGTCCTGAGTAGGCAAATACTGAGTATTCTGAAGAGATGGCGTCAGCCACCTGATATACATGGTCTATAAAAATCTTAAAAATTCATTAAATACAATTAAAAGGCCATTAATGGCATTAACACATATAAGCCCTGCATCATTAGAAGAATTTTTGGAAACTGTGCAGAATATTGTTTTAGATGCTTGGGTCCTATATTACAAATACCACACAAAAGGGCAAAGCTTATAATCTATCTTCCTCAAAATCAATTTTTGAAATGACCCTAAAGAAGTCATATGGATTATTTTTGGGAAAGGATACAGGGGATTTTTTTTAAGGATCAAATCTTACTTTCTAGACAATGAAGTTAACCTCCTAATAATAAGACTCTAATGAAGTTTACCGAAGCTTGTGGCAGGAGTTTGTATGTTTCACATCTCTGGGGGTCTTTGCATTACGTTCCTATTCATGGGCATCTACCTGTGTTTCTCAGATGCTTCCAGTCATAAAATTTACCTATCTGAGATGACAAATGTCAGAGTAATTGGAAACAGGAAAAACTCAGAAAACAAATCAGATATAAATCCAACTGAGTAATACAAGGACTTTAGATATAGAAATCAAATAGAAATCTGATTTTCTTTGTGCTGGATGAGGTGTCTGTTTTCTTAGTTTCTTATTCATCCAGTAACATCCATATCCAATTATATTGTCAAAACTCAGACACCCCCAAATGACTCAAAGTGCTGACATATGCAGAGCCTTGGCTTTATAGCCTTTTGTGTACTTCTTAGAAATGTTTGCTTTACTAACTATGGATAAGTTACTCTGGTAGTCAGTGCCTGTGCCTGAATACTGGCAAGACACAAGAAGCATTTCCTAAAACCAGTTTTTAAGACACCAGCATGGCTCTATCAAACACCATAGTAACTTCATCCAGGAGGCATAGGAAACACCAGTTACCTATGTTTTCATTCTTTCATGAAGTCACTGATTTCTATTAGTATAATACTTGTTTCCACTTGACGATCCAGCCTTATGCTTCCCTGACCTTTCCTTCCTTAGGCCTGTTTCTAAGATTTTAGAAAACATATTTTAAAAGTTTTGTTTTTCTCTGCCTTCATTGTGATCTCAAACTGCTTCCAAACTCCAGCTGAGATCAGGGCAATACAGAAAGGTACATCTTGAAAATTCCATTTATTACTTTCCCTACAGTCATTTTGCTTTATGATTCATTATAAATTCAGCAGTAAATCCACCTTTTTATAGTTTAAAAGGAATAAAATGCAGTTTTAAAAATAGCAGGAGAAGGGCTATTTCCATAGTTGTTAGAAACCAGGAGACCAGTAGTCTACTTTCCTGGATGGAGGGCAATATGGGCAGTTTCCACAGGGAAATGCAGAAAACATTTTTAAAAAGAATTAAAATGTTTATGCCTTTTAGACTAGAAATTCTACTTCTAAAAACAAATCTTACAACAAAGTTTTATTTTAAGACTGTTCATAAAAGTGTTATTTATAATAACAAGAAGTTAGAAATTTCTAGCAGTTAAGTTTAGATAAATAAAATACACACAGATGATGACTTGCATAATTCTTCATAACGTTTACAGAAAAATAATTATAAAATTGAATGGATATTATTATTATATTTTTCTTAAAATATCATGAACCTACATATACAAGAAAAATGTTGGAAATTAACATCAACATGTTAATTTTTTTCCTTAGTGTAGGTTCTCTTTAGAAAGTCAAATAAAGATAATTTTCCCTTTTTTTCCAAATTTAGTTAAAAATAATTGTGATGCTGAACATACACCATTTGAGCAGAATGAAAAAAGTAAATTTTACTTAAACTATTGTAAGCTGAAAATTCTAACCACAGTGAATAATTTCAACTTTTAAAATTTTGCCTTACTTCCATATGCTTGCTGTAAATAGCTAACATTAAATCTCAAAGTCAAAATTAGATTTCATCAGATCAAAGAGACTCAAGACCTATGTGTACAAATGTGATAGAAGTAAAATTACTTCAGTCCTTAAATTACTAAAATTGAGTTCCCAACACTGCTATTTTTCCTTAGTTTAGCTCATCAGCATTGCATATCTAGTACTTATTATTATTATTACTATTATTATTATTATTATTATTATTATTATTAGATACCAGGGATAGAAATCAGGGACCCTTGGTCACCGAGCCATATCCCCAGTCATATTTTGTATTTTATTTAGAGACAGGGTCTCACTGAGTTGCTTAGCCTAGCACTTATTTTTAGTAATGCTCTCTCTACCAGGCAACATAGAAGTCAGCAAAATCTTTTCATTTAATCACCTTTTAATTCGGTGATATCTATTCTTTAATTGCTCTCATATTACAATGCATTCCAATTTACCTTTTTGAAAACAGTACCCATAAAAACCTAAGCCACTGTCACCGAGCACACTTGCAACACGTGAAAACAGATACTCACGTCGGTCTCTAGCCCATCACTGCCTGCGTTGTGGACATCAGGATAATGTTTCAGAAACTGGGCCACATAGGTCATAATTGACTTCTCATCTGGTTTATCCACATCAACATCTGGAAAAACCAAAATCAAACATGAATAAATTAATTAGCATTCATTGGAGTTTAATAATGCAAGTTTTAAAATCTAGCTATTGTACTAAGAAAACTGTCCTAAATGCAGAAAGAAATAGAATTATTATTTAGACATTTGGGGGAAGAAGGGAAACCAATTTAGTCTGGATGAAACATGTCAAGAATTTTACAACTCAAGATAATGTGTTTTAACAAACAGCTTTTAGAAAAGTAATACATGTTCCATTTACATAGTCTCATCAATAATTTAGCAGAGATCAAAGATTCTGTATGGTTATTCAGATATTCTGTCTGGTTAATAAAATACAAATAATATGTAAATTTTAGAATCGGGGAGAGCAGGAAGTATAAAATGTTTGCAGGTGTGATACTGCATGACTGCTTGAATGCCATTATACATGGCCAAATGCAGATAACCTCCTTGCCCCCATAAATTTTGCTTGAGAAGAATGGGATATGCCATATATCCAATTTCTTAGTCTTTTCACTATGAGGCATTCTTTCTAAATTACTAAACTTTGCTGTTGTGAATCGAGCTGTTATAAACATTGATGTGGCTACATCACTGTAGTACGCTGTTTTTAAGTCCTTTGGGTATAAACCAAGCAATGGGATAACTGGGTCAATTGGTGGTTCCATTCCATGTTTTCTGGGGAATCTCCATACTGCTTTCCAAATGGTTGCACCAATTTGCAGTCCCACCAACAATGTATTAGTGCATCTTTTCCCCACATCCTTGCCAACATTTATTGTTACTTGTATTCTTTTTTTTTTTTTTTTTTTTTTTTTTTTTTTTTTTTTTGCGGTACTGGGGATCGAACTCAGGGTCTTGTGCTTGCAAGGCAAGCACTCTACCAGCTGAGCTATCTCCCCAGCCCTCGTTACTTGTATTCTTGATGATTGCCATTCTGACTGGAGTGAGATGAAATCTCAGTGTAGTTTTAATTTGCATTTCTCTAATTGCTAGGGATGTTGAACATTTTTTCATATATTTGTTGATTGATCATATTTCTTCTTATGTGAAGTGTCTGTTTAGTTCCTTAGCCAATTTATTGATTGGGTTATTTGTTCATTGGTGTTAAAGCTTTTTGAGTTCTTCATATATCCCTCTTATATCTTAATGCTCTATCCGAGGCACAAAGATTGTCTCCCATTCTGTAGGCTCTCTATTCATATTGTAGATTATATCCTTTGCTGTGAAGAAGCTTTTCAGTTTGATACCATACCATTTATTGATTCTTGATTTGACTTCTTGCACTTTGGGTGTCTCATTGAGGAATTTGGTTCCTAAGCCAACATGACAGAAAGTTGAGCCTATTTTTTCAAGTAGGTGCAAGAGGGTCTCTGGTCTAATGCCTAAGTCTTTGTTCCACTTTGAGTTTAGGTTTGTGCAGGGTGAGAACTAGGGGTTAAATTTCATTCTACTACATGTGGATTTCCAGTTTTCCTAGAACCACTTGTTGAAGAGACTATCTTTTATCTAATGTATGTTTATGGTGTCTTCATCTAGTATGAGATAACTGTATTGTTGGTTTGTCTCTGGGTCTTCTGCTATGTTCCACTGGTCTTCATGTTTGCTTTTGTGCCAATACCATGCTGTTTTTGCTACAATAGCTCTGTAGTATAATTTAAGGTCTGATATTGTGATGCCTCTTGTTTCACTTTTCTTGCTAAGGTTTGCTTTGGCTATTCCAGGCTTCTCATTTTCTCAAATGAATTTCATGACTTCAACAGATGAATGGATAAAGAGAATGTGACATATAAACACAATGGAATATTATTCAGGCATAAAGAAGAATGAAATTATGGCATTTGCCAGTAAGTAGATGGAACTGGAGACTATCATGGTAAGTGAAATAAACCAGTCCCAAAAAACCAAAGGTCGAATGTCCTCTCTGATATGTTAATGCTAACATACAATAAGCAGGGTGGAGTGAAGAATAGAAGTCCATCGGATTAGACAAAGGGGAATGAAGGGAAGGGAGAGAGAATGGGAATAGGAAAGACAGTAGAATGAATTGGATGTAACTTTCCTATGTTCATATAGGCATACCCAACCAATGAAATTCCACATCATGAACTACCACAAGAATGGAATCCCAATTAGAATAAGTTATACTCCATGTATGTATGACATGTCAAAATACACTCTACTGTCATGTATATCTAATAAGAACAAATAAACATATTAGTCCCCAAAATGGAATGGTATGGCAGAACTCCTTGGATGGTTCACAGAGAAAAAATTTGGAACATTTACATATTAGTAATTTTATTATCATAAAATCTGAAAATTATGATTAACTCTGAAACATCTGACTGCCTTCCCCAGCTGCTTCATGTACTTCCTTCGTACTTTGTCTTTTGCTTGAAATGTTATTTCTTCCACCAAGTCATTCTTCCTACTCTATGGTGACCCTGTTCTCTTCCTGCCTGCTTTTCAGGAAATCTTCACTAATAGCAACCCCCACCCCTCTCCAACCCCTTTACTTCCTCTGGTCTACCACTTTGCCACATATACTTCTATTAAATTAAGACTTTTATTTTTTGCTGCAATAAATAAATAAACAAATAATTGAAAAGAACTGACATCTTAAAACTGAGCCTTCTAAAATTGAGTCTTTGTGTTCATGAATATAGAATGTCTCATTTATTTCTTTATATATAGAATATAGAATGTCTCATTTATTTCTTTTCATTTTTATTTATTTGATTTCTTTCATTGATGCTGTACTTATCCTTATGAGATCTTGTACGTATTTTGTTAGATATGTACTTTTTTTCCTTCATAGTAATATAAATGGTATTGCGTTTTAAGTTTCAAATTCCAATTAGCCATTGATGGTGTATAGGAAAGCAATCCACTTTTGTATATTACCCTTGTGTCCTGCAACCTCACTCTAAAATTTTCTACATAGGCATTTGTGTCATCTGTAAACAAAGATAATTTTATTTCTTCCTTAAAAATAAATAATAATATTTTGAATAATCAAGTACTCTTTGAAGGAGGCAGCCTGAAAAACCAATCAATCAATGTGGTTTCAAAGCTATAGATTTTTGCTATATAAAATTAGTATAAATTGGGCACTGAAATTTTGATGCTGAATATGGGGATAAGACTGAATAAAGAAAAAGTACCAAATGTTACAAACAAATCTTTAAAACATCCATTTAAAAGGCAATAACCATGATGACACTTTGAAGAGCAATGTATACACTCAAAACCAAAAAAATCTAAAGCCCACAATTAAAATATAAAACTAAACTAACAATGGACAAAGATTTCTTTTAATTTGGGATCTAATTCTAGAGACCATCAATATAGGACTTTAAAAAGAAACAAAGATAATATATCCTGGAATTTCTTAGATGACTTAAAGGTGATTTTAGAAATGAAAAGATCACTCATATTTGATACTGATGCTAAAGAGGTATGTGAAGAAGGAATAAAACTATTTCATGAAATGGGAAAAGGGAAAGAAAAGCAACATTTAATACATGATTTAACATTATATGTGCCTTTTAATATATATGTGCCTAACTTATAAAATAACTATTACAATAGCTATTGATCTATTTATTCTGTATCTCTAAAAGTTTATACATTCAAGTTGGCTAAATTACTTTGAAGAGGAAGATTCATTAGGAAAACAGAAGATCCACTTATACCTGGGATAACCTTGCATTTGGGGAACCTCAGTTTCTGATGACTGGTGGAAGTACTAAGACCTTCTATTCTAAGGGACATGAAAGGATGCTTTATACTCTCATCCTACACTAGGAAGAGCTATGACTCTCTTGCATCCTCTGCAGTTGATAGCTGGGCTGTGTGTGCAGTCTCTCCCTTGGCATTCTGTACAGAAACAAGATGTAGATTCCTTGACTACTTGAGTGGAATGTGGGGGTCCAAATAAGCACTCTGACATGGCCAGGGATCTCCATAGGGCCTTTCATCTCAGAGGAGATTCACCAAGGTTTCTATCACTTTCACTTGGAAATGCCTGGGCATCACTTTTGCTTTAGGGCTGGGAGAATTCATTCTGAAATCCAATCTTTTAGAAAAGTGTGTTTTCACTGTACATTAACATTTATGCATTCATTAATGGAAGTTTCCATAACTTCCTACACAAATGGGCAATTACATATGACATTTATGAAATTCATTTTGATAGTTATGGTTTGGGTGTGAGGTGTTTCCCCAAATGATCATGTGTGAGACAATGCAAGAAGGTTCAGAAAAGAAATGATTGGGTTGTAAGGTTTTAACTCCATCAGTGAATGAATCCCCTGATAGGGATTAACTGAGTGGTAACTGAAGCAGTAGGGTGTGGCTGGAGGAGGTGGGAATTGGGATGTGGCTTTGGGGTATAAATTTGTATCTGGCAAGTAGAGACTTCTCACCACGTGAGCTGTTTCCCTCTATCACACTATTCTACCATGATGGCCTGCCTCACCTTGAGCCCCAAAGAATGGAGACTTCTGTGTATGGATTGAGACCTCTGAAACCATGAGCCCCTAAATAAACCTACTCTCCTCTATGATTACTCTGGTTGGGACTTTTAGTCACAGCAGCAAAATTGCTGACTGAAACAGATACTTTGTTTCAATATTAAAAACAACTTACCACTTTATTAAAGTTTATCAGACCAGTCTTTTGAATGCTTGAAAAAGTTAACTCCATTTCTAGAAAGACTTAAAATTCACAATCTTACCAAAAATATGCAAAAGAATTGGAACGGAAAATATTAGTCAACCATTTGAATAGTTTGCTACTTTCACCAAAACATTGGATGGATACCATAATTTCTAAGTATCTAATAACTGACATTTTGAATATATGATCTTAGATTAGTAATAATCGATTTCTTACAGATTCTGTGGAATTAGAGTAATCATTGCTTCTGACACACCCTCATCCCTCATACACACACTTCGAACACCTTCATTTCACCCTTTCGTATGTTGAGTAAGCCCAGCTCACCTGCTGGTATGCCAATATCAAACAACTGTTGGAGGAATGGTATCATATTCTGTTTCCAAACATGGAGGCAAATATCTATCCAGAAGAAAATTAGTGCAGAAAGATATTATTTCTTGCTTTCTGTCCCCTAAAGAGCTTTAGAAGTCATGTAATTTGTGGGTTTAATACATACAAATACCCTATGGTGAGGTACATAACAGTCAGCAATTATTCAACGTACCTTCAGGATCTAGCAGTCTTGGAATGCCCAGTTGCGTTTCAGCAATAGTGAAAGCATCCTCCAGATTTTCTCTGTTAGATCTGCCTTTCACCTTCTCCAAGTCCACCAGCTCAGGTCGGATTGCATGGATAACAGAATGGAAGGCAACCCCACTTCTCCAACTTCGCCCAAAGTCTTTCACTTCTATTCCGATCTGCCTTAGTGTGGTAAACACAGAAACCAGTGTCACGTTCTGAATAAATACAAGTATTGTCTTCAAGATCTCACACAAAACCCAATGCTTGTCACCAATGATGCACTATATCAGTCAAATGTTTTTGAGTAAAATTCAGCAAAAGTTATTTTAGAAGGTAAGAAGAGTTTTTATGAGTTTTTTATGAGTTTTTGAGATTTTTTCAGTAATTGAGATCATCCCCTTAGAGCATATTTTACACTTATTTTTGAAAGAAAAATCAATTTAGAGGAAAATGTGTGACAAAATTTTAAAAAGAGAGAAAATCGTAAAAACACCAAAAGTGACAAGAATTAACCACTCTGTGTTTTTTGAAGAAACTCTATCCAACACATTTTTAATGATAAACAACACTATGTCATATAGCCCCAAGTTCTAACAGACTAAGATGATATGAATACGTCATATCCAACATACCAGAGTGTACCATGGCAAATGGATGTGATCATACATACAAAGTGGTCACAAAAGAGCCACAGTTCACACAATTGCAGATGATAACTCCAATTATCCCACCAATCAAATTACTTTAAAATTCTGTCTTGAGAGCAATGCTCTGTTGAAAAATCTTTTTTCTTTGGTGATGGATTTGATTAGTTCAAGGTCAGTTACAATTGAGAAAGTAGTTCAAGCTGGCAATACTACATTGTGATTGAAAACAGAAATGAGGCCAAATCATGAGCGATTTTTCTATATATAATTTACCAACTATAAGAGAAGTTCCAAAAAGAGTTGCAAGGATGATTTTGCACATGGGCAACACCCATGATTAAATGCAGGACCTTTCATTGTGACCACTTGGTTAGGGAATATTGATGGATAAAGTCTTCTAATAGAGTCTTTCAAAAATTAGTGACATTAACTTTAAAGTTGTTCCTAAATAAAACAAAACATCTCTGAGATTTTACCAGATCCTCAAAATTTCCATAAAAACTACTATAACATACTCCTTAAAAAGTTGGTAAGTGTCCTTAAATATTTATCTCAAGAAGCTTTAGATTCACTCTAAAACATATTTTACCCATGTTCATTAAGTTCACATAAAATATCTTGTGCTAAAAGTGGCATCATTGGACCCGATCATTGGTTTTACAAACAGATATTTTAAAAACAACTGTATGCAAGACTAAAATAATTATAATTCTTAATCTTCTCTTGGTTCTTTGGCAGTATGGATACAAATTCCTTGAGCAGACAACAGATATCCACACAGGTTGAAAAGTCTTTCCTTGTTATCTTTTCATTGGTGCATTACCTCTTCATCTTATTTTTCTACCTATATTTATCCTTTGCTCACATTTCATCTTTTAAAAATATTCCCGACTCCTTAAGCCACTTCAAATTAGTTTTTAACTTAATTAAACAGGGCACAAATAAATGATTGGCTAATAAATATTCACCATGTTATTTAATGTTTTCTTGAACTTGTTTATTGTTTTAGACACTTTCAAAAAGAAATATTTAAAATGCTTCCTTAAACGTTTCCTATCTTGGAATCATTAAAACGTTTCAGTGCATTTTTTTCCTGTTTTATTTGCTGAAATAAATAATATATGTGTTTATGTGTATATATGTGTGAAGACAAACACCATTTCTTATTAGATCAAAGTAGTAGTCAATATTTCTAAAATCTTCTAGTTTTAATATGAACTTCCCTTTTTAGAATCTTACAAACCCAAGGAAAGCTTGTGCATAACTTAAAGAAGTGATGAAATTCTCCAGTTTACAGGCAATTCTGGTCTCTGCTATATATCTACTTCAGGTTATTTTGAATGAATTTGCATGTTCATATCTTCATTTGTTTGATTATCTGATTTACTTCTGTGTTAAAACATAACTGTTCTTCTTAGTTAATAATAGGTATGGAAATGGTTTAACTTAATGCTTTTATTTCTGAGAACATGTACTAGCAGTCCATGAAATTGGCTAAAAAAAAAAAACAAAGAAAACAGAGGGCTTAATGATTTTATGTTACTAACACGGTTTTTGATTTATTTCTGAAATCTTTTAAAATTTTGTGTGAAGACAGTGACTGCACTTTGACCATCAATTGGGTGCTTTCTAAATATTTTCTCATTCCCCACTTTCCTATCATCTGTCCTGTGACAGTGATCCAGACCATGGAGTCCACACAAGATAACAATTTCAGGAGAGTTGTCATGAATATACTGAAATGGGTACAGATCCCAAAGTCTTCTGTCCATGTCAGGTAAAAGTTACTTGGAAAGGGTACACAGGGATAGTGTAAAAGACAGCCTGTATAACGATTATCAACAATTTGGGTGGCATAAAAGCTATTTGTTCTTACAGAATTTTCATGACAGAGTCACCTCCCTAAGCACTACAATTTACACAGCTACCTGAGAAATGGATTTTATCCTTGTATTGATGGGTGGACACCCCTCAGGTCCATGATACTGGACATTAAACAGATAAGGAAAATACAACTTTCACTGATGTCACAAACATTTTAGTTGCAGGAATAACTGAGCTGTCACCATATCCCTGTACATCTTAGAAACCCAACATTAAATTGAGTTTACTTCAAGCCACTATGTTATTAAATAAAAGTCAACTTATTTTTGATTAGTGTAATGCCATGTGGCACAATGGACAGCAGAATATCACACTGAATTATTACCAAGTTTAATTGCAATAGCATTGTGACAAACGTCAGCATGTGGTCATCAGTTTTCCACTTAGGCTATTGCTTGTCCCTGTCTAGTTAGGTTACGATAGATTAGTGAAGCCCAATGTGTTTATAAACAGATAGTGCACCAACAGTATGGAAAGGGTTTTTAATTTTCATTTCTACTACAGAGTCTAAAGAGCCACATAGATTTACTTTCAGAAATATTTTTGTCTCCTCTGAATCATAAGTATATACCCCAAATTAGAAAACAACTAACACATTTTAAAAGCTAAACAAAACTACATAAATCAGTAATACTAATTACATCTTCTCTATGTTTAGTTTTTTTTTCTCTCTCCTTATTTATGCCCTTCAAACATTTTAAAAATAGAACTCCCTATGTTTTAGCACCTCGGTATTTTATAAGTCCTTATTTACAACTGTTTTCCCAAAGTAGATAATCAGATTCATATTAGATTTAGTCACATGAAGCAAAATAGAAGGTAAGTTAATATTAAAGGTTGCTTAGGAAAATCAAACAATGCACAACTTTTATGTGAATAAGCTTGTCACTTACCTCATCAGACCACAAAATATTGCTATGATCAATGCACCCCATTGGAATCACTATAGGAAGATTCTTTTTGAGAGTAGTGATTTTCTATCTACCATCATCACAAAATGTATACCTGCATAAATTTGAATTTCAACTCATAAAGCTAGAGTTGACAAAGGAATCTACATTCTAGATATAAGAACAAAGGGTGAAGATTAAAGGATACAATTGCTAGAAAGTTTCAGGAAATAAAAACAAATACAATATTTTTTCAGAATGTGGATCTTTCTTAATTTTATTACTAAATAGAACTCAAGAGTCTTTTGAAGAGATCATCAAGTTTGAGCTTGTAATTTATTTGTGCAAAGATTATTTAATAGGAAAAGAAAACCTAAACAATGACATGATTAGAATTACCTCTCAGGTCACTAATCAAAAGTGAAGTACTAATCAGTTTAATCAATCAGGCCCAATCACATGAACAAAGAAGGAATTAATTTTATTAGAACATTTTCTTAGACTACTAGAGATGATCTCATGTTTACATTTTAATTTAAGGACAGCGAAACAAGAGCTAAGGCGAAGTCATTCATTCAAATGTCTTTCCAAATTTTGCAATCATTAAAAGATATAATAAGTGATAAATTGATAACTCACAGGGTTCAAATTCAAACAAACTCTTGGTACTTACTTGCCTGCTGTGTACTGAACCCACTTTAATAGCGCCTTCTTGGCGTTTCCTTGGATCTTGGTGGCCACCTTGCGCTTACTTGGTGGGCTGGCGGTCTCGGAGCTGACGATGCTGTCCACAGAGGAGGCACTGCTGGACAAAGACTGTAGCTGTGGCAGGTTGCTGGTTAACTCTTCAATCTGTGCACAAGTTCACAGACAGCAAAAACATAAGAATTATCTTTGGTCTTCTTTCCTCAGAGTATACTTTTCCCAATAAAAATGAGATATCTGACCCCTAACACCACCAATGAAATGTGAGCTCTTACAAGGCACAGTTGATGTTTTACTCCTTTTGGACTTCTCACTGTGCCCCTGTATCTTACAGTCCTAAATATTTGTCAAATGCATGAAATGCACTGATACACTGGTTTGGATGTGATCTGAGTATGTCCCCTGAGAATTCATATGTTGGAAGCATGGTACTCCATGTAGCAGTGTTGGCAGGTGCTGGCCCTTTAGGAGGCGGAGCCTACTGGGAGGTCATTGGGGGAGCTGCCCTAGGACCTTGGTTAGTTCTCATGAGAGTGTTGTTAGCCTGGCACCTTCTTGATCTCTCTGGCTTCCTATCTCACCATGTGATCTCTCCCTCTGGCACAAGATTCTGCCATGATGCCATCTGTCCTGATGTGATGCAGCCACATGCCCTCATCAGAGCTGGCCACCGCTTTTTGGTCTTTCAGTTTCCCAAAGTGTGAGTTAAGTAGTCTTCTTTATAAGTTACCCTGCCTCAGTTATTTTGTTGTAAAAATGGAAAATGACTGACACAATTAATAAAATAAAACCTAATTGTTAGAACAATTATTCTGCATGGAATGGAAGTTAATCTGCCCCTTTGCATTCAACAGGAACTTAGACCTACTCCCAGAGAAAAAAGAAAATTCCTGAACTCCTTCTATGCTTATATCCACCTCCGTTGAGATTGACCTACTTTTCAGAGTGGAGTATCTTGAGATGGAGGGTTTCAAGAGAGAAGAGGAAATTCTCTTGCAACCAGAATACCATGTATGTATAAAGGTAGCATATCTGCTAAGTTAAGGATCAGCCCAAAGCTATGGTGAAAGAGAACATTATTAAAACGTCTACCACTCTCTTCTTCCATGACATTACATCAACTAAAAAAGAAATGGTAGCACAATACCTGGAAATACAGAATGATGGTCCACATCAATCCAAGAACTATGGATGGTCGGCCATCAGCTATATCCATGGAGTTAATGTTAACCAGTTTAATCTGTTGAAAAAGAAAAACTGTTAGTAATGCACTAGAATATGATACCCCATTTAATTACACAATAATTAGACTGTATTAGACACCAGTAAGGTTTGGGGTCATGAGGTGGTACACAAGAGTAAGTAGGGTGAGCCGTGAAAACATACAAGCACATGGTTTCAGTGAGACTTTCTGGTGCCTTTGTTAGGTGCACAAAATGTCACAACCACTAAACAAATCTCAAAAACTTTTTTTTTTTTAAATTTAAAGTTGAAAAATAAAATATCATGCAAGGAATTATCAACAAAAATTGCCAAACAAAAAATGGTTATTCTTTGCATTTAGAGGTTGGCTGGAACTTAAAAGAAACCATGAAGAGTAGTTTAAGAAGATGCACTTACTTTTAATTGCTACCAAATAGCATGAAACTTATGTTCTCTTTTACCTATAAAAATCAGGAATTAAAAGTTCTAAAATTTGTACTAACCGGTGATCCTCTGTACATGGACTGACATGAAAAACAAAGGGAGAAGATGATATACACACATAAATAATCTTCCAAAATCAGCATTACTTGTTCAAAGGGAATAAAAGGTAGTAAATTTAGAGCATGAGTTTGAGAACACATTTCAGAGAACAAAGGAAAGCCAAGAAATAGTAAAATGGAGATCATTAGTATTTAGTTCTCTACTTTTGGGCAATGGTACTATAAAGCATTCTGGATAGATTCCAATCTGTCTACAAACATCCTTACTTATTAATTTTTATGCTTTCCCAATTATTAAAAATGTCGTTTCTTAAGTCCAAGAAAAATGAACTTCTATGTCCATCAATGTCTATAGCAGATAATCAACAACCTTTTAGCATCGTTTTCATAAACCCTAAACAAATTAGGAAAAACAAAGATAATGACATACCCCTCAGTCATGTAGCTCAAGAATTCTCAGCCAAGAATTCATGAGGTGTGTGATTAAAGTTTACAAGTTTATGAATTATTTATTGTTAAAAATGCTTATCATATATTCAACTGTAATACCTTGTGTCTAGTCAAATGTTAACTTTAGAAATATGATTCCTGTATTTATTTATTTTTAATTTCCTCAGGTTGTTCTGTGAAAATGGACCTTGTGAGAACAAGTCTTTAGTGGAAAGAGTCCTCAGAAAAATGTCTTTCATAGATTAAGTCTTTACGGTTTTCTATAAGATATTAACAAGAGGAAATTTGTTTTTCTATTCTAACCAATAAATATTTCTCAGAGTGAATTAAAGCATTCTTGTTATACAGCGGAAATGGAAGACTTAATATCCTGGAAGCCTCTAATATCCTGTTCAAGAAGGCTTTACTCTGCTTTCTATGAAAAACTAATACAGGGTGAGCAGGAAGAGGAGAATCCCTTCAATAGGAATGAGGTTAGAATGATTTGAAAACACTGTCCAATATTGTATAAGGAGCTAAGAGTATTTTTCGACCTGATCCTAGTTCCTGGAATCTGTCTAGGGCATGAAGTTTGCAAGACTCACTGAACTTTGTCCTAATTTATTGCATTGCCAACTTTTCATAACATAAGTTATTTAAGGGCCAGGATCTAAGTTTTCTTCAAGTTCTTATCTTGTAAAAAGTACTTAATTGTACATTTATGGAGTGAATAAATTAATTTAGTACATATAGACTGAAAGAAAGTAATGGAATAATTCCCTTTTCCAGAAGTATGTGGGCATCTGTTTATAAAGTTGGTTTTGGTATTGACGAGTAAGACATCCTAAATTCCCACAAAGCAGAAAGGGCCAAATCTGAGAGGATTGGTGAGGCCCTTTTGGAGGGAAATATGGAAGTATCTAACAAAATTACACACACACTTACTTTTTGACCTGGCAAACTCACTTTTAGAAAATACATGCCTCTAGTAATATGAAAGTACTTATGTACATATTTATTAATTGCATCACTGTGTTTGAAAAATATTAGAAACAACCTTAGTGCCCATTCACAAAAGAGTGGTTGAACAAACTATAGCATATCCAGGCAATAGTATACTATGCAGCTGTGAAAATGAATCGTGGAAATATTCATGAACCATTTTGGGGTGATTATCAAGATACACTCTAAATAAAAATGGGAAAATACACCAATGGAATTCTACTATTCATGTAGGAAAAGAGGGAACATGTGAAAACACATCTTATTTGTGAAATAAAAAAGTATATAAAGGGTGTCGTAAATAGAGGGGCTGATTAAGAGAGGTGAGAAATGGAGTTAGAGGTCAACGAATGAGAATGGAAGAGAGATGAGGAAAGAATTTTCACTACTGTGGTTTTTACTCTTAGAATCATGGTAATGTCTCACTTCCTAAAATTAAAAAAATAATTAAAGCGAACCAGGATATGTGTGTGGGGGGGTACAAGGTGGAATATAAGTAATAATGATTGAACATAAACTATTAGAAATTACTAATGCAAGCACACTGCAAGGGATGTGGAAGAATAGAACTAACTAAAGCACATTTGGAAAACAGTCTTTTGACTGGAGAGTGTAAGACTAAGGACAAAAAGAACTATACTGACTTCCAGTGAGTAAATCTGTTTCTCACAAGTATATGAATTGGCAATTCTGAAACTATTTTATGTCTATAGTAGGGTTAAAAGAATAAGCAAATATATTGTGGATGACAACCAGGTCTCTCGTTGTCAGAGAAAACAGAAACAAATAAGCATGTGAATCTACAATAAGCCTTATGGGCTGGAATCAGAGGTATCACTTTGAACTAGTGGTTTTATATATACACATACAAACACACACAGGAGAGGCCTTACATGTATATGTGTACATATATGTATGCATACATACTGAGAGAGAGGGCGGGGAAAGCAAAGATATGAGCATATTCAGAGGTGAGTAAACATATATATTTTGAGACCTGTCTGCTACGAAGACCCAGGAGTAACGACACCCCAGTTACAATGAGCAAAACCCTAGATCCAGGTTCTTAAACACCATCCACCAGTAACAGGAACAAACCCTCCTTAGAGAATGACACCAAGACGGCGGGGGGGGGGGGGGGGGGGGGGGGGGGGGGGGGGACAGAATCATCTGTAGTTACCAAAACATTTTAAGCACTTCTTTGTGCTTGAAGAAGCCAGCCAAAGGAAAAGCTGGAACAATTTGAGCAAGAAAATAATAATAACACTCTTTGATTATAAGATTGCATGGACAAATTTACATGAGTCCATGTTGAAAGAAATAAGGAGATGAATAAGTCAATAAATAGAATGGGGGAGGAAGAACATTGTTTTTCTTACAGAACAATTTCAATGAATGTAGATGGAATAAGGGAAATATAAAATTACCAGTAGGCAAAGAACACAGAGATATTTATTGAAGGATATTGATACAAAAATCACAAAAGTTAGAGGGGAAGTAGAGAATTACCAGTCTCAATTATCTCCTCTAAGGTATTCATCAACTGTAAGAGGAAAAAATAGTAATGTTACCATGGAAATCATGGCAGACACCACCTGCTATGATTTGCATGTGTCCTTCAAATTTCATGTGTTGGAAACTTGATCCTCAAGTTCATGTCAATGGCATTGGCGATGCAGCCTTTGGGAGGTGATTAGGATCAGATAAGCCATTAGCCTGGGACTGGTTGCCCTGATGGGGCCAATGGCTTTATAGGAAAAGGAAGCTGAGCTGACCCATGCTTTTCCAGGTTTCTGTCTTTGCCATGTTGTGATGCAGCAAGAAGGCCCTCACTAGATGCTGAACAGATACCTGCAGCGTGCTCTTGGCCTTCCCAGCCTGCAATACTGTGAGTTAAATAACTTCTGTTCTTTATAGTCTTGGCATTTCATTATATATCAAGTAATCAGGGTTTTATGTAACCAGCAATGGCATATCGGAATTCTGCACTCACTAATGTGATATGCTAGAAGAATACAATATTACTTCCTTAGCATTCCTGCCAACAGTGTATAACTTCAACCTAATCATGAGAAAATATACAAAGCCAAATTGAGACATTATGCAAAAATAACTGATCAGCGGTATCAAAATTATCAAAGGTCACGAAAGACCAAGAAAGAATTAGGACTCATCATTGAATAAAGAGATGACTAAATGCACTGTGTGATTCTGAATTGAGTCCTGGAGCAGAAATAAAGCAACAGGGGGAAACTGATGGAATTAGACTAATGTCTGTGCTTTAGTTACCATATCACACCGATTTTAGTTCCCTTATTTTGATTACAGTACTACGATTGCATACGTTTTTAACTTTAGAGCAATTTGAGTGAAGTGTAGATGCGAAACCCCTTTTTTGCAACTTTTCTATAAATCCAAAATTATTTTATAATAATATCATGTGTCCTTGCTGCATAGATAGCTGGCAGTTCTTAGAAATCACAGCTACTTCTAGAAACCTCGGTATGCCCAGCCTTCTTCCAAGTGTTCTGTATTATCGCTTACCTTTCTTCCTTCCAGAAACTTGAGGGCCGTGCCAATGTTTGCCACTGCATGGATTCGTTTCATACGGCGTCCTTGTTCACAAGGCTGGGAAAAGGAAAAGAACGGGGGGGGGGGGGGGGACGGGGAAAGGCACACATTAAAAAATTGTTTTAAAATCTAAATGGATTAAAAATATACTTGAGCTGGGCATGGTGGCACATGCCTGTAATCCCAGCAGCTCGGGAGGCTGAGGCAGGAAGATCACCAGTTCAAAGCCAGTCTCAGCAACAGCGAGGCACTAAGCAACTCAGTGAGACCCTGACTCTAAATAAAATACAAAATATGACTGGGGATGTGTCTCTGAGTTCTGTGCCCCTGAGTTCAATCCCAGGTACATACACACCCACACACACACACACACACACACACACACACACAAATATATACATACGTACATACACACACACACACATATACATGTACACACACACAAAGACAATTCATAAGCAACGGACATTATTCAGCTTCTTCAGTATGAGCAAATATGCGAAGGAGCACTATCCCACAGCACGCTAACACCTGCCTTATAAAGACATGTGTTCCCAGCTTCTCTGTGAATGCAGCTACCTTTGGGCTTCTGCATGACTGAGAGCAGAAATTCACGAAGTCCCATGCTGTCTACAGAGACTGGTGCCCCTAGAGGTCAGGAAACGTTTGCAGGAAAATTACTCTTGGTCACTCACTTTTTTTTTTTTTTAAACAGTCATGTACCTATGCAAAGATACTAACAGTATTAGTAACGTTTCTTCATTTGATTGACCAAAAACACATGAATTCAAGTTCAGGTGAAAAAACAGGATAGTATAAATGAAAATGTTATACACAAGATTGTGTTCAGGGACCTGGATACTCTGTCATCTGCCTTTAAGTTACCAAAATGTATTTGTGCTCTCTCTGAGTCACACCATTGATTTGGAAACTCAAAGTAATTTTAGTGAAGTCGATATTGTTGCCCTTCTTTACGTTCACAACAAACACCATCCTAACTAAGGTGAAGCAGTGTTTCTCTGGTTGCAAAGCTTGCAAAATAGTCCTCTCTGACACCCTATAGCTCTAGGTAATGTCCCATTGAAATTCAGAACGAAATATCTCTTAATATAAATGAACAGTGTGTTGGGTAATAATGTAAAGATGCAATTTAAAAGAAATATTTAAATAGAACATATACTTCTTAACATTTTTATTTATTCTTCACTGGAAACTCTCTTACACGTGGCATAGCTTTATCATTGGTCCATACACAACCCACTTATTTAGTTTGCTTAATTATCTTTTGCAACACACACACACACACAAAAACATTTATCTGCCAACTAAAACAAAACTAGGACCCACAATTCAGTATGAGAGCCTCATCCCTCCATATAACTACATGTCTCTTATCATCTTGTCTTTCTTTCCCCAGGACAACCACTGCATTAAACCCAGTCCAAAACTTTCCATTTTGTGTAGCTTCACTTCATTCTCATACGTTCATAATGGACCTTCATTTGATTTTAAACTATTACATAGATCGGTACTGTATTAATCCTTGGAAACTTGCTTTTCTATGTAACATTGTCTTGCTGAGATTCTTCTGTATTTCATGCATTTTGACAGCCATAAGGGGCCATTTATATGTTCTCCCTCTCGTGTGAACCTAGGTTATTCCAGGATATTATATTATACAGGTTATAATGATCTATGCTGTACTTACTGTCTTTTGTACAAGCACAGTTTTTCTTGGATGTATAATACCTAAGAGGAGAACTGCCAAGTCAGAGGGAGTGTAACTCTTATTTTTTGTGAGATAATTTCAAATTTTTCCAAAGTGGTTTCACTCTTTCTCATTCTTGTCAAACAACACTATTGATTCATACCCTCTTCAACACTTTATTTTGACAGATATCTAAAACAATAATTTTTACCATTCTATTCATTGAATAATACCACTGCACATCCCAGATGTTGAAACCAGAATTGAGGCTAGGCAATTAGTGTAGAATAGGGAATCTGATCAAATGGAAGAATGAAGGCCAGTCTGGGAAGTTGGAGACTACCCCTGGAAGATGGGAATGTGTCAGGGTCTCCAGTCCCTTTTGATCACCAAGGTTACCTCCCTAACTACCCTTCCCAAACTGTTGCAGGCAGGGAATTGCTAATTAATGTCCCCTGGGGCCCTACCTCAATCTCCCTTTGGCCCCTCCCCCTGCCATCTGCTTCTCACCTTTTTTGCCATGTTACCTGCAACTCCTGGGTCTAGTCACTTAGGCAGGAAGAAGAAAGATAAGGGATGGTGGGGAGAGAACAGAACAAAGGAGACCCTAATCTATAAAAGATGCAGGGTGCACTCACTTCTTGGGATTCTAGAACATCAGCGATGGCCTCCTTCTCCCTCTGGGGAGAAGTCTGTGTTACTACTTTTAAATAAAATCTGCTTAATATGCATATGCTTGCCTTGGCGGGCTTCTCTGATGTTATACTTTAATACCTGAAGAAGCAGAACTCAACACCAGTGAATGGGGTATCTATGTGACAACTACCTCAGCCATACACTCAGGTTTCATTTATTCTGTTTCTAGACTCCACTGTTTTTATCAGTGTGACCATCCTTGTGTCAATCATCACACCATCTAAAATGACACAGTATCATTTTAAGATCTGATATCTAGTAGGGCAAACTTTGCTTTTTTTCTTCAAATGTTTCCTTGCTAAGTGACGAACATGTAAATATCTATTGTGTTTTCTCATCTTACATTTGTGTCTATTTTTGTACAACTAACCTATCCTAAATACTACTAGTTTTTCTTACTACTAGGCTCCAAGCTCTTTGCACGCACCAACCATGTTTCATTCATCTATATTTCCCTTAGAAGGCATGAGGTAGTTCCTTATCCATAACAGAGACTACAGAAATGTTCTTTAAATGCACACCTGTAATCACAGTGAATCAGAGGCCAAGGGAAGAGGATCATAAGTTTGAGGCCAACCTCAGCAACTTATTGTGATCCTATCTCAAAATAAAAAATAAAAGGCTTGGGAACATAGCTCAGGGGTAGAGCACCCTGGGCTCAATCCCCAGCATTAAAAAAAAAAAAAAAAAAAAAAAAGTTCAGAAGACCATGCTAAACCCTATTGCAGAATTGATTTACTCAACATGAGTGGTTAATGACTAATAGTTCCCTGGTGAACATGAAGGAGCTTTTGATGCTCAAGATTTCCTAAAGGTGCCCATTGTTCACTCTTAAGTGGATTATTAGGCTTCTCTTGAGTGTGAGGTGTTAAGGCTTTCTAAAAACACTTCAGAGATCAACAAAATAGGAAAGCAAGAAATTTCTCCGTGATTCTTAATCTGTTCATATTGATTCTATGGCTTCTACATTTTGATAGAAATTGCTCACATTCTTAAAAATATCTTATGGACAAAATTAAAATTAAAGTCTGTAGATTATGTGTGAACAAAGGCATAATCATTAGTTCATTTAAAGAATAAATGCTCCACAATTCATAGTCCAGGGATGTAGAGAAATCTAAGAATAACAATTTTAAAATTTAAAATCCCCTAAGGTCTTCAATAAAATCATAGACAAGGGAGTCACAGGGGCTTCTTACAGGGTACAAAGATATTGAGATTCCACTCACCCTGAGATGGGGGCAGTGAAGAGGAGGCCAACCACTTTGTCCACTTTTTCTGGATGATCATGGTCAAAGCCAGAGGCCAGGGCTATGTGACTGTGAGGTTAACTACGATGTTCGCGGTAGTTCTGCCCCTGCGGTAGCTGTAGAGTTCCTGACCATTTTAACACTCCTGGGGACAAGGCACTTGCTCACATGCTCCCTTTATGGCCCCAAAAGATTGCCCAGAGTGCTCATTTCTTTACACGATGCTTCCTCTCTGTGTGCTCCTGAACCATCACGTACACATGTACAAAATTTAAATCAAAATCACCATTGCTAAAGCATTTTTATAACTTCAGAAAAAATTCAATGCATTTAATTCAAACTGTTGAAGGGTTAAATACATAAATTTTATGTTAAATACATAAATAGTAAAGACTATACTGGAAATTGCCCTAGTATGTCTCAGTTTCCCTAAGTGTTAACTAAGAATGCTGAGTTTCATTAAGAATCTAGCCTTAAGATTCCACAGTTATAACTATGTCCAAATATGTAGGGCATTTAAACAGAAGTAAAATTGTTCTGTTCAAAAATATACAATTTTTCTAAATAATCTAACTTGGCAATTAAATGTCCATCAAGATTTCTATAGACTGTTGGGCAAGTACAATGGCAGAATTATATTTGACAATATAATGACATATACTTGAATACTCCTGTCAAGGCTCCCTCAACCTTCAAATAAATAGCTTAATTGAGGAAGTTTGGAAGATGGCCAGTTTTATCACATAATCAAGGGAGTATTATTTCAGTCTAATGTTTCTGGTATCCTGATGCTTATTTGACTTATTGAGCTCATGAATATGTCTACGTAATAAATTGGCTGTTCATATATGTTCTGTATGGTTCATCTCAAAGTAGAGCTTGGGACAAGGACTTGGGTACATGTAGTTTATTGGTGAACTGTTTCCTGGTAACCGGGGTGAGGATGTGTGAAATGTAAGACCAGGAAGTGGGGAAAGTCAATATAAGGAGTGCTACTGGAAGTTACCTTTGTGAGTAACTGGAGCTTGACCCCGTTGGACAGCCCTCAGGGAATTTAATGAGACATGTGTAAAAAGTGTCCCTCATCAAAATTCAAAGCTGGGGAGCTGGGGAGATAGCTCAGTCGGTACAGTGCTTGCCTTGCAAGCACAAGGCCCTGGGTTCAATCCCCAGCACCCCCCAAAAAAAAAAAAAAAAAAAAAAGTAAAGAAAAATTCAAAGCTGGAGCATTTATTCCCAGACTCCTATCTCTGTTGGTTGAGGATCCTTTGGGACCATTAACTCTCCTATACTTCAGGGCTGCCTTGTCAACTTGTGGCTTTGATAAAAGCCCTCAGGCAGGAATCCAGACAGATACTACTAATGCTTGAGGTGAGATGCTGTCAAGTGTATGGGAAATGTTCACCACCGACATAACTGAAATCAAAGGGGAGCTGAGAGGAGACAAGTACACCAAATGTATCTGCTACTATGAGAATCCAATTAGATAAATAAATGGTTTACCCCCAAATCTTACTGATTTGTATTTTCAATAAATGTATCACAAAAATTATTTTGATGACTGACTCCCTATACAAAATTAACTGGAAAGTTATGTTCAGGCAAAAACACTCTTACAAACTTAAAAAAAAAACTTAATTATCCAAGCAATAATGATTGCCAAGATATGAGAGATTAAAAAAAAAAGTACTGCCAATTTCTGACTTTATGTCCAGTGTGATGTAGATCATTCTGAAGATTATTTCCTGAACTCCTTTTTCCAATAACGGTAAACTTAAATTTATAAATAATTTATGTTTATAAACTACTTACTGTTCTATCTGAAAAGCACATGCAAGAAAAAATAAATATTTTATTATTCAGTAATGTACTGAAAAATATACTTTATAGCTCACTGCCAATGTTGTTTTTCACTCTGTTGGTTCTGTAGCATATAAAAACAAATGACTCTGAACATGCTGTTCTTGTTGCAAGTGATTGATGATAGGGGAGGTTAACAAGAATATGAAAATGCCACATTACTTTCAAGCTCAGTTTCCAGCAAACAACTATATAAACACCTAAAGATGGACTAACAATCCTTCCCAATGAAAAGCAAACACTTAAGTGAGGAGGCTGTTAACTTGCAGCAAATCTTATAGGATACTGTGCAGATGCAATAGTTAGCCATGTCAGGTCACTGATCTGTTCTTTATTCCTACTTCTCAAGTTGCTATTACTAATATGTTTTCAGTCCATTAGGAACTTACAAGAACAAAGAGGTTTATTCCTTGTTCCTAGAAGTGGCCAGTAGATTTGAGTTTCTAGTATATTGCCGTTTACAAAAGAAAACTTCCTTTTATTTGGTCAGTACCCTTTACTCTTCCAACCCCTCAATCCCCAAATTACAAATAAAACTAATTGATACCTTTGGTTAAAAAAAAAAAAATCTTACCAGTTTCTGACCAGACAGGACCTCTAGGAGAGCAAGCAGTTTGACTCCATCTTTCATGTCTTCAAAAAGATCATCCACTACCATGGGAGGCTTCCGCTGCAAAATCAAAATGCTGCTCATGGTGAAATTCGTAGGAGAAAAAAAAACTATATTTTCATAGTGCATCATTGCCTCACATAATAGTTGGTTCATTTTGACATAATCACACATGCATGGAATGTAACTTGTCCCACTTCAGTCCCCAGTACCTTCTTCTTCCCTCCCCTTCTTTCCCACCTCCATCCCGCCCCCCTCCTCTACTGGCCTTCCCCCATCTATTTATTCATTTTTGTACTGGGGATTAAACCCAGGGGTGCTTTATACCCCCAGATCTTCTTCTTCTTCTTCTTTTTTTTTTTTTTTTTTTGAGACTCACTAAGTTGCCCAATCTGACCTCAGACTTGTGATCCTCCTGCTTTATGTTCCTGAGTCACTGAGATTACAGGCATGCACCACTGTGCTTGGCTATTTATTATTTTTATAAATTGCTATTTCATAGTATACCTAATGGTGGAATTTTCCAAGGTACACTGAGCATAGTTTGGTCATCTCATTCCACAATTCCTTTCCTTTCCTGTCCTCCCCGTCCTTAAGCCCCCTCCTCCACTCCACTGATCTCCCTTCCATTTTCATGGTTTACCACATTTTTGCCTCCTTATGTTTCCCTAGCTTCCAGATATGAGAGAAAATATTTGACCCTTGACTTTCTGAGTCTGACTTAGAAATCTTCTCCCATTTCATGTGTTTACCCACAAATGATACCATTTCATTTTTCTTTATGGTAAAACTCCATTGCTATGGTTTAGGTATGAGCTGTCCTCCAAAAACTGATGTGTGAGATAGTACAAGGACATTGAAGGTGAAAGGGCTAGATTATGAGAGTTGTAGAATAATCTGTGGATTAGTCCACTGATATGGATTAATCAGGAGGTAGCTTTAGGTAAATAAGGTGTAGATGGAGGAGGTGGGTCAATGGGGGCATGCCTTTGGGGTATATATTTTGTCCCCAGTGAGCAGAGATCTCTTTACCTCCTTGTTGCATGTCCTGAGCTGCTCTCCTTCACCCTGCCCTTCTGCCATGATGTTCTGTTTCACTATGGGCTTAGAGCTATGGAGTTGGCCATCTTTAGACTGAGACATTGGAAATCATGAGCCAAAATGAACTTCTCCCCCTTTACATTGTTCTTGTCAGGTCTTTTGGTCACAGCAATAACAACAACAGCACAAAAAAGTGGACTAAAACAGTCATTGTGTATATATACCATTTTCTTTATCCATTCATCTGTTGATGGGTGTCTGGACTGGTTCCATAACTTGGCTATTGTGAATTGTGGTACTATAAATATTGATGTGCCTGCATTCCTATAGTATGCTGATTTTAGTTCCCAAGTATAAATACCAAGGAGTGGGATAACTGGGTCATATGGTGGTTCCATTCCTGCTCTTTTGAGGGATGTGTGGGAGACATTTCTATAAGCCTTAATTCCTTTTTTCCCCTCTTTCTTTTTGAACTATACCAGGCCCTTTAATTTTTTATTTTGAATATAATTACCAATTACCTTTTAATAACTGCAAGAAGAAAAGCAATCCAGTGGAGATAAAACTCAACATTCAAAAACCTCAAGATTTAATGCTTGGGCTTTAATATGTATACTGACAGTTTTGTAGAAAAAGATATTTTACAGGATGGGAAGGTGTGAGATAAGGGAAAGAAATGCAGTCACCATCAGCCTATAAGGTAAGAGAGAGATTAAAGCAGGACCTGAAGGCACAGCAGGAGGGACCCTAGACCAACTGGACCAACCTCATCCATCTTACTGGGGTTTAACAAGATGAAGCCCTTGTGTAGGACATTCCCACCAAGGCAACTCTTAGCTCAGTGACCTGCTGTGACAGTGCTCATTGATCCTCCTGTGGTAAGGAAGTTGGCTCTGGTCTCTTTCACAGCCTGACACATCTAGCAAACCTTCTCCTGGAAGCACTGAACCCAAAGGAGCATAAGCACAAAAGTACAGCTGATCAGAGCAAACCCTTCACCTCTGCTGGAGAAACGAGCCAATGCTACGTTCAATTCATGAGGGTCTTTCATATTTTTAAGAATGTCATTCAAATGGAGCTGGAGCCATGGAGTTCATGGAACCATGAATTAGGGCCTATCCTGGCTCAGAAGAAGCCAAAAAGTGGTGATGCTAAGGTTGGTGGTCAGTAGGAGGGGCTCTCAGACATCTCACAGAACTGGAACACTTTTCATTCGTCATCTGAGTTCAGGCTCCATCATTTTCTGATTCTTGCTAAATCTTGTCACAGACCTTAATGTTTGACTCCTGACCATCAACTGTCTTCCTTTCTTTAAATAAATGTGTTCTATGTAGAGCTATTTAATCACCACGTTTTGTTGAAATTGACTTTCTTCTCTACATATGGAGCCTTTATATTTCTCTTCTGACTGCATGAATTATGGACTCTGAGTGGTATAATTCTAATTTTAAAAGTATTTTTCTCTCTTTATAAAATGAACAGCTGAACACATTTTGTTCTCATGCTGCAAAATACATGTTCAAAAATAACTGCTTTCCTTTTCAATCATTCCATCTCGAATCCCACCACTCACACTGCTTCTTATAGAGCAAAAACGTAAGAGTGATTTTATAATCTAAGTATATAAATAAAAATTATTTATAACAAAAGAAGCCATTACAATGAAAACTCTTTGGTGCAATAAGAATCAAAATTAATGTATTGGTCATAGATAGTCATTACAAATATAATCTCTCATTCAAAGTATCCATTTGTATCCTAATAGTTTAAATGAAATAAAGCAATCAGGGAAACGTTCACAAATATGTGATACATGCAGTGGATGTATACAAATTAAGTTTTTCACATAGTATTTTAATGTGAATATATAAAGGAAGTTAAAGAAAATAGGAAATTCCCATGAAATAATAAATATTCAAAGCAATTTGACACCCCAAAAAAGGTGACTAAATGTATGTATCTATGTATTGTGCCACTAAACATGCACAGGTCTCTTTCACTTTGAAGAACACATGTTCTACAGTGCTCACTGACCTGGCCTTCAGATCAGTAGTTACAGTTGGACAGGTCAGTGGCCTGGGGGCCACTGCCTGTGACAAGCCTGCCTCCTTACAGGAGCTGGCTAGCTACCCCAGCTGGGGCCAATTTCATCCTAAGTCCTTTGTTCTTCACAAAATTTTGCCTGCATAGACAGGACACTGGAGTCCTTCCTTCCAGGTAAGTGTCCTCTCCTACACATTGTCCAATATGCAGCAGGTGCTCAGGCTATGCCACTTTGCCTGAGGCATTGTTTGTACATAGTGCAGGAACAACTAGGGGACACTTTTCCTGTTGTGATTAGTTCAACTTTATTCTTTGGAACAACATTCTAAAAGAAAATCTTCTAGCTAAAATGTGTCTCTTGTCACATACAAAGCACTGTATCAGTATGACTCCTTTGGTTGAATGAAGGTCATAGGTCAAGAGGCCAAAAGAAAGATAGAAATGAGGATAATTTACTAAGCCTGGCTTAATGGAAAATAAGGACAGCATGATTTTGTTCTTACTGCTTTCAAGCACTGGAGAGTCAATTGTTGAGCACTTTTCAAGACCACAATTATCTTCTTTTTTTAAAATCAATGTAAGATTGTGATAAGCTGTTCTTTCTTGTAGAATATTTAGGGAATTTTTTTCCCTTTGTCCATAGCAGGGGGAACTCAAACCTATTCATGCTAGGTCTGAGGTCATTCCAAGAATGGACTCCTGTCCCAGTGGGCAGAAGGATGACAGAGAGACAACAAGATAAAAACTTCCCTTTAGAGCCAGAAAGCTTCCTTCAAACCATATCTAAGCCCCGTATTCTGTGCTAAAACAACTGGGTGGGCCCTAAAAATCCCCACAAACTCAGAGAAGATGCACAGGCCTCTGTGCAGTAGAGCTGGCAGTGCAGGCGAGTCCCTCTGCTGTTCACTGAGTGGAACAGACCTGGGGGCTCCTGTTCTCCATTTCTCCTCCTCTTTCACTCCTGCCATGCAGCCCCCTTGATGACACACAATGGAACCCTCACACATTCTCTCAGGACCTCAAGGAAGTCCAGTGTTTCTCCTTGAACTTTGTGAAGCCTGAAGGTACAGGTATCTTTGACATAATTTTGGCTGACTGCTTCTTGTCTTTGGTGAAAATATTCTTTCTCATTGTGTGTGTTTGTGTGTGTGTATTCCCTGTCTCTTCACTAGTCTGTAAGCACCAATGTATATTTAGTCCTCATCTACCATCTGCTTTTGCAATTTTATTCATGAAAGGATGGCCGTATGTGCTATGCTATATGTCAATTTTATGCCTGAAGAATAATTACATTCCGTAAGGGAATAATGTTAGGAGAATGATTTGATGAAAAAAGATTTCAGAAATAATTTTGCATGAAATGAAAATTTAAGGACTGTTCATATTTAAAAATTATAAATGAAATGAGCCAGATGTGGTGCATACCTGTAATCACAGCTACTTGGCAGAAGAATTGCAAGTTCAAGGTCAGTTTCTGCAACTTAGTGAGACCCTCCTTCAAATTTAAAAACCAAACTAAAGGGCTGGAATGCAGCTCAGTGGTAGAATACCCCTGGGTTCAATAACCAGTACAAGAAATAAATAAATAAATAAACAGAATTCTTAAAATGCTGTTATATAAAGGAAATAATGGCAAGAGTCTTTTAAACTACATACACGAATTCTAATATTTAGTAGATGTCTCTGTGGTTAAGGTATTTGTTCAATCAAATTTAGTAGCTGTTTTAATAGGGAAAGGAAAAGAAAGAAGAATTAATAAAATACTTTTGAATGTCTAAATGTACCAAGCACTGCTGCACAGACTGTTGTCTCACTCCATATTCACACCAGCGCCTGTGGGAATACTCGTCTCTCTCTAAAAGCAAAGAATCTGAATCCCAGCTATACTAAGGCATTGGCCAGGATCACACCACTATTAACTGACTGGGGATTTGAGCCCAGGTTGATTATAATTTGAGCCACCTTTTTAGACAGGAAGCCTAGTACAAAAATACAGGTATGGACATTAATTTTTTTCAGGACAATTCACAAACCTACGAACGTGACTTTAATATCAATAAGGAAGGTATTGACTGCTCAAATGAAGTGCCTTCCACTCGACTAGAAACAAAAACGTTAATAGCAAATGTGGATTTAAGAAATACTAAAATTCAAAAGAAGAAAGCCTGTGTGTATTAAACATATGTTAGTAAGGTCATCATGTCTCCGAATGGCCATGTTTGTACTCCGCCCTGATTTGGGATGTCACATTCTCTGCTGGGATCTAGAAGATGGCCAGGCCAAATTGCCTCCTGTGCACCACCAGGTTCCTGTGGGTTACCCAGTGTGTTAGGTGTCCCCAGGACCTCCCTTAGGTTGGGGATTCACTGGGATTCAAAGAACTCAGAAAAAATGTTAAGCTCATGGCTACAGTTTATTATAGCAAAAGGATACAGATTAAAATCAGCAAAGGGGAGAGGTGCCATTTCCATAGAGTGAAATCCTGGAAAATCCATTCACACAATTTCCAAGGTGAGTGACCTGCCCCTTCTGAAGTAGAGTCACATGGAGATGCACTTATTTTCTCAGCACAAAGTGTTGCCAACCAGGGAAGCTCAGCCATGCCTTAGTGTCTAGGATTTTTATTGGGGGTCTATCACAGAGGCACAAAATTCCCACGTGCCAGGCATCAGCTACTCAGACTCCAGCCCTCTCTCTCACTCCCAACCCCAGGAAAAGAAAAAGGTGTTAACCAAAATCACATTGGTAATATAAAACAATCCATTCAAAGTGATACAGCACAGCCAAACCTCCTAACACAAAAGCACATGTTCACTATAAATACAGTATGGCACAAGGTCACAGGTATGGAGAAGCCCTCTGATCAGGCAGAACATTCCAAGTTTTCAGTGGTTATCTCTCAGTAGCCAGTCAGGGTCATTTCTAAGACAGGCCTTTTTTTGGAATATGCAGGGTTTGAGCAACACAGGTCTGCTGACTTAACCCTTTCCTGCTAAGTGAGCTTTTTCTTATACTCTGAAGCACCCAGTATCCTCTCAATAGACCTCTTCTCTGGGTTAAGTCATCTAAAACTAATTTTGTTCACAAATGGAACATGACTGACACGTGTCTAAATTTATTAATAGGCACAACTGTTCTGATCATAACAATTTATATTTTAGAGCCTCTCCACACCCAATGATAAGATTCATATAAGTGACCAAAAAAATCAATTCATTCTGTAAGAGAGGAATGAGTATTTTCAGAGGAATCTGATTATATTTCTATGCTATTCTGTATAAATTTTAATTATGCGAAAATTCACATTTAAAATGTCTACCATTTTTTAGTGTAATAGTTCAGTAGTGAGGTATTTTCATATCATTGTGCTACCATCTCCAGAAGTATTTTATTTTGCAAAACTGAAATGCTATACACACTGACTATCAGCATTTCTGCTTCCCCTCAGCTCCTGGCAAGCACCACTATACTTTCTTTTCAATAATTTTGACTATTCTTGAAATCTCACATGAGTAGAATCATATAGTATTTGTCATTTCACTTAGCATAATGTTCTCAAGGTTCATCCATCTTGTCACGGGTGACAATTTCCTTCCTTTTTAAGGTTGAATGGGGTTTAAAAAATTTTTTTTTGGTACACAGATGACACACTTTGTGTCTCCATCCCTTTGTCAGTGGATGTCAAGTTGCTTCTCTTTTCTAGCTTTTGGGAATCATGCTGCTATAAACATAGATGTACCAGTGTCTCTTCAATGCCCCACTTTCAGTTCTTTTAGACATAGAGCCAGAAGTGGAATTGCTAGACTCTTTGGTAATCCTATTTTTTATTTTTTTCAGAAACTACCATAGTTTTCCTGAGAGTCTGTCATGCAAAAAAATAGAAAGCTACCTTGAAACACTACTAGCATATCACCCCTTCATTGGTGGATAGCCACATGTTTTCTACCATCTTTGAGTTCTTAGTGACCAGTATCACACAACTATAAAGTAGATTTTCAGCATTAAAGATTTAGCCCTTAGCAACCACAAGAGTAAAAATCACCTGTCTTCCACCTGAACAATCCAGGTCCTCGCTCACCATCGTCTTGTTTAGTTTTCTACCAAAAGCTTTTTCCTTTGGGGAAAAGAGCTCTCAAATCATTTCACAACACAAAAATCTTCGTACTGAAAAATGCTAAACACACGTCCTATGGTTTAATATTTGTGATTGCTGGATACCTTGTGATACCAGTAAAATAGAACTAGAAACTGTCTAAAAGAAAGCCCAGGCCACAGATAGCCACTTTGGGTGAGACACACACTGTTGGCACGGTCAGGCTTGCCGAACGTGGCAGTCATTGCCTGAGATACACATAAAATTTCCATCTGTGCACTGTGTGGAAGGTCTTAAGGCAAGGGCCTGTTCTATGCATCCCTGAACCTGCGTGCACAGTGGTGCCTCACTTCTAGAGCCAGACAAACCATAACTTCCCATTTAACTAAGGTTCAGTTGGAAACAGACCCAGAGAGAGCATAGGGGGAGGATTCCCACCCTAGGACCAGTCTAGAGCTTTCCCAGGCTCTGATGATTATCTTCAGGGTGGGAACAACAGCCAAACAGGAACAGAGAGAAGCATGGTAAGGGAAGAGAGGTTGACCAGCAGATGTGGAGCACGTTACCTCCCCAAAGGCTGGCAAACAGCCCACCACACTGCAATGTCCCGAAATGCTAACGTAGCCTTGGACCAGATCAATAAATCCATGATAATAACCACAGACAATAACCAAATAAAATTCATTTGATGTCTAAAAGGGTTTGTCATTTTATTCAGGAAATCTAATTGAACGTTCCCAATATCTCTGGAAATGAGGAGAAGTAATTGTAAAACTTTCTGTGTCATCTGCCTCTTTGCCAGTGCCTTTATGAAAGCCCTATTGTGATTATTTTCCACCTCTATTTGGCAAAGGTGGGAAGGTAGTTTCCATTCTTTTTCATTTCCCATGATGGATGGTATAATCATTTCCATTTCCTTGATTATTTAATTCAATTCCAAATAAGTATCTCACAGGCAATTGCTTCCCTTTAGCCCAGCTTTAAATCTGCTCAGGAAAACTCTGCTCTTGATAATTCTCAGATGTGATAAAGTTCTTTTCACTACGTAGTAAAGAAACAACACACTCTTCAAGTCATTTGCTTTCTTCTGTACAAAATTGGTACTGTCTTGATACCTTTTGCTCACACAAAATATGGGACTCATTCACAAATCTTGTTTTATTTTATTTTTTTTAATTCATCCAGAATCCTGCCATCTCTTAGCTCCTCTACTGCCAGTATCTTGGTCCACATCACTGGTCCTTTGCCTGGAGGACTTCAATGACCCCCAATTCATCTCTCTTCTGAACTTGCCCTTCTTCAGTCTTTTCTCAACAGAACACGTTTGTTATCTTCTCTCCCTTATTAGAATGTAAGCTCCAAAATGCATAGATTATTTCTCTATTTTTTTCACTGTTACCTGTTCAGTACCTCAAATATTGACTGAATAAACAGCTTTTAAAAATACTTGCTAATATATGTATGAATGAATTAAGATTTCTTCCTAAAAAAGAAATTTGAAAATTTTTTATTGAAATGTTTATTAATTGTATAAACTGTGTGGGATTTAGGTCCAAGTTATTGATAAATTAATATATCCTTTAAATTAATAAATACTATTCATTTTGAAATGGTGATTTTTTTTCCTTTCCAATTTTTAGTTTACATATTTGGAAATAACTAATTTATCATTATGTTTAGAGTTAACAAAATCAAAATGGATGTATTTTTCCTTACTTTTATTAAGGGCATAATTGGCCAAAAAAATTATATATGCAATTTTAAGTATTGTTTACAGTGTATAGCATGAAGCTTTAATATATGTATATGTTGTGAAATGATTAGATCAAGCTAATTAACATATTCATCACCTCACCTATTTGATGTACCTTTAAAAAAAAGACTAAATAGTGATTTCTGGGGTGAATTATTACATTTGCCTTTCCCTCTTTGGCCCTTATCATTTTGTATTAGTTCACTAATGGTTCCACCAAAGTGTGTGCAAGGAAACAGGAGAGAAATTCAATCCACAAAGTGTTTCCATGCTCTCTTTCATCACTATTGGTGAAAAGATAACTGGAGAAGATGAAAGCAACTCCGAAAGGATATTCTATGGCTATGGTGATGTCATTCAAAGTCCTCATAACCTTGGGTTGCTTTTTAAAAGAACATGGAAAATCCTGTATTCCTTTTAAACATTATGCATCTAACTTTATATTAAAACAAAATGTGCTCTTAATGGATCTCTTATGGTTTGCATCGCCCCCTCCCAAATGTATATTGAAATCTTAACCCTCATATTGCAGAATGTGACCTTATTTGAAAAAGGGTCTTTAGAAAAATTAATCAGGTCATGATGATGTCAGTAGCATTGGTCTGCATCCATTATGAGAAGTGTCTTTATGTAATGAGGTAATCTGGACACGACACAGGCAAGCACAGGGGCAGAGACTGCAGAGATGTTAGCCAAGAAATATGAAGGATGGCAGGCCACCACCAGGGGCCAAGCAGGTGAGGAAGGAGTCCTACTGGAGTCAGAGAAAGAACATGAATTTCTTCCTTCCAAACTGTGGGAGAGTAAATTTCTCATTTCAAGTCAGTACTTTGTTACAGTAGCCCTGGAAATTGCTAGAAAATCTGAATAATGTTTTAAGACTTTTTTTTCTCTTACCAGTTCTTCTAAAGAATAAGAAGATGCCCATATCATGCCTGAGGTCATCCCAAAGGCAGTGTTTGAAATATTTGGTGCCTATCCTTGAAAGATCTACAAATATAAGGCTGGCAGATGGAAAAAGGATTGCTCATTCATATTGAAAAGAAACACCATTTATAGAAACACTAGAAAATGACTGAGACCTATTTTTTTCCTTTAAAGGGCTTAGTGCCATCCCATCCATCTCACAGTAGATATAAAGATTGAACCAATGGGATTTTAGTACAGTTTGTTCTATTTGACAAAATGAGAATGTGAGACTGCAAACATTTGATAATAGAATATAATCAATATGAATATTATTTGTACTATATTTTGCTAATTTAGAAAATGTAACATTTTATAAATTTTGTTGGAAAAGACGTATTTAAATTGTTTCTTTTGGATGGCCAATGTAGCACCATACAATTATAATAGTCTATGGATCGTGAATAAATTCAGGAACTTTCTAAGATAAATAAATTTTATCTTAGAAATGTTAGCACTTTAATATTTTAAAAACATTTTAACTAACATTTAACATTTTAACTAATGAAATTTAATATATTTATTCCAATAGAATCCTTTGTTCAAAAATGTATAATCATACTGTTAAATGTGAGACATCTGTGGCCATCGGGTAGGGACCCCTTCAATTCAAGTGCTTTCCATCTGGCTTGTAAGGTCTGCACTTCACCCAACTGAGGCACATCAATACCCTTCTTTCCTCTGGTCTGAAGAAGAGATTTCTCTCCTCTGGTGTAAACATAAACCCTCCACATGCGTTTTAAATTTCTTGTGCCACTCTGCCTCCCTCTCAGGAGACTTGTACCTTCAGACTAACCTTCCATCTGTTCTTCAGCCTATCATTCTTTCCTAGCTCTTGATCATTCCCTTCTACACAGACACTCAAGACCACCCTCTGTTGAAATAGCCCTTACCATTCATCCAAAAGAAGTAAAGTCAGTACCAGTGTTTACAGCAGAACAAACCATAATAGCCAAGTGATGGAACCCACCTAGGTGCCCATCAATAGACAAATGGCTAAAGAAAATGTGGTGTATACACACACACACACACACACACACACACACACACACACAAAACATATGCAGAAGCTAGAGGCAGAAAAAAGGAATTTTATAGAAAGAGAACCTTGCAAAAATAGAAAGGAGAGCAGGAGAACAATAGAATAGGAGCAAGGGACCAAGGGTGAGGGAAGAGAGGAAGCAAAGGGGAGCAAATTATGCTGTGTGTGTGGATGAACATATCACAGTGCATTACAATTTATATAGAATTCTAATTCATCAATTAAAAATAGATAGATAGATAGATAGATAGATAGATAGATAGATAGATAGATAAGTAGAAGGAAAGCCAACAGCTTCCTTCTATAGTAGAAGAAGGGGATCCAGGAGAGGGAGGGAGGGAGGGAAGGGAGAGTGTTGGGGACTGAAATAGAGAAAACTAAGTCATATGCATTTATGAATATATCAAAATGAACACCACTATTATGTATCACTACAATGCACTAAAATTTTTTTGAATGCTATATGGAAAAAAACAAACAAACAGCTCTCACCAGATCCAGTTTTCTGCCCTAGCTGAGACTATCTCAAGAACACATCGTAGGTACTGAGTGTCCTAACTCCTTCAGTTTTCATTGACTCCTCAGTTAACCCAAATCTGGTTTCTATTGTCCTGTGGACTCCACTCCCAGTGGTGGACAATGACGTTCTAACTGCCAGATCACATGGATTTCTCTCTCACAGAAATCAAGGAGTTTCTCTATCAGAACCAGAATTTAGTAGCCCTTCCCCAAGCCTCTTATATTCCTGATCTATTTGAATGATCTTAACATGTTCTCAAGTCAGGAATCCACAAGTCATCCTTGATTTTCTCCTCTCATTAAGTACTCAGTTCTGTCAGGTCCACCCCTACACATTTTTCTCCATTCTCCCATCATGACTTTAGCCCATCCTGCCTTCTGCTCTCATCTGACTGTAAGGCCACTCCATCACCAATCTTACTTGTTCCTGCTCTAAATCATGAGAAAGAGGGAGGGGTTAGGGCCTGAGTGATCACTTTGTTCTCCTGCCTAAGATTCTTTATTTTGGACCTCCGGCCCATTATACAGGTCCAAACTCTTCTTCCCAACTGGCCTTTGACCAGTTCTGTTTTCCATGTTGCCTGCCGACTCCTGGAACCCACATCTTTAGATAGTCCTAAATTCTTCTATTCCCTTCACTTTAGTACCATCTTCTTTCACATCTCTCCACTTTTGAAACATCCATCCCTTCACCTACCCAATCCTGAGACATTTCTCAGACCTCTGATTAAATGTTTCTTCCTGTGAAAGCCTAGTGACCCCTCCTTGAGATCATCCTTGTGGCTGGGTGGGCTTGACATGTGCTCCTGGTCACCCTGTACTTGCCCTCTCCTGGAATTCAACACACTCCATTGCCATTGTTTGTCTCCTCTGCCAGACCACCAGTTCCAAGATGGCATGGGCTCTGTCTGTATTCACCACTTGTATCCACCAGGCCCAGCACAAAATAGGTGCTTCATGAATGAACACTAGATAAATAAATGAGGCCTGAGAGTACGACACAACGCGTAGTGCCTACTGTGGACTAAGAGGTTGGATGTCCCCAAAATTCATATGCTAAGGACTTAATATTCGATGTAATGGTATTTGGTGGGGGGGCTCTTGGAAAACTATTAGGTTTTGATGAGATTGTGATGGTGAGGCCCCCATGATGGGATTAATTAGTATCCTTATAGTTGGAGAAAGAGAGACCAGAGCTTTCTCTCTCTGCCAACTGAAGACATGAAGAAGGCAGCCATGTGCAAGCCAGGAAAAGAGCCCTCTCCAGGATCCGAATCTTTCAGCACCTGGATCTTGCACTTCCCAGCCTCCAGAACTGTGGGAACAGTTTGTTGTTCAAGCCACTCAATCTGTGGTATCTCTCATGGCAGCCTGAGCTGATTACCAGTGCCCAAGCCCAGGTGTTGTGGGATCAAAAGTTGGCTTTATCACTTGTTATGTGACCCTAAGCTTATTAATCAACTAACTCTAAACTTCAGACTTATAACCTATAAAAGAGTGAAAAAAGTGATTGCTGTTAGGATTGAACAAAATGAGATAAAGTTGTTGGAGCACCATAGCTGACACAAGGCATGTGTTCAATAAACAGCATCCTGCAATTCAGAAATACATCCTCACAATGCACACTATCATGCTAAACCTGCCTCAGGAACCTAACATTGAAAAGCTACCACTCAAAATAAAATTGGGCTAAATAAGAAGAAATATTTCATCTCCTTTCATTAACAGAGCTAACAGAGTATAATGTTTCTTCTTGATAAAAAGAAAATTGTAGGTTTCACGTCTAAAAATGGAGCCCTGTTTTTGAAATGGATGATTGAGTATATGAAATAACTATAACTAATAATTTTTGTTAATGTCATATTGTAGTTTATTGACAATTTGTGATTTTCAATTCTTTGCATAATTGCAGAGACATAAAAACTTCCATTTAGGAACAAAGCAGATGTCAAAAAATGAATAGATAATTAGACCCATAAATATGAATAATCTATATCTGTGTACTAAGAATGTAAAAGCACACATGGAGGGAAAATCCTTAGGTTCCCCCCTTATTTTTAATAAGATATTTGGTTTAAGAAAAGCACATTTTATAGAAACATATTGTACACTTATTTGCTTCCTATCCCTTCATAACTTCTGTCTTAATATTTATAAATAATTGCAATAATAGAATAGAATCAGAAGTTTCTTTATTAATTATAAATCATTTATTAATTTGAATCCTAGACAAGCAATCAAGAACAAAAAAGAAAATTTCCAATTAAATAAACCTCCTCAAATTCCTTCTCATAAGCATCTTCAAAAACCTCTGAATACACCCAAGATTTAGTGACCTTGGGAAGGACAAGAGAACCAACATTTTTGCTTCTCAACTCAACATCCCAGCACTTAATCCTGCCATTATCTGTTATCAAAGCTTTTTTGGGAAGTGGTCAATTTTCAAAGAAGATTTTGAGAAAATACATACATTTCCTTCCAAATACAGTCTTTAAAATTGTTCTTTAAAACGAAAATTGGTAGGCTGAGCATAAGACTCAGTGGTAGAGTGCTGGCTTGGTGAACGTGAGACTCTAAGTTCAATCCCCAGCACCACAAAATAATAAATAAATAAAATTTTATTATCTTTAAATTGCTCATAAATGTTAAGGGAGGCACAATATCACAATATTATCATAGAATTTATGATTAAGCATTCTAATTTAAATATATATCAATTCCCATGACTACTATGAAAAAGTTCTCAGACAACAGAGATTCTGTGAAATATTTATAAGTTGCATTCCAGAAAAACATTAAAATATTAAATTTTGTTTTTCTTGGTCAATTTGACACTTTTTTCTTGTTCTTAGATATAAAATAACTTAGTACCTAATGTAGCATAAATAACAGGTGATTCAAAACTATTATACTAATTACCAGAATAAAAAATACTTTCAACATGGGTCATTTTCTTACTTTCATTAGTAAATGTCAACATAAAACTATAGCAAAGGGGACAAACAATACAACCAAGAAATAAAATGCAACTCGACTGTTCTCAATGGTTTGGTTGTCAGGTTAATGGAAAAATTCCAAAGTGCAGAGCTAGGTATGACAGATTTCTACAGGAGAAACCATCCTCTGTGAAATGGGGCTAAGTGTTTTCAGGGTACAGTTCCCATTTCTGTGTTACAGATTTAGGAGAACTTCTTACTTGCTTAAGTTAAACGTCAGACTGAACTTGAGGCCTGTTATGGACTGAAGGTCTTTGGCTTGTATTCCACCCCAAATCCATATGTTTCAACCTCCAACCCCAGTGTGATGGTATTTAGAGGTGGGGCCTTTGGGTAGTATCGAGGTTTAGGTGAAGTCATGGATGCAATTTATTAGTGGCCTTACAGGAAGAAGAAGAAAGACCATAGCTCTTTCTAACTGCCATGTGACACAGGGACAAGGAAAACTGCCTTCATCAAAAATCAAATCTGTTGGTGCCCTTATCTTGGACTTTCCAGCCTCCAGAACTGTAAGGAATAAATATTTGCTGCTTAAAGCCACCCAGCCTCTGGTATTTTGTTATAATAGGTTGACATAACTAAGCAGGGTCCAAATTCACAGACACAGTAGGCAGAGTTATTACTAGAGAAGGCATTGCAGGATCAACACACCACAGTAGATTCAAACTGATCCTCAACCCCAGGACTCCAGGTCCACTAAAAGCCAACAGCTTTTGTTATTCAACAAGCAAGAAAAGGAAAACATGACTTCAAAAAGCTCTGGAAGATCAGGAAGGACTTCTAGATGAGTCAAGTTTCTTATTTGTGGATTTCTAAAGAGAAATGTTTTGAAGCAGAGCTTTGGACCTGCTCTGTGACTGAAAATCTGTTGTCTGGGGGAAACTTCAGGGTGTTGCTGATGATCAGGAGACAAGAACCCAAAGTTTAAGAAGCTATAACCATGAGAGAGTTAGTAAGACCCTGGGCTTATGCTCCTGTAGAGATTAGTTGACGTATGTGTGTGTGTGTGTGTGTGTGTGTGTGTGTGTGTGTGTGTGTGGTGTGTGTGTGTGTGTGTGTGTGTGTGTGTGCACACCTGCTGCACCTGTCCATGTATGGTAAAGCGAACCATCCAAGCATGCTCTAGCAACCTGAGTGGCTTTGGCAGCAAGCCTTCTCACAAAGCATCAGGAAAAGCGACACAGGTCTTAGTCCAGAGACCAGATCACACATGAAATTGACTGCTTCTGTTGTGGGTGAAAAATCATTGTTCTCAGACTTCCTTGAAGAAAGTGAGGAACCTATAATGAGAGGGAAGTGTGTCTCCCTTTTAACTTAGACGCATGCATAAATACAACCTCAATGGCACTGTGAAGTTTAGGGTTTTCAGGCTGAATGTGTTTTGTAGGACTAGAATACAGAAAAAATGGAGATCGTAATGGAGGTAAAGCTAGGGATGGGGAGACTGAGATACAGATGATAAAGGGGCTGGGTTGGGCTGCAGGTGGTGGCAGAGAAGACGGCGTGGGAGAGACAGCGAGATGGGATGGAAGGGAGGTGAGAGAGACAATGACATAAAGATGGAGCTGGAAACAGGAATTCAGTAGGGACAAGGAGTGTAAGGACGGGGACAGATGAGTGGCGATATGTGGTCAGCTGCCGAGACAGACACAGACATAAACACCAACTCTATGGCTCTCCTTAAGTTCTCAATTGCCACACCTGGGAACTGGGGCCAGATCTGATTTTCAGAAAGTTTTCCAAATACAAGAAATTAGAAAAGTAAAACATCATCTGAATGCTTTCATGGGTTTTGATTATTTTTAATGAAACACTAAAACATCTGTATCAATAAGTTCAAAAGAACAAGTCTAGGTATTATTCTTCTACTTCAGTGTTTAGTTTTCAAAGTGGCCCAAGAAAGAAAAGAAATTACAAGTACAGAGGATAAAAAAGAACACAAATATCTATTATATTAAGTTTATAATCGGTCATTGTGGATACAATAACTTTTTTTGGCATTTCAAAATGATATCATTCATGCAAACAGTGTGTGGTGTGGAGGAAATGCATGGACTTCAGGTTCTTTCTGGATTAGAATCTTACTAGCACCCGTTTCCAGGTGTGTGAAGATGTACACCATCAAGAGAAAAATGGTGAATGATATTTGAGTCATACATTTAGCTTTGTTGTATAATTTAAGGTCATTTTTACTTTCATTATACTTTCTAAGAAGTATATTACTAATTTTATTTACAATTAGCATGTAGCCTTTTTACAGCATGGAAAACAATAACTCTATTTTTATTTTTGGAAAGAAAAATCTTCCCTGATAGTTGACAATTCTGTAGTGTAAGTAGAATGTGGCTGTCACCAAGGTTTGAGCAAATGAGTCCCCAGAGTACTCAAGCCTACTGCAGTCGCTGGGTAGGAAGGAAGTACGAATAGGAGGGATTCTAGGTGCAACCACTAGACCAGAGAATTCTCCTCTCATCAAGTAGCTTTTGGAAAGAGATTTTAGTAAAGGTGATCCCCATATATCCTGTACCTAGACACATTGTTCTAGTTCTTTTATTGCTGGATTATGAGCTTCTCAAGTCCTGGGAAAGTTTCCTACTATGTTTTCCTTTCTCTAAAACCTAGTATAGACACAGATACACAGTTAATTTGTAGAATGGGACTAAAATTAACTGCCATGCTTTGTTTGCTAATGAACTATAAAAAAAAAGGGGAAGGGAACTTCGGGGTATTGTTGGCTTTCTGTTACTGAGGTAATCAACTTACAAGGAGAATATGTTACTTTGGTTCACAGTTTTGAGGCTTCAGTCCATAATCAGTGGACCCCTTTGCTTTTGGCAAGGCAGCGCATCATGGGGTGGGAGGGGCATGTGACAGAACCTAGCTGTGATCTCATATCCAGAGTCAGAAAAAGAGGAGGGCTGGGTTCCACAAATCCCTTAGAGAGTATGTCCCCATGGCCAGAAGACCACCCACTGTGCTCCACCTTGAAGGTCCCGCCCCCAATACTGCCAAGTTGGGGACCAAACCTTTAACACGTGGGTCTCTGGGCGACATTCCAGATCTAAACTACAGCAGGTCTCTGATTAAAACCCCTCAGAGGGCTGGGGAGATAGCTCAGTTGGCAGAGTGCTTGCCTCTCAAGCACAAGGCCCTGGGTTCAATCCCCGAGCACTGCCAAAAAAAAAAAAAAAAAGGCAAAGAAAAACCCCTCAGGATTGTGCCTTACATACTACTGCCACTACTGTCCACAAAAGGACTAGTAGCTGAATTCAGACAATTGTCCAATGATCTAAATTTATTTTGACAAATGTAATACTTCTTTTCCCATCAGCAGCAGAAGAGGTGGATTTTCTTACAATATACTAAGATTGAAATCTATTTTGTTTCAGTATTTATGTGCAAAGACATCATGGTACCCTAGAAAGACTAAAACCACCTGGCACAAGCTAGCGTGGACGATCTTGGGAAGATGCCAGCCTTCCTAGTGTCTTGCCTGCACAGTTTTTTCCATCAAAGTACCTGTCGAGGGCACTGCCACCATCTCAGATGAACCTCTGCTCAGGGCAGGCCACTTATTGCTTCTTTGTGTTCTGAACAGATATCAGAACACCGGAGCACAAATCTGACATAAATTAGTACAGAGACAATAACTGGGGGGATATTGGAGCAAGATTCATAGACTTGACCTGAAGTAACTGCTCCTGACTGGCTTTCAGCCCATTTCTTCCCAGAGGCAAAGTTTGTAAATGCTTCACTTAGGTGACAATTAAACCAGCCAGTAGGATGGCCCCCATCATTGATCAATAATGGGGACAAAAACAACAGCAGAGTTCCTCCAGATTGTGCACTTCATGACTTTTTGGCTTAAACCGCACAAACCTGTAACTCTGGGTTTTTTCCTTTACCTTGGCCAGATGAGAATTGATCCATTTTGTGAAAGTACGCTTTTGTACAATCTCTTGCTCATCTAGGAGAAAAAAAAGAATCTGGTTAGCTGGCATAAGGCACCATGGAATTATATTACGGAAAAAATCAAAATTACACAACCCTAGAGTTAATCATAAAACTATTTTATCTTCTGATTCATTTGACCAATTATTGTCTTTCGGGGCTGACACAGTTCTACATACGTAATCACATGGACTCGTCCTTTGAAAATTATTAGCAAATACTTTAAAATTCGCACCATTTCATCCCTACGTTTACCCTCATTCACTTACTGAAAGTTCACTGGTTAATTGTCCCTCAACAAAGTTGTTAAATATAAAAGTTTTACTGTAGTATGCTAATTTTAAGTCCTCTGGGTATAAACCGAGGAGTGGGATAACTGGGTCAAAAGGTGGGTCCATTCCAAGTTTTCTGAGGAATCTCCACACTGCTTTCCAGAATGGTGGCACCAATTTGCAACTCCACCAGCAATGTAAAAGTGTGCCCTTTTCCCCACATCCATGCCAACATCTATTATTATTTGTATTCTTGATAATAGCCATTCTAATTGGAGTAAGATGAAATCTTAGAGTTGTTTTAATTTGCATTTCTCTATTCGGTCATGAAGAAGAATAATATGGCATTTATAGATAAATGGATAGAGTTGGAGAATATCATGCTGTGAAATAAGCCAATCCCCAAAAAACCAAAGGTCAAATGTTTTCTGATGAGTGGATAATGATACATAATGGGGGTGGAGACTGGGGAGTGAGAGAAGAATGGAGGAACTTTATGTAGAAGGAAATGAAAGGGGAGGGGGGTGGGGTATGAAGGATGGTGGAATGAGACAGACAGCATTACCCTATGTACATGTATGATTACACGTCCGGTATGAATCTACATTGTGCAAAACCACAGAAATGAAAAGTTGTACCCCATTTGTATACAATGAATCAAAATGCAGTCTGTAAAAATAAAAATATAAAATAAAATAAAAATAAATAAATAAATAAAAGTGTGTGGAGTCCAACTAAATGCCAAGTTCTGTGTGTAGAGAGATATGCAGAGATGTAGAGGTGGAGACAGACAGACAAGGGCATATGCATACAGTGGGTTACACTGCAGTATTAAGATACAACTGTAAACATGAGGTATTACAGGAACTTAACACGGATGGGGAGTGGGGTTAATATGCCCTAGGCAACCTCCCCAAATCCCCACCTCTTGGAGGCCACACTTTTGTATAGGCAGAGTGCGCAGATCCTGTGACTTGCTTCTAGTTAACAGAATATGAAAGTTGGTGGGATGTCATACCTGCAATCCTGTTGCTTTAAGTTACTCCATCCTTGCTAAGGTTCCCCCAACACCAGCATGCTGTGAACCACCAATGAAGGTGGTCAACGGCAGGGAACTGTGATTTTCTTTTAGGAGTAGAGAGCTGCCTCCAGCCAACACCCAGTAAAAAGCTGGGCCTTCATCTTATAGCCACAATGCTAGCAATGAGGACAAATTCAAAAGTGGGTTGTTCCTTCAAGAGAATGGGGATGAGGATGCAGTCAGCCTGCATCTTGTAGCCTGTGGGACTGTGAGCAGATGCAGCTGCACTGTGCATGACTCTTGATCCATGAAAATGTGGAGATAATAAATGTGTGCTGCTTGAAGCGGCAAACTCTGTGGTAATTTGTTATGCAACAAGAGAAGACTAATGAAGAAGGAAAAGAACACGGTCCAGGAAAGCTTTAATTAGAGGTTTAAAGACATGAAGGCCAGAGAGCAGATACCATTGAATCCCTTGGAAAGAAGGGTGACATTGGTTTGCTCAGCCAACCTCTCCTGGGTGTCAAATGTTTGACACTAGACTGGACATGTTGTGGGGGACAGAGATGAACACACCTACTCTCAGTTCCCCTCCCTTTGAGGGATGATGCTCAAATTCCACATGTCTAGATCTCATCTTTCCACAGCTTCAACTTGGATCTGACTGTCGACTAGGATGTAAACCTGATCGGCTTTGACACCTTTAAACTAGACCTTTACACTTGGAGAAACTTTGGATATGTACATAAAATTCATGGAATGCCGGTATTTCTAAAGTGTTTCGAACATGCTTTTTAGTTTTGATTTTCAAGAACAAAAACAACTCAGTGTTACAGAAGGTAACTTTTCCTATATACCAGGGACTCATGTACATGCTAACCCACATAAATAATTATATACATCTATGCATAATGAGATATATATCACTTTTCTATTTTAATTTTTAATTATTTTAATTATTATATATTTAGTAATTATATAGTATAAACTACAATACATGTATTAGCTTTCATTCTTATAACATATAAATGAAACCTATTATAATTCTCGTTTTCCAGATAAGAAAGCCAAGGCACATAGAAATTAAATATTTTTACCAAGGTCACCCAATGGTGACCAGATTTTAGATTCCAGAAGTGTGGTCCTGTAATATCATAATGTTACTTGAGGATAACACAAAAATTAGTATATTGGTCTTAACAGATATTAATCACATGAAAATTATAAATCCACAGTTAAATATGAGATTGGCTTTGGAATTTTCCAGTTCTATAAATAAATTTATGCTGCTGCAAAATTAATCAAGCTAAGTGTGATGTAATTCAGAACTTTAATACATAACTCCAATTCTAGTCTAAAATAGACTGTAGATACAGTTAGTGTATGAAAATTTTTATACTTAATTTGAAATTAGATATTCTTTTATAAACCAAGATGTCATTGTTTTAAAATGTTAAATTAGCATGAGTTAGTGTAGGATGCCATAAATTTAAGAATACCTACTGATTATATGCTGCTTCCTGATTTTAAATTTTTACATTTTCATTGCTACCACCTTCAGATTTACCATCTGATGGCAAATCTCTGATTTTATATTTAGACTTCAGTTAAAAGACCTCCTTTTAGAGCACTCAAATTCTCTTTTTCTGGTAGCATTGTATATGTCTAAATGTCAAATTCTCTACATGCTTCCCTTTATGCCTGTAAAACCAGATTTTGCTGGATCCTAAAAGTCTACCTTTTATATTTATCAGATACAGCCAGCTTAATTCTAAGTAAATATTTTCTAATTTTATGTATTATTTTCCAAAGAGAAAAAAAAAATTCTAAAATTTCATTGTTAGCAAATTCTTATTTTTATGTAAAGCCTGAAAAATTTACTTCTATATTTGTTAATTAAGTCTGATGTCAACAACATAAAATCTTTAAATTGCAGAAGACAAATATGCCATAAATGTCTATCAACCTACAAAAAAATAGACATGAAAACACATTTCTTTATAATCCTATTGACAAAGAACTGAAATAACCCTATGAGAAAAGTTTTAAGGTTCTTTTTATGTGTATGTCTCTGCTTTTAAGAGAACATTATTTAATATTAGCAGCGACTCGCTCATAGGGCCACTATAGTTCACCCTGGGGTTCTCATGTATTGGAAACACAGAGGTCAAAATAAATGGTAGCCTGGGTTGCTACAGAATCTTTGTCATCAATCATACAAACATAGTGTCTAGAAATATGTTGATTATCTTTTAATCTTACTATGAATAATAAATTTTCCATGAACAATATGTTATGTAAAACTGTGCTACATAATCTTGTGCTTATTAGCTTGTAAATAGCATTACAAAATAAAAAGAATATTAAAACACACGCCAATATCCTTTCTACCAGATGGTGTTTTTTGAACACTAACAGTAACTGAAATTACTATATTAAAATATATTGAACTAATTCTTCTATAAGAACTTATTTCTGAGAAGTATATGAGTATGCCCTTAATCATGCATAATGAATCCTACCAGAAGCATGAAAAATCATAAAGAGCAAAATCATGAATTCCTCAGTGCATCTACTCTAATCAATGTCACATTTAATATATATACATGTATATGCATATATATATGTATATATAATAAGAAAAATACATTGTTTAAATAAATGTAGATAAGTTTGAAAAAAACTTTGGCAAAAATACTAAAATTATCAAATATTAATGCATTCATAATATATTGCCATAGATTATTTTATTTTGTTTGTAAATGAACATGATACCTTTATCTTATTTATTTATTTTTATGCAGTGCTGAGGATCGAACTCAGTGCCTCACACATGCTAGACAAGTGCTCTATCACTGAGCCACAACCTTCAGCATAGAATATCTTACATTTTTAGTGGTTAATTTATTATTTTTGTATCTGTTATTTTTGGTTATACTTGACAGTAGAATATATTTTGACATCATACATTCATGTAGTATAATTTCCCATTTTTGTGTTTGTACATGGTGTGGAGTTAACACTGGTTGAGTATTCATATATGAACATAGGAAAGTTATATCTGATTCAGTCTACTGTCTTTTCTGTTCCCATTCCCCCTTGTCCCCACATTCCTCCCTGTCCAATCTGGTGAACCTCCAATCCTCCCTCCATATCACCCCCTCTGCCTATTTCAAGTCAGAATCTTCAAAGCAGAGAGAATATTTGGCCTTTGGTTTGCAGGGACTGGCTTATTTCACTTAGCATTATAGTCTCCAGTTCCATCCATTTACCAGAAAATGCCATAATTCCATTCTTCTTTAAGGCTGCATAATATTCCACTGTGTATATGTACCACAATGTCTTTATCCATTCATCAGTTGGAGGGCATCTAGGTTGGTTCCATAGCTTAGCTTTTGTGAATTCAGCTGCTGTAAACATTGATGTGGCCATGTCCTATAGTATGCTGATTTTAAGTCCTTTGGATATATGCCAAGGAGTGGGATAACTGGGTCAAATGGTGGTTCCATTCCAAGTTTTCTGAGGAATCTCCATACGCCTCCATAGTGGTTGACCCTATTTGCTCTCCCACCAGTAATGTATGAGTGCATCTTTTTCCACATCTTTGCCAACATTTATTGTTGCTTGTATTCTTGATGATTGCCATTCTGACTGGAGGGAGATGAAATCTCAGTGTAGTTTTAATTTGCGTTTCTCTTATTGCCTGAAATGTTGAACACTTTTTCAAATATTTGTTGATGGATTGTATTTCTTCTTCTTTGAAGTATCTGTTCAGTTCCTTAGCCCACTTATCGACTGGGTTATTTGTTTTTTTGGTGTTAAGTTCTTTGCATTCTTTATATATCCTGGAGATTAATGTTCTATCTGAGGTGCAGGTGGCAAAGATTTTCTATAGGCTCTCTCTTCACATTCTCAATTGTTTCCTTTGCTGTGAAGAAGCTTTTCAGTTTGATACCACCCCATTTATTTATTATTGATTTTATTTTTTGCACTTTAGGAGTCTTGTTAAGGAATTTGGTTCCTAACCTGATGTGGAGAAGATTTCTTCTAGTAGGCTCAGGGTCTCTAATTGAATTCCTATACACCAGTAATGAATCAACTGAAAGTGAAAGTAGGAAAACTATCCTATCACAATAGCCTCAAAAAATAAAATATTTGGGAATCAATCTATCAAAAGAGATAAAAGACCTCTACTATGAAAACTACAGAACACTAAAGAAAGAAATTGAAGAAGACCTTAGACAATGGAAAGATCTCCCATGTTCTTGGATAGGCAGAATTAATATTGTCAAATGGCCATACCACCAAAAGCACTATATGGATTTAATGCAATTCTTATTAAAATTCCAATGACATTCATCATAGAAACAACAACAAAAAGCAGCCATGAAATTCATTTGAAAAAATAAGAGGCCCAGAATACTCAAAGCAATCCTCAGAGGGAAAAGTGAAACAGAAGGTATCACAACACCAGACCTTAAATTATACTACAGAGCTAAAGTAACAAAAATGACATGGTATTGGCACCAAAACAGACATGAAGACCAATGGTACAGAATAGAAGACACAGAGACAAGCCTTCTTATCTCATACTAGACAAAGGTACCATAAACATACACTGGAGAAAATCTAGCTTCTTCAACAAATGGTGCTGGAAAACTGGAAATCCATATGTAGCAAAATGAAATCAGACCCGTCTCTCACCCTGCACAAAGCTCAGCTTGCCATAGATTATTATTAATATTTTTGCACATTATTATTCCCTAATAAATATCTTTAATAATAAAGATGGCTTAAATAGAACTCTTAGAGATTACTATACCAGAAAATGTAAATGTTAATTTAAAACAAATCACATTTAAGGTCACACTGCCCCTGACTGTTTGTAATAATTATTTTCCATTATTTTTGATGCAGCCATAAAAAAAGTTGGAATGAAGTTTAAAAACAGGAAAATACAGACTGAATTTCTTGCCACAACCAAATAATGTGGCTACATAGGGAAAAACAAACACAAAAACATAAGGTGATAAAGTGGTGGTTATTAATCAACAACCACAATTAGATCGCCTGGGTCAAATGAACTGTTTTGGAATCAGAATTATATTTTCCCAGTTGTCAGTATATAATTACTAAAATCACCACTAACTTTGTTATACATAAGAAAGATCCAAGGTATATTGAATAGTAGAACCTAATAAAATAAATAAACAAACGCTATAGTTACCCAATGTTAATATTTTTAAGTAAAAAGATGTCCGGAGCCGGCAGGTCACACGCCCTGCCTTGCTTCAAGGTCACGCGCCTTGGCTCATGGTCAGGCGCCTTGACTCATGGTCACGCGCCTTGACTCATGGTCACGCCCCCTGCCTCACCTCATGCTGAGCTAAGATGGCACCTGCCGGATGCTGGCGGGGCGTGCCATTACCTGTTTACACACCTGTCAGACTATACCAGGTGCATCAGACTAGATTGCGTGGTGCTTCATGATTGGACAACTACACTTCCTTATTGGAGTTCTGGCGCGAGACTAGTCTTGCCTTCGCACACTTTACTCTGATTGGTTTCTGTACTTTATATTAACTGTGTTTATTCCTCTAATAAACAAGACTTGATCAGGCTTTTGTCTTGTCTCCATTTCTCGTGTCTCTTGTCTCTCTCAATCCCAGCACCCCCCTCCAGGTACCCGTTGATGTCCTGCGGGTCGGGGCAAAAAGAATATTTATAGAACCCGGCTGTGACAGATTACAAAATGTGTCCTCAGTTCCTCCCATCCTTGTCAGTATACCCTTTGTGATGTGACTGTGCTACTCCTCAGATCAGGAGGTCCTCTTATCTCCCTGTCCTTGAGTCTGGGCTGGCCTTGAGACTTGTATTATTGATCAGCAATGTGACTGATGCAATTGTATGTGATTCGTAAAGGTGAACCCTCAGAGGCCTTGAGCTTCCGTTTTGGCCTTTGGAACTCTTCCCTGAAGCAACCACATAATGAAGCTGGTCTAGGATCTCAGAGGATACGAAGTCACTTGGAGGACAATTGAAGCACTCCAGAGGACAATCAACAAAAACAGCAAGACACAGACACATGAGCGTGCCATCTTGGATCTGCCAGTCTAACTGATCCAGTGAATGCAGCCACATGAACCAGCCTCGTCATAAATACCAGGACACTCACAGAAACACAAATTCTTGTTACTCTAATCCACTAAAATCGGGTAGTGGTTTGTTGCACAGTGCAATTTGATTGAAACAGAAATTCCTACTAGGAGTATGGCAGTGCTGTAACAAAAACATAAAATGTGGCATTGACCTTGGGACCAGGTTGGGAGAGGAGACTGGAGGATAGTGAGGGACTACTCTTGGAGATTGGAGGGAGCTGCATGCAGTTTGTAGATTATATAATCTGTCACCTGAAGTGACTTAAACATGTTCATCCTGATTAAGAGAGTTCCTTGAACAATGCTGAAAGTGTCAAGTGGCTTCTATTAGCTGTGTATTATAAGTAATGGAAAAGAAAGTGAAGAACCAAAAAAGGGACTGTTTTGTTTGCAAGCATAAATTAGAAGAAATGCAGAAGGTCTAGGCTAGTGGATTGGAAAATAAGATGGTCTGTTATTCCTAGTCTTTGCAGGAAAAAAATTTGAAAAGGAAGAAATGGCTTCAAGGTAACAGCATCCAGGGTATGTTTGTAAGACCCAGGGTTAGGAGGCAGGAGGAGTTTGGCATTTTTAGAATACTAATGTAAGTGAGACCACACAGTTTCTTTCTCTCTGTGTCTGGCATGTCCGAATCATTCATGTTATAACAAATGGAAGGATTTCCTTTGTGTGTGTGTGTGACTGAATAATATTGCCTGGTGGATTATCTGTATCCATTCACGGATGTGTTCTTTTTGGTCGTGGTAATCATTCACAAAGCATACATATATCAAATCATCACATTGTAAATCTTGAAATGTACCAAGTTGTATCTATCAATTGTACTTCAATATAAGGCTGGAAAACAAAAGAAAGAACTCAAAAAGCTTTCTGGTAGTGTCTATTCAACCTTCTCCACGAAAAAAAAAAAACAGTTTCTAAGGTTTAAGGTTATTAAGAATATCTAAAATGTGTTCATCTTAAGGGCATTGTACAGGCTTCATTTTATTTCAAACTAACTTTATTTCTTTTCTTTTCTTCCTTCCTCCTTCCCTCCATCCTTCCCTTCCTGCCTTCCTGCCTTCCTTCCCCATGCTACCAGGGATTGGATCCAGGTACTCTATCTCTCTGCCACATCCCCAGCCTTTTTCATTTTATTTTGAGACAGGATCTTGCTAAGTTGCTTAGAGTCTAAGTTATTGAGACTGACTTTGAACTTGAGATCTTCCTGCCTCAGCCTCCCAAGTTGCTGGGGTTATAGGTATGTCACACCATGCCCAGTACAAATATTAGGTTTGGGGGAACAGAGTGAACCCCAAACAGATTTTTAGGACAACAGCTTGCACCAAAGGAGCAGATCGATTCAAAAAGAATAGAAGACTTTGAAAACATGAATTTGGATAGGAAGAAGGTTGAGAACTGTCACTCACAGTCATGAGTCACTTCTTTACTAGAAGGAAAGGAATGTTCCTTGCCTGTCAGTTAAAGGAACTCATGTGCCTTGCTGGATTTCAACATGACTTTGGACCATGACTACTCCCTCCTTTCTGTTCTTTCCCTTTAAGACAGAAATGTCCATTGCAATGACCCAGTCCCTGTCTCCTCACTGCATGTGGAATAAATGGGGAACAGACAACTTCTTTTTTTAGTTTGTAAGTTTATGGACCAAGAGGAACTACAATTGGAATCTCATCTGTGACAGATACAGGTGACACAATCCTGGACTTAGAACTTGATGCCAAGATTGGAACTGGATGTAACTTTTGGCATCTGTAGAGGGGCTATGTGTATTTTGCATGTAGGAAGAATACAAATAATAGTGACCAGAAGACCCACCATTTGACCCAGCTATCCCACTCCTTGGTCTATACCCAAAGGACTTAAAATCAGCATACTACAGAGATACAGCCACATCAATGTTCATAGCTGCTCAATTCACCATAGCCAGACTATGGAACCAACTAGATGCCCTTCAGCTGATGAATGGATAAAGAAACTGTGGTGTATATATATATACAATGGAATATTACTCAGCCATAAAGAATAATAAAATTATGGCATTTGCAGGCAAATGGATGAAATTGGAGAATATCATGCTAAGTGAGATAAGCCAATCTCAAAAATCCAAAAGACGAATGATCTCACTGATAAGCGGATGATGACACGTAATGAGGGGTTGGAGGGGGACAAGAATGGAGGAAGAAGGAACTGTATAGAGGGAAAAGAGAGGTGGGAGGGGTGGGGGGAAGGAAAAAAATAAGGGAATGAATCAAACATCATTACTCTATGTAAATGTATGAATATACAAATGGTATGCTGTTACTCCATGTACAAACAGAAACAACATGTATCCCATTTGTTTACAATAAAAAATAAATAAATAAAAATAAATAAATAAATTAAAAAAAAACAGTGACCAGAAGTCATATTTTAAATTAGAATCATAAAACCTTCTGCTCCCAGTATGCATCCTCCTTTGCAATGTGACTTTGTCCTTCCTCCCATCAAAGGGTAGAACTGACTTCCCCTTTCTATAAATCTGATCCCATATTGTACTTGCTTTGATTAATAATGCAGCAGAAATGACTTTGTCATTTGATTTTTAGAGTTAAGAGATCTGGCAGCTTCTGTTTTAGCTGTCCTGAATTACTTAAAATTATCGAGCAAGAAAAGCAGTCTAGTTTTAAGTGTGAGAATCCATGTTGAGAAGAACTGAAATCTAACTATCTGATAGCCAGAACCAACAGCCAGACAAGTGAGTGAGGTCCTGTTGGATTTCCTAACTCAGCAAAAGAAATCAGTCACAGAGGAGCTGAAGCAAAATCAGCAAATTGAGACCGAAGACTTCAAGGCATCTGATGCTTCCTCTCTCCCACACCATCCATACCTCATCACAAAACCCTTAAGGAAAAAAAGCTTTTCCCCCATGTTGTATCCCTAAAGCCTAACTCATTGCCTGGCACATTGTCTTATATTTGTGTTCTTTATAAAACCATTGCTATTAACTATTAACCAGCCAATTCACTGAGGCAGAGATTGTGAGAAATAATAAACTGTGATTGTCTTAAACCACAAAGTTTCACACAGTAAGGAACAGGGTATCCAAATTATTCTGCATTAGATCCAGCATGAATTGGTGGGAGAGGACAAGTTAGGGAACAGAAAGAGATCAATAGCTTTCAGGAGTATTAGAATTGAGTGAAAAAATGAGCAGAATAAATTTTTGGAGCCTTGCTCTCATCACTACTTCAAGGACCTTTTTAAATGTGTTCTAATTAGTTATACAAGAGAGTAGAATGCACTTTGACAAATCATACATAAATGGAGTATAACGTCTCATTCTTCTGATTGTACCTGATGTAGAGTCACATCTGTTGTGTAGTCATATATGCACATAGGGTAATAATGTCTGATTCAATCTACTCTCCCTCCCTTTCCCATACCCCCTCCCCTCCCTTCAGTCCCCTCTGCCTAATCCAAAGTAACTATTCTTCCCTAGCCCTGCCCCTTAGTGTGAATTAGCATCTACATATCAGAGAAAACACTTGGCTTTTGGTTTTGGGGGACTGGCTTATTTCCCTTAGCATGATATTCTCCTGCTCCATCCATTTACCTGCAAATGCCATCATTTTATTCCTCTGTAAGACTGATTTATACACACACACACACACACACACACACACCACATTTTCTTTTTCTTTATCCATTCATCTGTTGAAAGGCACCTAGGTTGGTTTCACAATAGTTTAACTATTGTGAGTTGACCTGCTATAAACATTGATGTGGTTGTGTCATTGTAAGATGCTGATTTTAAGTCCTTTGGGTATAAACCGAGGAGAGGGGTAGCTGGGTCAAATGATGGTTCCATTCCTAGTTTTCTAAGGAATCTCCTTACTGCTTTCCAGAGTGACTGCACCAATCTGCAGTCCCACCAGCAATGTATGAGTGTGTCTTTTCCCCCATATCCTCACCAACAATTATTGTTACTTGTATTCTTGATAATTCCCATTTGACTGGAGTGAGATGGAATCTCAGTGTAGTTTTAATTTACATATCTCTAATTTTTAGAAATGTTGAACATTTTTTCATATATTTGTGACCATTCATATTTCTTCTGTGAAGTAATGGTTCAGATTCTTTGCCCATTTATTGATTGGGTTCTTTGGTTTTTCTGGTGTTAAGTTTTTTGAGTTATTTACATATCCTGGAGATTAATACTCTATCTGAGGTACAGATGGTAAAGATTTTCTCCCATTCTGTAGGCTCTCTCTTCACATTATTGATTGTTTCCTCTGCTGTGAAGAAGTTTTTAATTTGAATCCATCCCATTTGTGATTCTTGATTTTATTAGGAGTCTTGTTAAGGAAGTCAGATCCTAAACCGACATGGTGAAGATTTGGGCCTACTTTCTCTTTTACTAGGTGCAGGATCTCTGTTCTGGTGCCTAAGTCCTTGATCAGTTTTGAGTTGAATTTCATACATGGTGAGAGAAAGAGGTTTAATTTCATATTGTTACATATGGATTTCCAATTTCCCCAGAGCTATTTGTTGAATAGGCTATCTTTTTTCCAGTGCATGTTTTTGGCACCTTTGTCTAGTGTGATAAATGTATTTATGTGGGTTTGTCTCTGTTTCTTCTATTCTGTACCATTGTTTTATATATCTGTTTTGGTGCCAATACCATGCCATTGTTGTTACTGTGGCTCTGTAGTATAGTTAAGGTCTGGTATTGTGATTCCTCCTGCTTCACTCTTCTTGCTAAAAATTGTTTTGGCTATTCTGAATCTCTTATTTTTCCAATGAATTTCATGATTGCTTTTTCTAGTTCTATGAAGAATGTCATTGGGATTTTAATAGGAACTGCTTTCAATCTGTATAATGCTTTTGGTAGTATGACCATTTTGACAATATTAATTCTACCTATGGAGGAGTACAGGAGGTTTTCCATCTTCTAAGCTCTTCCTCAATTTCTTTTTTTTTTTTTTTTTTTTTTTTTGGTGTTCTGTGGTTTTCATTGATTTTTTTAAGAGAATATAAGTAAAGATTTATTGTTCTTATACCTTTTGGAACTGGAGTTATACTTCCTTTATATATAAGACCAGTGACTAGATCGAGAGTCCAGTTTCATTAAATTTATATTTGCAAAAGATAGCATCATTTCACTTTAAATCTATGGCACAAAGGTAGAAAAGAATATAATTATTTCAGTTTCTAAGTTGGAATTTCTTACCCTCAGCACTACTGACGTTTTGGACAAGATAACTGGTGTAAAAGGGCATCTTCTGCGTGGGAGGGTATTAGTAGCATCTTTGGCCACTACCCACTAGACTCCAGCAGCACCTTTACTGCAGTCTCATGATCAAGATGTCTCCAGGCATTGCCATATTTCTACTGTGGAGCGGAGAACCATCCCATTGACGATGGTCACCTAAACCCAGCCCTTTGAATATATGCATGATGATGGACACAAATCAATGTGAACATTTACTGGTTTTTTTTCTTCTTTTTTTTTTTTTTTGGACACTTTTTTTTTAATTTATCTTTTATGTGGTGCTGAGGATTGAACCCAGCGCCTCATGCGTGCAAGGCAAGCACTTTGCCACCAAACTACACCCCCAGCTCCTAAACATTTACTGTTACTGTCAATATTTCAATTAAATTGTTATTGTCCAATTAGTTACTCCAACAGTTAATATCGTATCAGCTTGTTCCCATAATTGACATGTTTATTTAGGCATAAATCCTTCAATCTGAGATATACCTATTTGAAAAGTGCCAAAATGCAGATGGTCTAAGAACTCTGATGAAAGGCTGTGTAAAAGTGACACGATTTTTCCAATATGAATGAATTATCATATGATATTTCATATGACAGACACTCTGTCATTCACAGCTGGTCTTATGTGATGGAGAAGCAGTGGTTGGGAAGAGGATACATCAATCCTGGTATTTTGTTGTGTTTATTTTACTATTCTAAACTTGAACTTTTCTTCAGAAATGTAAACAATAAAGAAAATGAATAAAAATTGCAGTTTATAGTCTCAAGTGGTTATGGTGGGTTAAAAATAGAGCCTGAACAATTTATTGTTAACACATTCAATTTGTTCTTGTCAGATCAGGAAAATTGTATGGCATGTCAATCAGCTAAGTGTAAGAAAGTATTCTGAATTATAATATATTATTATAATGTATTTGTTGGGGCGGAGCAGTTAAGTACATACTGTTTTATAAGGACATACATCAGACAATATGCCATGTCCTGCGTTAGTCTCTAGGGGTCAATGATGGGAAACACTTCGCTCTTATGGGTGTCCTGTACTCTCTGGAGGATACGGGAGAGTGGAGGTAACAGGTGCATTAGCTTTCAAGACTTGGGGTGGAATTTCATGATTTTTTAGTAAATCATTTAGCAGCAAAAATGTGATCTGAACTGAGAAGAGGCTATTTATAATCTTCTATTATTCCCTTTAATATAAAAATTGATAGTTTGCAGAAATATGAATGTCTGTGATTATTGGGACAGATATATTAGAAGTGATGTGCAATACCTGGTTTGTGTGCCATATTATATTTTTAAAGTCCTAAAGATCCTGAATTCGAATTAAACCTGGTCCCTTTAAGTGTCTGCATAAAGGACTGTATGTATAATATGGAAATACAGCGATAGTGATAGAGAGGTGCCCTCATAAGAAAATCATTACAATCAAGAGTAAGAATAAATATAACAAGAGCGAAAACTTATTCAAGTTAAGTGAAGAGTGAAGAGCTTATTGTGGCAATTTCCAATACCTTAAGGTGATAATTTAAATACTTTTGGCAAAAATTTTTTATACCCTTTTCTTTTTCTATTTGTGGATGTAAATATTACAGAATAAATTGATCACATTATGAAGTAATAAAAATGATTTATATCTGCATGGCATTTGAATTGACATACTTCCACATATATCTTTCATTTGATTTTCACCAGCAACCTATCAAGTCCAAAGGAAGAGGTCAGGTTAAGAAATGTGCCAATGACCTGAAGGACGTTATGTGAATGAAGCAAGTCATGCACAGAAAGACAAACACTGCATGATCCCTCTCACACATGAAATCCAAAAATCTCCATCTCGTAGAAGTTGAGGGTAGAAGGGAGGTTATCAGAGGCTGGGAAGAGTGCTAAGCTCAGCTACACAGGAAGAATGAGTTCTGGTGTTCTGTAGCACAGTAGGGTACCTACAGTTAAGGATAATGCTCTGAATATCTCAAAATAACTGGAAGAGAGGATTTTGAATGCACTCTCCATAAGGAAATAATAAAAGTTTAAGGTGATGGATAAGCTAATTACCCCCAAATTAATCATTACCCAATGATTGTATGAATTAAAACATCACATCATACTTCAAAAATATGTAAGAATATTATATCCTAATGAAAATATAAAATTAGTTTTAAGAAAGAGAGAAATGCCTGGAATTTATGTTATATAATGAAGTCTGGAGAATTATACAATCATGACCAGAATTTAGGTCATCAAACTCCTACTCTATTGCAATTTCAACTGGATCCATAAACCGATTATTTGATTTGCTTGTTTAATTGAGTTCATTGCTTCCCCTCCGTGTGCCAGTCACTCTGCTCTGACCAGTTGTGGGTGTAAACTGAGAGGATAGTTTGGGTCCTCGAGGTCCAGCAAGGAAAACAAAACCAGGAAGAACCACATCTCATTCCATGTGTTGTAGATACAAAGAAAAATTAAAAACAAATAATGACATGAAATATATTACCAGATTTAAAAGAAAAAGACTACCATTATTGGATTAAAGATAAAATGAATGTGGAAAATGTGAAAACCAACCCCTACCATTTCTGAGGATAGACGCTAAGGGAAAATGCTGCTCCTACATCTAAGGTTTTTCCTAATAAATCCCACATAAAGACCTATGTTAAGGACAGGTGATCTTGATAGAGCATTATTTCCAATTAGAGAGCACAGAGGCTATAGTTGGGCATGCATGAACTTGCCACATGCATAAAGCTGTCTTGTGAAAAAAAGGAGGCCACCTGATTTTGCAAGGAAGACACCTTGAGTCTGAAACCTTTTCCTGTCGTGAATTGTGAGTAATTCAGAGCAGCAGAAGGAAAGGGGGAATTGGACAATTTCCTGCAAAGCTACCTTCATACTAACAGTTGCTTTCAACATTAAACCACTTCAATTTTAGAATTTTAAGAATGAAAATACAGAGTTATTTTGCATAGCAGGAGAATGTGGAAAGTATTTGATTACATTGTTCATATACTTGAAATCTACTATTTAGGTTTAAAAAAACAATTACTCTACCAAATAAAAGTGACTTTTCCCCAGTTCATGCTTTCTAAGTTTGGTGGTTGTCATTTTTCATTGAATTATTACCCTTTTTCTTAAGCACATTCCTGATATAATCCCACATTTTCACATTTTGGAATTTCATATTTCGCATGCCTGCTGATATTCTTATTTTCATCTGGTGATCTTAATATTTTCTTCTCTCCACATATGTTATTTTATCACTATCAAAGCACAAATGCAACAATTTCGCACAATTTTACTTACAAGACAGCAAAAGAGCTACAATTTCACCATCAAACTTAATAAACTGGAGATGGAGATGAAAAAATATATAGACAAGAAGCTAAAAGAGTGAAACTAAAGAACATGGTCAAAGTGCAATTTAAAAAGCAGGTGTTGGAAATTCCAATCTCAAATTCAGCCTCAAGTGTTGGGGGCTGTGCCATGTTGGCGGCGCCGGGATGGCACCTGATCACATCGGCAGCGAGGAGGTTAATTGACATAAGCACACTCAGGTGATTTTCTCGTCCAGGCACACAATGTATGCGCATGTGTTCTCGAGCACTAATTGCCTGCTCGGAGCGTCTGGCCTAATCTTTGCGGAAGAGGCGTGGCCCTGCTCTCCGCCTCCTGGAGGCGATGCGTAGGCGGAGCGAGACAGAGACAGCAGCCATTAGCAGAAAAGCAGTAGAAGAAGACTCACGCGCAGAAGCAACAGACACCTAACAGCAGCCAGGAGAAAGGAAAAACACGCGTGGCAGCTAGAAGGAAAAACGCAGCAGCTAGTAGGGAAAAGCGGCGGCAGCTAGCAGGCCAGGCGTAGCAAGTCTCTCTTCCTCTAAGCTCTAAGCAAAGCCTGTCCTTCTCTCAACGTCTCTCTTAAGCAAAGTCTCTCTCTCTGATAAGCAAAGTCTCTCTCTTTCTCTCCTCTCAAAGCAAGTAAATCTCATTTCCTCTATCCTCTATAAGTAAACAAGCAAGAAAGCAGTGCACTAAAGAGAAAGATAGAAGTGCCTCAGTTTCCACTCCACCACCCATAAGACCCGTGCAAGTTGTTGCTGCAGGCGGTGACAAATATCCACGGATTTTGGAACTGCAAAGAGCCAGCGACACTCAAGCATCTAAAGCTCCATTGACCAGTTGGAAGACCTGCATTCTGTGGCCCCTTGTGCACAGAGCACCAGAGGGTGCTGCAGCTTTCTGTTGTTTTAGGACTGGAGTGATATCAGTGCCCCTTGGAATAAAGAAGATCACTGGATCACAAAACCTGTTGGGGGAGTATCCACATGGAACAGCAGCTAAGTGAGTGGTCCCTGACAGTTCTACTGGTTGTCAGCCCAATTCTTGTGCTCAAGCAAGCTCATTTATACAGTAATTCAATATCTTAAAGTTTATTTTTTTATAAGAGTCTATCACTTATTTGGAATGTATATGGCAGGCCTATTGCTGCATATGGTCACTACTCACATTATCCAAAATTTCAACAAACCTGTGAGGAAATATCCCCCCATCCCCTCCTATTTTATACTTAAGGAGATGGGCACCTGCAAGGATAGCCAACTTGCCTGAGGTGTCACGGACATCAAGTGACTGGGCATAGACATTCGAATCTAAGTCTGTGTCTTCAATCATTTCATTCCACTCTCATGTCCAAATTGCCCATGAAGATTTCCAGAATAAATCCACATATATTATCTGATCCTGGAGATTTTAAACAATGCAGGTATTATTCCCAACTCACAGATAAGGTAACCCCATTTTAGAAATAGTGTCTCAGCAAGTAAGTGCCAAAGTCTAATGAATTTCTTCTGACCCATTGTCCCTCTGCACCATGTTAGAAATGATTTGGCTGGAATCTAGTGGACTTACAGAACAATACGAAGTTATGCTTTCTAAGCCACAAACTAAAGCGTTCTCCCCACCCTCCAGTGACGCCTTGATTTCCTATCATCAGTTCTCCAGCTTTTTCCACCCAAATTCCCATCCCTGCTTCAGCTTCTTCAACAGGAAACAGAATTGAACAAGATGTTCATGGAAGTTGGCTCACATATGAATCCACAGAATACTTTCCCTTCCACATGTCTATATTTGAATCTGGCATTATCATGTGTCATAGGTTAGGTTAACAAGGAAACAGATTCTGGAAGGAATTTGTCAGCAGGAGGATTTGGGGATGCGCTCTCAGGAACAACAACTGTGAGGACACGTGAGGGAAGCAAGATTGGGCAGAGGAAGATGTTGAACCAAGATCTCTGAGGCTGCAATAGTCTTTCAGAGATGTTCTAAATGGAGGCAAGGAGCTGAGATTTCGCATCCTGGTATTCATCAGTTGTTAGATGTGGGTTGGCCCTGGAAAGAGACATAATTTGGAAGAGGCAGATCTCCTGCATGCTGGCCAAGGACACCTATGAACCTTCAACAGTCAACACCCTGGAGAGATGGGAATGAGGAACTCAAAACTGAAGGGCAGGATCTAGGCTGTGTCCTAGAGTATCTGCTGTGTCAGCTACAGCATTAGCTACTAAGTCCTGAAAATTGGCTCTGTCCAAATAACAATGAGAATAGCAGCTCCTTTTGTTGCTTGTTACTTTAGAGATGCTGCATTTTGAGGGCGTCAAGACTTGCTCCCAATTATGCTTGACGCCAAAGCTGAACCCTTTACCACCATGAGGTCCTGTCTCCTCTATTTATTTAAAAATGAACAATGTGTCCAAGGCTCATTTTTGTACTTTTCTGTATTGAATGTGTGACTATACTGCTGCAAGGGAAGGAAAAGGGGCAGTCACATGCAGTTCTCCAAACTGTCTCAGACAAGTTCATTTATTTTATTTATTTTTTTTACCAGTTTGAATGATTTCTTACTAAGTCATATGTGTCCTTGGTCAACCACCCTACATTAAGTTGTGTCCTTCTACCCTCTGGACCTCCCTGTATAAGGTACCTTTTTATTCCTCTAACTAGACCACTCTGGCAACTACTAGCAGTTCTTCCCTCTGTCCAGCCTCCAGACAATGTACACATGATGGGAATTCTACAGTAAGCAAAGACAGAGAAAGGAGAAGAAGGCTTATTCAAAGAAATTATATCAGAAAATTTCCCAAATGGGAACAGGGAAATAAACTTTAAGATCCATGAATTCCAAGGAAGAAACAACATAAAGAGTTTTTTACCAAGACACATTATAATCCAAATTCTCAAAAGTTCAAAAGGAAAGAGAATTTAAAAAACAGCAAGAAAAAGTGTGACTTCTTGTATCTAAGGGAATCTGTATAAGGTTATGAGTGGATTTCTCAGCAGAAACCTTATGGACTAGGAAAAAGTGCAAAGATATATTGAAAAAACTGAAAGAAAGCAAAAATACCAACCAAGAATACTTGGCAAAATGATCTTTCAAAAATGAAGAAGAGATTTAACAACAACAAAAACAAAAACAAAAAAACTTTCTCACATAAACAAAAGCTGAGGAAATTTATCCTCTTTAGACCTACTTTACAAGAAATGCTAAAGGGAGTTATTCAAATTGAAACAATAATATGTTAATTGACAATGTGAAAACAAGAAAGTAAAAAAAAAACTACAAAGTTAACAATGTAGTCAAATTCAGAACACTAATACTGCAATGGTGGTGCAAATCACTTATACATCAAATATAAAAGTTAAAAAATAAATGTTAAAAATAACTGTAGTTATAATAATACGTTCATAGTGGATATAAAACAATGTAAATTGTGATATAAATTACAAAATATGGGGGGAGAGATTAAATGGAGAACTTTTGTATGCAAAGTTAAATTGCTATTAACTTAAAACATACTATTATAATAATAAGGTATTTCATGAAACTCTCAGGGTAACCACAAAGAAAATAATTCATAGTGTGTACACAAAAGATAATAGTTTACTAAGGGCATGGCTTTGGGGTTTATATTTTGTCCCTGGTGAGTGAGGCTATCTCTCAGCTTCCTGATAGCCGTATGTTGAGCTGCTTTCCTCTTCCATACTCTTCCACCATGATGTTCTGCTTCATCTCGGACCCAAAGCATAGGAGTCAGCCATCTATGAACTGAGACTTCTGAAACCATGAACCCCAAATAAGTAGGTGTCTTAAATTTAAGATGCCATTTCTTAAAATATTTAAAAATGAATCATCTAAATGTTCACTATTCAAGTTTTCACTACAAATACTGCTTTTAAGTTACTGATAATCATGACTATCAACTGATATTCACTTCCATTCATTTTGGTTTAAAATATAATAGGAAGAAATAAAATGTAAACTTTCAGCATTGCTCTAAAGTTTGTACCAGGGATTCTGGCTCAAGTCAGAGTAGAAGAAAACAAGTACACACACACACACACACACACACACACACACACACACACATCAATAATAAAAGCAACAAAAAAATGCCTTTTATTGCTCCTGGAGTCTTGTAGTTTGTTTTTATCATATTCTGTCTTAAACTAGTTTACTGACTTCGAGAAGTTGTCCTAATTCAGTCAATATCTAAACCAAACACAGTTTCACTAAGGAAACTTCCAGCTCTGCTGGCAGCCATCTCCTTAAATTATCGCTATAGCAACACCTTAGTAAAGGCCTCCTGTTCTCTCCTTCTTCAGCCTTACCCGCTGCACACCAACCAGATGACTGCTCCCAGTATCAGCCCTCTAGGGAGCTAGTCTTCACATCTACTTACAAAAGGTGCTTCAGATGCATTTTCAGTTGGGGGCATTTTTCATTTGACATTTAGAAGTTCAGACATCTTTATCATGTTAAGACCTTAATGTTAATTTGACTATAATACATACAATGTAACGAATCATTACTTTGCTCACCCACCTTAGATATAGACACGCATATGTACTCGCACACACATATACATATATACACAATTTGTATGTAAGTACAAAATTTTTGTCAAATATATTCTAATAGAGCTAAAATATCTAATAATAAAAACTTTTAAGGGCATTTTATTGGAAAACATCAACTTATAAAAATTCTTAGAATTGTTACATAAAGTTTTAATTTTAGAATATGGGGGAAGAAACTAAATGGACCTTTTATAGACCAACATTAAAATGGCATTCATTTATATTTATACTAGATATAATCTTGTTTATTTTTAATTTATTGTTTGAACTTTCTGAAATTTTTTTCCCAAATATCTTATATCATGGCATTCACATTACCATATTAGGAATGCACAATGTAGCAAGTCCCAAGGGAATCATGCTGTCTTTTTAAGTCTGCAAACTAGTGAAGAGGTTTCACATTTATTTGGTATGTACAATATCAGTTAAACAAAGTCATACAAAAGACAAATAAACACTTGGTGTACAAATGCACAAAGAGTATTCTAAAAGTTCCATGTCATGCTGCCTAACACAATTTATGATGATATCCCCACACAAGAAATATTTACCGATCCTTGGGTCTTTTCAGACCTCATTAAAATAATCCCTTGCCCAGGAATTTCAAGGCAAAATACAAATCAATTGTAACTGCAACAAAATCAGATAAATTAAATTCATTTTTCTATGCCACTTGAAATTTATTAACCTCCCAAAATTTTTTCATAAAGAATGTTAGATATTCTCATGATTTTTAGGGGGAAAAAATGCCCTACCCTTGAGGAGAGACAAAAAGAGAATATCCTTCAGTAGAACTTGGACTCCGGATTAGAAAAGATCTGACTTGGAATCCCAGCATTATTTCTGTAAGATTTTATGAAGATGACTTAGTCATTGTATGTCTCAGTTTACCCATTTGAAAAATAGAGGCAAACAATATCACACAACTCCTGGGATCACTGTAAGAATTTAATAGATATTTTAGAGAAATACTTGGTCCAAAATTTATCACATTGTATTTATTCATCAATAAATACTTATTTATTGAACTGGGTGTGGTGGTGCATGCCTGTAACCCAGTTCAGGAGATTGGAGCAGGAGGATCACCTTTGAAGACAGCTTCAGCAAGTTAATAAGGTCCTGTCTCAAAATAAAAACTCAAAAGAGCTGAGGATGTGGCTAAGCAGTTAAGTGCCCCTGGGTTCAATCCCCAACACCACACACACAAAGTTAGTTATTGCTGTTCTTGTTTTCACTCTTACCGATGTAAACACGATTGCAACAAAAAAAGAAGCAGGAAAGATGAGTGCTTTCTTTTCCCTTGTTAGTGGGAAATGAACTTAGCAAAGGCAGGTGAGCCAAGCAGTTCCTACAAGGAGGAGAAACCTGATTATTTGCATGATTCCTTTTCTTCCTAACACCAAGAATCTGGGCTTCATGCAAAGTTTAGACATTCTAGCATGTATCTACAGAGCAAATCTGAGTCATTGGGTTTAATTTTCTTAATATGTTCAGGGCAATTAATTTAATTAATGATCAGAAACAAAGTAATTCTTGCCTCTTAAGAGACAGGTAAAGCACCTAGTGTTCACCCCTGAGGGTCAGCCAGGGCCACTCCAGTGAGGTTTGTGTAGCAATTGTGGGTTTTTGGAAAGCATGTGATCAGCACTCTGGTGTGTCCTGGTGTGGTTATTTCACCCTCCATGCTCCCTAGGGACCTCCTCACCCAGAGCCAATATTTCCAACTTTGAATCTTCAACCCTATTATTCTTGATATTCTCACTTGTACTCAAGACTCCAAAAAGTGTTAAAGGCTGCTAAAATTTCCACTGCTTCAAACATCTGCCCTGCAGAGAGGGAAAAGCCACTCTCAGGAAGGGCCTATTTCTAAGAAATTCAGCACATGACAGGGAGGTGATTTATGATCACATTACAAGTAGGATTTTTTATCCTTTCAAATTTCTCACTTAAGCCTTGTTTCTGTTTCGCTAGAAACTAAGGGCAAGCATCTGTGAGTACAAAAAGTTACATTCAAAAGCATCTGAGATCCTAAAGGAGGGTCACTGGGTTTCTTCATGCCTTAAGAAGCATTCACTGGGCACAACCTATGTGCAAGGTACTTGCTGGTTACACTGGGGACTTGGTGGGGAGGGCACAGGGGCCAGAGAAAAAGGAAGATGCAGAATCTAAACCTAATGAGCTCATAGGCAAATTCCTTTACATCCCTGAAAAGTACTTTTTCCTCAAACAGCACTGCATCCATGTGTCTGTGTGGGGGTGCCCCAGGGGAAGAAGGATCAGGGAATGTAGAGGTCCCTGATTCATTATCACATTGCCTCCTAATGGAGCCTGCGGTACACGTGTGAACCAAGCCTGGCATTTCAGACCATCGGACAGGAATGAAAACTGCTGGCTTGAAAATAACATGTTGTCTCAGCTCAAATTGGAATAAGCAACCACATGACCTTCACTTTTATTTTTGGTTTTCACTGTCAAGGGCAATGTTCTTTCTTTTCAGGAAGAAACAATACCGACTTGAAGAGAAAAAAAAATACCATTTAAAAAGTAGCAGTAGAAACAGAGTGGATTGGGAAGGAGGGGCAACAGGGGCAACAGGAAAAGAGAGGAATATAGATTCAGAGGCGATTTGGATCCAAAGGACCACCTTTCAAATTAAATTAAAAGCATGGTTAAAGTAGCATTTTTGGCACTAAGTCTCAGGTTCCTGGTGCTATAGGATAAGGATTAGTGGAATTATCAAGAGTGTGGCTGCCAAATGGACATCAGGCAGGAAGAGGAGCCACAGATGTCCTTTCAGCAAGGTGTCTTTGCAGGATTACTCCAGTAGAGCTTGGCCGGACTCAAATATTCATTTCACAAACAATGGCGGCATAGGAGTGACTCTTCCTCTTTAAAGGTAAAATCTCAGGGGTAGAAAAATAATCCACAGACTCTTTGTTTTTGTGCCACTGCATAGTATCCCTTATTTTTCTACATGTAATTTTAAACATTAACTCTTTAGTGTATGTATTTGTGATGTACGACATTTATATCTATCTACCTATAATTACAATAGTTAAGCAATTAGTTACATTTCATGTAGGGTAAGAGAACCTAAAATCAACTCTCATCCAATTTCCAGTCTAATACAGTATTAACTATAGTTATCATATTGGACCTTAGATTACAACTTAGTACACTGACTTATATATCCCTCTCCTGCCCCTCCCTCTGCACCTGGTATCTACATTCTGCTTTCCGTTACACTGTATTTAATTTTTTAAAGAACAAGTTCACATAGGAGTGAGATTTATGCAGTATTTTTCTTCTTCTATATGGTTATTTCACCTAGCATAAAGATCTCCAGCTTAATTCATGTTGCCAAAAATGGCAGAACTTTCTTCTTCTTAAAAGCTGGATAATATTATTATACATGTATATATACACCACATGTCTTTTTCTATTCACCCTATATTAACAAGTGGTCAAACATTAACTTTTTAATCAAGCTAATTCCTCAAATTGATTTTCTTTTCTCACAATAATATAAAATTGTACATTGTACATTATTTTGCTTTCCTAACCAACACACCTCTTAGTCTTTTGGTTTTTTTATACTGGGGACTGAATGCAGAGGTGCTTGGTTAACCACTGACTGTATCCCCAGTTCTTTTAATTTATTTATTTTTATTTTGAGACAGTGTCTGACTAAGTTGCTTAGGGCCTTGCCAAGTTGCTGAGGTTGGCCTCGAACTTGTGATTCTCTTGTCTCGGTCTCCAGAAGTTTCTGGGATTACAGGCATGTGCCACCATGCCTGGCTCTTTTAAGTTTGAATAGTGGATAGTTCACAAGCCTACAATGAAGAATAGCATATATAGTAGATGGCTTGGATGATTCTATTGAATCTTTTTGCTTAAAGATTTCTTTTACCATCTGATAAGGCAAAGGCAATGGAGAAGAATAAAAGAAATAATGTTTTCTAATGGCATACTGCCTTTAGCCTGCAACTCTCCTGCTATTTGAATGCCAACTAGCTACTACAGCATTAACTTTGTGTTTAAAGATTTTTGTATAAAATCCAAGAAAATGGTGATCTTTTTTAAGTTGTCAGAAACAGCTTCTTAGGCTTCTTAGGTGCTTTCTGAAGAGAATAAAGGAGGCCTGACTCCTTTATGAAGATCATCTCAGTTTAGAGAAGAAAACCAATGGATGAGGGGAACACAGGGCTTGTCCTGCCGGATATTAAAATACAATAAAAAGCTAAATTACTTAGAGCAATGTGATGATAGGAAAGGAATATGGCATAGGATGGAATGGAATACCCAATCCTGAAGGAGATTCTAATCTATCTCAACAAAATGAAAAGTGTTATTTAATGAAAGGGTTAGGAGGCAGATTATAGTAGAAAAATCCATTTAGAACCTCACTTTTTACCAAAGTAAATTCCGAATAGTTTAGGGAATTAAAGTAAATGAAATAACTGTAAATACGACCTCTGTGTTTACTGAAGACAGACACACCAGGCCTACAAGTGACAGAATAGGGACAGATTTCATTGAACTTCCAAATAAGATCGCATATTCCAAATGTTATAAATAAAAAAGGCAAAACGTATCTTGGGAAAATATTTGCCAAAAACATTAGTTGAATTTTTAAATAAAGTCAATGAAATAAACCCTATGTCCTACTACATTGTTAAGCAAAGATATGAATAAACTAGCAACTCTCAAAAAGGTCTTAAAAACATGTGAAATAAAATTTGAAAATATTTAAATTTTTAAAAAGGAGATTAAGATGAGATAAACATCATATCAAGAGTACTTAAACATCCAGACACAGTGGTACATGCTGGTTATCTCAGCAGCTCGGGAGGCTGAGGCAGGAGGATCACAAGTTCAAAACCAGCCTCAGCAATGGCAAGGCACCAAGCAACTCAGTAAGACCCTGTCTCTAAATAAAATAGGGCTGGGGATGTGGCTCAGTGTTGAGTGCCCCTGAGTTCAATGCCTGGTACCCATCCCCCCCAAAAAAAATTTAAACAAAAAGAGATTGAACTGCAAAATGTTTCTATTTTTTTAAATACTTTTTTAAGTTGTAGATGGACACAATATCTTTATTTATTATTTTATGTGGTGCTGAGGATGGAACCCAGTGCCTCACATGTGTGAGGCAAGCCCTCTGAGTTACAGCCCCTGCCCAAAAGTTTCTATTTTTGAAAGCCAACATTTTCAATTATTATAATGAAGATTAAGCAACATTAATAAGTCTGCTACTGATTCTTCATGGTCTCCATGTTCCCGTACACCAGTGGTTCTAAAAATATCTGCTCTAGCAGCATCAGCATCACTTAGGAGCTTCTCAGAGGGATAAATTCTCAGCCCTTATCCAGACCAAAAGCATCAGATCAGCCATCTGTTTTAACAAACTCCCAGGTGATGCACAGTCAAGCTTGGGAGTCGCTGTATGTGTCACAGTGGTTGAAAGGACTACAGCATAGTGGTTGAAGGCATGCACCCGAGATGCCTGGGTTTCGTTCTGCCTCCACTTCTTAGGCAGTTACTCGATTGTCAGTCTTTTAGTTTCCTTATCTGTAAAAGGGGTATAATGTATTCTCCATTGAAACACCAATAACATTCTTCACTGAACCAGGAAAAAACCCTAAAGTTCACATGGAAGAATAAAAGACCCAGAATATTCAAATTAATTCTGAACAAAAAAAAAGAAGACTGGAGGCATTAAAGTACTCAACTTCAAATTATACTAGAGAGACACAGTGACAAAATCAGTACAGTATTGTCATCAAAACAAACATGAAAACCAATGGGATAAAATAGAAGACATGGAAAAATGACCAGATCCAGTCATCTGATCCTTGACAAAGGCACCAAAACCAAACATGGAAGGAGACTGTTATTTTAACAAATTTTGCTGGGAAAAATGGATATTCACATGTAGTGGAATGAAGCAAGATCCTGATCCATCACCCTGCAAAAAGCCAACTCTAAGTGGATCAAAGACCAGAAACTTCGCAAATGGTAGAAGAAAGCACAGGGTTAACTCTCCAACATACAGGCTCAGGCACTGACTTTCTTAAGAAGACCTCTAAAGCTTAAGACATGAAACCAAAAGTCAGTAAGTGAGATGGCAACCAATCAAGAAGCTTCTGTACAGCAAAGTAAACAGTAAATAGCATGAAAGAGAGTCTACAGAATGGGAGAGAAACTTTGCCAGCTGCTCTTCTAAGAGAGGATTAATATCATAATATGTAAAAAACTCCAAAAACAGCCTCAAAACAAACAACCTAATCAGTAAAGAGTTAAATGAACTAAACAGACATTTCTCAAAGAAGAAAATACAAATGGCCTACAAATAAATGAAAAAAAAAAAGTTTCACATCCTTAGCAGTCAGGGAAATGCAAACCAAAACTACTGGAGTTTCACTTCACTTCACTTTTAAGTATTAAAAATATAAATAAGAAATACTGATAAGGGTGTGGGAAGAAAGTAACACTCATGCATTGTTGGTAGGACTATTGTGGAAATGACAAGATGGCACTCGGAAAGTAGGAGAAACCAAATTTTATTTAACACCGGTGGGCCCAGAGGAGATCGTCACTCCAAAATTCTGAGCCCTGATCCACAGTTTCTTACAATATTTATAGGTTATTTGACTTCATCTTAGACTCATCCTATCATTGGGCTTTTTCTTCTTTTAAAAAAATTACCAATCTATGTGGCTGAAGACTTTGTGCTGGGTCTCTAACATAAAGCATGCTCACAGACAGAGCAGATAAGAAACAGGTCTTTTCACAGACATATATTACATTTCAGGAGGGAGTACTTAGATTCTTAATGCAGTTATTGACTATGCAAAAGGTAGGAACCCTCCCGGGGAAAGCCTAAGAGAGGGGAGGGGAACTGACCCCTTCCCCAGGCATTGAACAATTACCATAATGTTTTGTAATTTCATTTCACAACCAGGTCCGATTTTCCCACCACAGGACTACGGATTAGGAAAACCACTTTGAAGATAGTATTAGAGATTCCTTAAAAGACTAGGAATAGAAGCATCACAAGACCCAGATATCTTACTCGTTGGTATTTATCCAAAAGAACTGACATCAGCATACTACAGTGACACATGCATGTTTCTAGCAGCCCAGTTCAAAAGAGCCAAGTTATGGAACCAGGCTAGGTGCCCCTCAATAGACAACTGGGTGAAGGAAATGTGGTATATACACAATGGAGTTTTCCTCAGTCATAAAGAAGAAAATATGGCATTTACCGGTAAATGGACATGACTGGAGAACAGCATGCTAGGTGAAATGAGGCAGACTCAGAAAGTCAGAGGTCGAATGTTTTCTTATATGCAGAAGCTAGAGATAAAAATGGAATTTAAAAAAGAGGAGGAGCTCATGAAAATAGAAGGGAGATCAGTGGAGCAGAGGACAGGGACGAAGCAGGTAGAGCGGGAAAGGGAAAATGGAGAAACTGGGAAATAAAATTGACAAAGTTATGCCACGTGCATGTGTAAATAGATCACACCAAATCCCACTTTATGTACAATTACAATGTACTAAATAAAAAAGATGAGTATAAGGGAGATCAATAGAATACAGGAAGGGAATCAGGGAGGAAAGAGGGAAAGGAAAAGAAAATCATGGAGAATGAAATGCAACAGATTGTGTTACGTACATATACCTATGTCACAGTGGACCCCATTATTCTGCATAATTATAACTCTCTAATGAAAGCATAATAGAAAAGGGGGATAATATTGGCACTGCCGCATAAGTTTGCTGGTAGGATAACGTGTTAATATTTGGAATGTGCATGATACAGTGCTTAGTGTCTAGTTTAGATCATTGTTATATAAAAATTTAAAAAGTACTTTTTAATCAAAAAGGCCAAAGGCCACATGAAAAGTTTTTTTTTACACTATTGAAAATGATGAAATATTTGCACATCTGGAGCAGAAACAGAAAAATCGTTAATACTGAGAATCATCATTATGTTGGAATGATGAAAAAGTACAAAAGAAAAAAAGAAAAAAGAATATACACCAGCTGTATCCAAATTCTCACGTATTCTGACAACTGAAAACAAGGCACATCATTAATTCAGGGATCTTCTTGGAGGTAACCCTAGAAGTGTGAATCATTGTGCTCAAAGTCAATATGATTTAGGAATATAAACCATCCCTCTTTGGTGGCAAAGATGTGCCTTTTTGATTTTATATGCTAATAAATTGCCAGAAATAGTAGCTACATGGCTTGAGGCCAAACCTTGATGAAATACATACTCCTTCATTAAGTTGATCCAAATGTCATCTTAAGCTATCATTGAGATGTGTTCTTAATGATTTCATTCTACTTAGTAATCACTCCCTTGATTTGCAATTTAGTTGTCAAAATAATTTAAAAACTAAATGTACAAGGATAGCTATTATTTCGATGGTATCTAGACCCTATCTGACAACTCCACTGAATTTTTCAATTATCTAGTTGTTAATAACAGCTAAATAACAGCAAAAGTCACAGCAAAATAACTGAAAGCAATCACATTTTCTCTTTTGACGCCTCTTATGCAACAGTAAGCAACGTAATTTGAAGGTTAAAGTACTAATATTTCCCTATTGGGGTCAGGTAGAGGGAAAGTCACTGGAACACAATGAAACCAAAAGAGGTTGCTGAAGTCTAAAGTGGTCAACTTCTTCTGGGGAGGCCCAGACTCATCTGGCGAGGAACAGGATCCACTGAGGCCAGCTCAGATCTTCAACCTTGAAGTGCTGGGTCATTTTGGTCCCTTACCCCAAACAAGTTTGGGATGGGTTGTGCGTTCCACTTGCTCCCACCAGGAAACCAGATTACCTCTAATAACTGGGGCCATGAAACAGTGGCTTATATATTTTTTCTTTTTACAAATTTATGCAGGGAACTATCTGGGAAGGTTCAGTGCCCAATATCAATGGCAAGTAATCCTTCTTCAATCATTTACTTCTCTGCAGAGAAAATGCTCAAGGTCCTACCCACAGCAATATGGAAACTACCAGCGAGGGGTGCCTCGCCCTGCTGGCTCTCTCCTAAAGGGGCCCAGGTGTGAAAGGATTCACAGGAGGCCACTCTCCCAGGGTTAGCGAGGAACAAACAGAGGGAGGTTGTCCCTCTAGTCGTAACGCAGAAAGGGCAGGAACTCTGCTCTGAAAATCAAGTTGCTTCTTTAATCTGGTGGTCTTTTCTTGACCTGCACAGGAGAGCAGAAACACTTTTCAGTTGACAACTTTCTATCTTGGTGACCTAGTTCAAGTCAGCGTCATCAGGGAACACAACAACGTGTTCAGTTCTGAGGTTCCTTTGAACCCCACAGAATGGAAATGCTCCCTGCTGGAGTTTTTGTTGTTTCTGTTTTGTTTTCATTTTTTTTTTTTTTTTTTTTTTTTCTTCTGAGGTTGCTTAAGACCAGAAAAGAAAGTACACATTACTAATCTTACTTTTCAAACACAGCCTTGGTGAGGACCTCTAGCTGAGAACTGGCACTGCTGTTGTATTTGGGTGTTCGTGAAAAGAAAATCTAGGGAGGAAAGAAAATACAATGGGCAGAAACCAAAAAGATCTATGGGATTCCTTTAAAAATGAGAATGTACATCTGCTTATGAATCCTGTGTCACCAGTCACCACAAATTTGGTGCCACCTATCAATAGTTTAGAGGCATATCAGGAGGAAGGGTAGAATATATATAAATATACTTCTACCCATAACAGAAAGAATGCATTTTTCTTCATGTCTCATTATGAAACGTAGGACAATTTAACTTGTTGGTGAAGTCACTTTACAATACTGTAAAGTACCCACAGAGAGAGGGGGAATGGGTCTCAGCAGCAAAATTATCTTATCATGGCTGTATTTGTCTTGAATTAATTACTATAACAGAGGTGGCATTTTTTCCTAGCAGAAAAATATTAATATTTTATTTTCTTAAATAATTTAATAAGAAAAAAGTAACATGAGTTAAACTTAGTTCTTGTTGCATGCTTATTTGCTCTGTGTAACTGATTTCTTATTTTTAACAGCTTTTCAAAAAATTTTAATGCTGGTTTATGCATGATCACAAAGTTTCTAAATGTCCTTGCCAGAAGATGATCATATTGGTAGGAAAAGTGACAAGGTCTTTCTAGTTGCTTCCTAAATTGAGGAAGGACGGTGAACTCTGAGTTTATTAAGCCCAGTGCTAAACTGCCTTTTGCCTTAAGATGAGTAGAAGATGAGCAGAAGTCAATATATTTTTGTAAAATGCCTACATTTCTACATAATGACACTCCTGAAGGTGTCTGGTGATATTTCTATTGTCATTACATAATACCTAGAGTAAGCACGAAAGGACAGGAGGCAGATCTCAAGGGATCCAGAGAAGCCTTTATTCCTTGGCACAGTAGGGGTCCACCTTCCCAATGGGAAAATGGCCCTTGGTTACAGAGGGGAGTTTGGTTTTATAGGGTACAACGATGTAACATTGGAAGCTACGTATATGCAGTTTTGACTAGTTGTCCAGGTTAAAATTTTAATATAGGAGGGTCTTGCAAAAAGGTCGAAATTCATTCTTGTCTTGGGAGATAAGAGTCAGGATCCCATGGGATGAGTATTCAAATCTTGCCCAATGTCACTTAGGACTAATTTGCCATGGAGGAAGGTCAAGGTTTAGGACCCAGCACTCAGTATCCACACCTTTCCCCCAGGGCCCATTGTTATCAGAGAGAGATTTAATGTTTGGTCAATTTTTCCTCCTTCCTTCCAAGCCGCACTGTCCCTCCATTTTCTTGGGGAGCTGTCTTGTAGGAATATTATTTTCCATAACCCTTCACCTAGAATTTTACTGTAGTGTATGTAGCAACCAAGGTAATGTTTATCACAATCTTATATAAATTGAGACTTCTACAAATGAAAGTATGTTTCCCATTCTATCTATTATTGTCAATCAGTGTTCTGGTGTTCTCATTATCCTTGTTAAAGGAGTACTCCATTGATTATATTTTCCCCAAATGCACAATAATCTATTGAGCTTTGGAACAAGTCGCTTCCGTAAATGTCTTGCATTTTGTGAAGTGCTCATTTCCTATGCCTTACGGGACAAATTATTCAAGTTGGAAGGACTTCAGAGCAAATGAACAGAAGAAGGAAACTCACAGAATAACAGAATTCTAGAACTAGAGCCCTTTTGTGGATGAGGAAAGACTGCAGTGTGACCCGCCCAATGACACAGAATCGGTTTAGCCACAGAAGGTCAGAAGTGATGCTCATTACTTCAGAGTCAAGAGCTCTTCCCCTGCAGTAGGAAAGATGAGATGGGGGACTTGTCCTTCCTGAAGGGTGACTCACCTTGTGCTAGGGACTGAAGAGGCACCTAACTGGAGAGAGAGGAGGTAAAGGTTCCAAGAATTTTGCTCATTGGTGTTTAGTACTAATGATGAAGAATATTGGTATGTTTTCTTGCTCATTTGGTTTTCCAGGGTAGGCAGAGAAAGCAGAGGAGCATAAAAAGTATTTCAGATGCAGATCTGAAATAGGGAGTTGCCTTTTTTCTAATAAACATTTTAGGAATGCGAACTCCTACTGGGAAGGGTAGATCTGTGAGTCATTCACAGCTCCACCAATTGTTCTAATTAGGGTTGCACCTTGTCATTGCCTCAAGCTTTGAAAAACAAAGGGTGCAGAGGGAGAAAGGGACAGGTTCTAAGGATGAGGAGCTTACAGAACAGACTCCCCTTAGGGGAGAAGCTAGTCAGGTTCCTAAGGAGGAGATTGGCATTCCCAAATTAGAAGCAAGAGCACAATGATAAAAAAAAGTAGAGGGTTCCATTGCTCACAGGTCTCCTTCCCTTCAAAGGTCCCAACTCATCATTCTCTGATTTTGAATTTAGCAATGTGTGAGAAGCTTGTAGAACCCATCCTCCAGAATGCTCAAGAATGCATCCTTGGGATTCTCTAAAATAGAACTCTGCACATATTTTCAGAGGGTTTCCTTATAAATGTCTGTTACCCCAGCATTCTATTCCATGGGTTCAATTGTTTCAATCTTGTAAGTCTGATTAAGATAATCAAACTAATAATGACAATGCACCTCCCTATTCTAAAACAGGTGTCAATAATGAAAACAAAAACAGGTTCATATTTTAAATACAGCAGGATACCACCAATGTTTTGTTTTACCTGCTGGGGCCATAGGACATATTTTGACTGAACAAAAAGCATTTTTTTCTTTTTAAAGAACAAGTATTAGGGATGTATAACCAAGCTCTGAGTCATTTCTTTACCAGTTGTAGATTCTCAAAACCAAGTTAGAAGAAGTGCAAGAACATCCTGATTCCAACCTGGAAAAGTGCACACAGGTGTCATCTGACAACTGCAGTCTGAGCCTCAGTGTAGAAGGCAGGAGAGGGACAGAGTCTACCATGTTGGTGTACATATCTCTGTCTGTCTATGTGAGAGACAGAGAGGCAGATCTAGAGAGTCATCTAAGAAGTTGCCCTCATCTCCACAAAGCTTGCTCCGATGTTCACCTACTCTTTGCTTTTGTACCTGTCCTTCCTTCCCACACCTGACTGCTAACTTCTCTAAAGGACAACAAAGGCCCCATGCCCTTCCGGATCCCCCTTCCTCTCACTTCCTGCATGACCCTCTTCTGGTCTTGTTAGTTGATTAAGCATCAGCAGTTTGGTAATGAATCCAAGATCTCATCGATTGGCCTAAATGAAGCTGTGTGGGTTGAAAAGGAAATGAATATAATAGGTGTAAGTAAATACCACAGTAGTTTCTCAACCACAGAAAATTCCACCTGAAAGATATACTCTACTTCCTTTCTTTCTTCTTTTTTTTTTTTTTAAGTTGGCAACAGATCTTTATTTTATTTATTTATATGCAGTGCTGAGAATTGAAGCCAGTGCCTCACATTTGCTAGGCAACACTCTACCACTGAGTGGCCACTTACTAACTTTCTATGCAAGTATTTCAGGTATCTGAGGTATTTGTGGCTATCAAGGTGGCTTGCCCCATTACGAGCCAACATGTGAATTTACCTGGCACTTCAAGTGTTCAGGTCCCTAAACTAGTCAGTGTCTCAGATCCATTGTTAAGTCCTTAGAGAACAGCCTCTTGGTATTCTTAGCTCTGTGTGTGTGTGTGTGTGTGTGTGTGTGTGTGTGTTTTATTTCTATCCCTTTAGCTTCTTTAAGCCATCATGGAAGTACTTAAAGAGAATAACACTTGGAATCATGTTCTTTAAGCAAAAGAATAGGAACAATCATATCTAAGCACTAAATGTAATAACTCCTACATCTGAGATGTAAACCCTGAATTATGTAGTGGTGTACACTGTTGATAAGGTTTCCTCTGGCCTCCGTGATACAAGATGGTAGTTTTCAATATGGAATTGGGACAAATGTCCTGGAAGAGTACTTCAAGGAGACATACTAGATAAAAGTTTTTCCTAATGTAATGCCACATTGAGCAGAACAACTTTTTAAAAAGCTTTTTTTTTTTTTTTCTTAATGCTCTGGGCTGAACTACATTTCTCTAGATTTGCCTCTGTCTAAATGTGGTTCACAAACCAAAGGCATCAAATTGTGATGCTTGTTAGAACTGTAGATTCCTGGGATCTGCATTGTGCCTTCTGAGTGAGAATCTCTCTGGGATATGGGTAAGAGATCTGCATTGGAACACACTCCTTGTACAGATCTTATCCAAGTTGAAGTTCAAAAGTCACAGCTTTGGATCCTTAAAATGTTTGAATGATTAGCCAATTATGCTAATTGCTAATGTTCAAGAGGGCAGTAAAGTTTGGTAATCAAATAAGATATTCCATTTTTAGAGTGCGGTATCATGGGAATAAACATAATAATTGGAGTTAGAAAAACGACCTAGATTCACCACCACTTTGTGTGACCTTGAGCAAGTGTCTTAACCTATGAGGATCAGGTTCCTCATCTCTAAAATGGGGAGACCAATTACAGCTACGTTAGAGATGGGGGGGGGGGTGGCTAAATGAGCCAGATATGTGCAAAACATACAGTGCAGTGTTGGGACCTCAGTACTTACTTAATCCACAGTACAATCATCATTATGACCTTCCCCTTGATCCACCTGGTGTGACCGCAATCTCATTAAACATACTCAGTTTTAAAACAGTTCCATAACTCTGACGGCATGATTAGTAATGTTCTGGGAAAGGACTAAGGCACAATCTGCCACATAAGGACAAAGTGGACCTTGACGAACAGCAAACATGCCCATGCATGTCTTTCTGGAGGCCATCTAGCCAGCTATTGAATTGTTCCTGCTGTGATTCTCTTTTCAAATGTGTACCAACCCAACTTTCTTTTCTAATCTTAAATCTAATCCATATTAGCTACTTGCTTCCTGGAGTTAGTGGCATGTGTTCACATTCTGTATTTACAGGACATTTTCAAAATAAATAGACATTGCATTCCATGAGCAGGTGCTGGAGAGGTACAGAGCAGCCAAGTGTCACAATGCTTATTAACCAAAAAGACTGAACGACCTGGTGAGAGAAGTTGAGGGACAGTTCACGTGACATGCTGAAGAACGGACTACCAGGCATTGATGGCGGAGAAAGTAGCAGACATCTGGTCTTCAAGTTCGGTCCTGTTATATTTGCTTTGCAACGTGTCTGTGGTCATGTGTGCCATGTTATTTTTTGTTTCTATTGGTCAGTTTTCAGAGTACAGTGTATTCAAGGTTTTTAATAATGAATCCTGTGCAACTTGGAATGTTTCTCTGCCCCTTCAAACTAATTGTTTTGTTATCAAACTAACATCTCAGGCATACCTTCCTAAATCTGTCAAAGGTAAGTCACTAAAAAGCCAGTACTATGAAAACACTGCCTCTCAAAACAAAAACAAAACAAAACAAAAAAAAATCACAGAGATTTCCAAATGAGACAATGACTCACAGACCAAAGAGCTTTCCAAACCTTGGCAGATTTTGGGTCACAGGTGCAAGGATGGATAGCCAGATTCTTGATCTGCCTATCAAAATCAGCTGGGGGAAGTGCAGAAATTACTTTACACTCTCCCAAATCTGCCTGTCAAGAATGAGTGGAAAAATCCATTTTTATCCCTGAGCTTCCCTAAGTCTAATCACATTTAGTCCTATTAGATTAAAGAAGAATGTATAACCCTCAAAGCAAACAGGAAATGGAGATAAAATTTGACTTAAGGATTGAACACTAACAAAAGATGTATGGAAATAATGTGAACTAAAGCAAAAAGGATTTGTAGTAATCATTTTTTTACAAAAGGGCTTTTAGGAATAAATTGAGGAACACATAAATATCAACTTTCATTTTCAGACAATCAAAATGGTTCAAATATGAAGAAGGGATTTTTTTGACAATATCTTGAAATTAAAGTGAACTTTGAATAGCGCAACTATTCATAATCAGTAGGGCTAACAAAGTGGTTTTGCCTTTTACCAAGAATAAAATCTACTACAAATCATTCAATTTGGGGGATAATTTTACTAGGAGTTACAATTATACAGGACCTTACAGAGGTGACATAACTAAGCTAGGGACCCTGCTTTCAGGAAGAAATAGGGGCACCACTGTTACAATTTTTGCAAGAGGTTGTATATTCTACTACTAAAACTCACCAAAAAGTGACATAGTTCAGATGTTTTAAGTTATAAAAATATTTTCTTACACATAAAATGTTTCTAACCATGTTGGTGATTTTCTAGACAGGATTTGGAGTGAAGCACATTTAGCCATTATCACATCTCCGACAGAGTTTTCCTTTAGTTTGTTCTATGTTTTAGTTTTGCAAATGATATGCCAATAAAATAATTTACTTATTTATTATACTACTTCTTGCCTATGTATAAAAGACTTACATTATAGAATAGGCCTGACTCAGAAAGTAACCATGGGTATTCTATCGCTATGTACAAATAGGTAACAATGAATCCCGCTATTATGTACAATTATAATGCAACAACAACAAAAACAAGTAAGTAGCCATTAAGCAGAAATGTTTCTTGGAATAACCAACTCCACATCTTCCCTGCTTCCCATACGTCCTGTGAGGTGAGCAGAGCTGGTATGAGGGTGGGTATATACACGTATGTCTGTAATTTATAAAGTGTCAATCTCTCTGCCTACTGTACAAATCAGTGGGCAGAGAAACAATAGCAAACTTTTTTCTTTTATTAAATGCATGAGATTTAACCACTTGATAAATTAAGTATAAAAGTGAAAATAAATTATGAGATTTACATTTTCATATTATTTATTCTGGTTTTGATTTCAAAAGTCCCTATTTTGGAAGTTGTTTTAATTAGTTTGTTTTTTTGTTTTTTGTTTTTTCTACTGGGACTAAAAGACCTGACAAGAACCATTAGAAGAGGAAAAGTTTATTTTGTGGCTCATGATTTTGGAGGTCTCAGTCCATAGGCGGCTAGCTCCATTTCATGGGGTCCAAGGTGAGGCAGAATATCATTGTGAAGAATGTGGAGGAGGAAAGCAGCTGGGGACCTGGCACTCAGGAAGCAGACAGAGCTCTCCTCACTATGACAAAATCTCACCCCCAAAGGCGAGCCCCCAATGACCTGCCTCCTCCAGCCACATCCTGCCTAAGGTCACCTTGCAGTTAATCCCTATCATGGAATTAATTCATGGATCAAACCCAACCATTTCACCTCTAAACCTTTTTGGGTTGTCTCACACATAACTTTATGGGGGACACCTCCCATCTAAACCGTAAAAGAGGTATTAAGACTGGTTGCCTGTGAAGTCTTCAGACTGTTTCCTTCTTTCATAATTGAGAAGTTTGACCTCTGATTACCTCCATGTATCTCTTCTATGAATTCATCTTAATAACATTTTATGTGATAGTGATTTCTCTGTTTATTTCATTACTGTTTTTAAGAGTAAAAGTTATATTTTATTTCCAAGTTATCCAGTTAAATATCTATCATCTCTGGAAATAGATATATTAATTTAATATTCTAATCATCTCAGAAGAGATCTGACTTCATATGCCCACAACCAAAGATGTAAATCTGCAATAAGTATACCGATACTTAATCTGTTAATTCTCACTAAATGGGTTTCCTTGTTTTAAATTTAATAAGGATATTTCTTTTTTATCATATTATCATTTGCTTAAGTAAGGTCTATCAGAGACTGTGAGCCTGAAAAGATTTCATTTTCCAAAAAAGGACAAAAACATTTACAGTCCCACATGTTCTTCTGGAAACTTGATACTAATCTATTAGAAGATGGAACTATTTTCCCTCTCCTTGAAATTAGTTGGACTGGGGGACTTCTGTGACAAGTAGGAGGTGACAGAGGTAAAGCAGTGTGGCTTGAGACTAGGTCTTATAGGTCTGCCTGGCTCTGTCTCAGGTCACTTATGCTTGGAACCCAGCTCCTATGCTGTGAGGATGCTCAGGCACGGGAGAGGACACACACAGGTGTCCCAGCTAAACTGTTAACAAGAGCCACAGCCAGCTGCCAGATGCGGTGAGAGCTGTCTGATGCTGGCAGTCTTTGCATTGAAGTCACCTGGCGAAGGACCCAGGCCTTTTGAAATGAGATCAGCCCTCCAACAGCCCTATCCAAAATCCCTGATCCACAAAGGAAGTGTGCATAGTAATAAGTGATTGGGGTTGCTACTGAGTTCTGTAACTTGTCACAGAGCCGCAGACATCCTGAACATGAGAGACTTGGCGCTTACTGTGCCACATCTGTTAACACCTATTATGTTGCTTTTCTGTTTGTGTTCAAAAAAAAATTTTACCTTTCTCCGTTTATTAGTTCTCCTCTGCTTAGCAAAGCTTACTAAAAACTGCCTTGCAGGAACCGTCAGGATGAAAAAGTTTTCCAAGGAGGCCTCAGGAAGCACCAACCCAAGAGCTGCTTCCCTGGGAGTGTCCCGCACAGCCCTGGTGACTGGCCTTATCCCTGGCCCCATGAAGCTGGGAGACCGGGATGGGCCTGAATGGGCCAGTGCTTTCCTGTGCACAGGCGAGAGGTGATGCCCTGGTGCCTGGGGGCCTGGAGGAGCTCAGGGTGGCTTCTCCACCTCCTTTGATTGCTGTCATTCCTCCTCCCATCCATGGCCCCACACGGGCCAGCATCAGTCTAAGACCTCTCAACTTTCCCTTGATGTTTTTCCAAGGGACTTAGAGGCCCAGCAGCCCAAGAATCATTGACTCTGCTGCTCATGTGTCCCCCCCCAAGTCACTCCAGCATCACTGAATCAGAACCACCGGTGGTGGGTCTGGGGTCCGAATCCTCCCAGCTGACCCTTGCGCACCTGTTCCGGTCCCCTGACTTCAGTCTCTCCACTGGCACAGCCCTGAAAATGTCACTCCCTTGTCACCTTAAAATGGGTTATCATGACTGAGCTGGTTCTTTGCTCCATATCCCAGAATTGAAAACTTTTTATAATCTGGCCTCAACCTACTTTTTAGTCACATCACCAATAACCCACATAGAGCAATTCGTACTACCCTGCAATTCCCATCTGTAGCCCAGCCTGTACACTTCCCAAACACAGCCTGGGCTTCCCTGTCCAGCTACCTCCCTGCCCCATCTCTCCTCAGGTTGGCCCTACCACCTCAGACACCTTCGGCTCCTCTGTTGCATCTGGTAAGAATTCTCCTCCTTAACACCTACTTCAATGGTAAGGCCTCTTGTGATATCATCCTATGTGGAAGTTCTCTCCCCAACTCTCAAAATCCATTCCTTGCATCTCATCTTAAACACTCTCTCAGCAACTTTTACATTCCTTCTTGTGATAATAATATCAATATTGACCTAACAGCTAGCCCTGCTCATCAAATAAAAATGAGAGTGTGCATTTTAAATTGTAAAAAAAGATAACATTTATAATGTATGGCAATCCTGCCCAGCTGCAAGTGAGTTATTTCAGCAGGAACTTCAGAAGAAAATCATGTTCTCTCACCTGTGATCATTTATTCTATTAATATCTAGTTTCAAAGGGCTTTTGAAATGTAAATGGCTATCTTGATTCATGAATAATACACTATAAAATATAACTTCAAGTTGCATTCACCCTAATACACTGCTTTTAAATTCATGTCTAAGAAACTATACTTTTCTAGGCAAAATAAAGGATGACTCATTATTTTTATAACTATTACTAGTCCCAAACACAAATGTTCTATTTCTTTTGCATAATTTTGTTCCCCCAGTTCCTTTCTTCACAGGTCAAACCCTCTTGGACATTTACACTGTGGCCTTGCAACATTTTTTTTAAATCTGCACTAAAATGTACTTCATAGTCTGTAAATACTTTGTAGAACATTTCAGTCACAATATATTTCAACTGATTTTGGTCAGATTACTATAGTGAGCATGTATTTGGCTACGAAGATGGACAAAATCATGGAATGCTATTAGAATTGATAAATGATGCTTTTGTTAGAGGGCTCTGAAGTGTCATAAATCTTATACATTTTATAATTATTTTATACATAAGGAACAATAAATAAGTGGCTATTTCATCACCTAAAATTTATTTTTCCCCACAGGGAACACACTAAGCATGTGTTTTGAGTGGCCTCTCAGCAGATGTTAAGTCAGACACCTTCACAGCATCTGCCAGGACTTCTGGTGTGCCCTGGCCTCGTGGATCACATCCTAAAGTCCCGCACCCCAGCCTGTTTCCCCAGGAGGACAGACACCTCCAGCACTACTATTCGGGTGGGCTGGAGCAACCTTCCTCTCGGCTCTGAGCCCCATTTCCCTACTTACGTAGCGCTGGTCACGATGGTGTCCACAGAGTCCCAAGGTTCTCACTAGAGTTGTGCCAGCATAACAACAAATCTGTGAACTTACCTGTTCTAACGATCCCACATGTGGTCACAGAGTCTTCAATGGAAAACAGAGAACCAGGGAACTGCCTACCCCCAGACACGACTAACAGGCTATATCTGCTTTATAGGATTTAGAAATTCTCCTGCCTTGAATCCCCTGTTTCAACCTCCAAATCCTCTCATGCTTCCAGTGACTCAGGAGGGCCTCTCAGCCTAGACGGACTCATATCCTCTGTAGAGGGGGATATTAGGAGGCAGCCACCACACCACACGGATCATCTGACCCTCTACCTGGTTGAGTTTATGAGTCGCTTTCCCGACGGCAGACCTGGGTGGACTAGACAAGGAGTGAACCCTGGGGCAGCAGTGAAGAGGGGGGACAGGTTGGAAGCAAGAGTCATCAGAAACATTTTCTAGGCTGTGGAGAAGCTCAGTCTAGAGTGCTTGCCTGGCATGTGAAGGCCCTGAGGTCTGTTCAGCACCACCAAGAAGAAGGGGGAAGAAAGCACATGCCTCTTATGATCTCCATCCTTGGGATCCTCATCTACTGACCTGAGCTGGGAGCACCGTAATGAAGGTTGGACTAAGACAGCACGTGCAATGCCCTCAGCACCGTGCCTGGCCACAGAGTTGCAACAGACGTGGACAGAGAGATCACAAAATGGGGTCATGCTATACGTTTCTAACATTTGCTACCTAGTTTATCTTGTTGTCGTAGGACATCTACTCCTAGGCTATCCTTGAATTTCTAACATGCTGCTTAATACAGCAAGTCAATATAATGATATTTATAAATACCCACACTCATACACAGCAGAGATTATCTCTGGGATGAAAGTTACATATACTCCAGAATCTCCACATTGCCATACAAGTAAATCTTCCTCTTTTTTAAATAGATGCATAATATTTCATTGTGTGGAAGCATTTTACTACTGGTAAAAAATTTTCCTATAGGGAAATTTGAGATGCTTCTACCTTAAAAAAAAGCATATGCATACACACACACATACATATATATATATATATACACACACATATATACCCATCATATATTTACATATGTAGTTTAAAATAAAAATACAAAAATTTAAACATATATTATATATAATATTTAAATACATATTATATATAATGCTGCAATCAACAATTTTGTAAAATAGTTTTGCATACAAGTGAAAGTATTACCACCGGTTATTTTCTTACATCTTCTGCTCACTTTGTATTAGCTGATGTTCTTTTTCTTAATGGTATATAAATTCTTTTGTCTATTACAATATTGTGTAATTTTTGTCATATGTGTAACAAATATTTCCCCAACCTTTCCACTTGCTTTCTGTCCCTCTCTTCTAGTTCCTGATGAACTATACAGCAAGGTGTTGTAAACTATCCTCACCCTGTGCTGGTAGAGAGTGCTGGAACCTCTGACTCCATGTGGGCACCGATTATCCAGCCTTCCTACCTCCCTTTCCCCCACCTTCCTACCCCTCGTGGCTGCTATTCTACTCTCTACTTCTGTGACATCAACCTTTTTAGTTTCCTCAGATAAGCAAGAATATGGGCATATATTTTTATGTACTAATCAGTTTCTTTTTGGTTCTGGTCTTTTTTAACAAATGAAAAAATATTTTCCCATAAATGGATAATTTTTTAAAACTTCAGTATTTTAATAGTTATCTGATGCATCTTTTAAAATTTAAATTATATGAAATTATCAATAAGTGGTTTTGCCCATAAATTGTCAATTCCAAACAAATACATTAAAGACTTTGGTCCACTTGAAGTTCTCTGGGTGTGTGTACATTAAGGCACTCTCAGGAACACATGTGGAGTGCAAAGGCACAACTCATTCTGCCCCATAAACTTCTCTGCATTTAAAATCAACCACATGAGCAAATACTGTTTTTAACAGTCTTTCCATTGGTTCTGTTACGGTTTCTAATCATACTTTATATTATATGTAACTAATGATAACTTTGCCATACTTCTTCCAATTTGTGTGTTTTTACACTTATCTGATTGTACTGGTTGGTATGTGACTGCTAACTTTAATGGGGATCTCTCTAAAACTTCTAAAGACTGGTCCTAGACATACACACATATACACACACAATGAAGATCTTTCAAAACTCAGAAGTAAGTGTAAATCTCATATAACTTATTTTATACTTGGATGGATATATAATTATTCTCCTTGGATTCATTCCAAAGTTATACTCATAAAATTATTATTGAGTTGACCTGACATTCCTATAAGAAACCCCATTTTGTGGTAATATTATTATTTTAATAAACTGCTAAATTCTCTTTATTCTAGATCAGAAAGAATAAAAATATCTGTCTCTTTCTTCAACTCTTAGCTGATGTCCTTCAGTGGGCCTGATGGGAATGTTCTCCATGTCTGCAGGAGCTTTCCATGACCCCGTCATGGAATCTTTGAAAAGGCTTCTTGTGGACTATAATGCTTGCTTTTAGAACAGCTGTGTCCTCCTTGGACTCTGGAGAAGTTGCTTATTTCTCTGTATCCTTCACTTCATCTGTTCCAAAAATCATTATTATTTTGGGGATTATTATGACTGTTTTAAGTTTACTGCTGTTACATTTTCCCATTAGATTTTCATTCTGTTTTGTTGTTCTGATATGATTCAAAGAGAAATAAAAATATCCTTCTTCACAATCTTTCATCAGAACTCCAGTCTCCAACTTTTCGATATTTAAGGTGCTCCAAATTTTTATGGTAACTACTGTCACTGAAACAAGGGAATATTTAGGCAGTCCTGGATTGGAGAAGATTCAGTTCAGTCACAAAGTAACTACTAGCAGAAAAGTAGAGGAGGGCAGTGGAATAATGAAGAAGGTATTCGAGAGTAGGGGCTGCTTTTATGGGATGAGGGACCCAGGCAGAAAGGAACAAAAGGAACAGAATCCCTTCAGCAAATTACCCTTATATAATATCATCATCTGTTTTTCCTCCCCACATCATCCCTCACTCAGGATCTGTTGTGGCAACGTGGCTGAGAGATTAGAGCACCTCTTCCTGGTGTGCAAAGTGCTTAGCTACAGCTCAGGAGCTTCTTCTATTTCTATTTCCTTGAATTCTCACTTATTTGAAAATCCAGTGTTGCCACTAGTAATCACAGAAAGGCTTTCTAGTCAGAATGCCATTTGGAAGAAACTTTCCTCCTTGGAACTCAACTACTGTAAGTTATGATTATGGGGACCTGTCATTGATTTAGAGTCAGCAGGACAGTCCCCTTGAACACTCCTCGCCTGGGTTTGAATATGTTGTTTCATTTAGCAGCAATGAATGCAACATTTTATTGGCCACCAACTCAGGCACATGTGCCACAACATTTTAACATGCTTCACCTTTATCATCTACGAGGAGCACCTACAGATTTACACAGGGGTTGGCATCCAAGACTTGTATCACCTCTCATCCTCTGCTTTGTCAGATATAGATATCTCAAACCAGACAGAGTGCTACCTGGGCAGCCAAGAGCTAAAGAACATGAATATCAGTAACGACAAGCCACAGGGACTTTTAAATAACTGCATAGTTGAGGCTCTGTGTTGGGCTGTGAGGATAAAGGTGCCATATGACTATGCCTTGTGTCTAACACTGCACTGGACAGATCAGAAGATTCATATAGATGACAACCTGCAATGGGAAAAATGTTCTGAGTCCAAAATGATCGGTGACATAGTATCCCACAGATATGCAGGAACTATTCCACAGGTTCTTCCCTGTCCCCAGTGCTGGGGCTGAATCCAGGATCTTGAACATGCTTAGTAGCTGCTTTACCTCCTGAGCCACATCCTCAGCCCCCTGTAGGTTCTTTAGCTGGAATTTTTGTGGTTTCACCCCTTGAGTATATAGAAATTCAATAGCCAAATGAGAAGCCTGACCAGTGGTTGACTGGATTACAGGACAGCCAGGTTAAGATTAGACGTGAAGAAGAAAGAAATCCTCTCAGAGGGACAAGCTGCCCCTGCATTTCAGATGGTAACAATCAGGGAGGAGGGACAAGTGGGTCAAATCAGACTTGTCGCATAAGCGCTTTTGAAACACAGTTGCCTGGGCTTCCTCCTTCTCTCCTTCTGCAGTTCTGATAAACATTAGAGAGAAGAGAAGACACACACATCTTAAAGAAGCTTCCAAAGTAATTAATACTTGTCTTTTCCCACAATGCATCAGCAAAAGGCTAGTGGGTACCACTGTCCTGCTGTCATGCAGCTGGGCCCCACCAGTAGCATCTTCTGAGACAGGCAGGCGTACTCTTCTACAGCCACATAGTAAGCAAGACATTACTCAACTAGGAGATTACAAAAGCAAACCGAGACAAGCCCAGTTTTAAATGCACACATTTCAATGGCTTCTTATAGGAGACCATGAGCACTTGTTAGTTCTTTCATGGGATTATGGAAGAAATATGTAGAAAAGAAACATTCTATGAATGGATTTAGTTTTCTGAGAAAGGCTACTACTAATCTCAGAAAACCCTTTTGTATCAGGAAATTTAAGATAATCTCATTTATTTAAAAGTCTTATCTTTTATAAGACTTTAGATTAAAACCCCTCTAATATGAAAAGTCTTCATCTTTTTATCAGTGAATCCATCACAAAGATGAGTTTTGGCATTAAATGGATTTAAACAAAGAGAGGTTCTGCATCATCAGTTACAATTTTAAAAGGTACAAAAATAGAACTAAATGGTCGCTATTGTTTGAGACGTCGGAAGTCGACATTTCATTCATCAATTCATATCCCCACTAATATTTGATACTTTGAGGCAAGTAAAAATCACACAAGCATGTTGCCAATCCCAAGAGACATTGGGAGGACATTGAGGTCCAGCAAGACGGTGTCTCTCTCAACTAAATGTGCATTACAGTTGTTCCTTTGAAAAGTTAAATGTCAACTTTATGAAATCTTCTAGGACAACTTCAGAGAACTCTTCTGTGTTTGATGTTACACAAAACTCATAGCAAAGATGATTAATTATTTTAAATTATAGAATTTTGCAAAAATTTATTGTAAAATATCTAAAGGCAGCTCATTAACATAAAGGTCTCCCTGGAGGTCTTGTCTGCCTCCAGCTACCATCAATTGCTCAGCTCTCTCCCACTGACAGCTCTTCCAAGCGCTCCTGATACATCGCTCTCTTGATCCACTCCAAGCAGACCCCACCGCACCCTCTCCTCAGCACCGCACTCTGCCTTCCAAAATTCTGGGATTCTCCCTCCTCATGTTGCATGACTCAGCAGAGAGCACCAGGAGTGTCACCCTTAAAACTTCGTTCCTGTGGATGCCAGGTCACCCCTTTCTCCTTGGGCTGTTCTTGCCATATTGCCCCTCCTACTCCATCTCCAGCACTGTTCCTCTCCTTTTGCTGTGTTACAGACATAGACAGGGGACAGGTGCACAATGATTGCCTCCTTCTGTGCTGAGACCTTCTGTCAGTAGATCCCATCCAGAGGTGTCATCCACCTGCTCTCGAATCATGAACATATACCTTCAGCCTTGACCTACCCTCTGAGGTCCAGTCTGCTCAATAAAGCTGATTTCTCAACCTCCCCACAACATCTCAAAGTGAATATTTCCAACGTACAACCCATGATTCCATGTCTTATTAATCAGGCTCCAGATATATTGACCAAATTTGTTCCCCAGAGTTTTACATTTGCAGTTGCCTTGACTTTGACCTTGACCTGAAGTACCCTCTCCTCTTTCCAGGCTCCATCCTTTTCCTTCAGGTCTCTGATCAAATGTCCACTCTTATGTTAACGACTCCATCTCCAGGAGCATTGTAAAAGTTTATTAAACAGTTGGCAAATGAATAAATGAGCAATCTATGTTTTTAAAATTATAATCCCTAAAAATGCTGCCACAAACTATTCCAAACTGCCTTGCCAAAAACTATATATTCTTTCCCAAATTTGGAAACACTGGAACTGAAATATGTCAACAGAGCTGTTGCAGGAAAACGTGGTTGGATTTACATCTGCCCCTACTGGGAACTCTGGAAACTTCACGAAAGGAGCATGATCACAGCAAGCAACCAGGCGCCAGGTCTGAGAGGGCACCTACTTCCAGGCCACAGGTGCCTCACCTATACGATGTGGCTGTTGGACTCACACTCTCTACAGTGCTGTTCAGTCCTGACACTCCATGCCCTCATGTTTGGAATACCTACATCCTGTGTAACAAATTGGAGAAGTAGGCCTTACACAGACTCCCACACAAGAATGAGATTAGAAATTGAGCTGTCTTCCCTAATCAGGGCCATCAGAGGTGGAGAGCTGAGGATGGAGGCTGACCAGAAGGCTTCACTGTTTTTTGGACATCTCTCCAGGACAGCGTGCCTGGCCCAAGGAGGGGTCTTTAAGAACAAAACGGCCCTCTCTGATTCCTGTTCCTTGGCTGGAACTTCCTCAAAGAAAAAGACTTATTAGTATATATAACCTAAAGGCTAACTTTGCAGGATGAGATCATTTTAAAATTATTTTGTCATTTAAAAATGGTGTGGTTATAGTTTCAACTCAGGTCTTCTTTGACTATTCTTAATCTCTTCAAGCTTTCCACCATGCATGGTGATGGGGTGATTGTCTAGCTAAGCGCAAGGTTACAGATTATCATTGAAAGTAAAAGACAGAGAAGCATATTTGATAGGATTATTTCAGTTACATCACGTAACCTATGGTATTCATAAAACAACAGTTTTAAAGCATTAAATTAAATCAACCTGTTATCTCACCTTCCTGTTACATTGGACCACCTAAGGTAAATTTGGCATGACTGGCTTTCAAACACACAGGCCCTTGGTTTTCCTCATGAAAGACTGTTCCCTCACAAAGGTTCTGACAAAGGCCCAAGCACAGACTGCTCCTAATCTGTGCCAGGAACACGAGAGCTTCCATATGTCTAGCAGAAATGTGGGCATCAAACTGATAGACAAAATGAAATGCAAGGAAACCACTTACCTCTTTTTAAATTATAAGTATTTCTTTAACTACGTGGAGGATTTTTGTTAAATTGAAAGTGAAAGGGAAGATTCCATCCATGTGCACTGCTTTGGGAGGAAACTAATAGACATTCGAGTTTTAGCAATGAGATGAGATGCTTTCCCATTTATTATATGTAAAGACTTTTTTTTGAAACATTAAAGAAAGTTGTGCATGGTGGTACACAGCTGTAGTTCCAGCTACCCAAGAGGCTGAGGCAGGAGGATTGCAAGTTCGAGACCAGCTTGGGCAACTTAGTGAGACCCTACCTCAAAATAAAATAAAAAAGGGTAGAGGATGTGGCTCAGTATTAGACCCCCTGGGTTCAATCCCCAGTTTAAAAAAATAATAACAAACATTAAATGGACATATTAACAGTCACTAAATTTATCTTAGAGTAACTAAACTCCTTTATGCATTTTCCTCTTTACCTCAAACTTTCTACCTTATGAAAAATGTTGCTTTTCTACCTTAACAAGAGAAGGATAAATAGACATGGAACTAGATTGGACTTATCTAATTATAGAGTGCATGTCTCATAAGCTACATGTAGAGAATTCCTTTTTTATTGTAACTAGTACAAATATATTCATAAGGACAAAACTTAAAATATATACATAACTATGTCATATATATTACAGTCAAATGGAAAGTATTTTTTGCCTCTAGAAAAACTACATTTTTCTTTCTTTATGGCAACTATGGTGATGATTGATGATTCTTTAACATACATAAAATTTATCTTTATATTTCTGAGACTAGGAATTGATCCATAAACTCCCATATAAATCAGTATCAGAATAACTGCATTGATGAAGTAGTGTCAGATGAACAGCCCTTTTATAACATTTAAACAAGGTAAGAGAAAGAAAATATTTCCTGGGGCTTACAGGGAGAAAAAAAGACTGAAATACTCAGATTTGGGAACTAAACACACACTAAATATATGTATAAAATAATTCTTCTTTAAACAACTTGAATCACATTTCTCATTTTCTCCTAAACACAATGGTGTCTTAGCAATATCTCCCATGATAAACATGAACTCTCCTTCAGGATTTTCGAAACAGTATCAAGTAGACATGGTTTAATCTATGTTTGCAAAGTTCAAAGCAAGTGTGCCAGGGTTGCAGCTGGGTGGCAGAGCACCGAACTTGTCTGCAAGACACCCTGGGTTGAACCCTGGGTTCAATCCCGGGTTCAGAAAAAAAGAGAAAGTATCCCATTTACTGACCACAAGGGACACTGTAGCAATTACTCATCATTAGGGAAGCTGTAAGAACCTTTAAGAATCTAGGTAAGCTTGTTCTTATGTAAGAAGAAAATCAGATAGGTTGAGTGTCAGTAAGTCACAAATATACATTCAATAATTGATCTCTGTGCGACAGATCATGCAATAATAAACCAGAGCATTTTGTGACATAATTGATGGTGCTGTTTTGTCCCTGCTAATCTAGTTTTGCTGTGCTCATCCATGTCACAGAGAGAAGCAGAATAATAGCAAATTCTAGTGAAGTCATTCTCTTTCATAAGAGGTCAGAGGTCTCTTCTGAGTCTTCCACAATAATCAAATCATAAAATGAGAACAAACATCTGGATTTAATTCTCACTCTTCATTTGAGACAAATAACAATACAGTCCAAGCAGATTTACCAGTTTTAAGAAATAATTTCCATTGTAGATATTCATAGGAGAGAAAAATTGTCATTCTAAATTTATTTAAAGCGGTAAATATAAACCCTTGTGAGCTTCTGAAATTTCACTAGTTTCAAACTGGAGAACCTGCTGGTTCATAATGACTATTCAGGGCTGCCAAGGAAAACATCATTGTCAGCCACTCTAATGTGCACTTGGAATATAGAGGAAGAGTGCTTTTTTGGGCAATCATATTCATATTCTTATCTGATGGCATTAGGTTATCACCCACCCACAGGGCTTTCTAGAACTCCTCCCATTTCCCTCCCTTGACATGCCAAGCAATCCTACATTGGTGACATTATCAGATCAAAGAACTAAAAATGTCTTTAGGTCCCAAAGGAATAGTAACAAAAGAACAATGATAATTCTTGGAATTAGTGTTGTGGACATTCTGGATCTTCCACAGCTGGGTACATCAGTGTTTTTCTCTAGATTTTTCAGATAAAGATAGACTACAGAAAGGTGCATGATGCTTGATCAATTCCTTTGGTAAGGATCTCCAAACTACTGATGGTAAAACTGATCCATTTTATATATATAAATACACACACATATATATACATTATATACACATATAATATATATACATTATATATACATGTATTTTGTATATTCATGTAGATACAAGTGTGTGTATGTTTGTGTGTATATATATACACACACACACACACACACACACACACACACACACACACACACATATATATATATATATATATATATATATATATACTGTCTTTTGATGGTAAGATTTAAAATCCATTGTCCAGGTACATTTGAGTTAGTGTATTCCAGGGTTCTATTTTGTTTACAGCACCATGTCTTCTGTTGTCTATTTATCCTACACATGCAATGTTTTTTTGTTTGTTTGTTTGTTTGTTTTTGTGGTAATAGGGACTGGACCCACTCTACCAACTGAGCTATATCCCCAACTGCAATGGTGTTTTGAACCTATATAGGACATGTGTACCTGTCCTGTAGCAGCAGGGTTTGGATAAAGTGCTACAAGCCAACATATTAGTACTAAATACATGGACTAGCTGGTAGGTGAAAAGTAGAACATAAGATCACTGAACTGCTTGAAGATAAAGAATAACATATAGGTTGAGCAAAAAAGAAAAAGTATGGGGCTTGAAGAGACGCAGTAATTTATTTGAAATGTCTCTCTCATAGAACTAGCAAAAACCAATAGAACCCAGTAATGTTAGTGAGGACTGACCACTTTTATCACGTGTTGTAGCAGATGACAAGCCCTAACCCTTCATACTGAGTAACAAAGATGAACAGTTTAACAACCAGAGGATAATTCCGAGGTGGCAAAACCTTAGAAGAGGTGACAGAACAGGAGAACAGATGGCAGTAGCTACAAAGAACAGGTGCCACCACCAGGTGAGAAGGAACTGAGAGTCCAGACAAAGCTCCCCTTTGCTAACTTTGTTCTAGACACAGAATCTAAAATGTACCATATAACAAGAATTTTTGTTTAAATGGCTAACAAATGGTAACAATTACTTAAAAAAGATTTCCTATTTTTTAAAAAAAGCAAACAAATTTTTGCACATGTTTTTCCTTTATCATACTTGGAGAGTTAAATGCAGAATTTTAAAACTGGTCATGACTGGGTAGAAACTATGTTAACCTTTCATTCTGACAGTAGAAATGTTTATAACAGAAAGAAATGAATCTGCTAAAAATCTGCCCCTGTATGCTGCTTCTAAGTAATGACAATCTTCTAGCTCCAACCTCTGTGTTCAGGTTCTTTTCTTTTTTTTCTTGAGTAGTTTACATTCTCCTTGATATTCAAATAAATGAAGAGATGGGAGGGCATTGAGAATCTCTGGAGGAAAGATGTCCTCTAAATGACTTTTTATATGAACAGAAAAAAAAAAAAGATAGAATCTGAAAAGTTCTTAGCAAGTCAGGAAATGAATTTATGCACCGTGAAATTAAAAGCTTTCACGCAGCCACAGTAAAAATATTTCAATAAACAAGTAAACGTCCAGTGAGAGTATGAACAAAGAGTTTTCATCTTTTCTTTGCAGAAACCATGTTCTGATTCTTCCATGTGTTTGCAGTGTCTTAAAGTGGCAAGCTTAAAATCAGATCATTTGAGAAGATCACTTTCCAAACCTAAAAAGACAATAAAGAGAACCCAGGTGTGAGGCTGATATTGTTCTGAGGTTGTCTAAGGAGGAAGCCTTGTTCATGAAGGGAGAACTGGGTGTATGCTAAAGACGTTCCCCAAGGCAGCCGTTCATATCAACAGCAAGAACACTGGCAGAAGTTCAACAGGGACTCAGGTACCTCAAAATAGGCAGAAGGCAAGCATTCCCTGATCACTGGGGGACAGAATTTATGGATGATGGTGACAAATGTCAAGAACATAGGCATGGGCTTAACTTAAATTGAAGAAATTGAGGATCACCTATCTGGGAATTTCTCCTTCATCCTGGGCTAAGACATTTTAGGTAAACTGAGGAAGAGGGGACAAAGGCTGAGGTTGACATTGAACAACCACTCAGGAGATGGCTCTGCTGAATAGCTGCAGAGAAAAAAGCTACAAGGAGAAGCAGCCCTTGGACATTCACAGAAAAGACAGCAGACTATCACCTGAGATGCTTTTTGACTCACTAGGCTGATCACTGTTCCAGTGGGAATCTAACTGGGGCCGCAGTTGAGACGCACTTGGTAGGTCACTTGGAGAGGACTGGTTCATTGGTGAGATCACAGCAGAGGTCAGATGAGAACCTTAAACAGGAGCCAGAGGTTCCATTCCCTACTGACTCCATACTGATCCCTAGGCTCTGGGGAAAGAGCTTTGTAAAGTCACCTTTGTAAAGGGCTCACCTGGCCGCCCTGCACTTCAGACGCTCTTTGTCCTGGGTTTTCTTGCTCATTGAAGGCCACTCATGTGGACTGGGTGCTTGTGCTCCTTAGATTTATTTTAAAGGCTGGTGCTCATCTCTTTGCAGACATGCTGCTCCAGGAATCTTCTCCACTTTTTTTTTTTTTTTTTTTTCCCCCATCCAAGTTCCCCCAACTCTCAATTCACATGCTAAAATCCTAACCCCTGAACCACAGAATACAAACTTAGTTGGCGATAGGGTCTTCACAGAGGTAATGAAGTTAAGGCAGCTCGTTAGGATGGACCCTAGTCCAACATGGCTGGTGTCCTTGTTAAAAGAAGAAATCTGAACACAGAGATACCCAGAGAGGGACTACAATGTGAAGAACACAGGAAAATCCAGCCACGTACAAGCCAGGGAGGGGCATCAACAGGTCCCTCCCTCCCAACCTAAGGGATACCTTGGTTTCAGACGGTTAGCCTCCAGAACCATGAAACAATATATTTCTGTTGTTTGAACCACCTGTTTGTGGTGTTTTGTTCTGTCAGTCCTAGCTAACTAACACAGGCAGTCTGCACTAAGAACGAAACAGTGTTAATTAGTACTTCCTTATTTAAAAACAAAATGCATCTGGTTGTAGGTATTTTTGTTATTTTCCATCCTCTCTGGAATTAGGAGGTATAAATAAGGATTTGTCATGCTCTGAAACTTGGCACACAATGGTTTCCTCGTTTTGCTGAGACCTTGAGTTTCAGGTAGCTACTACTGATAGAAAGAAGGAGAAAGAAAGGAAAAAAGGGAGAGAGGGTTGGGATGTAGCTCAGCAGTACAGCATTTGCCTAGGATGCCTGAGGATGCACAAAGGTTCTATCCTAGCACTGGAGAAAAAAGAAAAAGCAAAAGAGAGAGCAGTGACTTTGAAAGTGCTAGGGGTGTGTGCCCCTTTGGAGGGCAGCAGCAGAGGCAGGTCCTACCCTCAGGGTAGCCTGATGGCAGGCGCCCCCTCTGCAGCAGCTCCAGGGGAAGTCAAGCTAGCTGCACCTGGGAAATGAGGGGGAAAAGGGAAAAAAGTAAACGTGAGCCTGCCCAAGAAGGACAGGTAGCACTCGGCCAACCCAGCAGAGGATCAGTGTATTTCAGCTCAAATAAGCAGACTGAGGGGAAGTACCATTTGCCAGGAATTCGAGGTGGGACTCGTGCATCTTGGTGCCCACTGATTCCAAGACCTCTCACTACCTCTCATTTCCATTCACAGCCCTAAGGGATGCAGCCAAGGTGGTTGTCTGGGTGATTCAAGGAGCAGGAAATTCAAGCTCCAATACCTGATTCGCTATATGGTGCACTGGAGTTGGGGAGACATCTTGGCTTCCCTTCTTAGGCCTTTTTGGCCTGCATGGTTGATTTCAATGCTGTATTTTGTATCATAACAACTAAATTCAGTTTTAACCTATCACAGACAGTTGTTATTTTGTAGAAATGTATTTGTGCCATTTTTAACTGAAACATAACTGACTGTCCACCCTCAGCCACGTGGGGATCAGTGTGATCAAAGGAAACCGCATCAGATCCTGACAAGTTTCCTCTCAGAACTTTCCAGTCAAGTTGGATGTGGCTGCCAGGAGAATAACTCTGCTTCTAGGTCAGGTAGTTGTACTCTCTCTGAAGAAAAGGGCTGGGAAGTTCATCTGAAAATATTCCATACTAAAGAAAATCTATCCCAGCTTACTTTCAACTTTTAAATTGCTAATATATTCATTAGACTTTTGTAATCTTGGAAAAAAGTTAATTAAAATGATTAGAAACTAGGTTTTTTGGGTTTTTTTTTTTCTTTTTTTTTTTTTTTGGGTTTTTTTTTTTCTTTTTTTTTTTTTTTTGTTGTTGTTGTTTTGGTACTGGGCATTGAACCCAGGGGCACTTTGCCACTGAGCTACACCCCTAGTTCTTTTTATCTTTTGTTTTAGGACAGAGTCTTGCTAATTTGCTGAAAGTCTCCCTAATTTGTGAAGGCTCTGCCTTCTGAGTCTCTGAGATTACAGTATGCACCACTGTGCCTGGCTAGAAACTAATTTTAGAAGGTATTAATATATTTACATCCTTTCTATAACAGTGAAAGCTAAACACAATACAGAAAAAGTTAAATCAAATGGCACATATATAAAATGGAATATTATTCAAACATTCAAAGATGATAAAAAGGTGTATTTATTGGTATATGAAGATGTTCATAATACAGTGTTTTGTACAACTATCCTACATACTGTAAAGCAGTATTTATTGTGTAAATTTATTTTTATGCTTATACATTGAAATATACCTGAAAGACTATCCACCAATATACTTACATCTTTCTGTCTATCTAATATATTTCTATCTATGTACTCTTATTGGGAAGTATTAGCAATTTCTTCTTCATACTTTCTATATTGGTTGAGTTTTAAGAACCTTGCATTATAATATAACCTGTGGCAATTAAGGTATTTTCAGACTAAAAATGTTTTATAAAAATCTGTCTAATATTTTTTGTGGTTACATCACTGATAGGTTACTAAAATCACTAGGGCTTATGAAGAATATTTTTGCTGAACATAGAGAAATTTTACTAGTTTTCCATTTTGACTTATTTCTCCCTTGGAGAAGTGAAGGCATTACATTTCCTAAGTCACATTATTAATTAGCTACCCAGCAATGAAGAAATTTAAAAATGGGCTCAATTTCTCCTCTTAAATCAGAAAGAACAGGTACTTGGTCCTTCAAAGTTCTAGTTGTCCTTGAAATGTAGAGGCTAATGTTATGCATAACAAGAAATAGTTAAGCTTATTGAACATGTAAAGGCTCACATTCATGTGCAGCTGATAAAGTGACTTTGCCCAGAGGAAACACATTACAGCCCTTCAGTCCATACTGGAGGCTAATTCAACATTTCCATTATAAAACTCCAGTTTTGAGGTATCAACAACTGAGCCAATTAAGACTAGCTCCAGACTGAAACTCCACACAGAGCTTTCTGAGCAGAAGCTCTCTTTTCATAGTGCTTAGCATAGAAACAATTTGCCTTTTCTAAGTGCATATCTTTAAAGCCATTTTCATAGTTTTGATTTACATTTGGGGCCTTTATTAATTTTAAAAGAATTTTTTTCTTCTTCTTGAAGCTAAATACACTCCTTAGAGTAATACTTGGTTCTAAAGAGAAAGAGTAGAGTGTGCCATTCAAGTAGTCCACGCCTTCCCAGAGCCAAGATAAAGCATTGAGTTCAGAAAAGCAACACTGACCCACTGTAACTCCTAATGTCTGAGGCATGAACTAAAGCCAGCTCTCCCCAGCAGAATGGAGAGTAGGGTGGCATTGCAAACCTGTGTTATAAACACACCACGGACATGCTGTGGGCAAGGAAATGAGCAGCTCCGTCTTCCACGGCGCAGTCTGAGGTTTGGCAGAGGAGCAGCCAGTTTGTCATCTACAACCCCGGGGCCATCTGGAGTGTGGCAAGACGGGGAGCTCATTGGCAGTTCTGTCAGATGTGGCCTAGTTCCTAAAACCTAGCGGGAGAATCATAGTGAGAGAGGGCCAGCACCCAGGCTGGAGAATAAGAACAGCATCAGACAGAAGCTGTTCTTTGGGGGCTTCCTCACTAGCCTGGGAGGAACCTAATCAACTTAAAAAGGTCCTCTGACCCTGTCCATAGCAACTTGCAGAAGAATTTTTCAAGAGCAAAATGATGGTTACAACTTTTGCAACTTCAACCTTCCTCAAGAGCCAGGACCCACCACCATGAGCTTCAGAGCGAGGTCCCTTAGGTGTGACTGTCCTGGGACACAGGAGATGCTCACTTTACGTGTGACAGGAAAGGGAAATCTGCAGAACTGCACTCTCGACTGCATTTTATGAACAAAGATCGCACAGGTGCAAAGAAATGAATCAATCAGAGAGCAAAGCTTTCAAAAGAAAAAAAGTTCTTATAATTTAATCTATAGACTAACAGCCAGTGTTTACTAGTTCAACTGACAAATAAGGACTAAATAGGAACTAAAGAGAAATATCTCATTTTTAACAGTCCTAATGAAGCAACAGCTAAAAGCTGATGTGATGAGCTAAAGATTTCCTCTCCCCCTCTCACTGTCCCTCTGTATCTCTACCTCTTCCTTTTGTTCTCTTCAAAGACACACTGTAGAGACGGTGAGTTTACTAATCCAAACTCATCCAACAAATGTTTAGGGAACTTCACTATATTTTGCAAAGTTGAAACAGATGCAAACTATGTTCTCCATGACTCCAATGGTACAAGAACAGGCACTGTGGTCTGGACATGGAATGCCCTCAAAAGGCCCATGTATTAAAGCCTGGGTCCCCGGGGGTGGAGGTACTGGGAGGTGCTGTGGACCTTTAGGAGGTGGGCCTTGGGAGAAGTTCTTAGATCACTGGGTGCATGCCCTCAAAGTGGACCTGACCTGTCCTCTTTCTCTTGGCTTTTTGGTCTTGAGGTGAATAGTTTGCCGTCACTCACTCTCATCCTGATGTGCTGCCCTCCCCACAGGTCCAAAGAAATAGAGTCACTCGATCCTAGACTGGAAGTTGCAGAGCCATGAGTCAAAATTTTTCTCTTTGTAAATTAATACCTCCAGTATTTTATCACAGTAATGGGAAGCTCACTAATGCAACAGGCAAATACAAAGTTTATATTACAAGCATACACTGAATGTCAGTCTTGCTTTTCAACTATATAATTAGTATGAATATATCCAGAAATAAGAAATGTAATAGCTAGTTTCTCATTAAGATTATTTAGTAAGACCTAAATGGTTTTGGTGGGAAAATAGATATGAAAATAATATCAACAATATTCAAAAGCTAAAAAGGCAACATTTCTTTAAAAAGCATATGATTTTATCATGACAGAAAAATTCCTTACAATTTCCTAACTCTGTAGACAAACAATCTAGGTTCAACTCCTATTTTGCTTTAACTAAGTGCGTGACTTTGCACTTGTTATTTAATCTTTAGGAATCTGAATTACTCATCTTTTCTCATCAAGCTGATCTTTTAAGATTTTTCCATCTAAAATGATGAGATTCCGTGTCTTTCAGAACATATTTCAACAATTAAGTGTCACCAAGGCAATTTTAAAAATCACAGATCTCTTTTATAGGTAATGTTAAATTGTCAAAATTGAATTTCTAATATAATTACACATCTTCCAAATATTTATAATTTATATATATTTTCTTTTGAGAAGGATCTCACTGTGTTGCCCTGGCTGGTCTCAAACTTCTGGGCTCAGCTGATCTTCCTTTCAAGTAGCTTGGGCTACAGGCACACGGCACTGGAACTGGCTTCAAATACTTATAAATACTTAATTAAGTTTTATGTAATTGTTGTTGTTACAATAAACCCATAAAGGTATATCCAAGACACTAAGAAATATGCACAAATGTATGACTATCAAGTTATCCCCAAGTTTCCTCAGACACCAGAGTCCCTCAAATGTCTAGTAGTGACCTAGGTTTATCACTACACCACTCTAAAATTGTTTTTTCATCTGAAAAAAATTAAGAACATCACACCATGATCAGTAAGGTCCCTCCAATGTTGTCATGAAACTACTCGTTTTTAAAGTACAAAGTAACAAGAAAAGAAAATATACAAAGCTTCAAAATACATCAGAAATGACACTCCTTCTTTTCTTGATTATTATCACAGAGATAGCAATTATTACTTTAAAAAAGGAAGCATTATATCACACAGATGAGACACAGGTATTTTTCAAACTTGTAAAATGAAATAGATATTAAAATGAAATTTGGACACCCACATTTCCAGTCGGGTTTACATATGCTTCATTTGAATTTATTACTGGATTCACCAATGATGCATAGGTATTAGTGACAATGTAACAGAAGAGGTATCACAACATTAGGATGCAAAATGACCTCAGAATATCTGCTTCCTGGTGTAGGAGAGCCATGAATTTGGCAATGCTTACTCAAGGAACTGTCTTCACGCCTTTGACTTGCAAATGTAAGAACCAGGCACTCCCTGGGATTTTTCACAACTTCACTGAATAAGATGAAGTCAAGAGATGGAAGTTTTCTACACATTTTTTTGTATGCCACACATCATATTTCTTACAACTTGAATTACAACTTGACTACATGCTACTAATTATCAGGATAGAGAAATTAAAGGAATATAATTAATATGAATATGTCCAGAAATAAGAAAAATAATTGCTAGTCTCTCATCTTGATTATTCAGGATGACTAAATGTTTTGGGTGCAAACAGGATATTAAGAGTATTGATTTTCATAATGAGCTTTCCTTTTGCAGAAATGTATGGGCAAGTTTCAGTTCACTAAGTGACCACAAATTCCTTTTGATGGTAAGTTCATTTGAATCTAGAGAGATAAGGTTATAAGTGATAGGCCAGCAGAGCATCCAACTTGTGGAGAGATCGGCTGATCGTGTCCACAGAGGAGCCGTGAGCTCTGGCAAGCACATTTTGTGACAGCCATGAGTCTTCTCACTCCACTGTCCTGCAGGACCAGTTTCAGGTATGATTTCGAAACAGTTCAGGACTCTCTCCATGTATTGCTCCGTCTCCCTTTTGGTTCTTTTTCACCTCTTTTACGACAGCGTAAAGTCTCAGGATCCTAAGTCTCCCAGAGTGATTTCCTTGAGAGCTGGCCTCACAGGTGTGGTGCGCCCCCCAGCACGGGTTCTTGTTCTTTTATATATGAAGTTAGTCTTACCCACTGAACAAGTGATTCCCACATTTTCATGTTGTGCTGACCCTGAGAATTTTGTAGCTGACCTTGCCCCCTCTGCATAATGACCCAGCGATCATGAACAGCCACGCCCAGGACACCTGGGAGGAGTAGGGTGACACAGGAATGTTGAGTTGTCCCTCAGTGCTCTGAGACTGGGATCCATCCCTCTCTCCGTCAGACCTCCGTTCATCACTTCACTGCTCTAGAATGCTCTCATTTCATGGCAGAACGAGAACATCAAATCAATGAGCCCTAAATCCCCTTCCAATCTGAACAACCACACTCCCTCGTATAAAACTAGGGACACATGCTTTTAAGAGTAAGATGTTTGCAGCTCATGTGGAGTGAAAAAAAACACATGAAAGCAATTGAGTAGTTTGCTACCCTTATCAATTTGCTTAATTATCTATCTGTTTTGTGCAAAGTTGTGTTATTCATTCACTTGTAAATCAAATCTATACTTATCCATCATATCTATCACTCAATTTAAAAATTCTTTGTTCATTATCTTTGCATCCAGGAGACTATAGTTCTGCAAAGACAGGACCTCTCTGAATCATTGTCACAGCTGTACCCAGAAGACTGGAGCAGTCATCGCCGTAAATATTTGTTAACGGTGTGAATGTACAGCCAGCTGAATGGACTAGGCACTTGCTAAAGGTCAGATGTGTGCTCAGTAATGAATATGCAAAGTTGAATGAGCTACGGCTTCTGCCCTTGAGGTTCTAATGTTCCAATGCGACACAGATAAGAAAAGGAACCCTTACAGACTGAGTATGCCTTAACAGACAGATTGCTCAAAGTAGGCCATAAATGAGGGAATCTTTCTCACTGGCTGGTGTATGGGGAAGGCTGCACAGAGGAGGCAAGGTTGAGCGGGGCCTTGAGGCTTGAGGAAAGCAAGAGGGGGGAGGGAGGAACTAGAGGAGACAGAAAGAATGTGACAAGACCAAGTGAGATCACAGATTAGCTTGAGGGGAGTTGGAAGTGGTTCAGAGAGACCAAAACATCACAGTCTGTGGAGCGTTAATAGAATGAAGATAGGAAGATTGGTAGGAGTCCCATAGTGAAGATTCTTTCTGCCACAATGAGTTCATCTTGAAGGTTACCATGAGACACAGAGGATCAGGGAAGGGGACAAGATGAAGGTGTGTTTGGAAAGATCTGTTGCTACATTATTAAGGGTGCAACCCATCCAGGTTTGGGGATAAACTCTCAGAATTCCACATTCTCTTGACTATGAATGCTCATCTCAACAAAAATTGAATCGATTGAGATGAATCTATGAGAACTTTCAGAAAAGTTTAGGAGCTGAAAATGTAGACTATGAGGATGCAATTAGTATAATTCGTGGCAAAATAGACACTGTAGTTCACAACACCTAACGACATATAGAAAGTATGACCATGGATAATAACGACCACCGAAACAGGATGAACCCTGGGAATCTCAGCAATCTTCCCAAGTTAGTGAACCAGTCAACATAATAATCAAAAAAGCAGTAAAATGGATTTAAATGTCAGGGGAACAACATTGGTGACACATCTGAGGAGACACACAAACAAAGGGCAATTGTATAATTCAAGGTAAATGATCTTTTGAACATGGGCGGAGACCAGTGTTTAGTAAACATCGAAGATTAATATCAGTAGAGGAAGGAATTGTTTGTTTTTTAATCAAGAGGTCATTGAGAACAATGGGGAAAAAAAAGAGCATAGGTTACCATAGAAACCATTTTCAAAAATACTTAAACTTCACTACAGCCAAAGAATTCAAAATCATACATGGATCATTCAATGCTGAATCTGTTTGGGATAGTCACCAACTTCTTTCAGATGTTTCCATTCATTTACTTGAGAAGAAACAAAGTGCCACTTGACTATCATTAGCATACTGTAACACTGCATATATTCTTTTTAAAATTATTTTATTTTTACAGGCTGTATTTTGATTCATTGTACACAAATGGGGTACATCCTTTCGCTTCTACGTTGTGCACGATATAGATTCACACCATTCCTGTAAGAATGTATGTACATAGGGTAATGATGTCTGTCTCATTCCACCATTTTTCATACCACCCCTCATTTCCCTCTACATGATCTAAAGTTCCTCCATTCTTCTCTGGGGGGGACCACCCACCCCCCGGTCCCCATTATATATTCATCCACTTATCAGGGAAAACATTCGGCCTTTGGTTTTTTGGGATTGGCTTATTTCACTTAGCATGATATTCTCCAATTCCATCCATTTGCCGCAAATGCCATAATATTATTATTCTTTATGTGTGTATGTATCACAGTTTCTTTATCCATTCATCTGTCGAAGGGCATCTAGCCTGGTTCCACAATCTAGCTATTGTGAGTTGAGCTGCTATGAACATTGATGTGGCTGCATCACTGTGGTATGCTAATTTCAAGTCCTTTGGGTAAAAACCGAGGAGTGGGATAACTGCATCTATTCTTATAAAGTAACTTTGAAACTCTTTAAAATAAATGCATGCATGGTTCACTGAACACCTAACCTAAATAATTGCTTAAACTATAGACTGTCATTCAAAGATCAGGAAATATTTATTTAGTTGTACATACAGAAAAAGAATGAGTGATATCCTCATTTGCCCCAATCTGAAAGAAAATACAATAGAAATGTCCTCAATTACCCAATTTGGAATGAAAATAAAAGAGAAAAATAATAGGCTGAGATATGAATTGGTTTTGTTTAGCCTTTGAAGATAGATGAGGAATTTCTCACATAAAATTTGGGATCTAATAATTTTTTGTTTATGGGTGTTTATTACCTTAAAATATGCTTTAAGGGGACTCTAGCATTCATGGGTGCATGTATGGTCTTTATCAGGAGCCAACCCAAGGTCCCAGGTCAGATCCAACACAGGCAGGGTTGAATAGCTACTAGCAAGGTGATTCAGAGCTGGCCCAAAAGTAAATACTTCTACCATTTTGCTTAAAGCACTGTTGGGGAGATTACCACCCAGTCTTGAAGGAAAGGAAATTCTAGTGTCCTAACAACGTTTCAGACAATCCAAACATGTGATGCCCCACGTTCTCCTTTCTCTTAGTGAAACCATGCCATAGCGAGCTAACGGAACAACAACCAATGCCAAGAAAACAGCTCCCACCGACTCCACAATGACAGTCTCCAAAACAGGAGCAGGACTGATACTAGTTTCAAATGGAAAGAATCTAGAAAATAATGTCACAGGGTGCAGGTGGATGTATGAGGGAGGAGGTGCACCAGGAAGGAAGTCAGGAGGGATGTGACAGACACCCAGGTGCCCACAAGGGCATCAAGAGGAGCACCATCCCATGAAAACTGTCCTTGGTTCATAGCAGGGTCCCAACTCCACGAGGGTGGAAGACAGTGCAGGGCCTAAGAGCCATTTCACCCTTGGGTCTCATTTCTGCTCGATCTCCACATGAAGTAGAGTAGAATTATATTTAATAATCTTTTAAGGACTGACTCTTATCTAATTAACTCCTGAGAACCTTGCTATTCCTTACAGGTCTCACACAAGTCTGCTCTTCCGTCTTCTGAAAACGATTGGAAACTACAGGCACATGCATTTGCACCTATTCTGACCTAGTATTTGCATATCAAATACACACAATATTTTATATACTAAACATCTACGAACAGGCACACGTAAACATTACAACACCAAATATGGTCAGTTGCTCCCCTTGGGACTCATTCTCCCCTTGCCCTCTGGGCCTGCCATCTTTCCTCTTCCTTCCTCCCACACTGGATGGAGAGTCTGTCCCATAGTGGAAGCCTGTCATTCACCATCCACTGAAACATTGGCTTCTCTAACTCAACCTCTTTTCCATCTGTCCTTGCTCCCTGGGTGATATCAACTGGCCCCACAGCTTCCAAAACTGTCTCTGTGTTGGGGGCTTCCAAAGGTCTTCTTTCTCCAGCTGTCCTCGCCATCCCTGCAGCTGTACATACTAACTCCTTTCTGAGATGTCTCCAGACATCTAAAATGAGTGAGCGAAGCGGGGTTCCTCCAGTAGTCTTCTTCCATCTCTGTGGTTGGATCTCCTCACTTCCTTTCTGGCTTGTCTACATGTCTAAAATAAGTTCTTAAATTGTTTTCCTCATCAAATTTTCCTCCCTCTTTCCTTCTTTCAAAGTAAAAACTGAGAGGGCCAACTTTTATTCCTATCTCTCGTGTGCTACCTCTTATGCATCTGTGAATTATTTTAGCCATAATTTCAAAATATATCCAGGGTGTTACCACCTCTCTCCCTGTTTAACACCTAGTCCAAACCACAGTTGTCTCTTGACTATTAAAGTCAGCATGATATTTTATGATATTACTCCACAATACTTGTGAACCATCCACATTATGAAATGCTCTGTGCCTGCTCCTGTGGAGGGCACTCGCGTGAATTTGACCCACTTTCTGCTCTCAAGGTTTTGCACTCTGGGTGTGTGGGTCAGACACATACATGAGACATAATGTGAAGCCATACCAGGTAACTGGTGAGAGGGCTAAAAGGTACCAGAGGAGTCAAGAGGGAGGAGGGAAAGTTGTCATCGCGTTAGTGACAAAGTCTTCACTGAGGAGACTGCATTTAAGTTGGTCATTGAAGATTCATCGAGTCTAAAGTTCAGTTTTAGGAGCATTAAATTTAGCTCATTGATGAAGGTGGCCCAGAAGGAGACAGACAGAGCATCCTCAGAGTATGGCAAGTAGTGTCATTTGGCTGAAATGTGAGATCTGTAGGGGAGCTTAAATGTTAGGTGTTAGAATAAGTAAGCCAAGAAGTTAATTGAGACTTTAATTGGGAGGTCAAGGCAATAATCTTGTTACATATGTTTAATGTCACAAGTGACAAGAATAAAGTAGTACATTAAAAAAATTAACATAGAGGCACTATGATGTGTGGGGATGCTTTACCATTTCCTGCATGGGCATTAGACTCTGTATATCAGCTGCCACACTCTACATCAAGTGCAATATAGAGTATCCACACGACCCATATTCACACATGTATGATTTTTGGACCAACTTTGATTTACATTTGACTAGTCGACATAATATTACTTGTGAGCCTCTGCTATTTTTGATTCAGCAGTTTTTTCCATTTGATAGGTAATATTCTAAAGGTTGTTGAAGACCCTGAATGTGCAAGACATTTTCTTCACACAACACAATGAATTAAATAGCTCTACAAACAGAAAGGCTTGCAGGACTGAGCAGTGTAGAAATGCAAGCATTTTAATGCATATAAAAAGCAATATAAACATGGAACTATATTCTTGAGAAGGAAAACTTGTTTAAAGCATTTAGTCATAAAAACAGTACACACATCTGAGAAGTCCATATCATCACTCATTCAGACAGGATGTGTGTTCTTAAGAGTGATTTTATATTAAAAGCCCCAATACACAAAATTTAGGTAATTTTTTTAAAAGAGAGCAAAGAAATACTATTTAAATGGTTTGTTCCCTTGTTTTTAGATTCCATGACTAACCTTATCTTTGGTTCATTAGTTTAGGAATCATTACTTATTAATTTATTCATCAAATATTTATGTAACTATGATGTTCCAAAATACAAAGAAATGATTCTGGTTTTGTGTCAACTTCGATTTGAGATAGCATCACACAACATTCCTGTAGGAAGAGAAAGAGATGAAACCCAAAGGAGAGTTTTACCTAAGTTCAATTAATGGGCTTTGATGCTCCTTTTTGGTTTTATGCGATGATTTTGTACTGAACAGCTAGCAAATTTGATAGATAAATCTCCAAGGGTCAAATGCTTTTCTCTTTGGTTTCATTCTAAATCTAGTCAAAAAAGTCAAAGATCAAAATCTGACTTTGTACAGAATAATCTTTTTTATTAACTCATTCTATGTGACATTTGTTTCTACTTTTAAAATTTGTTCTAATTATTTATACATGACAATAGAATGGAATATAACTTCTCATTCTTCTGGTTGTACATGATGTAGAGTTACACCAGTCATGTAGTCATATATGCACATAGGGTAATAATGTCTGATTTGTTCTACTATTTTTCCTACCCCTGTATCCCCTCCCCTCTCTTTACTCCCTTCTGCCTAATTCAAAGTACCTCTATTCTTCCCTAGCCCACCCTCAACTAAGTGTGAATTAGCATCCACATATCAGAGAAAACATTTGGCCTTTGGTTCTTGGGGATTGACTTATTTTACTGGGCATGATATTCTCCAGTTCCATCTATTTACTGGCAAATACCATAATTTACCTAAGCCTAAACCCTGCCTCTATGTGACATTTTAGCAGGTACATTTGCATCTTTTTGGCATTTTCTACTCTGTCTATAAGATAGTGTCAACGTCACCCCACGATACAATACTCAACACTGATGCGTTAACCTGAAAATCCATAAAGTTTAACACATTCAAATGAAAAAAGTAGTTGGTAAAGTCAGTCAACCAATGTTTCAAGTAAATGTTAAGCATAAGTACTATGAAAAGTTACAAAGTTCTTTACAATATTGTTACTTTCATGTAAAAACTATAATCTGAAGACTTGAGACATTTATTTTCTTGGACGTGACCTTAAAATGACTCTATAAACCATTTGTTAAATGGATCTCTTTAGTTAGCACTTAAAAGCAAAAAATAGACTAATTATGTGCATTTAAAAATTTAATATGCCCCTACTACACTATTTTCTTATATTTGCTTTTAAGTTTATATAGAAATTGATTAAAGTTACAGAAACACTTATTATTCTTAAGGGCAAATGAAACTCCGCATTGCAGTCTGACTGCTCATCCATAATTCAGGATCCCAGCCTAAAACATTATGCTCAAACAAGCACAAATATTGGCAAAGGTGAAATATTGAACTGCTACAGTAGCAGCTAAATTATGTAGCAATCTGTGTGTGTGCTTGAGTTTCCTCGTACTGGAAATAAAAATTGAAAGCAGAAAAATAGTCCACAATAATAGCTGTAGACTAAATAAGCAAGATAGTAAAGCCAAGTTGCCATTATTTAGAGTGACATTCTCTTTAATTGTTATCCATAGTTCTTAAATGACAGTGAAACCCAAGGGGGTGTGGTGGGGATGGGGACAAAAACAGTAGTTATTCATTATCTATCCAGGCAGAGAAAAGGGAATTCTATAAGAATGTGTTTATGAAGTTGAATTTTGAAAACGGCAAGCAAGTCTGATTCTATTTAAGCTTATAGGAATTTATCTTCCCTCAAGTAAATTTCCTCATTCGTCTTAATTATCTGGGCAATAAAGCCAGCCCTCCACTTATTAGGACCTCATTCACTCGTTTGGAGGTTCCAGCCAGCCCATAAACAAGATTTATAAATACGCTTAGTAGATGACAGGTTTCTTCTCTCCGGAAGGGCTGGCCCCTCTGTGGGTGCAAAGCATCAGTAAGGACTAACTGTGAGAACTGAGAGCAGGGAAAAGCCACATTGCCCTCTGAATCAGCAGTTAACCAGAGGATGGATTTGTAAACAGACACATCCACCAGATCACTTTCACTTCCTGTCATTTCACTTTGCATCCTCTGATGTTGACTAGGTGTGTCCCATTTTGTAGCAAAGCAGATCTTACATTTGTGGCCATCAATAATCTACATACAGTAGGTAATTGAAGCTTAGGAATTTTCTCTCCTGAATTTTAAGCCTAATTTTTCTAACTCTGTCAGGTACCCTTTTGATTTGTTATAACTTTTGCAGAAAGGAAGAATAATTAATACAATAAGTATAGTCACCTCTTTATGTAATAAAATTACTAGTTTCATACAGCACTGAATACATTAGACATTAACATTCTTCCCCAAATCTGGATGATTAGTAAAATTTAAGAAAGATGAACAATAAATTACCAAGCTGTGACTTCTTATCCAGTGTTCTCCTGTGACTATTGGAACAGCTCAACATAGCACAGCTATGCCAACAGTTTGTAAAGCCCCTTGTAGATTAGCTCATGAGAGTCACAACACAATTCTGAGCTTCTAAGCTGGGTGGAAGCTGTTCATATTTTGTGAATGTGGCACCTACATGTGTAGGTGTTAAATAGGGAATCCACTACCCGGGCCCAGTGTGCAATGGAGATGGGGACCCTGCTCTTTCCCCCACTCCACTCATTACTCAATAAAAAACACATATATATCCATTATTTAAAAAAATAATAAAACATGCCATTAGTATTCTTAATTCTCCTCCTGCCCCACCCATGACCTCAACAAAAGGACTTCCATTCAAACCAAGATCAGAATGAAGAGTAGTGATTGTAGAACCAAAAACTAATGCTAATACTAGACAAAGGTGCCAAAAATATGCAATGGAGAAAAGATAGCCTCTTCAACAAATGGTGCTGGGAAAACTGGAAATCCATATGCAACAGAATGAAACTAAACCCCTATCTCTCACCCTGCACAAAAATCAACTCATAATGGATCAAGAACCTTGAAATCAGACCAGAGACCCAGCATCTTATAGAAGAAAAAGTAGGTCCAAATCTTCAACTGTTGGCTTAGGATTAGACTTCCTTAACAGGACTCCCATAGCACAAGAAATAAAAGCAAGAATCAATAACTGGGACAGATTCAAACTAAATAGCTTTCTCTCAGCAAAGGAAACTATCAGCAATGCGAAAAGAGAGCCTACAGAGTGGGAGAATATCTTTGCCACTCATACTTCAGATAGAGCACTAATTTCCAGAATATATAAAGAACTCAAAAAACTCTACCCGAAGAATACAAATAACTCAATCAACAAATGGGCTAAGGATATGAACAGACGCTTCACAGAAGAAGATCTACAAGCAATCAACAAACATATGAAAAAATGTTCAACATCTTTAGTAATAAGAGAAATGCAAATCAAAACTACACTAAGATTCCATCTCACCCCAATTAGAATGGAGATTATTAAGAATACAAGCAACAATAGGTGTTGGTGAGGATGTGGGGAAAAAGGTACACTCATACATTGCTGGTGGGGCTGCAAATTAGTGCAGCTACTCTGGAAAGCAGTGTGGAGATTCCTTAACTTGGAATGGACCCACCATTTGACCCACCTATCCCACTCCTCAGCCTGTACCCAAAGGACTTAAAATCAGCATGCTACAGAGATACAGCCACATCAATGTTCATAGCGGCTCAATTCACAAAAGTCAGATTGTGGAACCAACCTAGATGTCCTTCAATTGATGAATGGATGAAGAAACTGTGGTATATATATACAATGGAGTATTACTCAGCTATAAAGAATAATAAAATTATGGCATTTGCAGGCAAATGGATGAAATTGTTTTTTTTGAGATTGGCTTAACTCACGTAGCATGATATTCTCCAAAGGACGAATGATCTCCCTGATAAGCGGATGATGACACATAATGGGGGGGGGGCAAGAATGGAGGAAGGAGGGACTGTGTGGAGGGAAAAGAGGGATGGGAGGGATGGGGGGAAGGAAAAAATAACAGAATGAATCAAACATCATTACCCTATATAAATGTATGATTACGCAAATGGTATGCTGTTACTCCATGTACAAACAGAAACAACATGTATCCCATTTGTTTACAATAAAAATAAATTAAAAAAAAAAACTGATGCTAAGTGATTTCAACTTTTCTCTTCACAACATTCCTCTGTTGTCAATGTGTGTCTCATCCAGAGAAGTTTAATAAACTTGAGGGGAAATCTGCTTTATAACCTAAATTATCTTTTCTATACCTTTGTTCTTTTGTAAGGAACCTGTAGGTTTCCTTTCTATCTGTTCATAGCTGCCATAACTGAAATGGTTCAGTAATTTGCCCTCAGGCACACAGCAAAGACAAACAAACAGAAGAATGAACTCCAAATCCAGCATCCCATTTACCCAAATCAAGATACTCAATTAAAACGTGAGTTCCCTGCTTCTGGGCAGACACAATCAGATAATTTTTCAGCCTAAGGAAAACGATCTCTACCTGTATATTCAGTAAAGATCTGGTTTTTTCTTTTTCTTTTTCATTTTCTCTTTTTGATACCAGAGATATAGAACCCAGAGGTGCTTTACCACAAAGATACATCCCCAACCCTTTTTATTTTTTATTTTGTGACAGTGTCTTGCTAAGTTGCTTAGGGCCTTGCTAAAAAAGATCTGTTCTTTAATTTAACAAGACTCTCTGGCATGAAAAATGGAATTGTTCAACAACAAACTCAAAACAAGTCACCTTTCACACTAAGGTATCACAAGTAGCACTGGGCAGGTGCATAGAATGACCACAGTTGCACTCAGACATCTTGGCAATGTCAGGTCAGACATGAAGAAACTGATCCAGATCCACATGTCCTGATTTTCTATATCTATGAGCATATTCTGGGCCATGAATGTTCAGATTTAAGAGCTCAGTGTGTATTTTGAAAATCAAGAACTCTTCACTGGAATTTACTGCTGTGCACATCAAATATACTGTAAGCAAAGGAAGTGGGATCAAGACACCATCTTGCTATGGTGCAAAACCACAATGGCCATTTGTTGCCAGTACTAGAAAACTTGAAAGTCAACCTATAACATTATTTTTAAGCTCTCTGGACAAAGGTTAGAGTAAAACCCTTGTAAATTTGGAAATCTTTGTATCCTGAAAGTATACATCAGAGCATTGGGATTATGACTAAAAAGCAACATTTTCACATACATCCAGGAGATAATTTGTTTTATGGTTCAAGGATTACATTCATTTAAAGAAAACAGAATTGGAAGTTCCCTTATGAACTGACATAATGATTCACTATTAATTCTCTTCTAGAAGACAATTCACTGTTAGAAAAAGAGCATCTGCAAGAAACGCAGAACTAGTTCATCTGTTGCCACTGACCATTAATGTCATGTCCTTTCATCTCTCGGAGCCTCTTTTGCCTTATTTTGTTAATAACTTTGTTTTGTTTTGTTTTGTTTTTGGTTGTTGTGGTGTTACTGGAGGTTAAATCCAGGTGTACTCTACCACTGACTTATATCCCCAGCTCTTATTGTTTTATTTTGAGATGGGGTCTCTATGTTTCTCAGGCTGATCTAGAACATGCCATCCTCCTGCCTCAGGCTCCCTAGTAGCTGGGTTACAGTTGTGTGCCACCACATCCAGTTTTTGTTAAAAACAAAACAAAACAAATAAACAAAAGCTTCTAGATGCTTGAGGACTTCATCACTGGTAAATGCATTCACTACCTGGCAACAGTACATGACTGTGTCCAGGCACTACCATTGCTTTTATTGAAGGAGAGCATCAGTACAGTTGGCAATGACTCTGATTTCCCAGCTGGGGACCGAAGGACCATTTGGATCACACTAATGCAGACAGAATCAGCCAGACCCACATCTTTGTCTCTTCCTTCTACATAAAAAGGCTCATCTTAAGACAGCATGGACTTGTTAAAAGAACAATGAAAGAAAAGATGTCCAGTCTATCATTTGCTCTTTTTTGCTTTGCTTTCAATTCATAAAATTGAAAAAAAAAATCTAAGCAAATGTAGATTCTCAGTTATGTTGGTATTTGGATATGGAAGTATACTTTTTAAAAAAACACTGAAATATCTGCCCCTTACCTTGCAGCCTCTGCATCACATTGGCAATGTCCCGAGGAGAGCGGGAGGTGGCTCTGGAGCTTGCCATGGTCCCTCCTGTGGCATGAAACCAAGACCACCGATAGGCTCCTCCCCCAGGAGCACAGGACTATGCTCCGGAAAACATGAGAGGACTTAGTAGACGTGAGGAGTAACAGAGGAATCCAAGGTACTGGCAGCAGTCAGTGAGTGAGATCTCCAAAACATTGAACCACCTCTTCTTTTCTTTTTTTAAGACCACCCTCTGAAATGAACTCTGGAATCTGAAAAATAAAACAAGAAAAAGGTACAATAAAAAAAAAAAAAAAATCTATGTAGGCCATTATAGTGCTAAAAGGAGAACTCTTTCCATTCAGTTTGAATGACTGATTCATTATCAACTGAAATAGCCAAAGTAAAGAACATTTATAAAGTCCCATGCAAATGTTAGAAGTTTCTGTGATATCTGACAAAATACATAAATTGGACCTAAAATAAAATTGGTTGCTGAAAGGAGCAATGCAAACTTTCATTCCATATTTTCTTTTCGAACAACAAACTTTACCAATCTATGAACTCTATACTCAAAACACTGAATACTATTTCTCAGTATTCACAGGTTCTTTATCTATGCTATTTTGGCTGTTTTGCAAAACATATTTTGCTCTGTTTTGTTGTACAGTTTCCAGGAATAAGAGTGTATCATAGCTCCTAATAACAATTTGATGAATTAAAAGAGTATAAGTGTAAAAATGATTGCATTCTCAAAATCTGACTTTTAAATATTCTAAATTTAGACGACAAAATGGGTTGGATTTTGCTTTCTTCCTCCCTATACAGAAAGACTCTAAAGTAGGTTGTAAGGCTGAAGTGATGTGGACTAGTCAGAGGACATTGTTCATCTCTTTCCTGAATTCTCAGCTGTGGTCAAGTGTAACTGGTCATTCAGGAGTTGGGCAGTGAACTAGAGGTAGGTGAAGTTGGAGGAGTCTTGACATTGGGCAATGTACTTTGAACAAGGGTTGCTAACCCAAGGACTGGTCTTGCCATGAACAAGATAATCAGAAGAGAGGGCTGAATAATGCACCCAGAGAAAGGTACTTAACCAAGGGCCACAGAGGAGGTCCACATGAGCCTGCTATTCTACTGCAATTCACACTGTACCTCTGGGTTATGATGATGATGATGATGATGATGATGATGATGATGTGGGAAAAGAAATAGGGGTGGGAAGAAAAGAAGGAGGGCATAAGCTAAAGAAGGACCAGCATATGTGCATGTGTTGGCCCACCTGCCCAAAGGAAAGGAAGAGTCTATGCATGCTACAAAATGATGCCATAATCTAAATGTCTGGTCCTTAAAACAGTGTTATTTATGATGGATTGGTTAAGCAATAGAGTGTATCTACAAAATAAAATTGACCTTAAACGGCATTATTAATACTAGTATATATTGGTCTCTGGTTTGAATGCATACATGCAAAGCTAATAATATTTTTTGTACTATCATTTTTAAAAGGATGCAAAATATTGCACACAGCTACTGCTACTGCCTTGTGCTTAAAAATAAAAGGAACTACAGGAGCAAGAAGCAAGAAGGCCTCATTAACTGCTCACTTTGCCAGTTAGAGGGCAGAGAGGAGTGAACGGTGTCAAGTAGTAGGAAGATAAAGGCAGACCTATCTCAGCCACTTGAAAGCAGATTAGTAAGAGGAGGACCAGGTACTTGGCATCTTTTAGGCTAGAGGGCTACCTCTCAGTGGGTGGCTCCCCAAGAGATTCTCAGAAGGAAAATAATTATTTATGGCTGGGTTATCGCATATCATGTCCTACAACTCTGCCAAAATCGTGGGCCCATTAGCAGCCTGTTTCTCTGGGGAATATTCTCACCTGTCCATTCACAAAAGCTACCCTAACTTGGGAAAACCACAGTGAGAAATGCCTGAGGAAACTTACAACTGTCTTTTTCTCTAATCTGTTAGAAAGTTAGGTTCCACAAATGCAAGAGTATAATTTTCTGAAATCTATCTATGTCCGTAAGATCTGTCAATATTATTATCTGCATACATTCTAAGCAAGGATGAGGAAAGAAAGGCACTTCAGTCCAGCTGCCCTACATTAGGCCCCCACCTTTAATCAAGAAGTACAGAATTAAAAGGGATTTCTGCAAGTCATTGCATTACAGATCCCTCTGCTTCTTCCCTCTTCCGGTCACATTCATGTCACAGAAAAGATTAATTCTAACATCAGTTAATCTCTACTTGTCTCCAGTATGCATCCAGTCTTACTGCCACAGCATAACTAACACACTGAGTGACAAGGTCAATGCTGGGGCTACCAACATGAATATGACCCCGACTCTTCTTTTGAGGAATTTAGACCATATGGAAAAGACAACAAAGAGAAAACAATACAAAAATCCCAGGGGTAAGCGCAAATATAAAGATTGAGGGCTAGAGAGGAGAGGGCTATGCCAATCTGGGGGTTCTGGGAAATTCTCCTGGAAAGGAGCTAACACCTGCACTCAGTCTCAATCAATGAGTTAGAGTTAGGTGAAAATATGGACGATACTTTCCAGGTAGATTGGCCAGTTTGAACAAAGGCACGGGCATGAGACGTAGTATGAATCCTATGTGGAACAGCCAATTGCCTGACCCTGAAGGCCTCTGCCAGGTGACACTCTGGCAAATGAGGGAGTGGCCAGATGGTGGGGGTCCCTGCATACCATGCACAGAAGAGTGGTTCTGGTTCTCTAGGAGGCAACAAGAAACCATCAGGGGACCTTGGGCTGGAAGTGAGAAGGCATGATTTAGATGAATAGCTACAGTGTTTAAGGGTGTATTTGAGGTGGTCAAGGCTGGAAGACCAGTTAGGGAGGTTATGTCAGGAATTCAAACAGGAGAGGATGAAAGACTGACACTGGAGAGAGGGGAGGGTGTGAGAGTAAAGACAAGGCTGAAGAACCTCCACCAGGCAAATTTTATAAGACTTGGTGATTGGTCAGCTGGGGGTAGGAGGGTTGGGGCGGAGGGAGTATAGGTGGAAGGAGGCAGGATTTCCAAGGTGCACAAGGGAGACTGAGGAGTCTCAGGGGATGCTCAGGATTCATGGTGCCATTAGTGGAGCTCCACAGGAGGAGCTGCACCAGGTTCCCCTCCAAATACCTCTCACACCATATCCCCCTGTCTTTGCAGCAACTCTGTAAAGCCACTTCTTCATTGCTCCTTTGCCTCGCCTTGGAGGAAATGCTCCTAGCAAACCCAACACATCACTCACAAGGACCCCCAGCCCACACGAAGCCCTCCCTAGAGGTACGTGCACACACTCAGCATGGTCTCCCTCAATTCCTCTCGAGCACCAACACTCCACACCAGCACCAGTACACGCTGGCCTACACTCTGCACCATTGTTAATCTTGCTTTAATCAGAACATAAGCATTTTGCTGGAATAGGAACTCTAACTGGCACTGTTTTCATAACTCATACATTGACAGCCAGCATATTTCTGGGCACACCCGATGCCCTCAGTGTGCAGTTTTGTTTTGTCAAATCGAGTTCATAATACTTTATGTGGGAGAGATAAGACCCAGAAAACCCCTTGCTCCCCAGCACAACAGAAGTTGGTGCAACATCCTTCCTTTCTCAGGCCCAAGATAAACCATTTTGCTTTCATCATTCTTTATACACAGGCCTTATATTATAAAATTAGGATTTTCTTACTTCTTATTGATATTTTAATTTTGTGTCATGTGATCTGATAAGAAATTTAAAAATAATAAAAAGAATGCAATACAAGGAGACTGGGATTAGGAGATACAAATTCTAGGCTTAACTTTGTCCCAACTAGTGGGGCGATTTTGAGAAGGCTCTATGCACGGATGTCCTTGTCCTCAACGACCACTTGTTGGACAGAGAACAGTACAGGAAATGCACAGACTAGATGAAGAAAGACTAGGAGCGCAATCTTAATTCCGTCTCTATGATCTTAACAAAGGTTAGTTTTTCTGAGTCCTTGTTCCTTCATCTGTAAAATGAGGTTAATTTATGTGAAATTAGGTTAAATTTTATCCTATTTAAAAAGTTTCAAGAAGGTAAATCCTGGGGCTAGGGCTGTAGTTCAGAGGTAGCATGCTTGCCTAGTATGTGTGATGCCCTGGGTTCAATCACCAGTTGTGCTTAAGTAAATAAATAACTTGTGGCATGCAGTTGAGTTTCAGCAAAATCACTCGTTTCCATTTTCCTTCCATTGTCCTCAGTTTCTCCACCAGCAATTTGAGAAATGACCGCCAAATGGAAAGATATCCCCACAGGTGCACTCTGATTCCAAAACTAATGGTAGCACAAGTGACAGCTAAAACTATAGGTGAATAATCATAAGAACCTCAAACCAACTAGTTATATAGTCGCATTCTCATTGTGGACATGACCTACAGAACCAGATCTCCAAAGGAAGATCCAGAACGACCAATAAGTTCACAATCCCAGGGTGTTCAAAGGAGTTTTTCATAGGTGCAGGATATTGTGTGGTGAGGGGTTAGGGAATGAAGGGTTAAGCCAGGTACTTGGATGGAAAGGGAGAATTGAACAGACACTGATGGATCACATACCTGCACCAGCTCCACATCTCTCCAGAAGAAGGAATTAAGAAAAGGCAGTTAAGTACGTTTACCATACTTAGCAGAGAGGTAAGATCCTGTATTTATTATTTCACAGCCAATATATATTGAGAAACTATTTGTAAGAGGCCATGGTGTACACTGAAATGGTGAACAAGAAAGACAAGTGCCTCTTTGAGCTTATATACCAGAGGAGGTGATGATATAAACACTATTGCCACAACACAGGGTGACTTGTAATGGAGAAGCCCAGGCCACTGTGGACACAAACAGAATACCCAATCAATAACTGTCTGCTGCACTCAGAGGTGCAGGATGCAGAGGGAATTTCGACTTTGTGCTATTTGGAATTCTCTTGGCTGATTGACAGTCTCTCTTCTTACACCAATACCTGTGAAAAGTACAGTCCTGAAGCATCACAACTCAATTTGTCCTGTCTTTACCCAAAATGTATCATAGACTACCATGGCAGTTTCTTATTTGTGTAACTAGAAAGGAATACACAGAGGAAGCAGTAGGAAAAACACTACCAGGCCACAAGAATATGCCTTAAGACAATACAACCAAAATTTTAGATATTAGGAAACTATAGTAGAAAATTCCAAACCCTGAAAAATTGAAATAAAAGAATAGAGACCATAGACACATAAAAAGATTCACAGCAGTATGATATCTGAATATTGCTTAATTATATATCTAAATATGTACATGAAAGCCATAATACTGAAATTCACTACTAAATTAAAAATGTAAAAGCCATTTCAACAACCCCCCTTTAAGTCTTTTACTGGCTTATATTCACATCAGTCTCTAATTTTAAATTTAATTATTTTTTCTGCTCTACCCCTAGTAATGACACTACTTAATAAACATTAAGATGACTAAGAAGTAGGAAAGAGAAGGGACATCACTGGTTTAATATAAAAATATTACTAATATATGTATGCAGGTTATCAGTAAACAACTCTGTTCTTCACTATTATGAATTATTCAGGAAAATGATAAGAAATGGTCCTTTCCCTCAAAACACAAGAATACCAACAAGGAAGCACAAGACAAAGTATAGAACAGACCAGCATGAAGAGCATTCAGTGTCATGATGCAAATGATTTTGTAAGCTGGAAATATAAATTACACCCAAAGATAACTGCCGCCTTCTTTCCACACCTTGCTCAATATGTATTTCACCCCTTACCCAACATTAGTTCTCGTTTGATTACACCCCAAGGAAGGACACTCAAGAGATGTCCCCACAGAGGCATCTTGGGTGCTTAACACCAGTCACATTCAGGCTACAGGGTGTGGCTGCAGTAGCTAGAACTGCAAAAATGCTACCCACCTTGCCCTGACTTCCTGTTATAGTCTCACCTCCTGACAGTGGCCAGAAGCCGTGTGCTGCATATAATTATCAGAGAATAGGACCCAGCAAAGCACCAAGCAGTTCTAGAAATTTTTCAAATGGCAAAATAGTTTTTTCCAGTCCCTGCTCCCTGGTAGGAAGGAATCAAGTGAAAAGAGTGCTCACTTGGGAACAATAAGGACAAAAACAAACCATTTTGTAGAAAATCATTAGTTAAGAAAGATAAAAGTAAGGCTATAATGTAAGAGTTGATGGACTATTTTTTCAAAGTCTAGCAATATTATAATCATGGTCAGTCTGAGCATGTTTTTATTTTTTTATCTTTAACAAGAAACATTAAGTTAGTAGTGATTCGGTACATTTTGTTCTAAATCTGCCACAAAGTAATCAACAGACTCAAAAGCACAAGAAAAATAGTTATGTATTTTAGTGCACTATTCTGATGATAGCAGGAACTTTTTATCCATGTTATTAATCTTTTTCATCATGGGGAATAGAAAAGCTTTCACAAAGAACAATCCTCATGACTCACAATTAAATCAGCATTTTATGAAGATGTAGGTCATATTAATAACCTTAGCTTGATTTAAAATTAGTAGGCATTCTATTACATAGGACTGACTTGTATAGGCATATGAATCCTACCTTTAGGAAAGTAGTTCTTAGATCAAGACAAACAAATTTGCATTAAAGAACAGAAAATAATGCATTTGGGGCTTTCTTCATGTTGATAGAAAAAAATATTCGAGATGCCTAAGTTTTTCACTCCAAACTGAAGAGCTCGGAAATGAACATCACGGGCTGCTGAGGTTTCACAGCTGATATTTCTTGGCTGTACCTGACTCTTAACGGTAGAGGCCTGAACTTCCAGCATCAAACCCTGTTATCCCAAGCAGCTCCCCCAATCTCCCTTCCCAGGGGGCTTTCCTTTCTGGGTCTGACGGCTGCTGCATTTTGCACTAAATTCTGCCCTTTGCGATGCACCTGCCCCGCTGTGAACCACCATTTCCCAGAACTCCTCGGGCAGCAGCGCCGAATCGGTCTGAAGCATGTCTATCTGGAGAGGAGATGAAAGTTATCTTGCCCTCTAGTGTAGGCGCTGCCTGGAAGCGACTGCACCATGACAGCGCCGGGGGAGTCGCCCGGGCCTCGGCGCGGTCTGCAAGCCCTGGGCTCCGCTACCCATTTTCCCTCCCCCTGCCTTCCTAAAATAGTCCAGGGGTGGAGGAAGGGAGGCTCCTAGAAATTGCTCAACGCCCTCCATCTCCCATCAGATAGTAGCAACAGTACCGACCATCACAATAAGAGGGTGGCTGCCTCTGCCTCGGTGTCGTGAGAGCCCAGGGGATGTGCCACAGCGGAAGCGACGACTCGGAGAGGGGGATATTCACAGGGAGATCTACGTAGGAGATGCAGGGCTCCCACCTCCTAATCTCCTCACCCATGAGTGTCACACACGTACGCGCACCACCGCCACCCTCTCCTCCCACCCGGCACGCAGAGCCTCAGCCTCAGCGTGCAACACAAACTTGCTGACGATTTGCCTGCAATTTGTGCGCCCTGCACACGTCTCCCTCTCTCCCTCTCTCTCTCTGTCTGTCCTTCCCTCTCTCTCTTCTTCCTATCTTATTTATTTATTTTTATTTATTTATTTTTTTACCTTTTCCCGGCCTCGCTCAGGTTCCAGGCAGCGAGGCGATGTGAGCGACTGCCTTCTCCCGGCTCCCTGCGGCGGGACCGGGATGAGCGGCTGTCCGCCCGCCCTGTCGCCGGCGCTCGGGCGCGGTCCGCAGGGCTGCAGGGAGCCCGGCCGCCCTGGCGACAGAGTACAACAAGCCAGCCGCGCTCGGGGCCGGCGCTCACCCCCGGGCGCGCACACACTCGCTGCTGCGCCGCCGCTGGCTGCTCTGCCCTCCCTCCGCGCTCGGTTCCTCCCCCGGCCGCACTCTGGGGGGTTAGGCCTCCCCCATCTCCCGCCCCCCGCAGCCCGCGCTCCAGCCCGAAGGGAAGGTCGCCCCGGAAGATGCAGCCTCTGGGCAGGGGCCTCCGCTACCCCCGGCCCGCCACACCCCCTCCCGGCCCCGCGCCGGCTCCGGGATGCGCGGGTCCCTGGCGGAGCTGGGGGCGGGGACCTGAAGTCCGGCTTCCAGGCTTCCCCCTACCTCGGAGAGATGCTTGGCCTCAGCTCTTTCTCTGCAGTCGCAAAGTCCTTCTGTGTGACCTAACCTCTTGGCAAGCGCTGGTACGGGTCCTGCTCCAGGTGGTCGAGGTGGGAAGGAAACGTCCCAGAGCGCGGGGACCTGCTGCCTCTGCTGCTGGGGGAGCTGTGCGGTCCCGGCCGCCAACTATTGCTCAGGGTTCCTCCGCCCGGTTGACCTCCGGAGCCGAACCTATCTTGACAGACCGGGAGGTTCCCAGATGGTCCCAGGAAGGACGTGATGCAGTTCCAGGAACACACTCAGCCGGCTCCTTTTAAATCCACCTCCAAGAAGATTCGAACAGCTGACCTTTGGGCTGTCAAACCAGTAACAATTTGAGGAGACTGGAAGAGCTGTATAGATTTTTGTTGCTGTTTTTTTTTTTTTTAAGCTTAGATTTCTTGAGATGGCATTTGAAAATTAATTTATAATTCTTTTTAAAAATGCTTATTAGTATTATGACAATGCTAAAAAGAACACCTTTGGGTCCTTCAGACTTGCCATGAAAATTGTGGAGCCATTTGAGCCTCTTCCCACAAGTCCTTCCAGTTGTGTAGGGCATTCTAGGGTTGCCTAGGAGCTTTCAGGAGACTTTATTTTGTTGTGGTTTTACTGTTTCCAAGCAAAGTCAAACAAAGTTTCTCTCACTAACAATGAAGTTCAAGTCCAACAGGATTGCTGCAGCTAAAGTAATTGCAAATATGTTGCAAGAATCTCAAAAATAATAATTAGTCCTTGAATCTTCAATCTTAACAAAACCATTCTTATTTTCTAAATTCGCTGAAAGAGAGGACCAATTTATGAAGTGTGTGAGGTTTCTGCCTCCTGCCTTTCCCTCACCTCCAACCAACATTCCTGCTATTAGCTTTCCATTTCCTTCTAATTCCCTTTTTCTGGATCCCATCGAATAATAACATCTGAAACAAATCTGGCAAACCAATCTGATGTATTCTCTTTCCTTGAGTTTACTATTTTTTCAAAAAATTAAGATTCCAAACATTGGCCAATTGCAAAACTTGATATATCAGGAGATTGGGGCTAGAGGAGCAGGGTGGTATTTTGCAATGAAATCAGTGGTACCTGGCCTCTGCCTGAGGGGGACATACATAAAAGCTGTTGAGTCCCATGTGGAAATCACTGCCGGAGCCTGAGTGTTCCAAGTCACCAGACTGGGGTCCAGACTTGAGGTCCCTCAGAAGGCAAGGACTGCCCTTCTTAAAGAGGCACAGAGAGCTCTCTGGCCTGTTTTGTCATGTGAGACCACAGTGAGAAGACCGTTGTCTATGAACCAGGATGTAGGCCCTCCCTAGACACAGGATTATTAGGTGCTTTGATCTTTGACACCCTTGCTCTCAGAACCATGGGAGACACTGCTTATAAGCCACCCAGTCTTTGGAATTAACTAGGGCAGCCTAAAAGCTGCTTTAACACATGGGCCAAATGGAACTTAGAAAAGTCCTACTTTACCAATACTGTGGTTAAAGTTTTGGGTTTTAAGCAAGAAAGGCCTAGGTTTGAATCCCACCTTTGTTATTAACTACCTGTGTGATTTGCCTCTCTTGAATTTAGATTTTACAAACCTATGATTCAGAAATATAATAGTATCTTATTCATTGGGTCACTGGGGGGTCAAATAACCCAATACCTGAAAAACACTTAGTACTTCAATGCTTTGCATATGGTCAATAAGTGCAAGATATAACTAGCATCATTATTATTGTTACATTTATTATTACTATGATTCTAGATGTTTCTGAAGTCAGCAAATAAAGGGAAAATTCTTAGTCTCTACTTCTCTTTGCAATAGCCTGATTGAACTAGGGCTCCAGTTCCTGAGAATAGAGACATACAATCCCAGGGCCAACACCAACCAGGGCAGCAACCTGATTTCCTCCTCCACCAGGCCCAAGGCCTGTCCCCTTCAGCTATCTTCCTATGGTCTTACTTTATATGGGGTGCAATTCTCATGTGTCATTAAAACTAGGCCCCCAGTGTTCCCTCTTTGCATTAATAGAAGGTAGAAGAGTGCAGCAAAACTTACAGATGGCTTTCAGCTCATCTTTATCCCAGTGCCTGTATCATTATGCCCTGTACATGTGTTAAATAAGAGTTATGCACATATGAAGTCGGCAAATAATCATTTCTGTTTGTATCATTTCTACTTTATGTCATTCTGTTAACACCATAAGGGGAAATTGCCATCGTTAAAATATGTTGTTGATTTATCAAAAGCAGCAGCCTCAGGATCTTCCCAGAAATGCATCTTTATTAGATTGAGTATGTTCATCTTAACAAGTGGGTCTCATCTCCCACCTCCCTCCCTTGATCATAACTGTCTTTGAAGCCAATTTTGAGTGCAGCAAAAACTCCAAACAAAACAGCTCTCCCACTTTTCAAAGGTAAAGAGGCCTTGTATCACCCACCCAGCGTCCAGATGCAGGCAGCAATGGTCCGGCATAGTTTCAGGAAACTTGAAAGGCTCAAGTGAAGTCAATATCGTCTGCTAACGAGGGAAGAAAGGACAGCAAGGGAGGGAGTGGTTCCCTGTTCCTGGCAAGGAAGTCTCAGGATGATTTGGAGTTCAAAGTTCATCCAATCCACCAGAATGCCCCTTTCCCAATTCTCAGAGATCACTTTTTACAATAAGTCCTTTAACTTTCATATATAAAACCAAAAAATGATTTAATTAATCTTGCACTATAATTTTTGCAACATGAAAGAAACAGATCTGTGGGCTGAATTTTTTTTTTTTTTTTTTTATCAAAAATGCTACTGTGAATGTATGGGTTTCAGAGGTTCTTTTGCTCAGACCCTTCCTTGATCCAGGAGTGTAATGTTTTTGAGCTTGTCATTTTCTTCTTATGGTATCGGCTGCAGTCAGAAGAGTTGACACACTTCATAGTCCTTCTTGTTCTCTTTCCTACTGAGACGTTACAGCTGCAGCTAGCTTGACCTCTTATATGCTTGGCTTCAGTGGCCTCTTTACTTCAGGTAATTATAGGCATTAATTTTAGGAGCTGTTTGCCACTACTCTCCAGGTCTTAGAATTCTCTTTTACATGGGCAATGAGGTATTCAGTAGGCAAAATGTAAGCCAGTCAAATAATGAGATTCCCATCCTTGAAGGCCTCGAACCAGACTTGGCATGAAGTATTGCATCAGTCAGGATTCATCAAGGAAAAGTCAAAACAACCTGAGGGTTTAATGCAGGGAGTCAGGTGCTGAAGAGTTGCTGGGAGGACTGGAGAGGTCTTCATCAATGTGGCTGCCTTTAGCTCTGGGTACCACCAGTGCAGGTGCATCCGCAGCCAAGCAGGTTGCTGCTGCCACCCAGAGGTCAAGGTCAAGGTGCTGCGGCAAAAGACCACAGCATCACAGCAGCCCTGTCCCAGGCCAGTCCTGATGATGGAACAGACCACCATAGAACCCCTGGCAATGGCTGCTGGAAGGAGAGCTTCTTAGTGATCCATTTGCCTTTTGGAACCACTGGCAGAATGCAAATTTTATCCAAACCTGGAAAGGGAGCTTGGGAAGTGCCACTCCAGATTTCTAGTTCCCATGACAGGAGAGAGAGAGAAAGAGTTGTGAATAAAGGCTGCATGCCAGTAAACTGTGTCCAACGTGAACACAGACTTGGGTTGAACAGGCTAGTGAAATGTTTATTTGAAACTCACATAAATTTCACTTTAAAAAGTTGAATCTTTTATCACTGTTTTACCACTTAAGTTAATATTGTTTTAGTATTCTAGGTTAAGGACTGTATTTTTAAAATGAACATAAAGCATTTGGGCATTAGTGATACATTTTAGGATGCTATTATTAATGTGCCATTGTAATATTCTTGTCACTTGCTACCCAGGCTTCCATCTGGAGCTTCTCTTCTGAGATCACTCTTGTCCCCCCTCGCCTTTGACCATCTACTCCCATGATCAGAATCTTGGCTTTTTTAGTATAAACAATGACAATGATAATAACTTCACTCTGACCATTGCCTCTCTGTTCCCAGTTTTCTCACTCTAGTTCACCAATTCCAATATTCTCTCTACCAAATGGGACCTTATAACAACCATCAGCACAGCCATTGCTGGCCCTCAGTGAAATCTGTTTGAATTTTTAAATATGCTTTAATTCCATCTTTTGGAAACTATTATAAAGGCTCTTTTATTTATGAAATAAGAAACTCAAATACCATCTTCCAGAAAATCATTTTAATAAGTTTACAAATTGCAAATTTCAAATTGAATGGTGCCAACTTGAGAGGGGTACCCTGAGGTGTGTGTAGTGCGTAACCCACATTAATCATAAATGGCAGCTCAGTGACTACTGTATTAATCCCTTATCCACAGTTTCATCTTTTCAACTTCAGCTACCCATGATCAACTGTGGTCTAAAAATAAGAAGTGAAAAATTCCAGAAATAATTCATTAGTTTGAAGTTGTACATCATTCCGAGTAGCATGATGAAATCTCGTGCAGTCCTTTCCACCTGGGATGTGAATCACTCATTTGTCCTGTGTATCCACTCTGTATAAGCTACCCACCTGACATCATCCTGGCTCATTAATCCATGTTCACCAAAACCAAAATGTCCTTGTTCTGGAAAATAAATTCTGAAATATTTAGCAGTAGTAGTGCATGGTGTTTTCAACATGCAATCAAGTAGTTCTGAAAAAAAAAATAACATAAGGATAGATGAAGAAGGATTAGTAAATGGGGCAAAAATTAAACAATTGATGAATCAGACTGAGACATACATAGGAATTCTGTGTAATATTCTTGAAGCTTTCCAGTAGGAGACAAGAAATATATTTAAAATCTGTTACTTATCAGCTCCACTGCTACTACCCTAGACCATCATTGACCCTCAAGCTATTAATATGTCAGCTCCATCTTAATGCAGCATAAATGAGATGAAATCACCCCTTTGTTCAAAACTCTCCAATAACATTCCATCCTACCTAGAATGAGAGATGAAGCCTGTTGATGATCTGTAAGGCCCTACATGACTTTCCCCATCTCCTCATTAACTCTCTAGCCTCAACTTTGAATCTCTGCTCTACTCCCTGAACTGCAGATACAAGATTTCCTTGATGTTTCTGACGAATATGATGCAAGATACTGCTTCGGGACCTTTCCTTACAATTTTCTCTCTTCCTGGAAATTAAATTCTGAAAGTTATTTACGTGGGTTACTTCCTAACTGTTTTCAAGTCTTTTATTAAACCATCACCTCCTCCGTGAAGCCTTTCCTGAGTGCCCAGTAGAAAGTTTTAAAATACCTTCCACTCCACTTTGAATATTCTAACCTTCTTCCAGGCTTTCTTATATCTCCAAAACTTAGCACTAACATTGTGTATATTTTCCTTACTCACTCAGTTTATTTTCTGCCTACCTACAAAATATGAGTTTGAAGGCAGATGTCTTTTCTGTTTTGAATTCTGCTATTCCCAACATTTAAAATTGACAGACTATTTATTCAACAATTAGTATTTGTTGAGTAAATAAAAGAATAATATACCAATCTTGCTATGCTTTATGGGATACTACCTATCATCAATTACATAATTATATTATCAAACTCCCTAGAAATTGGTTATCCAAATCTCTGGAATATCCTCATCCTAAATGGGGAGTCACACAGGATAATCCTATATTCTGTGATGTCAAGTTGTAGAAAAAAATCTTTCCTTTCAGCTCTTAATTCTATCTTTTATTCTTGGTTGACAATTTTTTAATAGCTCAGAATTACTTCTACTACTATGCTATTGCTATTGGGCATAAAATTCAATGCTGGAAATGGGTCCTGATAGGTGGGTATCTCTGAAATCACTTGGTAAATCCACTTCTGAGAGTGTGTGCTGCTTTTCAAATTTCTCTTGGATCTGTTTTATTCTTTGGGCATATTGGAGTCTTTTGTTATTCATCATGTCAATATCATTATCTTCTTTCTGTCCTTAGTTTTCTATTTTGTTAAAAGATTGCAACATCTTCAGAATACTTAGTAAAAGTTGGTTCATAGGCCACTGACGTTCTGCTTCACTAATGTGTAACAACGTTCCTAAAAACTGTGCAGAACCGAGTATTTGTTTACAAGATAACTGTGCCAGTAATGACCTCAGGTCGTGGATGAGTTTGCAATGGTAAAAGATCATGTGGGTTGAAGAACTTCCTAATTGGATTCCTACAGAGTCTTCCAGAATGGCTCAGTGAGCTCACTAATACACAGTTTTATTCCACTGGAAGTACTTCAAGGAACCTCTGAAGAGGAAAGAAGATATATTTGTGAGTTTCTTCTCCCTGGTTTATTTCTTTAGCCATACCTATTTTATGCTGGAAAATTTGTGAGAAATTTATCTGTGATCATCTATCAATTCAGACTCAATATTATGCAGGTAAAAATATCCAGCTGACACTACCAGAAGCAACACGGAAGATTCATAAGCTTGTGAAAACCCAGAGGATGGGACCCACCCAAAGCTTCCTTCAGGGGTCTGGTTTCTTTATGTGCTCTCCTGTCTGCTGCCTACATCTGCTGCCCACACAGTGGGTTCTTTCTACAAATGACTCTTCCTATTGTTAGTAGGATGCCTATTAGCAATAACTGGACTAGTACCTACTTCTTGGTTTATCCACTGAAAGAGAAAGTACTATGTCTAAAAGTTCCAGGAAACGGTTCTTGGAATTTACCACAACTGGGCTAGGTTAGGTTATTATGTCCCCGACACCCTCCTCCCACTAATCACTGTGACCAGGAGGAATAAAAATCCTCTAACTGGTTCTTACCCAGTCAGGATCCAACCTTGGCACTAAACTTGACTTATTTTCCCAAAGCAAACGGTCTATATAAGCACTGTGTAGACACCGATTTTGACCCCAAAAGGAACAGAATTCATGTAAGTTTAAGATTAGGATAATTTGAGATGAAGTGCATTTTGTTTTGTCTTGTTCAAAGGGCCAGTTTCCAGAGTGTGGATGGGATGTAGTGGAACTCAAGGCCTAACACAGGAGCTTGGAGTGAACAACAAATGGGCCATTACTAATCCTGGACCCAGGGATAAACCCCAGGGAGAGCTGAGCGGAGGCTGTGGGGAGAGCAGTCCTGCAGTGAATGACAAGGAAGGAACAGTGACCCCTGAGGGACACAGGAGCACAGAGCCCCAGGAGTTCAGGAGTTCAGGCTGGTCCTCCCTGTAGGGCAGAGCACAATGGTAAAGGCAGGGAAAGAAACAGAGGGACAAATAGAGAATATTCTGCATAGAATCTCATTCAAAGCTTGAGGATTATGAGGGAGATAAGAGAAGATAATAAACCTGGAGAGACAATCAGCCAATGTTCCCTGCGCACCAGAAATACTCCACTTGCTTATCTCACCAGGAACTTTTAAGATACTTATGATAGCACCTGATATTCCAAAAAGCAGATAAAGCCTCTTAAAAATACTTATCATAGCACACGATATGTATAGGAGTATTCTACCACAGTGAGTAGAAGCATGTTTATCTTAATTAACCTTGCCATATTGCCATATTTTGAACACAAGCTGTTTTGATTAGACATAGGCTTTTTTTCTTCTTTTTTATGATAGGATAAGATAAACACTAAAAGTTTTTTTCCCCTGATTATCTTTAAGTACAGTTTGGAATTTCTCTGTTTATGTTCTAAATTCATTCTGGCAAACAACAGGGTCTAAAATGGAGATAAAAATTATTTTTTACTCCTCAGGTACAGAAATGCTGTATGTCCCAGGGTGGCTGCGGCTGTGACAGCTTTCATGGTTGTAGGGACAGTGGAAAATATCCCATCTCTTTCCACCGTCAGCCTTTGGAGATTTAGATGGACAAGCCTTTGCTAGCAATGTCCTCATCTTCCTCCCTAATGTTCTTCATGCATTGCAATGGGGACAAATCTCAGAACGGTAAGCCAGACCAGAGAAGGCAGGGTTCGAAATCCAGGCACATAGGCAGTTAAGGCTCAGCACACTTATTAATTACTTCAATATTTATTGAGTGCCTACTCTATGTGTGATAAACAAATTTTTTTGGTAATGATTAGAACAATGAACAAAAGAGAAAAGAATCTTTGTTTCTATGAAATTTAACTTATAGTGGTGAAAAGTGTATAATGAGCAATATATGCACAAATGTGAATTATATTGGATAGCAATATATGCTAAGGAGAAAAAAATAGACAAGAGACAAAAGATGTGTCCAGTAAATGGCTGAAATCTTAGCATAAACCCTGGGAAAAATATGTAGAGGAAATAAATGAGGAAGTCCTTCCAAGGATACGCAGGGAGAGCAGACAGCAATGTCCTTGACCTTGAGACTCCCTGTTCTATTTGTGGAACAGCAAGGAAGTTAGAGTGGCTGCAGTGGAGTAGATGAGGGGAAGAGCCAGGGAGGTGAGGTTACAGAAAGGAAAGGTGGTGGTGTGGACAGATTCCATAGCCTGGTGGGCCAGGATAGGGAGCGTGCTGGTATTTCAGGTGGTACCACTGGGTCCTGAGCACAAGAATGGCAGGGTGTGCTCCCAGAAGACACCTGACTACTGCGATGACAATGCTGAAGAACTAAACAGGAGCAGGGAACTGCTACAGTGAGAGTGTCCCCTCCAAGGTTCACGTAGAAGTAAATTGCCATTGTAAAAGTACTACGATGTGGGACCTTTAGAGACAAGACCATTGTCACGGGAGAGGTTTAGTGGTCCTGGGAGTAGGCTTCTGATAGGAAAGATGATTTCAGCCCACTTGTTCTTGTCTCACGTGTACTCACTTGCCCTCCTGCCATGTTTTAATGCAGCAGAGACCCTCACCATCTGACCAGTGTCTTGCCTTGAATTTTCCTGCTTCTAGAACCACAAATCTGAGAACTGTTCTTTATAAACGACCCAGTGTTGGTATTCCGTTAATTGCAATAGAAAGCAGATTAAGAGAGGGAAGAATTAGGAGCCCATGGTCATTATACAGGTGAGAGATGCTGCTGGCTTAGACCAGGGTGGTTGTCCATTGGAATGGTGAGAAATGATCAAATTCTCAATATATTTGATGCTTTTAAGATTTATTGACTGGCTGTGTGAGTGATGGTAACAGCATTGGTATCTTAAGCCCAATGGACTGTCAGTTTCCAGAGATTTCCATGTAAACATTGAAATTCTAACAGGTCTGATATTGGAAGAGTGTCATTCTCATGCGGCAGATTTCAAGTGAAACTCTAGACCAGTCAGGATGGATAGAATAACCAAGATTCCAAGATGAGATTCAGAGTGAGTCAAGGTGATGTAAGGATGACTAAAAAAGTCATGACAGATCTTTATTAGGGGATCAGCCTATCTCTGGGTAAGAGGCCATCAAGGATGCCTAAGGCACACATCGTGGTGGATTGGGGATTTTAGGCAGTGATTTGATCAATATGGAACGAGGCCACCACTCATTGCTTCAGTGAATGATCTAGTTACAGAGAATCAGAATCAAGGCACTAGCACATTGTCAAGGTGTCCAAGCTAGAGTCAGACCAACAGCATAACCCACCTGCTGCTTGGTCACTGAGCAAAGGCTCTTTAAATGGCCTCTGCTAAGCCAGGCTGCTAGCAGAGGCCCTGCTTTGCAGAAACCTAATGCAAAGTGTAGTAGATTGCAGAACTGGAAGCCACAAAGTTAAGACGGGGAAACATTGCTTCCTGAGGCTTTGTCTATCTTGAAGATTCTAATGATAACAGAACATGAAGGTTAGAAATAAACTACAGATGGCAGTTTCATCCTTTGAGGTTTCTAAGCCTCTACCGCCTTAATAACTGCACCAATGACCTTCTGATGGTGCCCACTGTTCACTATGTATATACCCCTGGGACTTCTTTAGGAGGGGTTCTTGGTACTCCTGACTAAAGCTGTGGTTGAAGAAAAGAAACTTATTTCCAGGTAGACACACACAGACTGCAAAGGCATGGAAATAAGAAACTACAGCCAAGTGCTACAAAATGGCAATTCGATCACAGTGGACCACATTTAAGAAGGGGTCCCGTAGGCTATAATGGAGTTGGAAAATTCCTAATGCCTAGTGACATCATTGTAACTTCATAATGCGATGCATGACTTGTGTACTTGTGGCGATGCTGGCGTAAACAGATCTACCATTCTGCCAGTCGTATACAGTACAGCACATACGACATACCAGTACATCTCCGAGGTACTATCTGCAGTGACAGAGCAGTTGACAGAATTCAGAGGCCAAGAAGGAGGCATTGATGATGAATCAGAAGCCTGATAACAAGGAGCCTGATATTGTCTTTTTAAAAATGGAGGGACCTTTTTATATGTGTATTTTCCTCTTTTACTTTGTCCTTCATTTACTTTCTGAAAATTCCGCCTCCACCCACTTTTGCTCTGTTTCCTCTGTCCTCCAAAATGCCACTGCAGCAGTAATTCTGACAGTCTCCGTTCGGTTGATATTACTTAAGACAATTCCAGGAAAGAAATCCTTCAGGTCACTGCTACTGTGCCCTGTTCTGTCCCTCTTCCCATGCTTTCAGGCAGTACAGTTGCTTCTCTTAATTGCTTTATCTGTTGACTAGTTCCTCTGTTGTTCTTGGTTAACCTCTCTCCCTCCCATTTCTCTCATTGTGACCTATTTTGCCTCAGTTATTGCCCTTAAGAATCCTCGTGTCCAAGTTAATGATTGATGATTTACATGCATAGGGATGATTTTAAAGACAATTTATTTCAAAGGATGGAAACACAATAGAAATCAAATGTACCACTTTACAAACTATGGAAAGTCAATCTCCCAACGTGTTACTGACTAAAATAGCATAAGTTAATACAAATCAGGAATGAGGAAACACAGGATATTATGAAAAAGAGGTTTAGATAAATTTATGGGCAGTTGGTCGAAAATAGATTATAATGGGAATTGTATTATTTGAGCGTACTTTGCTAAGGTTTTGAAGTTTATGTAATAGCAATGCTTTCCACATGCTGTATCTGAATTATCTGGGGAGCTTGCTAAAAATATATTTTCTTGAACACCAACATCCAATGTTCTGGTTCTTCTGATCTGGATGAGGCTCAGAAATCTGTATTCTGAGTCAACTCTGCACGTAAGAGTTAGACACCCAGCCAGGTTCAGGAGACATTTCAAAGGGAACAACCAACCGTATCTCCTGTGACCAACATCGGGACCTGAACACCCACAGTGGGGGCTGTGATCTGACAAGTTTAGCAGCTACCATGATTTTGCCTAAACAAAAATGGCAGATGAGACAATCTAAATGACTTTGCTTTTGAAGTTGATAAAAGGGAACAATCTTATATGTAGCCTGGAAAGAAATGTCATGCTAACAGAGTTGACATCGAGAACTCTTGCCTCTCCAAAACACAAACATAAAATACCCCCCCAATAGCAAAATATTAAGAATTATTAGACGTTGATAAAAATGCTTTTTTATTGTAATCGAAAATTCTGGTCACTGCAGACATACAGAAATGTTTATCTGTATCTTCTGTTTGTCAGGCATTGAAGATAAAAAATAAGTCTTCACGTCTAAGACAATCTCACTACTTCTACCCCTTATAGGGAATTAGGGTTAGATATTTAAATTGGTAATAATCTTACAAGTAATTTCTACATATATATGTGCTAATATATTAGCAAAATAAAAACAAATAAATAAGAAATACAAAAATAATATAATAAAATACAATATACAATAAAATAATATATTAGCAAATACTGTTGTGCTGATTTATAGAAAATTTGTAGATCCAGCATTCACAAAAATTTAAATAATTACTTCTAAACTGGAAAAAGTGTTCCCACTGTCTATGATACAGCCAGGATATCTGATTCTTGAACATTCACGCAAATCACCTGATAATCTGAAAATACATTTATCTCCTATTTAATGCCCCCTGTTCTTTATAGCAAAACAAACATAAAAAAACTCAAATAAGGGCTGGGAATATAGCTCTGTTGGTGGAGTGCTTGCCTTGCAAGCACAAGGCTCTGGGTTCAATCCCCAGCACAGCAAAAAACAAACAAACAAAAAACAAAACAAAACCAGAAACAAACAAAAAAAAAAAAAAACCCTCAAATATACAAAATAATGACAGCTAAAAATACAATAAGCAAAAACCTGTTAGGCAAACATACAGTGATATTCCTTCCTAGGAGAAAGTTTATCCTAAAAGTTAATTCTCAGTTATAGGTTAAAAAAGAGAGAGAGATTCTCTAGCTACTGATTTTAGTCTCCTCCACACATGCATGTCTAAGGAATTTTCTTTCATTTATTATATTTTTTACATTTGTTATATTTTACAAGGCATTTAACAAAATGTTTGCTTGTAATTTTAAAAGCCAAATAATCCAATAGGTCTTATTACTGAAAAGAGCAATCCTTCATCATTACCCAATCCTATTTATCCTTCCTCAGAAGCATCAAACTGGAACATGCTTAGCAATATTTAATCTCTGTATTTTAAACAACAGGCTTCCATTGCTATTTCTTCTGATTCCAGGGTCTCAGGCATTATCTGTTGACTGCTCACTGTGGAAGGTCAGCACTTCACCGTGTTCCAGGGCTCTTCTCTGCCCCCACCAACATGCTCATCCTGTGTTCCATGTTTCTACTAGAGTTCACATAATTTTAGTTTGAGAAATATTCAGCATTTACATCATGATCACGTAAATGTGCTTACAGTTGATCCAAGATTATACCAGGACTTCTTATCATTCCCTGTACAAGTTCTTGTTTTTCTTGGCACTAACAATTCCCTTAATATTTTGTTGTTATTTTTTAATGAAAATTTAACCATCTGAAGCCCCTGTCAGATTACCTGTCAACTTTCTAGGTCTCCCATCAACAGGGACAAAGGAGTCAGGTCTCCTATCAACCCTTGCGCTGTGGAGCTTATGTCAGCTCAGTCAGATTCTTCTGATCTAAAGTTTTAGCCAGATATGTGCTCTTTATAAAAGATATCTGGGGAATAAAAGGAGGAAAGGAAACTTTAAATGTCAGGAAACGTGGCTGCTAAAGTCACGAGGCTCAAGTTGTTTCTTTCTGCCAGCACCTTAGCAGGATGGATATTTCACCTGGTGGGGTGACCCAGACTGCCCTCGTTTCTGAAGCATCTGTGAGTGTCATGGTCCTGTCTTGGATATATAACTATGGTACTCAAATGAGAACGACTCAGCAAGGGAAGATAAAAAACCCCAGTAAATCCCTCAGGTGTCAATTTTAATTTTTTCAAACCCACTGGACAATAGCAACCTGGTTGCCCCCGGGATTAGGACATTTGGGACACTCAGTAGAGAAGCCTTCTCACTACCCCTTGCTTACAGGAGGGAGGGTCTCACAGTGGTCAGTGATCAGTGAACAGTATCATTTCCAATTCCCAGGATTCACGACTATGTTCCCTGGTGGAAGCCTTCCTCTCCCCAACCATAGGAGCTTCAAAGCCACAGTGTCAAGATTGAGAAGACTTTAAACAGAAACCTTCCAGTGGGCAATTAGACATGAAATGAGGGGAGCCGCTCCCACCTCCAGCCCTGATTCCCAGAACTGTACCTCATAGCTGTGCTATGTGGAAGAGAATACCACATAGTGATCTCAGTTTAGGGTACCACATTCTGTAAGAGAATCACTCAGTCTCACAGGATATTGTTTCCAAGTTCACAAGATCCCAGGACTTCAGCATTACATTTCGCTGTTTGATCAAGCAATGACATTTGGGAGGTGAAGCACTTTTATGATCAGTGGATTTCAAAGATGTAAACTGTGGTTATTGTCAAAGGATAATCATCAAATACTCTTTGCTGTATGTTGTGCTCCCTGAGTAAGATGAGATGTGTGAGACTGTGTTGATAGTAAGCATTTTTGTTGTTGTTAGGGATTGAACCCAGGGGCACTTTACCACTGAGCCATATCCCCAGCCTAAGTTGCTTAGGGCTTTGTCAAATTGCCGAGGCTGCCTTTGAACTTGCTGCCTCCTGAGTCACTGGGATTATAGGCATGTACCACTGTGTTCAGCAACAATAAGCATTTTTAATGCTGAAGAAAGATACTACTGAAGAAGTTTGTGAGCAAGGAAGGCAAATCTCTACATAGACTTTGTTTCTATCTTTTCTCTTTGTTACATATCTTTACATGTGGAATAAACACCATCCTCTATGTGATGGAAGGGGTCTAACATAATAAGGTTGCCACTAGGTGCTGGCTGGTCCCTGGAAAACCAGAGGACTTCCAGGGGGAGTGGTTAGCTACTGCTATTTGCAAACTAAACGCTCAGCAGCTGTAGAGGACAGGTCAGCCATAATGAGGGGAAGTCCACCTGGCTGAGTTCAGGCCTACCTCCATCTCCATCACCATGGTCACTTTGTACATAGACCCTCCAGCAAGCACTGGTGAGGGAAAGAGACTAAATGAAGTCCACAGAAAAAGTGATCTTGTCTGCTGAGTCATTGAGAAGCTTTTCCACCTAGGTGTGCCCTCAGGTATGCATTTGGGTGAAAAACAAATACATTCACGCTCTTGGTACAGCAAGGGCTCCTTCTATGTAGCTCACCAGAACTACTAAAGTGGCAATCAGTTTTCTCAGTTTGCTATTTCCAGGTTACCTCTCTAGCTAAAAAACCTACTAGTTTTCCAGTGAGTCATGGTAGATGAACAGCTCAGGCTGCCTCTCCTTCATTGTCAAGTGAATGTCAACTGCACCATCCCAAAGCCCACCAACCAGAAAAACCTTCTGCCACTTCAGTTTTCCAGTGACTCTCCCCGGCCACCCTGCGTGCCTCATGCAGCATCATTTACCTTTACCTGTGCTGGCAGAACAGGAATTCATCTTCACCCTAAGCCGAAGTTTTTCCTTTAACTAGTCACAGGAAACACCCTAAAATCCACAGCGGTGAAATGAGGATAAGGTAGCAAAGTTAAAAAATGAGAGTCTCAGCCACATGTAGGCCTCTCAGCCTGCTGGGACAGGGCCTCACGGACACCACTGTGGCCTTGCTGAGGAATGCTGCTCTGCACCCTCCGTTTTGTGCTTCAGTGATTATATAATCTCCAGTCCCAGATGTGTAAACCAGGTCGTGTGGTCCCCTGTGGTATTGGTTTCCTAGAGCTGCCTTAATATTGTGCCACAAAATAGGAGGCTTAAACTAACAGAAATGTATCCCATCACAGTCCTGAGGCTACAAGTGTCAAAGGAAGGGCTGTGCTCTGTCTGCAGGCTCTAGAGGAGAATCTGCTCTGTGCCTCTCTTAGTTTCTGGTGTCCTCTGCAATTCTTGGCTTCTGGACACATCATGCCAATTTCCACCTGCTTTCGTGTGTCATTCTGTGTGTCTTTGGAGAGATGCTTTTCTTGGGGGACACTTGTCATTTTGGATTAAGGGACCACCATACTCCAGTGAAACCTCTATCTTAACTAATTACATTGGCAATGACCTTATTTTTTTTTTTTATTTTATTGTAAACAAATGGGATACATGACCTTATTTCTAAATAAGGTCCTCATCTGAGGTTCCAGGAAGATCATAAACTTTGAGAGGACACTATTCAGCCCAGTACACTTATGGTCCAATGGTCAGATGTTCAGTCTCTACCAGAGTCAAGGAAACTCATTTCTAATCACAAGTGGTTGTTTAATTAAGAAGTCATGACCTTACTCCCAAGCCCCAAGGGCTTGCATTATCATTCTCTTACTGGGCTTCTCAGAGATCCTGTTCTACATCTATGTTAGCTTATATGATCTGAGGGTCAGGATAGCTCCCATGTACTGCACAGCATGTTCCTCTTCTGGACCCTGCACAAAGTTAGTGACCTCATGGATTATATAGTACATGGATAGGTGCAACCTGACCAGATTCGGTGTGCGTTACCTCTAAAAGCCAAGGAAGTTCAACTCATATTACCCAGTGTGGACTCAGAAAGCAACAAGTCCACTCCAGCAGAGATATTCTGATATGTCTCACATTAGCAGAAACTTAGCCAGGGAGATAGGCTCCCAAACCTACAGATCATCCAATATGCATTACAAAGGAATTTAGGGTGCTTGCCACTTCCTGCTCACCCTGTTCAATTAAAATGCTGTCCATGTAGTGGATCAGTGTGGTGCTCTGGGAATATCAAAATGACCAGGGCTCCCTGAAACTATATTATGATAGCAGAAGAACTGATAACATCTTTTAAAAGTAAAATAAAATAAAAATTAAAAAAAAATTCTTCTAATTTCCCTGATTAATAAGTACAGGAAAAATTGCCAAGTCAATAGCTGCATACTAAGTCTGAAGGGCTGTTTTTATTTGCTCCAGCAATGATATTACATCCAGATGCAGTGGTGATGGGTTTCTCTGCCTGATTAAAGGAGCCATAATCTATGGTTATTCTGTGACACAGCTGGCTAGCTACAACACATGAACAAGCGAGGACATGGCATGAATTACTCTCAGGTCATAGGTGGTGGAATTTGCCTCTACAATTCCACAGGTACGTCATGTTGCCTGTTGTCCACTGTCTTGGAGGGGCGTGGCTGGGGGAGCAGTTTCAGTTGTGAGGGTTTCCATTCTGTCCCTTCCCACAGAGTGGCCCTCAGTTTATGCATCAGGGAACCAATATAGAGGTCCTCCCTGGTACTAATCACATTTATTTCCACTAGACGTTTTGAAATTGGGAAGTAATTATGGGGTGCTATTTGGGTGTTTAAATATGCTATTAGAAAGTACTTTATACATATATACAAGTTGGGAGAATGGTCATATCTCCATCACAGTCCAAACAACAGACCTGGAGGAGGATGGTCACTGACTCCATAACCATAATCCCCTGCTCTGACTATAGACCAGTGTTTCAGGGCCTCCCAGAATCAGAACAGAATCAAAGCACAGGGATTTCCTTTTCCCCAGTAATCTATTTTTCTTTTTTGGTACTAGGGTTGAAACGAGGAGCGCTCTATCACTGAACTACAACCCCAGCCCTCTTTATTTTTTTATTTAGAGACAGGGTCTCTCTAAGTTTCTCAAGCTGGCCTTGAACTTGCAATACTCCTGCCTCAGCCTCCTGAGTCCCCAGGCTTACAGGTATGCCCGCCATGCCCACCTCCTCAGCAATCTTGGTAAGAACTTTGAGTTCTCTGGAGAAGGCTCTGGGAAAGATTCTCAGATCTCTTCTACCATGAATTTACTGGATCCTTCCTCCAAGACCCAATTTTTCACCTCAACAAAGATTCAGAGTCTGAACTGTGGTTTAAACTTGAGAACGAAGAGGCTGCAAAATCACACTTTGGCAATTTGGTTATTTACTTCTTCGTTTAGTATCTTTCATAGAGCCCAGCTAGTTGTTTTTCAGAGAAGGGATGATATTTTTCCAGAGATTTTAGTTACAATGAAAAGAAGGGATGAACTGTAATGTGCCTACATCATGTGACAGAGCTGGGACTCATCTGTTTGCATTCTAAGATTAGGCTATTGATAATTCTAAGTTAGTTACTTAATATGCTGAGATTTTGTTGTGATTTAATAAAAATGAATTTCTTTTAATGTTCAATGGGTTAATAAAACAGTTTTCTTCTATTTTTTAAGGTCTAGTTTTTTTGTACACAGAACTATATATGTTAGATCTGTAATAGTGATTGGTATATTTATGGTTCGTGGCAAAAACTGCTCATCAAAGCTATTTCCTCTTACTTTTGGACACTCAGTGGGAAACCTTCTTCAAGTTAAGTGGGGACTATGCTATTGAATTTAGTCAGCTTTTGTATTGTCGCTGTGACCAAAATGCCTGACAAGAACAACTATTTCGGGGCCACGGTACCAGAGGTCTCAGGACATAAACAGCAGACTCCATTGCTCTGGGCCTAAGATGAGGCAGAATATCACAGGGGAAGGGTCTAGTGGAGAACAGCTACTCAGCTCATGACAGGGTCAGGAAGCAGAGAGTGAGGAAGGGGCCACGGGGAAGATGGACATTTCCAGGGCACACCTCCAGTGACCCAAGTCCTCTATCCCTGGCCCACCCACCCACAGTTAGCACCCAGTCCATTCAAACTAGATGGATTGATTCAGTTACGGCTCCCATAACCAGTGTGGACTGAGGCAGAGCAAGCCAGGGGTTACCGACGTGGGGATGAAGACACCTGCTCTGCCCACCTCCAACCCTGAGGCCCTGAGCATCCTTAACCTGATGACTTTAACCTCCCACTTCCCGACCAACAGTGAGAAAACAGAAGTGGGGCAGACCTGAATCTTGCAGCCCTTATTTCAGGAGTTAAATAAAGTATTTACTTAGGACTTTGAAGGCCTGGAAGTTCAGACTCAAATTTAACCAAGAGTGTTAGCGCTTTTCCAAAGCATGATTAGCACATTTGGACCCACAGCATTGACTCAAGTGCTGGATCAACCCCTCGACCAGCACACTCAGTCTGTGACCTGCCATCAGGTCCCTTCTTGCCCCTGCAAGAGTTCTGGTCCTATTCCTCACATTTGAATCAATCCTACTCCTTCCTTTGTCCCATGAATTTCATTCTTCTGATTTGGGAGGCAAGAACCTGGAAGGAAGTTGTGGTGATCCACTGCGATCTCTTGTAACCCTGGAGGGCACAGCCCACATTAAGAGCCCCAACACGCCACTCAGTCACAGTGGAGACTTGGTGACTGCAACCTCAGAGGGACCCTGGCAGGCCTCCCCTGCTGTGATAGCTGCTAACACTAAAATGGGCTTTCTGGACTTCAGAGGCCTGCAGCTTATGCAGACTCCACCCACCAACACAGGTGGAGAATCAAGTTCCATCTCAACCTCTGGTTTCACTGTTATCACAGACCACCTGGTTAGTAGTGATTTGTCATGGCAGCAGGTAGCCCTAGCAAAACAGTATCTTACTGATTTTTTTCTACTCTACTTGTCTTGGCTGAGATAGTTTTGTGAGTTAACCAGCTATTTAAGTTTCAAACCTACTATGTAAGCCCATAGTTTTAATCTGGGGCCACTGAGGAGACTCACGGCATTATACCTCTGGTAGTACTCTATCACATTTTATGCATATTTTTAAGAAGGTAATTCTGTGTGGGGAAAATGCAGTTTTTTGAGGATGGAGGTGGAGTTCAGCCCAGGGCCTCGTGCCTGCCAGGAAGTACTCTACCACTGAGTGGCATCCCCAATCCTTACTTTTTAAATTCAGTATATTTAAAGTACAAGGAGGAAAACAAGATCTTCAAAATATTTTTGATTCTGGTAATGATCTAAATGACTTACTAATCATGCTTTCAGGGAAGCATTTTATTACTTTTTAAAGATGCTTAAACATTACTTGAAATAGTAAAAATATTCTCTGTAACTCACTTCTCTCTGATAATTTCATTGTTATTTGGTTAAAACTTAAATCAATGGCAGCTGCATTTTGTGAGCTCGAGATGCCCAAGTGCCCCTGATATGATAAAGACCTGCCACCAGGCCCCGAGAAATATGCTGGTGAGGGGCGTAGCCAGCGGCATCCTTGAGAAGCTGTGGGGTGGCTGTCCTGGGTTGACTGGACATGATGGTGGAAGATGGGCTGGTTGATTTCTCTAGGGATGATGGATTAGCAGAGGCTATAGCAGCTCCCCATCACCCAATACAAGGTGGGCACATTTCACCTTATGGATAACACGTTCAAAATGCCATGTCCTTGATCAAATGCTGGAAAAATATACCAAATTCCAGTTTCTGGATCAAGGCCAACGGCCTTATCCAGAGCTTCTTGAGAAGGGGAGCCTGGGGCTGTGAGCAAGGATGATGCAGAACTACAAATTATCCTGTAAGTCCCTCCCCACCTCCTGCCCCACCCTGGCCATATGCTACAGTTGCTGTGAACTGGGGACAAAGGAGATATTCTGACTTCTTAGGGATTAATGGACTCTAGCCTAAATTGATGTTAATGCCTATGGGTTCAAAACACTTTTCTCGGGGCTAGGGATATGGCTCAGTTGGTAGAGTGCTTGCCTCGCATGCACAAGGCCCTGGGTTCTAATCCCCAGTACCAAAAACAAACAAACAACAAGAAAAAGCACTTTACTGTTCCATTAGTCAAAGCGAGGGTGACCATGGACAAGTGGAGCTTTGTCACAGGTTTGAATCACAGTGGAGTATTGATTTGTCCTATGGTCCATTCTCTGTTTCTGGATTGGATAATTGCAGTGGACATATACAACAGCCAGCAGAACCCTGCGTTGGCCTATGGAGAAAGAGCCATCATGGTAAGAAGAGCCAAGTGGAAGCCTTTGAAACCCCCTCTTCTTATCAGAAGTTCGAGCCTTGTACTCCTTTGGATTGTGCCATCAGACTTGAGACATCCAAGGATACTGAGGCCCAGCACATTCCTGTGGGCTTGTCATAGGTCTTGGTTCCCCATAGGTCCATTCACCAAGCCCAGAGATGCCAGAACTAGGAAGAATGGTCCCTCTTCGGAGTCTGAGTCTATCTGTATGTAGTTCCTCTTCGAGGCTTGCAAGTTTAATAGTTCCAAGCTCTTCCCTTTGCTTTCCTAGATTTAGAGAGGCTACTTCTTTGATTCCCTGTGTTCTATTTGACTTTTTAGCTCCTCGATGCTCTACCAAACAACCTGACTCCATGCACTTTGAAGTTTGTTCCCCACTTGCTTCTGCTTGCAACTGGGCGAGCTGTTAAGAATGACTGGGTGCTCTCTCCTTTGGTTCTGGTGGAAACCCTGCCCACGTGGGAATCCCCATTCTGGCCCCGAGTCACCCACTAGCCGTAATAAAATCCCCTACCTGCCTCCTCTCCCTCTTCCCTCAAGACCTCTTCGGAGCTGCCTCAGAAACTTGGCCTTCTCTTTCTGGAAAACCTCAATATGAAAATAATAAAATTTTCATACCTTCTTGGCATATGGGAGCCATCAACAGTCTTGATAGTCCAGCTGAATTTTGAGTGAGGGTCCCACCCATTTTTGAGAGATGGCCACCACAAACACCTAGTTAAGAATATTCATACTGCATTCTCTCTGTGAAAATAACTTTTGGGTTCCTGACTCTTCATGGGATCCAAAATGATACAATTAAGTCTTCCATTTTAATGTGTTTCTGTATTTTTTGTTTACTGTAGTTTATGTTTTGCTTGATGAATTTTGAGGCTGTGTTAGTTGAAAACCCACAGCCATTAGAACTTCACTGTGCAGTCTCCACTCTATAACCTTAAGACATTCTTTCCTATTCGATGTTTTTTAGACTTTTTATTTTTTTGCTTTCACCCACTCTGATTCAGAGAGTGTGGATTTGTTCTTTTTGTTGTCGTCATTATAGTTGTTGATATTTTCTTGATATTCTTTCTCCTATTTAAAAATAGGAGAATTTTAGAGTCATCCTATTTTAGTTCTGTTTCTTATGTATAGAAAAGACTCAAATTTTGTTTTGAGATTCAATTTGAATTTTCTTTTTATTAGTAAATGAATGTATATGGTTTGTTTTTCTTGATGTGACAGATATCTTTAGTCTCCCTGCTGCCATGAGTTTGTCGGTTGTATGTGTGTGTATGAGCATGTGTGTATGTGTCTTTCTTTATACAACCTGTGAGCTTACTTCTTCTTTTTGTATCTCCTTGAGCTTTTGGTAGCATCCCCAGACCTTTTTATTTATTTTTCAACTGAGTCTCACTAAGTTGCTGAGGCTGGCCTGGAATTTGCAATCCTCCTGCCTCAGCCTCCAGAGCCCCTGGGATTATAGGAATGCACCACGCACCTGGGTGCCTTGATATATTTTTAAAACATGTTTGATTTCTCTTTTTACCCAATGATTGCTCAAGAGAGTGTTGTCTACTTTCAGGTATTCATGGAAGGGAGTCATTGTCGGGCACAGTCTAGGTCTGTGTAATTACACTCCGACCCCACATAGGATGAAACCCACCACTTTCACCTTTCATAGACTGCATCCCTGCAATAAGAGAAGAGGGCCTGGATTTTAGTGGCATGATTGGAAAAGCTGCAACAGGTTGAGCATTTGGTCCTTCTCTGGTTCCTGAACTTGAACACCCTGCGTTGATTTTTGACTGACTGCCTGTTGGGTCTGTTTCTGCGGGGAGCTCTAGTGTGTTTTTCATTTCCACAAGGAGAAAGCTGTTACAGTTTTTATAATGGAATTTCTTTTTCAGAAGTTTAACTCTGAGATAAACCAGCACCAACTGGAATTAAACACAAACTATTATTCCACCATCTTTATCTGTCTAGGGCAGTAAGTAGTACGTTCTCTCTTTGACCAGATTCAGGCTTCTCTCACATTTTTATGAACATGACCGACTCATAATTTGGCATTATTTTTGCTATTTTAAGGATAACTCAATTGACTTAAAAGTAAAAAATTGAATGTTTAGCTGACTCCATTAAAAGAAAATAAAGCGAACTGAAATATTTTTATGTAGAGAATAAATTGGGAACAAAACCTACTTTGTAAAATTGATTAGGGAGGAAAATTTGAATTTCCTTTTAAAAATTTAAGTATACTTGAAAAATTGTATAATATAACAAATATATAAAAACATTTAATTTTTAAAAAATTTTAATATGCTATCTTTAGATATACATTATAGTACAGTATATTTTGACATATTATACATACACAGAGTATAACTTCCCATTCCTGTGGTTGTACATGAGTGGGGTTTCACTGGTCATGTACTCATATACGAACACAGGAAAGTTATATCTGATTCATTCTACTGTTTTTCCTATTCCCATCACCCCTCCCTTCCCTTCATTCACCTTTGTCTATTCAATGACTTTCTATCCTTCCCCAACCCTCAGTTGTGTGTTAGCATCCATATACCAGAGAGAAGATTTGGCCTTTGTTTTTTTTGTGGCGGGGTGGGGGGTGCGAATTGGCTTATTTCACTTAGCATGATGGTCTCCAGTTCCATCTATTTATTGGCAAATGCCATAATTTCATTCTTCTTTATGACTGAGTAATATTCCATTGTGTATATATACCATATTTTCTTTATCTATTCATCTATTGAAGGCATCTTGATAGATTCCATAGCTTAGCTATTGTAAATTAAGATGCTATAAATATGGATGTGGCCATGTCACTATCATATGCTGATTTTAAGTCCTTCGGGTATATGCTGTGGAGTGGGATAACTTGGTCAAATGGTGGTTCGATTCAAAGTTTTCTGAGTAATTTCCATATGGCTTTTCAGAGTGGTTGCACCAATTTTCAGTTCCACCAGCAATGTATGAGTGTACCTTTTCCCCCACAGCCTTGCCAACATTTATTGATACTTGTATTCTTGATAATGTCATTCTGACTATAGTGAGATGAAATCTCAATGTAGTTTTAATTTGCATTTCTGTAATTGCTAGGGACATTGAACATTTTTCATGTATTTGTTGACCATTCATATTTCTTTTTCTGTGAAATAACTGTTCAGTTCCTTTGCCCATTTATTGACTGGGTTATTTGTTTTCTGTGTTAAGTTTTATCAGTTCTTTATATATACTGGCGATTAATGCTCTGAGGTACAGGTGGCAAAGATTTTCTCCTATTCTCTAGGCTCTCTCTTCATGTTCTTGATTCTTTCCTTTGCTGTGAAGAACATTTTTCAGTTTGATACCATCCCATTTATTGATAGTTGATTTTACTTCTTGCATTTTCAGGAGTATTGTGAACGAATTCAGTTCCTTAGCCAACATGATGGAGAGTCGGGCCTACTTTTTCTTCTAGTAGGTACTGGGTCTCTGGTCTATTACCTAGGTCCTCAACTTTGAGTTGAGTTTTGTGCCGGGTGAGAGAGAGGGGCTTCATTTCATTTTGCTAATATGGGTTTCCAATTTTCCAAGCACCATTTGTTGAAAAGGCTATCTTTTCTCCAATGTATGTTTATGGTGTCTACATAAATACATTTTAAAGCTAAAAGTTTTAGATTGAAAAAAACTGATTTTGATAGGATTATTCTACTTTATGTTCATAAATCTTGCTATTGTTGAATCTTGAATGTTGCTGAAAATAGGAAAAGGATGAAGAACTGAAGAGATAAAGGGATATCTTCCTGGGCATTCACATTTCAGATTTTTATCTCAAACTTAGCACTTTTTTCTTGTTGGACATCAATAAAATGCTAATGCTAGAAATTTGGCACTCTCTATACTGCCTGGTGATCAAAATATACATAGTATATACCTAAAACAAACCACTAAATTGAAAAGGGGCTGTTTGTGATTGTGGTGGAGCTGGTATAGGCTAAATACCAACCAGTCTCTAATGTTCAACTTTGGTCGTCCTTAACAGCAGAAGGATCTGGAGTGTGCAGCGCCACCTTCTGGTGAGCTGCATTAGCTCCATCCCGGCCGCTCTGACAGCCGGAAGATGGGACTGCACAACAGAATCTTAGGAGGCTGGCTGTCCTGTACTAACGTCCTTATCAAAAGGAACGTATGTGCTCATTGAACTAACAATATAGATAGTGACGGAACTAAAACTCCCTCTTGTTAGACACAGTTAAGTTTCAAAAAGCTGGGATCGCGTTCTGTTCCTCATTGCATCCTCAGTACCTAACACGGCTACAGGACCGCGTGGGGAGTCAGTACACATATGTTGAATAATGATAGTAGGTTTGGTTACTGTCTTTATTAAGTCTTCATTCCGTCCCAGGATTCAATGGAAACTGCTTCCTGACCTGAGGTTTTTCAAACGTTTTTGCCTAAATGCCTCTCCCTGCTTCTTATTTCAACAAACTTAATCCCACTGCTTCTGGATATTGAAAATCCCCGGTCTTTTATGAAAGGAGTAATTTGCTTTCTTTCCCAATCATCTCATTTCTTCCAGTGTCCAGATTAATTTCAGGTGGCTGATGTTTTTGCATGGAATATGCAAGCAGTACCTGAGGCCCCTTCCCCCAGCTGTCCTTGCATGGACTCCCTAATTCTCCTCCATGGCAGGTTTGGCCACAGTGACATGGACCACTCCTCTCTGCTACTGTGTCCTTCTTCATCTATGCCCCTGGCAGTTGGACTAGTTGTCAACTTGGCTGACTCTTTGAGGGGCCTCTTTGGGTTGGCACTGTACATGCTAAATCTGAAGGAACTGAACATCATGCGGTCCATCCTACTCACTTAGATTTTCATGAAACAGCAGCATATCACTTTTGAATGACTTGCTTAAGGCTACAAAGTAATCAGGAATGCATCCGCCTCTGCAGTATTGTCCTCCTTTTTCTCTTGAAGCTTTAAGTAGCCTCTGTAGCACAGGAAAAATAATTTACAGAAAAGTCACATCCTCGCAGTTTGTAGTGAGAACTCATTTTCCCTCCCTGCGTGATTATGCCATTGTGTTTTCACACATCTTTCTGGCATGTTTCCTGGAGAAGCTTTGTTTGAGATTAGTTCTTCCTCTACTCTTGTAAGCTTGGGACCCTTTTTATTATCTCTGTCTCTCCACCTTCATGTCATTTTAAATTATCTTTAGTCTCTTCCTGACACACTGACTCCCTTGTGGTCACATTTTCCCTTCCTAGTTTGGTATTTCCTCACTATTCTGTGATTACGATGATGACATTTTTGGTGTGTGATACTTCTGAAATGAACTGAGGGCTTATAAAATACTTTTTCTTGAAAATAAAGATTCATGCTTATTCAAAAGAGTGATCTTTTTGTGTGTGACTTTTAACAGCTTTATTATCTTTCTATTTAGGAATAAAAAAAAAACTACTCCACTGAATGCCTTCTATGTGTCAGGCACTGTAGGAAACATGTTGCATATATCATTTCTAATATTTATAAATTCTTGTAAGCATATGTTGGCTCATATGCATGTAAAGGAACAGAGGCTCAGAAATGTGTCCCAGGATATTCTGCAGAGTTAAGTGAATTATATGAGTCCAAATTTTATCTTCTTCTCTTGATACCTTATAGCCCCTTAATGTCATGGAAGCCTATTCTACCATGTCTTCCCTACTTAATAAAATTTGAATAATTCCAAAGACATGATACATAATTTTTTGGATGCCATTTCAAAATATGACAATTATAAAACATCACAGTCCAATGAAACTTTTAGTAATGATGACAATCTATGCCCGCGTCAATTTCTAGTGACTTGTGACTGTTGAGCCCAGGAAACATGGCTGGCAGAAATAAAAATCTGAATTTTCAATTTAATTTCTTCCTGACAATATCGTAAGTGTAAACAACAGAACATGGCTTCCATATTGCATAGTGTGATCTCAGATCGCACAGACCTCTTGCTGCCACTTTCTCTGATGCCAGTAGCCCAGCATCCCAGCACCACCTGCCTACCTTTGGGTCTTCTGTTCAGTTCAATCACTTTGAAATCACTACAAAGAAAACCAAAAGAAATAATCTGAGTCTGTGACTGCAGCCACAGTCATGAGTGCTAATGGCATCCCTTTACATGTTAGTGTCTAAGAACAATATAATGACATCACAATGCACCTTTGCTCTCGCTTAGCTTCATCTCATTTAATGCTAACAGCTTAACACTTTTGTCTTTAATTGGGACTTAATTAGCTTCAGTGGGTAATGTAAAGGTCTTCCTTTCACACCAAATCGTGGCTTACTTTTTTTGCTGCATAGCACAATTTTTTGCTCTTTGAATGCTTTGTATTCATGCACTTAGTACTTAAGGTGCAAAGAGGCTAAGGTTATAGCTTCTGCACTTTGGAATGTTACCTCTATGTCAAAATCACTCTTTCCATGTAACTTATGCACCAAAACATTTAAGCAGGGGGTAGATAGATGATGGAAAGAAGGAAGTGTCTCCAAATGGACTAGGGGTTAACTATTGTTCATAAAATTTTAAAAATTTTCTTCATGAATTATATTTAGCAAACTAAAACATACAATGAAATCAGTTTGAAATAAATAAAAGCAAAGTTATATAAAGGTATATTATGGATCCACATAACACATCTCTACCTTATTTTAAAGTATCTTTTATTATTTATTTATTTTTATAATCTAAAGTGAATCACTATTTTATCAAAATAATCCCCCAAGGTTCCTTTCAATTACAAACTCTCATATCTTATTAGAAGCAGATTATACTTTACTTTTTGGGAAGCATAACTATTGCCTACATACATTTAAAATTATTACGATTGAGGTCAATTCAGATTACAATAATAAACCAATCAGTTGTTTCAACTAAAAGCTGTACTTCAGAGTGTGTAAAACAATTTCAATTACAAATGAGAAACGTCAGGGCTTTGACAATTTTGGATTAATGGGTGTTCCTGATCCACTATGTAAACTGTGTGTGATTTAAAAAATCACTCCCAGTGGAATGCAATTCCACTGATTGCACACAGGAGTTCAAGGACATTTCTCTGTTGATTAGTCTCCTGGAATTCTTCTTTCAGGGTGTGAACCAAGTGAGAGGAAATGAGTCTTTAATATGACTTCAAAACAACTACTCCAGTGCTAGTTCCATTTCTGATTTCAAATTTTTATCAACCTTTAAGACAGGGAAAGAGACTGGTGGAAGAAAAAGGGAATACTTATTTAGAGCATCATATTTTTCTTACTATAAAGCTAAAGCTCAGAAAATATTTCATTTATAACAAGAAAGTATATTTGGTAGAAAACACTACTGGAAGTAGTTTATATTGGGACAATTTTACTTAAACCTGTTAGTCATAAATTTTATGTGTCATGAATTCTCTTGGGACAAGTTGGTATAATAAAGATATTTTTCCCATCTCTGGAAAAAATTCAAATTTAAATTCAAAATTCAAATACTAATATCTTTCTCCAATTTTGTTTAAGTACATTTCTATAAGGTACACTTTATTTTAAATCACTCAGCAGCATAAATCATACCATGATTCCAATGTAAAACACAAGAATAATTTATGTTCAAAATTTAATATTCACCCAAACTTATTTTCTGCTGTGATTTTATGGTTTCCCTTAATTTTTCTCAACATTAATGTAATTTCTACAAAAATAGTGATTCAGACATTCAATAGACTGCTGCCATTGTTTCATTTTAAATTACTATCTTCTCATATTAACAGCATGACATTAGAAAAACCATAAAAACTCATTATAATTAGAAAATAATCGCCATAAAATTAGATTAAAATATTGGCGAGAGGAGTTCTTAGAGATTGTTTAACCCAAGTTGTTTTATCTGACATTAATAATAAGGCTTCGTATCTGTCAGGCACTAATTATAGCTACTGCAGATTAACCTTTGATCTAAAGGCTTTCTGTGGATACTTCATTAAACTGCTTTTCAGTTCTGGGGGATGAGTGTGACTATCTCTCCCATTAACACATGAAGACATTGACATTCAGAGAGGGAAAGACAGAGGAGGAGGAGTGGAATGGGAGAAAGAATTCATCAGACAAACAAACAAACACAGGGCTTGAGACCAACACCTAAACCAGGGGATAATGAGGGAAGATAAAGAGAAAAATTTTAAAAAGTGATAAACTACTGGAAAACACATTAATAAAAAGAAAGAAAGAAAGAAAGAAAGAAAGAAAGAAAGAAAGAAAGAAAGAAAGAAAGAAAGAAAGAAAGAAAAGAAAGAAAGAAAGAAAGAAAGAAAAAAAGCTTCTTTTATTTTTTTTCCTTCTTTGGTACCAGGGATTAAATCCAGGGGCTCTTTCCACTGAGCCACTGAGCCACATCCCCAGCCCTTTTTTATATTTTATTTAGAGATAGAGTCTTGCTAAGCTGTTTAGGGCTTCCCTAAGTTGCTAAGGGTGGTTTTGAACTTGTGATCCTCCTGCCTTAGCGCCCCCAGCTGCTGGTCTTGCAGGCATGCACCACCCCACCCTGCCCAACAAGAATACATGTTTTAGCTAAAACAAAAATGGCATATTAAGAAGAAATGCAACTCCTACTCTATCAAAATAGAAATGATGTGGACGATAAAAACGAATCTCATATTTTCCGATAGGACCATTGTATTGTACAATGTGTAGACATGGGAATATTAATTATCTTGTAAAATAAGCTTTTTAGACAAACAGAATTTAGGTAACCAACTGGCTTTAGGTTAAATTGTCGGAGCCATTTAACAGGCTAGACAAAGACCTATTGGCATTAAATGATTTGGCCAAGATCACGAACAATGATTCGCCTGAATGTTGATGAGGAAGTCCAGATCGGGGCCTAAGGTCCAGGAGGAGGAGATTATGAGAGGGGACTAGGGAAGACAAGGCTCCCTCCCTCACTCTGTACTGTCACTTACAATGTCAATTACAGTCACCTGTTGCTTACCCAGGGGAACAGGTTAAAAAAAAAATGTCTCATCAGGTGATTTTTCGATATGGAACATTACAGTGTGTATTCACTCAAACCTAGGTGGTCCAGGTCAATTGGTGGCTCTAGGTGGCCTCATGATGTAATTCAGAGACACAGCAACATGAGAGGGACAGGGATTCTGCTGGCTAAGGCAGCACACGGTTTTACAAGAAGTAGGAGTGCATGCTAAAATAATGGCACAGAGTACAGCGTAGCAAATATATAAGCCAGCGACACTCGCTTGTTATCATGGCCAGTCTGATGTCCAGTTGGTAGCTGCAGGCGTTCCATGTTGGTGGACTGGTAGGGCGGTAGGTTAGTTTACCCAGCAGCAACTCGAATTCGTGAGCCCCACCTTGCTCTGCCAAGTTGCGATGACTATGTCAGCACTCAGCCACAAGAAGTTTTAAGCTTTAGATGCTATTGAACAAATTATGTTGTTACATTTTTGCATGTACAAATGTTTAACAAGTTCTGCCATTGTGTATAATTATAATGCACCAATAAGAATACGGGAAGAAATTTTTCAACTTCGTTGTAATCTCATAAGAACGTTACTGTGTATGCCACCTGAAGCGTCATTCAGCAGCACGTGACTGTATTTGAAAGCAGGAAAGAGTTCCTGATTCTAACAATGGCCTTGGTGTCATGGGCAGACAAGAGCAGAAAGAATTCAGGCAGGCACTCTGACAGGGAGGCCCATGCAGAGCCAGATTGTGGGTGCTCTGTGGCCAGGGGAACACCCAAATCAGAGCAGGCAGGAGGTGCTTCCCTGTGAAGCAAGCTTTCGTGCAAAGTTGCTGTGGGTGGTGTCTGCAGCCTCTCTGAACCCACACCCACCCACACTTTTCAGCCTTTTTTCTTTTTCCTCGTTAGGGTTAACATTATTATTATTATTATTATTATTATTATAGTATTGTATTAATAGAAGCTTGCAGGGACAATTACATATTGCAAAGTTAAGTTCATGCCCATTCCCTTATTTCATTTTTACCATAACCACACATGCTGGTGATTATGAGAATCTTCATTTTACAGAGAAGCCCTTCAGGGAGAAGGCTGCTGCACTCGAAATCCCACAAATCCTGGGGTTCATGGGCTTAACTCTGCAGCCCAGGCTTCCAGATGAGGCGTCCTACTTTTCCTCAGGATGTTCTCAGATCCTCTTTGGGCATATTTGTGTGCTTCAGTTTGTCTCTCATGTCGCATTGCTCTCTGTGTCTGCGGCTCACCATTAACCCTGCACCGTTGGGATGATTGTAGCTGGGTTGTAAATCTTAATATAGAGGAGAGTGATGCTCCCACTTCATTTTTTTTCTTTTTCAAGATTGATTTCGCCTGCATCCTCCCACATAAGTTTTAGAGTAAACTTGCCTGTGTTTCATAAAAACCTGGTATTTTATTAAATTGATAGGTTAATGTGGGGAAAACTGGCATCTTTGTTAAAGTGCACTTCCCTCCTTTCTTTTTTTTTTTTTTTTTTTTTTTTTTTGGTACTGGAGAGTGAATCCAGGGGCTCTCAACCAGTGAGACACATCCCCAGCCACTTTTGTATTTTTTATTCGGAGACAGGGTCTCACTGAGTTACTTAGGACCTCACTAAGCTGCTGAGGCTGACTTTGAACTCGTGATCCTCCTGTCTCATATTCATGGGCAGCTGGGATTACAGGTGGGAGCCACCACACCCAGCTTCCCTTTCTTTTTAAAACAATACACCCTTCTGAGTTTTTCTCTTTTGCCGTTGACTGTATCCTGCCTATCAGACTCATCTCCCTAGATATCAAATACCAAAGTTTCTTAAAGTTCAATCCTGGGATTCCTCACTCCTCCGCCTGCCCCTGCTCTGTGTTCTCAAGAGAGCTTATCAACGTCCATCTCTTGAATGCCCATCAAATTGAAAACAAAGTCATCAACTCGCTTAAGTTTCCTCCACAACCTGCTTTACTTCAGACCTCCAGACATTGTATTCAGTGGCCTCATTGAAATCTCAGCTTAAATATCTCAAGGACACCCCAAGTTCAGCCTGTCCCAAACTAAACCATTGATTTCCCAACCATGTTCCCTCCCAGATTTCCCTAACCATCATTTCTATCAGCAATCCTATTCTTTCAATCCTATCCAAACTCAGCAACATCAGCCATTTTTGTCTCCTAAATCCCACTTGGCTCTGAGAGTATAGCTGTACTGCCACATTTTCATTACAAATTGTCTTCATACCCTTCCTGGATCACTGCAAGAGACTCCTGACTGATTTCCTCAGCTACACTCCTCCTTGATCTGTTTTCCATGCTGCAGACTGAAATGAACTTACGTCACTTCTGCTCACACTCACTCTTGCCACTGCCTTGTCCCCCTAAATCAATGAATATTTCTCTTAGGACAAAAACAAAATAGGTACTTTAAATGAATTTCTGAGCTCTCTGGAAAGTAAGAGGCATATCCAAAGGCAAAAACAAAATAAGTAACAGCAACAAACACAACAGATAGTATGGAACTGAGCCCAGAGAAGGCAACGCTGAAGGTCACCTGTTTAAGAGGAAAGGCTAAAAGGAGGAATTCCTACTTCGACAGCTTTGGGTTGAACAGGAGAAAAGAAAAGCCTTAGGCCCACCTATCACCAGGGAGTCAGTTTGTGCACCCCTGCACAAACCCACGATTCTTAAAGGGATCACATATTAGTGAAAGGGTTAGTGAAGAAAAATCTGCTGGTAGGCAAAGAGTGGTAAGGAGGAAGATGGCACCCTACCTAGCTCCAAGGCCTCCAGAGAGATGTTTTGCCCTAGAATTTGTAATTGCTGATTGGTTCTCATGTAAGCATGGGATTGAGATTATGGCACCTGTGGAGAAACTCCATGTAATAATTGAACTGGTTCCACGTTGGAAGTGTACCTCTGTGTCCTGAGCAGCTTAGTGCCTATAGCTCCAGTGGCTGCTGCATAGACATGAACAAATCACTAAGGACTCACGGATGGCTCTCAACACAGGAGAATTTTATTGATTGCAGATCACACAAGGAGATACAGGTCCAGGTCACGAGGCAGGGGAGAACGCCAATGTCAGTGCTGTGCTCCAGATGTCAGTCTGTGCATTCTCTCCGTGCTTTCGTTTCCCCGGCCTTTTATCCTATTACAAGTCGTGGCCTAATGCCTTAGTCATGTCAACAAGTGTCAAAACATTCACATAAATATTTTTCTTACTTTTACATTAAGTTCCTATGGGTTTTCTTCAAAACAACTATCAAAACAACTTTGTAAACACTTTACTCATATCACACAAGTCACTCTTGACGTCACAAGTGTTTTATCACTGTGCGCCTTACATGTTTTTGGGGTTTCTCATTTTGCATATTTGTTTAGTCATTTCAAAACATATTTCAAACCAAAACATTCCACATCAAACTTGTCAAAACAACAAATATGGCTTCACTCATGCTCCACACAGGACATAGTATGTTCCATACTGTATGGAACATAAGTGCATCATACTCGCTCCATACACTCTGCCCAGCAGAAAGAAAAATGTACATGTGTTCTAGAAGAACACAGCTCACTACTGCCTCTCAAAAGTTCCATTGATTGTCTTCAGCTATATATATATACATTTACCCATATATGTATACATGGTTATATATCTTCACAACTAAAACATCAGGGGCAAATACATGAGCAAAAAACTAAATACAAGTGAAATTCAATGGAAAAGTCAACAAAAATACATTGATTCTAAGAATTCAAATCAATCAAATTCAAAGTATTAATTAATTATGTAAAATGTTTAAGGAAGCAAACAAAATTAAAATTGAGCAAGTAACAAGTGTCTGTAAACATGACCTAGTCTGTGCTTATGAGAAAGAACACGATCCCTCTGAAAGAATAAAAAGTGGTGTGGAATTCTGCAATACATAAAGTGCTGCACAGCACGCAAATATTGACCCAGCAAAATAGATGGACTGGAGACCCCGTATGTTAACAGAAGTGAAGAGACAGAAAGAAGCACAGAGCAGTACTGCTGGTTAACAATTGTGCACTCAAACGCCACGTGTTTCTTAAGGATCCATCCAAACAACTGATGGGTGGGTACCATGTTAGAAGGTTGGTCGTTAGAGGGAGGGAGAGGTAAGTGGTGATGAGCATGAAAAGGAGGAGATAAACACAATAATAAATGACAGAGGTGAAAGTAGAGACAGAAGAACGTTAGAAAATGTGGATTCAACACGTGTATCACAAAAGGACAGTGTGGGCAACTCAGCCCTCGGCACCTAAGGACCAGTGCAAACAAGGAATAAAATAAAAAGGCAGTCCTTGAAAGACAGCACCACCCACTATCTTGTGGCTCTCATTCTGTGAAAATTGTGTAACTACGGAGAGACACAGGTTGTGTAAACAATCCTTAGCTGACGGATTCCATTTTGGGAAGAGCAGAGTATATATAATGCATTGTGAAATAAAAAGATTTAAGTGAACTTTATGTTGCTAAGCTCAAGACACTTTCCATGTCCGCTTTAACATTTCACTCAAAAGCCTTCAAATGGTCAATAAGAATATACTACATATATCTAAGAATCATCAATGAACTTACATTACTAAAAATTTATGAAACATCTTGCTGTATTTAAAATGTATAATAGCAAATTACTAGCATTTTAAAGTAAAAGTTTAATAGAATAACTAGTATCAAATGATTAAAATAGTTACTAAGTTATCCATGATACTAATTGTTGCATAAATATGATAGATATTAAGTAAAAATTTTGCACTCAAGAGATGGTGTAAGAATTTAAAACTATGAAGGAGAAACACCTCAAGGCATCCAAACTATGTAGAAAACTTAATCTATGGAGACATTTAGGTAATAATCAGAGAATTCTATAATCAGCTAAAATTTTAATAGAGATTCAGAAATGGATATGAAAAAGTTCTATGAAAAATGAAGCTAAAACTGTCAAGAAAAGGCCAGCATATGGGAAAGTAATAGGGGAAATTTGCATTACAGGTGTATCTGAAATATATATGTATATATACTTAGGAAAATCATATATATATGTATATTTAAGAGAAATATACAAAACAGAAAAGTAATACATGAAAAAGTTATATATATATATATATGAATGTAAAAATGCAAATTGAGCCTTTCAAAAAATTTTTTGTCATCAACAATGAAATGACTTTAAAAATTCCAATCAGGGGCTGGAGTTGTGGCTCAGTGGTAGAGCACTTGCTTAGCATGTGTGAGGCACTGGGTTCAATTTCATGCATATAAATACATGAATAAAATAAAGGTCCATCAACAACTAAAAAAATATTTAAAAAAAAATTATAATCAGATCCAGAAGAGCAAAATGAAATAAAGACCAATGATGTCATGAGTAAATAAATCCCTTCAGTTGGCTGTTTTTCTTCCTTCTAGCTGAGAATAAAATTTTTTTAGACTGAAAGGGGGAAGTAAATATTAAAAAGAAAGAACTGAAGTCCTAGCAGACTAGAAAGATTGCAAGTGAACAGTTAGCTGCTCTAGAATGAGTAATATCTTCAGGACTGGGCAATTTGGATTTTAGCATAATAAGAATTTGGATATCTGTCAAATGTAATTTTTGAGAACCAGAGAGAATAGGGAAGATTTTACTTTTTGAAAGGAGGGTGAAATTGATTCCTAAAATTTAAGATATTTTAAATCAATCTAAATATGCTTTAGAATGAGTTTAGCAATAAATCAATAAATAGGGATTACTAAAACATGAATGTGATTTTATTTATTATAGGAGCCTGTATTATTTCAATAATGGCAAATCATGCCAGGTTGAATTCGTTCTCTTATTAAAATATGCTGAGGCTGTAGGACCCTTAATGTAAACTATGATTCTATAATTGGCAAAGAGTCACTGCTTCTTGGAAGTTCTGAGCCCTTCAAGCCCCACCAGGTTTTTTTTTTTTTTTTTTTTTTTTTTTGTCATAGAGGGATGATAAATCAAGAATCCCCTAGAACACAGGCACCCCATCCTGGAGTTCCTAACCTGAAGATCCGCAAGCCAATACATTTCCATTCATTATGAATTATCCAGTGTCAGGCATTCTGTTATAATAGCACACGATGAACCAAGATAGCACTCAATGTCTATCCCACCACCCCAGTGCCAGACTGTCTCCTCTGCCCTCAAACCTGGTTATATCCTGAGGACAAGCAGAGAAAATATTGAATAATCTGTTGATGCAGTCATTAAAAAAGATATGAAATGACTCTTTAACTGAAACACCAAATATCTCTTAAGCTCATAGAAAGACATGTTTAGTATACTTTGAGAGTGGACTATGCTGAGGTTATCACAGACAATTTAGATGTTTGAGTACAGAGTTTCACTTAAATATTTGTATCAATGTTGACATGTAATTGAATATGGACTTATGTAAGTTTGTATTTCATTTAAATTGTAGATATAATTGTCTTATTTTGCTGTAATTATCTGGCTAAAACTATGACATTTGCTACAGATTAGTATATGGCAAAAACTATTCTATGATTATATTGATAACTCATTTAAATTCTTACTGAAATCTCATGATAATCAGTAAAGATAAAGGTGAGGAAATAGAGACATAGAATGTCAAAATAACTTTTTAAGGTCACATTAGTGGAAGTGGCAGGGCTGTGACTTAATCCAAAAATTGTGTGTGCCTACAGGTGGGGTTCACTGCTATACTGCAGGATATCAGCAGTATGGTTTCCATGAGTTGACAATCAAATTAAATTTTTTAGAAACTTTTCTTTAGACACAGTAGCAAAAACTGTTAATGTCTCAAAATCTATTTGCCTTCAAATTTCAGTTTTTTGAGATGAAGATATTTTCATGAAATATTTTTAGAAATTATTTTCGAGAATTTTCAAATCTATTCTAAACAGTCATAAATTTGTCTTCATTTCTCCCAGTTGATAATCAATGAAGTAACACTTATTTACTAATTTTATTGTTTGATATTGGGGACTGAATATCGGGGCACTTTACCACTGAACCACATCCCCAGCTCTTCCTTTTTTTTAGTTCTGAAACAGGGTCTTGCTAAATTGTTTAGTGCCTCATTAACTTGCTGAGTCTGGCCTCAAACTTGCAATTCTCCTGCCTCAGCCTCCCAAGATGCGGGGATTACAGGTGTATGTCAAAGAAAAGTGACTCTACTTTCATTTCCAAGTTCTTTAAAATAAATCCTCATTTACTTAGTGTGTGACACATACGTTCAAGATTTGAGATAATTCAAAATCATCAACCAATGAAGGCAAACAACACAATTTGCAAAGATGCTTGAAAAACCTTTGGCCATTTCCCAATTAGATGAACTTTTGTTCAGTTAGGTTCTTGCCTCTTTTTTTAAATATACAATCCATTCAAGTTTCAATAATATTAGTGGCGTCATCATTCTTACATGAAGGTTTGATTCACTAAGATAAGGTACTTTTACAAATTCTCTGTTACCCAGTCATTTTTAAGCACCAGTAAGGCTCATTGTGATAATGCAGATAGAATTTTGCTTGCTTTAACCAAGAAGCAAAATAAGAGCGGCTTAACAAAGTTATTTCATGTTTATGTGGAAGTGTGGGTAGGGGATCCAGAAAATACAGTGACTCCAGAGAGGTGGAACCCAAGCCCTTCCATTTTGTTTCTTCTGTTCTCAGCTTTGGCTCTTACCTCATGTCAGGATGGCTGCCCCAGCAACTTCCATACCATCTGCATTCCTACAGGAAGAGAAGGAAAAGATAACAAGGGGGATATTAATCCCAAGCTTAAATCAAGACCAGGACATGAATCACGACCTTGGATTCATAACTGATTGGCCAACATCTAACTGCCTGTCCACTCTTGCTTACATGGAAGACTGGAACAGTCTGGCTTTAGACTATTTGTTAACAATCTGATTTCTGAGGAAGAGAGAATGCTTTCTGGAGGAACAATTAGCAATTGAACCTCGTGACCAATGCAACACATTTTCTTTTAAGTGACAAGCCCACAAGTCATGCATTACAATCTTTTTCTGAAAACATTGAATATAGAGCAAAGTAAAAGCCCTCCTTGACCTTCTACTCCATATTGCAGGGTAAGAGGAGGCGGTGATCCCTCTCCTGCCCATAATAAAAGTCAATGACCAACACCCCATACCGAGAGAAGGGTCAACAAGAGAATAACGAATTTATTTGACCAAAGTTTTACAGGACACAGGAGCCTTCAAATTGAAGACCCTGAAGACCTGAGAAGAGCATCCGTTATATGGTTTAGGTTTGATGACACATGGAGAAATGAGCTGGACAGAAAGGGTCTGTTCTAATGCCAACAGATGGAGGGGGAAGCCCAGCAAGCTCAGGTTCACAGTAGAGCCAGCCTTCCTCCCGGGCATGGAGCAAGACCCTGTCTGAAGCGGAGGTCTTATAGTACACCTCAGACAGAGGGTCAGAAACTTTCCTTAGGCTAACCCCAGAAGAAGGCGAGAGTAATATTTGCAGGGTTTAAAGTTTGCTTTGGGGAAGGGGTTTCTAGCTTCCATGGCCTGCCTTGGAAAAGAGGAGTTTGCGTTTCCGTGGCTTGTGCAGGAGGGCAGGGGAAGAGCACAGGAGGAAAATGTTCTTCTGAAGCCTAAGGCTTGGGATATCTGGAGTTTTATTTTCTGATCCTCAACTATATCCATCTCCCTCCACATACTTAACCACTGTCGACACTTTGATGCTTTCTTCTGTGCACTTTCATGTAGACCATCTAAACATTTATGTGTGCACACACATTCAACTGTCTTTCTAAGCCAAGTTTAAATATTGCCATTTTGGTTTCTGTTGGGGGCCGCTGCCCTGTAGGGCCCGCAGTGGTGGCTGGCCTCGCCCTATGGCGCCAAGAAGCCCAGCTGCAAGTGCTTTCTATTGGCTGACTGATCTCCTCTGCGTCTGTGCTTAGCTCGTGATCAGTACATGTCCTCATTGCCCACCATTAAGTCTCCACGAGCCAAACGCCTGACCCATTAAGGTGATTGGCTGTTACATCCCATAAAGCTGCATATTTTGCGCGGCGGGAGAACAAGCAAGGCAAGGAGGGCAGGCAGCAGCTGCGGGACGAGAAAAGAGGAGAGGCGGCGCAGAGCGAGGAGAGAGGAAGAAGAGAGAAGTGACAGCTGCACGAGAGAAAAGGAGAGAGCTGCGCGACAAGAGAAGCAAAAGAAGACGGCAGCGGTGGAGGAGGAGGAAGAACCAGGCACTCGGCTCAGAAGCTCTCCCATAAAAATAAAGACCTTAAAACTTCATTTGAGAGCCGAGTCTTCATTGTACTCGCTGGACGAGACAGGTTTCATACAGTCTAATTTTTTCACCCAATTTTTCACCCAGAATATTATCCTATTTCATTTTGTATGGATTTATTTATCTATCTTTAAGTAGTGTAGAATTTGACAGTATGTTTGTGCCTTCAGGGATTTAACTGGTCCCTGGTGGATATTTAGACTGTTTCCAAATTCCTGTTATTCAAAAAATTTATTTCACAAAATTTTGAATTTTGTGATTATAACTTATGGTGCAAGAATCTAGATATAGTTCTGTAGAATAGACCCCCTACAGAACAGTGTGTCAAGTACCTAGTCAGCCATCATAAAGAAGGAAATGCTGTCATTTAAGACAACGTGGATGAACTAAGTGAAATAAATCAGACCTGAAAGACAAATGGTTCATGATGTCACATTTCCATGGCATCTAAAATAGCCAGGCTCACAAAGTAAAGAGCAAAGTGATGCTTTCCAGACGCAGGAGAGAGGGAGAAATGGCAGATGTTGGCCAAAGGATGCTTACTCTCTGTTATGCAAGCTGAATAGGTTCTGGATTGCTAATGGACAGCAGTGTAACTGTAGTTAACAAAACCCACACCTTAAACTTGGAAATTACTAAAAGACTTTGAGTTCTACACACATACACACACCAACAGAAAAAAATCATGACTGCATGAGCTTGATTTGCAGTGATCATTACATGTACATAATTTTAATTCGTTAATTTTATCTTATTAATTTAGAAGAAAAAAATCCCTTATATTGATGTTTGTCCTGAGGACGGCTGTCAGACCATGCTGTCAATAAAATTCAATCCAGAAAAGAAATTGTTCTGCAGGTTTTCCCACCCTTGTGTAACTCCAGGAGACCCAGGAGGAAGATATGGGTCCCCTGAGAATTCCTAATCAAAGGTTTGTGCTCACAGGTCTTAGGGGCCTGTGCCTGAGGCTGGTTCCATAGTGCCGGAAGATGTCAAGCGGAAAAGTCAGTTTGAAGAGTTCAACTGAGTTAGCTGGGACAACATGCCTGGAGCAGTAAAGTTCCCAACAGAGCGCACTTTAACCAAGGGTGCAAAGAGTTCCCAGAGATGAGAGTCTGAGAAAGGAGAGCCCCCAATCAATAGCCATGACACTGAACTTGTCAACCTCTTGGAATAAATGAACATTTTAACAATGTTCTTCCAATCCAGAATATCTTTCCATTTATTTGTATCTTCCTGAATTTCTGTCATCAATGTCTTATACATTTCATTATAAAAATCTGATTGTTTTTTTCCTAGCTATTTTATTCTTTTTGTTCCTATTGTAAGTGGGATTGTTTTCTTAATTTCTCCTTTTGATAGTTTGTTGTTTGTGCCTAGAAACATCACTTATTTTTGTATGTTGATTTTGTATCTTGCCACTTCATTGAATTTAAACACCCAAAGAAGAGTTATTACAATCCTTCTTAAATTCTTAAAAAAAAAAAAAAAACAGAAGAAGGAAGAATTTTCAATCCATTTTATGAGGCCAGCAACACCCTGATACCAAAGCTCAAGAAAGATAACATAAGGAAAGAAAACTACAGGTTAATATCCCACTTTGATTAACATAGACATAAAAATCCTCAATAAAATATTAGGAAATCAAATTCAACAGTGCATTAAAGAATTACATAGATATGACTAGGTGGAATTTGTTGTTAAGATGCAATCATAAGTGTTGGTTGAGAATGTGGGGAGAAAGGCACACTCATACATTGCTGGTGGGAATGTAAATTGGTGCAACCACTCTGGAAAGCAGTGTGGAGATTCCTCAGAAAACTTGAAATGGACCCACCATTTGACCCAGCTATCCCACTCCTCAGTTTATACCCCAAAGACTTAAAATCAGCATACCACAGTGATGCAGCCACATCAGTGTTCATAGCAGCTGAAATGACAAAAACAAAACTGTGGAACCAATCTAGGTTTCCTTCAGCAGATGAATGGATGAAGAAAATGTGGCATATACTTAGCCTTAAAGAAGAATAAATTGATGGATGGCATTTGCAGGTAAATGGATAGAGCTAGAGAATATCATGCTAAATGAAATAAGCCAAACCTGAAAAACCAAAGGCTGAATGTTTTCTCTGAGAAGCAGATGCTGATCCATAATGGGGGGTGGTGCATAGGGAAGAATGAAGGAACTTTGGATTGTGTGGAGGGGAGGGGAGGGGAGGGGTGAGGGGATGGGAAGGACAGTGGAATGAGATGGACATTATTACCCTATATACATGCATGATTACCCTACCCGTGTGACTCTGCACCATGTACAGCCAGAGGAATGAGAAGTTCTGCTCCATTTGTGTCCAATGTGTCAAAATGCATTCTATTGTCATGCATGACTAATTAAAACAAATTTTAAAAAATTAAGTTAGAACACAAATTGGCTCACATGAAACAAAATCTACTGAAAATTCTTTTAAAGTTGTATTCATATTTTTCAAAATCTTGTTGTTTGCCATAAATAAAGGCTATCACTCCTGTTTTTAAAAAAGAATTATATACATATGATCAAGTGGAATTTGTTGTTAAGATGAGAGAATAGTTGAATGAACCCCAAAATCCAAAGGTCGAATGTTCTCTCTGATTTGTGGTTCCCCACACAATAAGGGGAGATGAGGGATAAAAGTTCACAGGAGTAGACAGAGGGGAATGAAGGGAAATGAGGGGGTGGGAAAAGGAAAGATAGTGGAATGAATGGGATGTAACTTTCCTATGTTCATATCTGAATACACAAGCAGCGTAACTCCATGTATGTATACTTTGTCAAAATACACTCTACTCTCATGTATATCTAAAAACAACAAATAAAAGAAAAAGATGGTTGAATATGGAAACCAAGGTGATACACCATGTCCACAGAAAGAAACACAAAAACGACGTGATTCCCTCATAGACATTAAAAAAATTCAATATCCATTTATGATTTAAAAAAAAAGACAACCTCTCAACAAAACGGGCACAGAAGGAACTTACCTTAGAGTCAAGGCTGTGTATGAAAACCCCACATCTAACATCACAATCAATAGGGGAAAACCAAAAGGTTTTCTGTGAGATCAGGAGAAAGGCAAGGGTGCCCACTCTGGTCAGCACAGACAGCAAGTCCTCTCTAGGACAATTAGACAAGAAAGAGAAAGACAAAGCAGCCAAATTAGAAAGAAGGAAGATTATTTTGGTTTTCAAATACGTGAGCATACATATAGAGACTCCTAAAAACTCAACCAAAACCCTTGCTCTAACTCCAGGCCTCTGACTGGCCCCAGCTCTGCTCCCCACAGTTAATTTCCAGGCAATGCTTCCCTTTAGTCTGATCATAGCCTCACCCAGGTGCTCACGGGGACATATTTACTGTGAGAAAGTAGCCCCCTGCCTGGAGAATCTATCTATCTATCTCCACTGACTGCAGTTTATGAAGTCCTGAAATGAGCAGCCCGACTTTTCATAAAAGTAACTCCACCACTACTGTTTTGTCTTTCTTAATCTCATCATCCCCTAACTGAAGTGAATGGATTTAAGGAGGGGAAACACCAACTTTCATAGCATATCAACATAAAGAAAAAAATGCCTGAGTATGTTAAAATAATATCATTACTTTTTATTTTATTCTTCAGGTTACTGTTAAAAACTTGAATTTTTTCCAATAGATTGAAATTTTAATTTTTGCAGGTGGTTCTTATAAGTTCTAAGAGTACTCTCAATTAAATGAAATAGTTTGGCTTAGTTTAATATGGGAGAAACAAAATCCATGAAAGCTTCAAAAGATAAAGCTAAAGAAAGAAGTTCAAAGACAATTATGAATTTTCTCTTAAATGTGATTGTGTTCTTTTGTATAACTCTGTTTTAACTCTGTATTGTTATAAGTCAAAATTCTAAAATATTGGAATGCCTATGAATAGAGTTTTAACTTATTTTTAAGTTTAAAGTCACAGTTTTTTATTAACCTGATCTGAATGCCCATGGTGCTTTTATCTTAAGATACCTTCAAAGAAGTATATCCTCTTACTTAATAAACGTGCATTCAGAGGCTATTGTGTTCCAAGTGCTATTTAGCTACTGGATACAAACACAAGCAAGATCAATGAAGTTCCAGTCTTGGTTCATCTTATGTTCCTATAACAAATCACCTGAGGCTGGATAAGTGATAAAGAAAAGAGTTATATTTAGCTCCCAGTTCTGGAGACTCAAGAGTATGGCACTGCCATCTACTCAGCTCTGGTGAGGACCTCATGGCAGATGGTACCATAATGTCAGGAGCACACATGGAACAAATTATATGGTGAGACAAGGGAGCAAGATGCTGGGGAGAGAACAGGTTTGCTCTTTTCCTATCCCATTCTTGTGAAAATGCACTCAGTCCTGTGAGACGTTACTTACACTGTGAGAGCAGCATTAATTAGTACCTTTGTGGGGTTAGGGGCCCCATGACCTGCTACCTCCCACTGAGCCCCACCTTTCCAGCTTCTACCACATGAGCACCGCCACACCAGGGATCCAGCTTCCAGCATAGGAATCTTTGAGGAACTCCCTGCAGTGATAACCAAACCATAGCAGTTCCCATGCTCCTGAAGTTGAATTTCCAGTGGGAAAAAGATTCAAAGCATATTGATCCAATCTGACAACCCCCTCCAATTTATATGTTGAAATCCTGGCCCACCAAGGTCATGGATATTAGAAGGAGGGGCCTCCAATCATGGATGAAGCCTTCATGCAGGGGATGAGTGCCCTTATAGGCCCTGCAGCCCTTCCACAGCGTGAGGCTGGGGTGAGAAGGAGGCCTCTCGGAGCGCTGGGCCCTCTCAGACCCTGAATGTGCCAAGGCCCAGGATGGACCTCCCTGCCTCCTGAAATGTGAGAAATAAATTTCTATTGTTCTGAAGCCACCCAGTTAATAGTCTTTTGTTTAGCAATGGGAAGACAACGAGACACATATCCAGGAACGTGGTGAGTGTTCTGAAGGAAACAGTAAGGTAGGCTCAGGGGACAGAGCCGCTGAGGAGGAAGGCTTCTGACCAGGGGGTGAGTGAAGGCCTCTGAAGGAGGTGACTTCTGGGCAGAGACCTGCATCAAGGGAGCAAGTCCTGTGAATTCGGAGTGAAGAACAAACCTGCAAATGTACGGCTTCTGCAGAACTCGTGTCTGAGGACCAAACTTTTAAAATAACCAACAGTAGAAAAGCAGACCTCACATTTTTTGTAAAGATAAAAATCAACTTCCTGTTATGGCATGACAAGTCATGGGATTTGAAAATCACATAGACATAAACACTCACTGCCCTGGATCTCTGCCAGGGAAAAATACGAATCCTCACCAAGCAAATTGCACGCACAGATAAGAGCTAAGTCTATCAGCAAGCTTGTAACAAGCGAGAGAAATATTCTGGGTCACAAATGGACAGAAAACATCATCTCTTCAGGGTTTTGGCTGGTTTCTGATTATCTGCAATAGTGAAAATTTATTGGTAGAAAATCTCTAGGTCTAAACATGAAACAATGAAAGGAAGTCTCAGCCTGCATCCCACCCCTGAGGCCAAATGAGCTCTTTCAGCACCAGAGGCCAAGGGAGACAAAGCCAGTAGCAGAGTCCTGAATTCCACCAAGAAATGCGGTCTGAAGAGCTCTTTATGAAGTTATCCACGTTTTGGAAATTAGGATTTATTAAAATTAGCAAATCTTAACAAAATAAGTACTTAAAAATATTTTCAGTAATTGAACAATCCTGCTTTATGTTTCTGGAGAGTAAAGAAGATAGTATTTCAATACTCTTATCCAGATTGTAGTTTTCTTAGAAATAACATTTGCTTTCAATTTTCTATTTTTATGAGTTTGTCAATAATATCAAGAAGGGAATATAACTGTTGAAATATGAGCCATCTTTGTATTTTTTAATAATAGATTTTTAATTCATTGGATTATATGGTAATAATTATTTGCTCAGTGTATCCTACAAAATGTTTTGTTACTCTTTCAGATTGCTGATTGTGTATTTTTAAGTTTCCAATAAATTTATAGGTAAGTGGATAAAAATTGAGAGAGTGGAAACAACCTCATTTTTGAAGAATTGGGACAACATAAATTAACACGTGTTTTTTTTCTGACTTTCTTAAAACTTTTCAGGAATATTTTAAAGACTTTGTAAAGATGATTATGCCTTCACACTCAACTATATTCTAGTGACTTAGGGTTATTGCAAGAGTCATGCAAGAGTTTGTGTTTGCGTTCCTCAAGGATTGAGAGAACCTGATTAGTAGAGGCATTTTAGTGCAGTTATTAAGTTCACTTTGGCACTGGTATTCTTGCTTCCAGTGGGTCCCCAATGTCAGAGGATCCAGGTTAAAGCAGTAAACACTCATGGACAAAGACCTGAAATTTCCACTAACCTTCATCTCCTGAAAGGGTTTGTGCAACTCTTTGCTATGTGGCTTTCTCAGGTCTCTCCCTGAGATCACTGTACTCCTGGCTGTAGCACTTAGCATTCTTTAGTAATTGAAAGTTTTCCACTTGTTTCCTCTACCTGATTTTAAATGGACTCCTTCATTGTAGAAACTATCTTTTTCATATTTAAGTACCAAAGGACTTTTCAAAATTATTATGCAAAGTAGGGGAAGAGCGAGGCTAAGAATTTTAATAAGTAACAGAGATTTTAATAAACAAATGGTGTCAGGCAAACTTAATTGTACTTAAAAAGAAAATGCAATTCTAAATAGCTACCCTCCCACTCCTGTTCACTCTATGGCTTTGATCTTCGAACATTGGAAAGCAGTCTGTTTCTCAGTCCTACATAACTTTAACAGAGACCACAGTAGCTGGGCTTTGGAGTCTTCCTCAGTATGTTAGCAGGGTGGGGAAACACCAAGATAAAGAGTCACTTGTCCCAAAGCTACTGGAGGTGACTGAGAGGAGGGTACTCAGTAACTCAGCTGAGGAAATGACGGAGAAGGAAATTGTTTTGTGTCTAGGGCAGTGTGTGGAATTCCAAGATAAGAAAAACAGTTGCTAATTTGAGTATAAAAGCAGGAAACATGATACACTTTATTTCCTTTTATGCAAACACTAGTATATGAGGGGTTGTGTGAAAATAATTTTTCTCTCGCTGAACCACAAAGACATAGACTGAAACAGCTTCTTTTGGACATACTGGCTTTTCTTTCTATCTTCTCTTTCTTGTGGATATTATGGCTAATAACACAAGTTTAGGGAGTCCATGGCCAGAAAACTTTTGGGGTAAGGTATTTCCTTTAAACATTTTTTTAATTTAAATTTAGACACATAGCAATGTAGTGCCTAGTTTCTGACAACACTGGAAATTGCTGAGACATATTGTTTACTGTAAACCGATTATGTCAAGTTTTCATAGATTTACTGCAAGAACTGTATTCATATAAAATGTCTGTGGAGTGAGTTACAGAGACATTAAAGAATCTGGACAACATGTATAGATTTTGGTTGGTGTTACAAAATGTAATTAGAAAACAATGAGAATTTTGAAAATGAGGATGAAAAAGAAAAGAAATATCAGATGGAAGTAATTGCTGTTTGGAATATGACAGAATGGATTTTGTTGGAAAAATTGTATAGTACTTGTGTAAAGGTTGTGGATTATGTATTTTATTGAATGAAAGATTTTCTACAGAGGTTTTGTAACTTAAGTTGTCAATGTTATACCTTGTAATTTCCAAAGTGAATCTAAATAACAACTCTATACTTGAATGAATTTAGAGCATGACATATAAAATACAGAATTTTTTGCATATAATTATTTTATATGCAAATATTATATTGTATGATAAATTTATGATTTTAAATATAAATATACAATATCATTCCATATATGAGACACGTGGAATATATGGAATAGTATATGGGAATAAGCTCATCTACATCATTCCAATGCTATCTCAGAGAAAAGAGGACCAATACCAAGGTGGTTTTTGGTTGAATTCAGTCATTCTAAGGGTTTTGAGTGTCCCCTAATGCTGACCTTAGAGCAGGAGGGGCTGAAATCAAAACTACCTGTCACTACAGGGTCAGGGAAGAAAAGCTAGGACAGGAAATCGACCTGTGTCTTGGGTTCAGAGAAATTTAAAAATAAGGGGACAGTTTCAGTTACATCCAAGAAAAAAGGATTTAAAGGAAAAAATGGAGTTTATGAAAAGATCTATAGCTCAATTCACATGCTCAAAACAAGTTTTTAATCCTCTCCAAAAAGTATTTCAGACTACTATTGTGATCCAAAGTGAGGCTTTGAGAATTGTCAGGTGAAAAGTGAATGACAGTGTCTGACTGTCCCCAGTTGTCAGGTCTAGTTGACCCTCATTACAGAGATCTGCACCAAGGGAATTAACTTTTCTATCAATAACCATTTATGTTTGCTTCAAGCCTAAACAGAGATTTAATGATGAACATCTTGATAAAACTAAATAATAAAATGAGGGAGAAGAAAATGAATTACGTGTGTATATTATAGAAAATGGCTTTAGTAATAGGTTATTCTATGTAGATACCAAGAGACAGCAACCCTTTGAACCGTGGAGTCTAATTAGTTATTTGTGACACTGTTCATTGCTGTCCTCATTTACATATTAAGCAAACATGCAAACCACATGCTGAAAATAGCTAGAAATGTGTCTTAACTAAACACTTCAATACAAAAATGAGCAATTGTACAAATTATTCAAAAGTAAAGTAACTCATATTGCAAAAATTAATATGTGAAATCCAGATCTAATTTTTCAAACCATAATTTAAGATTTACTTAAGGAAAATAATCCATTATCTATTGAATAAAACATGAATAATAATCATTAAGATAAACCTGAATTAATAAGAGAATGCTTAGTTGGAGTTCATCCCTTCGTCTTAAAATTTGATATTTTTAATAAATAGATCTGTGCTTAAGAGGAAATGTCAATCCTTTTTCTTGGCATGTGAAAATAATGGAAATTATTCCTTTTTCTTGGCATGTGAAAATAATGGAAAATACATGGAAAAAAGAAAATTGAGAAGAAGCGTTGCATTTGTAATTATTAAGATCCAATGGAAATATGGAAAATTGATATAATGTTTGATTACTTAGGGAGAATAGGTAAAAGATTACAGTATTATTTCTGGGATAAAAAGTAATAAGTATAAAATGCAAATATGAGTGCAAATATATAACATTAAAGCATTTTCTAAGTTACAAATGTCAATCTTCTTATTTTCTTTTCTATTTTTTCCCCTAAATTGATACTGATTTTGGACATTGACTCCTTAAAAATATTATTTTACAATCTTGTAAGTACTGTGCATTGTAGTGCCTTGTTTATTGCTTCCAAAGATAGTTGTCTGCTTGGCACTCTGAATTCAGAAAACAAAGTAAAAACAGCTTAGAAAAGCATAATTATACCCAGAACCATAAAAGTTTCCCAACCTTAGCATATTTAAGGCACCTAAGAAGTTGTCTTCCAAATATAACTTTCCTGGTTTACTTTAAGAAATGTCAAAAAAAAAAGGCAACAAGATAATGATACCATAATATTACCAATAATGATGGTTTGCATTTTTGTAGATATTATCACCTAAACTTGCTGAGCACTGTGCAAACAGCAAAGTCATGAGGACCAGTCTCGGCAACAAAATTGGCCCGAGAGTGACAACCCACCTTGCAGTTTCCGCCTTTTCTTTCTTTACTGTGCTTCCCTTCTCCATAAACCTTCCTCCTAAAAGCAGCAGGAAATATGGCCCATGAGAGTTGGCTATGCCCTGCTCTCATGAAACAGGAGACAAATGTCATCAAACACAGTTATTCTCCTAGTTCTTAAGAGTCCCACACAAGACATAGCTTTGGCTGTACCTGCTATCTGGTCCTGCTTTTTTGCGGAGAGCAGGGGATTGTTCCTCTTCAGCTAGCACTGGGAACAAACTTGGGGGATGGTATTGATATGTAGGAGTTTGCATTTATTCACCTGTTTTAATCCTCACCAAAAATGCAACGTTTCTTTCAAGATGTTTACATTCTTGGAGGTGATTAAGTATGCAAATATGTATGCACATTCATTACCATTTTATCATATATTATCTTTTTAATGGATAGAATGGCAATGGATATTTACAGGAGTTTTAAAATATATGGTGAAATGGTCCTAAATCCTTCTTATAAGGAAATGGAACATTACTGGTTCCTGGAAAGGTAAGATTCAGATAGGGTGGTAATTCTAAGAGCATTCTGATCATTCCTTTTTCATTCATTCTCATTCAGCTCACACTCAGAAACACTGGCCAGCCATATCAGACAATGTGTTAGGAGTCAGTCACATAAATAATGCATGGTTTGAGAAATTCAGGGAGCTCAGGAATAATGTTATCAGTAAACATGCAGGAGTAGAATCCTCAGGCATGTTTGTGAAGAAGTAAAGGGCTGACTAGGATTGTCATCTTTGGAAATTACTGGAACATAGTTGAAAAGCAGGTTGAAGGTAGATTTTAGTAAGATGTTGAGTACCAGTGTAAAAGTTTGACCTGATTTAACTGCAATCACTTGCAACTTACTGGCTTCAAGCCTCCTCATGTTCCATCTCTCTAGGATTTTTGTCAAAGGTTGGAAAAAGGATGTGGGGGTGACAGAGATCATATTCTATATTTTATAACATACTAGAGGAAAAGGACCTTTGGTTCTTGATCAAGTTCTGGCCTCTGCTGACATCTACTGACAAGTGTTTCTCAGCAGCTTTGGGGCATTGTTCTTTCCCTTTCTGCCTTCTCTGCTGAAGTTCTTACTGCAAAATCTGGCTTGCAGGATCTGTGCAACATTTGCTGACAGCGTGGGTCTTCCTTCCTACAAATCCCTCAGGTCTCCTGGTCCTCTTTCAGGTGCTCTTCTCTCGGTCTCAATGGCACAGAAACAGGTTTTTAATTTTTAATATCAGGAGCCTGGAGGGAGGAGCACTAAGCCCCTTCTCTGAAACCCTCACTGGTCGTGTACTACATAATCTTTTTCTTTCTCTTTCTGAAACCCCTCTTTCACTGCTCATGAAAACTGACTCATAGGCCATGTTTTATTCTTCCTAACATTGTTTATAGTAAACAGGTATGTTCTTGAGTTCTTCAGGTTTTTAGCATTTTGGAGTTGAAACAAAAACTTTCCTCTCTCAAAATACCTAGTTATTGCAGTAAAAATGCTGGTTTTCAAAACTATGATTCTTTTCTCTATATTTCACAATTCATTTAGTAATTTTAAAGTGAAGCATTGACTTTTTCTTTGCTTGCTAGTGGTCTTAAACTTCTCTGAGGTAATTGAATGGAAAGAAGGACTGAGAACCAATTTGGGGGAGTTAAGTATTGTCAAAGGGAGGAATCCTTGTCTAAGAACTGAAAATGTTATTCCTCAGCCTGTAGAGAAATCACACTTCGGGGATCTACCCTGTAGGTGGGAACAGTGTGTTCCCACAGCAGCGAGGGGACCAGGCTCTGGACTGAAGGAAGTCCTCTCCCAGATAGCAAACAAATGGTGCACATTCCAAAATCACCTCAATTGAAATTGTAAACAGCTTTCAACAATTATGCATCATTAAAATGACACATTAACAATTATGAATATCAACAGCCTGTTAATTATTTCTTCATCTCAGTTACTTAGAAAGTTTGAAAAATGAGAGTTTACAAATGCTGGTCCTGAAAATGGCTGTGTCTAAATTATCTAGAAAGAATTATGATGACTTGTCTCTCACTGAGCTTCAGGAGCTGAGATTATGGTTCCGTAGGTGTGAAGGAGCCTATGTACTCCACTGTTTAGTGCATCTGAGGTTTCAGAATTCAGCACTGAAATTTCTGAGAATTGTCTTTTCTTCTTTATCACCTTGCTAAATGTTGATGTCCGTGTTACACACCCTCATGAAGCAAGTTGGGAAGCAGTCCTAAGTTTTCTATTGTCTGGACAAGTTTTAGTAAGATTTTCATTGTTTATTTTTAAGTGTTTGAAAAAAATCATCAGTACAATCATACTGCATTTTGGACCACATTAACAATAGTGACCACTCAGATGTCCATTGAGTCTTCTGTTTGTTATGGCAGCCAATGTTTTCTAGGAATTTGCCTATTTAAGTCAAATGTTCAAATATTTTGTGTAAAACTTGTTTATGATATTCTCTCATGTTTTCCCAACACTTTATCATTGAAAGTTTAAACATACAAAAACATTTGAAAAACATTGCAGTGAGCTTATTGGTTCTGTGCCTGGCTTATTTCACTTGCTATAATATCCTCCAGATCCATCTATCTTGTTGCAAATGAGAGGAATTCCTCCTTTATTTTTTAAGATTAAATAATAATATTTGACCATTATATGATATTCTTTTACATATATACACACACATATCACATGTTGCTTAACAGGGATACATTCTGAGAAATGCAATTTTGGGCAATTTTGTCATTGTGCAAACACCACAGAAGGTCCTTATACAAACAAAAATGGCTACAATATCACTAGGTGATATAACTTTATGGGGCCATTGTCATATATTGAATTTATCATTGACCCAACATCACGTAGACAAATGTATTTGTGTGTCTATATGTGTATGCATTCATGTGTCATGTTTTTTATCCATTAATCCAACCATGGACATGTAGGTTGATTCCGCACTTTGACTATTATGATAATGCTTCAGTGAACATGTGAGTAAGGATATCTCTTAGAGATACTGATTTTATTTCCTTGAGATATATAGCCAAAGGGATTGCCTGAATTATATAGTGATTCTACAATTAGTTTTGAAGAAATTCCATATTGTTTCCCTAATTGTTATACAAATTTACATTTCTTTTTTTATTTGTTCTTTTTGGACATACATGACAATAGTGTGTATTTTGACATATAACATATACATGGAGTATAACTTATTCTAATTAGGAGTCCATTCTTGCAGTTGTACATGATGTGGAGTTTTACTGGCTGTGTATTCATATGTGAGCATAGGAAAGTTATGACCAAATTATTCTATTGTCTTTCCTATTCTCATCCTCATTTCTGACAACATTGTGTAAAGCTTCCCTTTTCTCTACATCATCCTCACTAACATTTTCACCAACAGATTTTCTTGTACCTATTGACCATTTTTGTCTTCTTTGGGGAAATGTCTATTCAGGTCCTTAGCCCATTTCTAAGTCATCATTTGTTTTCATGCCACTGAGTTGTATGAATTCTTTATATATTTTGGATAGTAATCCCTTACAGGATCTATTTTTTGCAAATACTTTTTTTTTCCAATTTCATAGGTTGTCTCTTCACTCTTGCTGTTTTTCCTTTGTTGCGCAGAAGCTTCATAGTTTGATGCAATCCCTTTGTCTGTTTTTGCTTCTATTACCTGTGCTTTTAATGTTATATTTTAAAAAATCATCGCACAGACCAATGTCAAGATACTTTCCCTAAGTTTTCTTCTAGGAGTTTCATGGTTTTAGGCTTTACATTTAACTGTTTAGTCTACTTTGAGTTCATTTTTTGTATATGGTATAAAGTAGGTCATCCCATTTCATCCTCCTGTGTGTGGGTATTTGATTTTCCAATTATCTTTCTTGAAAAGATTGTCCTTTCCCCATTATGTGTTCTTGATATCATTGTCAAGTATCAGTTGACCATAAATTCATGGATTTATTCTGGGATCTCTATACTGTTCACTAGTCTATATGTCTGTTTTTATCCTAGTAATATATTGTTATGATTACTTTAGCTTTGTAGTATATTTAGAAATCAAGGGTGAAATATCTCCAACTTTGCTTCTCTTGCTCCTTTGTATATTCATACACAATTTGTTGTAGTTTGGATCTTAAATGTCCTCCAATGGCTTATGTTGTAAAAGCTTAGTTTCCAATCTGTGTTTTTGTTGGAAAGTGGTGGAACCTTTAAGAGGTGGGGCCTAGTGAGAGGTCTTTGGGTCATTAATGGATAACCTTGAAGGAAATTTTGGAAACCAGGTATCTTCTTTGTCTCTTCTTTCACTTCGTGGCCATGAAGTGAGCTACTTCGCCATACCAACAACTCCTGCTATGTTGTGCTGCCCTCTACTCCCACCAGAGATCTAAAAGCAATGGGTCTTCCCACTCATGCACTGAAACCTCCAAAACCATGAGGCAAAATAAAACTTTTCTCTTTATAAGTTGATTTGACTCAGGTGCATACTATAGTGATAAAAAACTAACACATAATGTAAAATAATTTGCAAAATGCCACAAGAAGCCTGTTGATTGAATTGGTTGAATCTGTAAATAAATTTAAAGACAGTTAGTTGACTTCTTAACAATATTGAGTTTTACATTTCACAAAAGTAATATATTTCTCCATTTATTTAGGCCTTGTTTTATTTCAGCAATATTTTGAAGGTTTGGGTGCAGAGATCTTACCTATCCTTTGTAAAAAAAAGTATCCCTGAGTGTTTTATGTTTAATGATGCTATTGCAATTTTGTAATCATATTTGCCAATTACTTGCTATTATATAAAATATTTTTATATATTAGACTATTTTGCAATTTTGCTCAATGTGATTTACAGTAATATTTTAGAATGATTAGGATTTTCTACATAAAAAAGGTAATAGATTTATTTATATTCTATACCAAATTCTTTATATCATAAAAATACATATGTAAAATATGCATAATTATAAACCCCATATGAAAATACTTTAATTTTTCTATAAATAGCAATATATATATTATGTATACATACATACTTAATATATATTAAAGATTAAGGGGGAAAAGTCTTTTGAATATCCTGATACTGGTCCCAGAATTACTAATTCCTTTGAAGAGCCCTGTTTTCACCTCTTGCCATTTTACTCAGCCTGAGCTTTCTGTGGCATACTTGTTCGTGAGGCGTCCTAATGGACTTGAGTTCATGCTGCCCTGAAGACTGTCCACCTCACTGTTACTCCTAAGGGATGTTATTGTGGGAGAGAGAATTCCAAATTGACCACTTTTTAATCACTTTAAAATATTGTTTCTTATTAGAGGTGAGCCGTTACTCAAATAATGATCTCACTAATGTGATGTGTTATTATTATTTCCAAAGATTTTAAAAATATGTGATCTTGAGCTATTATGTGCATAGGCTTGGTTCTTCATAAATTTTTTCTGCCTGGTGTTACCAAAACTCTAGATTTGTAGATTATTTCTTTCACACATTTTGAAAAATTTCAAACTTATTTATTTGAAGATTTTTCAGCTTTGTTCTCTTTTCTCTGTTTCTGGGATTATAATTTTATCTCTCTATATGTATTGTTTTATGAATCCTAGAGATTCTATTATTTTTTACTGAAGTTTTTTTTTTATCTATTCTTAAGTTAGATTATTTCTATTAATATAAATTTAACTTTATTGACTCTCTCTACTACCTTAATTTCAATGTTAAATTCATGGAGTGATTTTTTTTTTTTTTAGTTCCAAAATATCCATTTGGTTCTTTGTCTCAGAGTTTTAGAGTTTCTATTTCTCTGCTGGGATTTCTTTCTCATTCTTTATGAGTATTTTACTTTATATCACTGAATATAGATGTATGTGTTGTTTTAACATTGCTGATTCTAAAAACTGAGTCTCTTAGAGTTTGTCTTTGTTGACTTTTCTATTGAGAGTGGGTTACATTTCACTGTTTCTTCCTGCGTCAAATAATTTTATTTTGTATCCTGCACATTTTAAGTGGATTCTTTATTATCCTGTGAAATGTTTTCGTTTGTTTGTTTTCTAAGTTATTTTCACAGGCAAATAACTCTGAGGAACTACAACTTCAAAAATCTTTTGCATAGCAGTTCAAATCTTAGCATTATGGTTTGGATATTAAGTGTCCCCACAAAAGCTCATGTTAGATAATGCAGGAATGTTCAGAAATAAAATTATTATATTATGAGAGCTATAATCCAATTGGTGGATTAATTCATTTAATGGATTGATTATTTGAATGGATTAATGGGTAGTGACTATAGACAGATGGGATGTGGCTGGATGAAGCAGGTCACTGAGAAGTGCCATTGAGGATTATATATCTTGTCCCTAGCTTCTCATTCATTCCCTACCCACCCTTCTCCTGCGTGTGTGTGTGTTGTGTGTGTGTTTCTGCCTGCCCTGAGTTGAACAGCTTTCCTCTACTATGCCCTTCCACCATGATGTTTTGTCTCACCTCAGGCCCAGAGCAAAGAAGTTAGCAAACTGTGGATTGAACCTCTAAAACCATGAGATCGAAATAAATTTTTTCTCCTATAAGTTGTTCTTGGTAGGTATTTTGGTCACAGTGGTGCAAAGCTGACTAATACACTCAGTTTAGTCTAGCTTGCCTGCTTTTTCTCTAGCTGAATTGTTTGTTATATGCCCTGAATATATGTGATTTAGGAGTCAGCCATAGCTTTGGGAAATAAATTTTATCAATTACAATTTGGGGATCATTTTCTCTAAATTTCTTTTTTCCAGAACTTATTTCCCATTCTCATTCTGTTAGCACTGATTAATAAAATCTCTGTCCTCTGTGTCTTAAGATCAGAAATAATGCAAATTTTCAGATGTGGTTCTACCTGCCCCCATAATTCAGCCTGAGCCTATTCTCAGGTTAGAAGCTTCAACAGACAGAAAACTTGTCCAGAGCTTATTGATCTTTTTCTTCCACATATCCTCTCCTCAATAACACAGGCAAACATTTGGCCATTCTTCAGTGCCTTTAGGTAAAGCTCTTTTTCTTGTATTCAGCGTTTATTGTCATTGTACTTGCAAGGGTCAGCTCCTAAAAGTTTCCCGGAATCCTATCTTTCTTGGATGTTTCTGTTGCTTATGTCATCATTCCAATGTCACCAAAGCTTCATTCTAATATTGGTCTGTCTGTCTGTGTCTCTCTCTCCCCCTCCATCTGGTCATTCCTGTAGTAGTTTATTAATTTTTTTCATGGAAATCACATTTTGTTTTGAAAAAATTTTCTGCTTATCTTTTTATTTTGCTTCTTTAGATTCTGCTTTCTCATAATTGTCTACCATTCTCTACTTATATTTATATTCAATTTATTGATCTTTTGTTATCTCCTTTGAATGGATGCTTAAAACATTGATAGCATTGCCTTTTTAATGATATGTATCTAAAATTACAAATTTTCTTCTGAATGTGGCTTTAGATGCCTCTCAAATACTTTGATATTTCACATTTAAAGTATAATACAGTTAATTATTTTCATCAGATATTTTTATATGATAATTTTCATAGATTACCCCAATTTTTAACTTATTGCATATTTTTAACATACTGATTCATGGTTATTTTAATCTTTGGGTCTGGGAATTCTAATTTACTTTTGAAGTACTGGGGATTGAACCCAGGGTCTCATATAAGCTAGGAAAGCTCTCTACTACTGCAATACATTCAATATTTTGATAACTGAATATTTTCCCATTGTCATATCACTTTTTTGGTTTTTGTTCACTTGATTACGCTTCTTGGAAAGCATTTTAATATATCATTTATTTTCCCTCTGGCAGCTACTTATGGGAATTTCTTCTTAGTTTAATCTGGTACAAATGTACCTTTCTGTTTTTGGTCTTCCTTTTCTTCTTCTCCTTCTCTCCTCCTTCTCCTCTTCCTCCTCCTCCTTCTTCTTTTTATGAGTTTCCAATAGCATAGAGATTAAAATACTATACATCTTTATTTTATGAAATCTTTATTTTATACAAATATTATGTACTTAGTCTCAGTGGTTTGATTCAAGTTAGCCCAACATACACAGAAAGGGTTTGTGCCACTTGTTCCTTTTGAATTTGTCCTCTACTCTTGCAATACTGGTCACTAATTATATTCAGAATATTGCTTGTTCCTTATGATATTGGTGAAAACTATTTTCAAATCCTCCACGACCTTGTTTATTTGCCTACCACCTGTACATAAAAGGACATCTCAAATTTTATTTCTTTCATGAAATCTTTTGCTAACCACTCCAAATACTAGTTACCCTCCTATCTTTCAAATGTATTGATACATGGACCATAATAATTACATACCTCTCTTACGGTTTGAATATGTGGCGTCCTCCAAAAGCTCATGTGTGAGACAATGCAAGAACTTAGATTGTGAAGTGTGACCTAATCAGTGTAATAATCCATTGATATGAATTAACTGGGTGGTAACTGTAGGCAGATATGGTGTGACTGGAGGAGATAGGTCATTGCAGGTGAGCCTTTGGAGTTTATATTTTGTCTCCAGTGAGTAGATCTCTCCCTCTCTCTCTCTCTCTCTCTTTGCTTTCTATTGCCCTGTCCCGAGCACTTTTCTTTCACCATGCCCTTCTGTCCTCATGCTTTGCCTCACCTTGGGTACAGAGCTGTGGAGTCAGCTAACCATTGACTTAACTTCTAAAACCAAGAGCCAAAACAAACTTTTCCTCCTCTGTGTTGTTCTTGTCTTTTGGGCACAGCAATGAAAAATCTGACTAAAACAACCTAATTTACTTACTTTTTTAAAAATTTCCATTAATGGGGAAATATAAACGAAAATCAAGAACATCGATTTTTCATGAGGTGGGATCAGATACTTTCAGATAGAGTGGACAAGGTAGACCTCAAAGAGAAGATTATATGTAAATGAGAAACCTGAAATTAACCACATGAAGAGCTAGGGAAGAGCTTTTAAGAACACATTACAACCGTGCAAGGCCCTAACTTAGGAGCACATAGCTTGTGTTTATGAAACAGTGAGGAAAGAAGAGTGGAATAAAGCTGAGTGACCCAGAGGAAAAGTAGAAGAGATGAACTCCAGTCATTGGGGGCAGGTACTGTCAAACAAGGATTTTTAGGCCAGTTTTAGCAGTTTGCTTTTGCTCTGGGAGAAGCGGAAGTCTTAGAACAAGAGAGTGATATGATTTGACTCACATTTTGAGAAGCTTGCTCCTTTTACTGTATGGAGAAAGGACTGTACCACTGGAGAGACATCAAGGATGGACACAGAAAACCGGTGTGGCAGTGGTTCAGGAGCACACGGTGGTCACTTGGACCAGAGGAGTAGCAGAGTAGATAGAAGATATGGAATTCTGAGCTTTTCGTAAAACTAAATCAAATAGGATTTTCCAGTGGAAGAGACGAACAGAAAATTCTTATTCTTTGTTTAACTTATAATTAATCAAACTTACATGCCCTAAATAGTATTCTCCTTTAAAAACTCCTTTCATTAAATGTCTCCCTGCTGTTGGAACCATCCTCCTATACACTTTTACGATACCGTGAGCTTCATGGCACTTTGATCAAAGGTGAGATTATGAGTCTCATAACTGCAAAGGGTTTTGACTATTGTTTTAATCAATGTTCCATTCCATTGTCTCTTATAAGTCACTTTCAGATGTTGGAATGATTCAGCTCCAGGCCACTAGATGGTGGCCTCCACTAACTCTGAATAGCAATTGATGGACTTTGAAGTACTCATTATATTAACTGAAAACCCATAATCAATTTTATAATCTTACGATTGAATAGTACTTAGTAACTGTTACTCGGTCAAGAAGGGAAAATAACTTAAGTTATGGCAGAATTCACTGAGAGCGTTTTACATGCAAGACACTTACTCTTTGTACAGAAACAAAATTATAAAGTTTAATTTATCTGGTATATCTAAATAATGTCAGAGTTTTCTTTCTTTCTTTTTTTTTTTTTTTTTGCCTTTTGCCTTTTGCCTTCAGAGGAGCAAAGTAATACAGGTAATAAGACCAAAGTAAGTGTTTGGTCTCATTAATATCATTATCTTGAAATTATAAGAAATTACATGATTCCTTTTTTTTAACCCTGAAGTTATTGAGAAATAAGAAGGCTCATACTTTTCAAAGAAGCAGCATCTGCGCCAATGATTTTATTTTGGGAGGTACAGTTTAATCTATATTAGGTTTTTAGAAAAGTTCCTAAGGTCAAAACCTGCCAGAATGGATTTATGTGTATGAAAATGTTGAAGTTGTATGATCAGTAGAAGCATTTTTCACAATATGTTGTCTGCGATCTACAGTATAGGTGGGTCAAAAAAAAAAACCATTAACTATAGTTAAATGAAAAGATCCCCGGAATAGGCTGTATTTCAGTTATGACTTTTAACCTTGCTTTCTTACTGCTTTTCTGCATTTTAAACTTATTTTTGCAGTTTGGACTTAATGGAGTCTAACAAGATAATCTTTTTGCCTTATATCTTAAGTAGTCTTCAAAACTCTTATGTCAACATTCTCATTTATAACTGTGTAAAAAATTCTGCATGCAGAGAGAGGGTGTAAGACTCACTCTATAGGTTAGGAAGTAAAGTTCACGATGTGCATACTCCACTTGACAATTACTAAGCAAATCCATAGACCAAAGGCAACATGTTTTCCTATCTAATTGTTATGGCTCTGTAGCTTCATCTTATCCTATTTTACATTCATTCGAAATTTAAATTGCATATTTTAAATATATATATATCATTTCCATGACTCTCATGTATATCTTAAATTTGTTTACTCCTTTCTGATATCAATGTAACCCTGTAATCAATGGTATTTTTAGTTATTTCCCCACATCTTGAGCACAGACAATAGAGTGTCACAAATAAATATTATCAAGTCACAGATAATGATAATTTAAACAGATTGTCAAGTTGTTCTCCCGGAAATATGGCTCTAGTTTTAGTGTCAACAATAATGTTCCTTTTTACTCATAAAACTGAAATATTTCATAAAAAGGCTGGGGTGATCCCAACAAGTTCTTTTAGTGATTTTCCCTTTGGCGTTTGGATGTTACCATCGTTTTATTACATCAGAAAAATAATATATTTTGGAAACAGTCAACATATATAAATATATTTCTCACTCAACATATTTTTGTTACCTTTGCTAATTTTCGCAATTGCTTTAATAGTTAAGAAATTACTTTCTCTTAATTGTATGTTTCAAAAGTTTCTAATTTTTTTTTTTTTACCTGATACCAACACTTGCTATAATTCCACTATTCATAGCATTTAAATCATGAATATTTTATTTGTCAGAAGAATAGAGTTGAGAGTCACAGGGTTATACTGAGACTGTGTAACCAAGTTCCTGTAACCTTTAAATGCTGCTATTGGGTAACTGACTCTTATTTCTCCTTTCATTTTCTGATTTAACTTCATTTTGCTGAAATAAAGTTAATCTCTCTCTTTAATTCATCCACTGTATCTCCTTCAATCTCGAACTATTTGGAATCTCCAGTCAGACCCTATGTAGATCTTAAGAAGATCTATATACAACAACAAGGGCATATATTTTGTGAATTTGAGTCTTAGTCTTCTCATTTTATATCACAAATGAGTGTAAATAATTGTCCTCTGGCAAGTGAATGGTGTTGATCAATTATTAAAATAAAATGTTAATTCCACCACATAAGCTTTCACTTTTGTTTCAATGCCTATAAAATGAGGAGAATGGACCAAGACATTTCAAGTAGTTTGTCTTACCTAAAATCCCATTTCTGTGAGTCCATATTTGAAGGTGATGATATTTAAAATCCTCCTCTGGAGGCTATTAAATCAGGAAACAGATCTGCAGAGCACACTGTGTGACTTGATTGCCATTTTCCCAAGAATGTTTTGTTCACAGAAGTCTCCCAGAGATTCTGACACTGAATTGATACAATCTTCAGGCATTTTATGTTCTTCATTTTCATTTTAGATTAATATTTTTATCTTATACTTTAGAAATAAAGAAGCAATTTAGCTACTAGTATCTCAGACTTACAGCCTCACTTGACCCCCTCATCCAGTATTTGACTATGGACATGTTAAGTACGCCTTTCAAGAGCCTCAACTACTGATTACATGGGAATAACACTAGCATTTCCCTTTTGGGAAATTTAAGCATTAGGTGATATGATACACTTAAAACAGTTCCTGGAACCTTTACATACTAGGCTGGGAATAGTTATTTCACAGAATAGATATGAAGATTAAATTTGAAATTAGAAACCATGCTATTTAATAACATAATTAATTAAATCAAGCATTTTAAGTCCTTTGGGTATAAAGCAAGGAGTGGGATAGCTGGATCAAATGGTAGGTCCATTCTAAGCTTTCTGAGGTGACGCAGTTAAATCAATGCTCACAGCAGCTCAGTTCACAATAGCTAGATTGTGGAACCAACCTAGATGCCCTTCAATTGACGAATGGAAAAAGAAACAGTGGTATATATACACAATGGAATATTACTCAGCCACAAAGAAGAATAAAATTATGGCATTTGCTGGTAAATGGATGAAGTTGGAAAATATCATGCTAAGTGAAATAGGCCAAGCCCCAAAAACCAATGACTGAATGTTTTCTCTGATAAGTGCATGACAATATATAACAAGGGGGAGTGATGGGGGGAAGAGAAGAATGAAGGAACTTTGGATGGTGTAGAGGAAAAAGGGGTGGGAGGGGGTGGGGATGGAAAAACAGTAGAATTAAACACAGTATTACCATATATATATATATATATATATATATATATATGATTACTGAATGGCATGAATATACATTGTGTACAACCATAGAAATGAAAAGTTGTACCCCATTTGTGAAAAAAAGTAAGCATTATATTTATAAATTATATTTATTCAAACAATCATTAATTTTTTAAAAATCAAGATTCCAGTGAAACCTTTGTGGGTTTGAAATACTGGGACTTCACACTTAGAAGGAGCTCATGGTCTGCCTACTAGTCTCTCCATGTATTTCGTTACTTCCTGTTCAGAAGCAAAACATGCACATGGACCATAGACACCCCATTAATTCATTCCTAATGGGAAGAAGATAAAATTTCCGAGGAATTTTTTTCATACTCTTCAATTAAAATGTATTTGATAATTAACTGATGGATTCTCTGGGGGAATCAACTTTTCTATGAATAAATAAACTTTCTAAGGACAGTTGATCACTTAATGGCATCAAATAACAAATTAAGTCAATTTTCTCTCACAAAAATAAACATTGTCAGAAACTCTCTGAAAAAAGGTAAAGCTAGTTACGTCTTAACTAAAGCACCATAGGCAGAAAAATACCTGCACTCATGTAGTTACTTGGAAGGAAAACAGAGGACTTGGTCATATGAAGTACTTGAAGAGTTCTTGATTTTTGTTTACTTCTTTTCTAGATCATTTCATTAAGTTCAGCAAGGACATTTTTCAGTGAAATACAAAATTTATGTCATGACTACAAGTAACAAAAGACAAAGGAAAACTAGTATCAATTATTACAATACAATTAAAAGTTTGAGTAAATCTCTTTTCTCATAAACTATTATTATGTAAAATGATGCATGCATCCAAAGCATCGTGAGGTAAGCAGATACTAAAGATTTTCTAAAACATTCTGATGTAATCTGTTTATTAAATTATTACTTAAAAATAATGATTCAGGATTTTTAGGAGAAAGAACCCCTAAGTCTCAGTTCACCACCACCTCAAAATGTCTTATTTCTAGTGTATGAGATAGTATCATGCTTCAGAATAATTTTTTCATGAAATGTTTATTTCTATGCTATATTTATTTTGATCTCTAATGCTCCATTTTACACTCTTACTTTTTTTTCTGAATACAGTTTAAAAATAATCTTTTGCCTCATCTCTCCAGTCTTATATAGAACTCAAATTGATACGTAAAAACATGAGAATTGTACATATTAATGGAGACTTTTTTTTTTTTTTTTTTTTTTTGTGGTGCTGGGAATTGAACCCAGGGCCTTGTGCTTGCAAGGCAAGCACTCTACCAACTGAGCTATATCCCCAGCCCCGAGACATATTAATGGAGCATTGTGTGATGATTCTATATATGCATACATGATGTAATGTTCTAATCAGGTTAAACATATGTGGTCCCTCAAAAATTCATCTTTTCAATGTGGTGAAAACTTTCAAAATCCTTTCTTCCCGTTTTTTGAGACGTACAGTACATAATCAGAGCTTCTTACTCTTCTTGTCTAACTGTAATTTAGACCAATTTGTCAACCTCTCCCCAGCCTGCCTTCCCCTCCAGCAGAGTTTTTACTTTCTCTTGACTTTGGGTCTCTTTTAGGAAATGCTCATTCATATCCTGTGTTTTTTTCCTTCATTCATACAACTGTTTATTTAAATTCCTTTGGATTTCATTGAGCTTTTAAAAAAATTACTGTTTTGAATACATTTCATCCACTTTGATATCTTTGGAATCTGTTGCTATGGAATTATTAACTTTAGCAGGTATCATGATACCTTGTTTTTCTTGTTTATTTGTGCTTCTATGTTGAGATTTGTACATCTGTTGGGAAAGACATCTCTTCCTCTCTTAGGTGAGGGCATGCTTAATAAGCAACCTTCTCCTGAAATTGTGTACTGATGTGTTGGCTTGTTGGGTAGTGCTGAATTTGATTCCAACTGGATTTCATAGTCAATATCCCTGTGGCTTCTTCTGCTGTGATTAGGGGATTTTGACATGTATACCATGTAGGAGACTGAAGAACTTGTTTCCTCTGTAAGACAAGCAAGAGACAGGTCCCTCTAGTCTCTAGTAGTTCAGGCAGGTGGGGTATAGACAGCAGATTAAGCAGGGTGCACCCTCTGTGGTCACTCTTACAGTGGGGGATGTTTTAGGCAGTGTTGTGTCACGGTGATGCAAAGGAAAAATTTTTGGCTCACAGTTTCATAGGTTCATTCCCTGGGCCAACTCCACAGCACTGGACCAGAGCTCAAGGTGAGGTAGAACATCATGGCGGAAGGCATGGAGGTGGAAAGCAGCTCAGGACATGGCAGCTAGGAAGCAGAGAGAAGTCCACCCACCAGGAACAAATATAAACCCCAAAGGCTTGCTCCCTGTGACCTACTTTATCCAACCATACTCTACCTGCCTACAATGACCCACAGTTAATCCATTCAAGTGGATTAATCACTAATTGGGTTACAACTCTCATAATACAATCATTTTAGCTCTGGACATTTTTTCATTGTCACACACATAAGCTTTAAGGGGACTCCACATATTCAGACCATAACAGGGGGTTTCTTCAGGTACTGTTGATATTGGTTGTTACTTGAAAGTCATTCTAGTATCGACTTTTCCAATAGTTGTGAAGGGTTTGAAGCATTTGTCCTCTGTTTACACACTGGTGCAGAACTTGGTGTTTGACTGAGAGATGCAGATATTGGGGGAGCATTCCCCCGCCTCTGGCCCTGTAGCACTCACTTCAAGTCTTGTCATCAATGTATGATCTGATGGGGGGGTGACCAGTTAGAGAACCTTGACAGACGTGGTGTCCACAGAGCTTGAGTTATTTCTCCCTGCTACTGCAGTATGGAAGTCCAGGGGTGGGCTCTCATAGTCCCCCTGGCTGGGCTGCATTGGTCGGGGGAGTTGCCACTCCTTTTCTTTAAGTTAAAGTATTCTCCAAGGTTTGAGGGGGACTACGTCTTGAGTGGAGCAAGGTGCCATTCCTCAACCTGGCTGGGAGTGTGTTCTTGGCAGAGCACCTGCCCAACATGGGCTAAGTCTCTGGCTTGATCCAGTGCTATGAAGAAAAAGAAAAACCAAAAACCACAATAAAATAAAACACCATCAATCTCTCACCATGCACGAAACTAAATTCAAAATGGATTAAGGACCTCGGAATCAGACCAGAGACCCTGCAGATTATAGAAGAAAAAGTAGGTCCAAATCTTCACCTTGTTGGTCTAGGATCAGACTTCCTTAACAGGACTCCCATAGCACAAGAAATAAAAGCTAGAATCAACCACTGGGTAGATTCAAACTAAAAACCTTTCTCTCAGCAAAGGAAACTATCAGCAATGCGAAGAAAGAACCTACAGAGTGGGAGAATATCTTTGCCAATCATACTTCAGATAGAGCACTAATCTCCAGAATCTATAAAGAACTCAAAAAACTCTACTCCAAGAATTCAAATAATCCAGTCGACAAATGGGCTAAGGAAATGAATAGACACTTCACAGAAGAAGATCTACAAGCAATCAACAAACATATGGAAAAATGTTCAACATCTCTAGTAATAAGAGAAATGCAAATCAAAACCACCCTAAGATTCCATCTCACCCCAATTAGAATGGCGATTATCAAGAATACGAGCAACAACAGGTGTTGGCGAGGATGTGGGGAGAAAGGTACACTCATACATTGCTGGTGGGGCTGCAAATTAGTGCAGCCACTCTGGAAAGCAGTGTGGAGATTCCTTAGAAAACTTGGAATGAACCCTCCATTTGACCCAGCTATCCCACTCCTTGGCCTATATCCAAAGGACTTAAAATCTGCATACTACAGAGATACAGCCACATCAATGTTCATAGCTGCTCAATTCACAATAGCCAGATTGTGGAACCAACCTAGATGCCCTTCAATTGATGAGTGGATAAAGAAACTGTGGTATATATATACAATGGAATATTACTCAGCCATAGAATGATAAAATGATGGCATTTGCAGGCAAATGGATGAAATTGGAGAATATCATGCTAAGTGAGATAAGCCAATCTCAAAAAGCCAAAGGACGAATGATATCGCTAATAAGTGGAGGATGACACATAATGGGGGGGAGGGAAGGGTTAGTGTTAGGGTTAGAGTTAGGGTTAGGGAGGGGGGCAAGTATGGAGGAAGGAAGTACTGTATAGAGGGTAAAGAAGGGTGGGAGGGGTGGGGGGAAGGGAAAAATAACAGAATGAATCAAACAACATTATTCTATGTAAATTTATGATTACACAAATGGTATGCCTTTACGCCATGTACAAACAGAGAAACAACATGTATCCCATTTGTTTACAATAATAAAAAAAAAATTTAGAATTCAAAAAAAAAAAAAAAAGATAAAACACTATCAACAGCCACAACACCAAAAATAGAGGAAAAATCAAGTAGACTAAATAAAAAAAACTTAAAAAAACAACAGTAATAGAATTTTGAGGAGGGAAAAGAGAAAGAAAAATAATTTAAAAAATTTTAAAAGGAGAAGAAAGAAAGCAGGTGAAAAGTTTTTAAAAAGGTCAATAAATGGTGAAAAGGGGAAGAAAAATGAAAGATACAACTTCCTGTGGCTCTTTTCCATTATTTATTTTCTGGCTAACTTGAAGTTTGGATGTTCATAATTAGACTGAAATTATAAATCATATTGTATGATTTTATTTGTCTGTTTTGTTGTTCTCTACCTTTTTTTTTTTTTTTAAAAGAAATGTTGGAAAATGTGATTTTCATGACTGTCATTGCCTTGGCAATTCAGAATTCCTAAAATTTCTTTTGAAGCAGAATTTTAGTTTTTGAATAAACTATTTGAAATTTTGACTGATAGCTAAAGTTAATTAGGAATCATACTGAACTACCAATAAGGACGACCTTAATGTGGACTATATTTATTTGCTTTCTTTTTTTTTTTTTCCTTCTAAAAACCCTAAAACTGTGATTCAATTTTTTTTGTTTATGAGAAAGATTTTGGAATAACAATTCTAGGCCTAGAAAATCTGTCTTAAATAATCTTATAATTCTGAAATGATCATGCTGTTTTGAAGAACATATTTAGATTTGGTATTAATCATTGGTTTAGAGGGCTTTGATTATAATTGTTTGTGAAGATAATCACAAGAGAAGATACCATGAACAATGCCTTTCCACATGACATGGATGTGTCATCATACGGTACAAGGTCACTAAAATTACCCTAAGATTAGGCAGAGTGATTATGCTCATGTATTTGTTAAGTCATCTTGCTATTTCTGTCTTCTGGATTTTCTATTTATTAGCATAGATTGCAATAATAACATGGAAAGAACTTTGGCGATCAGAAAATCTAACTCCATCATTTAAAAAAAATACTGAAATCATGGAGTCTAAACAAATTCCCTACAAATCACATGATGGGGTTAGATCTGCATTTGGAACCTTGTATTAGTGAGCTTTTGCTCTCTATAATCTACCCCAAATCATGGTGATCTAAGACTCATAATTCTTTGGGTTGAAGATTTGAAATAAGATCAACTTGAGGATTTTCTGCTGATTTTCGTGCTTAGTTGGTGAACTAACTAGCAACCGATCACTCTAGAATTACCCCATTCACTTGTCAAAGACAGTAGGCCCTTGACCAGAGCAACACAGGAACCCAGGTCATGTTTTTCTGACACCAGTGGGCCAGCTTGTCCTTATCCACATGTCCACAAGGGAAGAGTTCTCAAGCATAGCAAGAGAGGGGGATGGAAGTCTCCTGCAGCTTAGGAATGAACTTGCGAGCCTTCGATTGTACTGTATTCTTTTGGTCAAATTGAGTCACATCCCAGCTTTGATTCAGAGAGTGGGAAAACAGACTATCTCTTACTGGGAAAAACAGCAAAATATTGTAAGCCACGCCCAATCTTGTAGCCCAAATTAGTTAATTCCTAGACCATGGCTCTTTCAGCACAGAATCCCTAGGTAAGCAATTGTTTCTGTACTTAACAGTAACTCACTTTTGTCCAGTAAATTTAGCAGCCGTCATCAAAGAGGCGATACTTAAAATAGATTAAAAGTTGTATCCAGATATGAAGAAAATCACATGGAAAAGCACAGTGTTTTAGAGAGAAAGGCAAGCTTGGGGACAGTGAGAAAAAGACCATGGCTGCATGAGATTGAGGGGGTGGAGGGGGGGAAATATGGTCATTAGTGAGACGGAGGGGTCTTTTAGCAGGAGGGTTTTTCCACTTAAGGTAGGGAGGGGTTCAGATATTGTGTTTCATTCAACATGATTTTACCTAGCTTGCATGAGGCCCTGGGTTCCATCCCCAGACACACACACCCACGAACACACACACACACACACACACACACGTTTTTACTTTGCAAGAAGCAGTTAAGATGGCATTTCTATCTGGGAAAAGGAGAGACTTCTTTTTTTTATTTTTTATTTGCTTTTTTGCCAGGACAGGACATCTGAAAAAAACAAATGCAAGTTCTGTGAATTGGAGGATCCAATTATGTATGTAGAAGAGACTGTGTGGACATTCAGGGGGCAGGAATTTCATAATCACAATAAGGACGTGATAGCAGCCTGACCTGGAACCCAGATGCTGCACAGTCATATCATCATGGAGTCAGAGATCCATGAGATGGTCTCCGAGTTCAGGAAATAAGACATCAATCAGTCAGCTCTCCGAATGGTTCTGTCCCAGTACTTCCTGTCTCAGAATGAGCACAGGAAGTGAGGCATGTGAAGAAGGCAGGTGGGAGAAATGAATGTGATTGAGGGAAGCAGACAGAGGAAAAGGCACAGTGACCCTGAAATTCTTTATCAGTTGGGCACACTGGTTACAATTGTAAATCAAAAGGAAATGATCTTTGAACAACATTTGCAAGTCTAAATAAATGATGAGCTGAAGGGTGACCTTAGTGAAACGATTTTTATTTCATAAAGTTGACAAATGGCATAAGCAACCTGGAATGCTACAGCAAAGGATGCCATTTGTATGTTTCTGTTCCGAAGAATGGAAGCACCAGCTTGCATTTGTGGTATCGTGTTGCACCATTTTTCTAATTCAAGTATGCTTCAAGTAATTGTTTCCCATGGATTTATGGTTTATACTCTGCCCTGCGTTTTTAATTGACTACTTACTTAAAAATCAATTCAGCTATTTGTTTTCTTTGTTTCAGAGGACCTTATAATGTCCTTCACGGTGTCCATGGCGATCGGGCTGGTCATTGGAGGATTTATTTGGGCACTGCTAGTTTGTCTGTCTCGAAGAAGAGCCAGCGCTCCCATCTCCCAGTGGAGTTCGGGCAGGCGATCGAGGTCCTCACACACCCACGGCCTCAACAGAACTGGGTTTTACCGCCACAGCGGCTGCGAGCGCAGAAGCAACCTCAGCCTGGCCAGTCTCACTTTCCAGCGACAAGCTTCCCTGGAGCTAGCCAATTCCTTCCCGAGAAAGTCAAGCTTCAGGGCTTCTACTTTCCATCCTTTCCTGCAGTGTCCACCGCTTCCTGTGCAAACTGAGAGTCAGCTGGTGACTCTGCCTTCTTCCAATGCATCCGCCCCTGTCAACACCGCCCACGGGCTGAGCCGACCAGACTTCCACTGGTCCAGCAGCAGCCTCCGGGTGGGCTTCTCCACGCCGCCGCCGCCTGCCTATGATTCCATCATAAAGGCATTTCCAGATTGCTGAGTAGGGTGCTCTCTTTCTTTTCCTTTTTCCTTTATCGTTTTTCCCTTTTTGTTTTTCTATTGAGAGGAAATCATAAATAGGCTAAACAGTTTTTTTGAGGGTTTGGACCAAATGACCAACGAGTTTCCAACTTGAATATGCTCACACAGGCTCGGCATTACAATGTGAAACACATTTTCTTTGGACACATTTTTTTCCATTTATTTCTTGCCAAAAAAAAAAAAAAAAAAAAAAAAACCTCCCAAATAGTTATATATTTATATACATTTGCATTTTATGTGAGGCCTATTAATTAAAGATAGTGATTCTAATCTGTGAATCCTCTATGATGTAATATATGTTTTAGATTAAAATAAATACTTCAGAGATGTTTAGTTTGCAATCCTCGTTCTCTTTCCCATAGGACTGTAAAGAGAAAAGAGTCACTGTGTCACTGTTTTAAAAAAATCTTCTAGCCTAAGGATTTCAGTTTTACTTCCTTTAGGATGACAAGTGGACCACAGAGTATTTTACAATCTTGGATTTTTTTTATGCATTTACATGGGCACAAAATGGCAGAACATTGGAGACTCTTAAGTTCCTTGATTCCATTCATTTATAAATGAGAGAATCAAAGAAAGCTGAATTCTGTTGGTGCTGCCAGATGCTCCAATTTTTTGACACCCTTTCTTCCAAGCTAAGGAGTTTATCTCCTCAATAATTATCATATTATTGAAGCAAAAATCCTTGACTTTTTTAAAATAAGGATTTAACTTCTTCACCATTGAAGTGACGTTGTTAGAGAAAGAACAACCACACATTCAATTAATTTGACCTAAAAGCAAACTGGGTTTGGCATTGAGCTCACATTTACCTTAAGGGATTAATTTTCTTTCTCAGACTTGGATCTAGCACGTGGAAAAGCACTTTATCTAGTGATCTTCTCTTGTAACTTTGCAGACAAGTAAGGATGAGTCACTGGGAGATAGTCTGTTATCAAATGAGATGCTACAACCCTGGAAAATTCTTCTTCCTGGATTGGTTCTTAGTCATTAGGCATCAACTCCTTTTCACTTCTCTGTGAATTACAATCACATCTTCTCTGAAGGGTCTTTGTGGAAGGGTGTTCTTTAAACCATGTGGTGTTCTTTAAGGAGTCCATGTCTACAGTGTCCACCTGTGTCCAAGAAGGGACATCCTTAAATGTGGGCACCAGAGAGCTTCAGTGACCAGATGTCAGTGGCTGCCCTTTGCATTTAAGGACAGGAAATCACTGGAGTATCATTCAAAAACTTTGTGGTGCATTTCTGAATAAGAAAGTTGTATGTAGGTATGTTGCTCTTTGTTTCTCTGGATGTTGGGACTTTTAATAAAGAAAACATACTCTCATTTTAGCTTTTGAAGCACAGTGGTCACAGCTAATTCATAGTGTCTAAACATAGCTTGAGAATGTAAAATGTTTTATATAGTAAAAGATTCCATATAGCATTTTTATTAATTTCATATAATTTTTATTATCCATTATTCCTCAAGGGAAATTTTTCTCCCTAATGTCTATAGAAAGATGCTCTCTAATTAAATATGCATACAAAGAAAGAAGGAAAGGGTAAAGAGAGAAAGAAGAAAGCAAATAAAAAAGGATGTTCAATTTCTTGTAAATGGGTTTTTTAATATGGAAATATAGAAGTTGCAATACAGCCAAGTAAGATTTCAGGGGAGCTTTATCTTAGTAACATGTCTCTTTTAACTTTCAAGTCATTCTTAATGTTTAACAGGAAAAGTAAGTGAAGCAAGTCTTTTTTTCTAGAATTTTTGTAGGGAATAAAATATCTGCTTAATATCTCTCAAATGTGGGAAGCCACAGCAGAAATCCTTTGGTGCATTTTAGTATCTGGCAGAATTATTGCCTGTTCCCCAGCCCCAGTTATAGAATTAAAAACAAAAAACAAAAAACGGGCATCTTACAAATATTGTGCATTGTATGAAATGTGAAATTAAAGGACAAACTGGAGACTTTTTTAGTTGTATTTTTTATTTGAAATGTTTTGTTGATTATGAAATAAAGCTAAGCTGATTTTAATTTTGATTTACAGTTTATTAATGAAAAAACGTCTATGAAATGAGAAGCAAGGAAATTATAAAATTGAATGAATCAGAAAGTCCTTTAGATAAAAAAATTATACTATGGGTTTGAACTTATTAAAAGTCATTGAATAAAATGTGTGATAGGGTATTCTTCATAAGTGAGCAGACCAAGATGCAATTCTTCTTATATAAAAATGTACAACAGAAAAGTGTGACAATGAATAACTTTAACATGATTTTATAATGAGTTAATGTAGAGAAGAAATTCATGAGTTTGTTTCAGAATATTTTGAAGTATGTTTAGCAATCAATGAAATAGTAGAAGGAAATGTTTTAAGATAAAAGGAATTGAATGAATTACAAAGGAAAATATTAATAGCTATGTTATTTTAAACATTCTGAAATCTGTATATCAAAAGATGGATTTATTCAAAGTTTAAGAGGAAGATTAACAGAAGAAGAAAGGAAAAGACTTTTATTATAATTGTGGACAAAATTAGCCAGTATCTTTAAAGCCATGATTAGCTTACACGTGTACATAGAAAACACCCATTTCTAAATAAGATGAATAAGAATCAGAACAGATGATTCACCAAAAAGAAATCTTAATTGATTAACAAGTGTTTGCTAAAATATTCAATGTTCTGTTGGGGGCTGTGCCATGTTGGCGGCGCCGGGATGGCGCCTGATCACATCGGCGGCAGCGAGGAGGTTAATTGACATAAGCACACTCAGGTGATTTTCTCGTCCACGCACACAATGTATGCACATGTGTTCTCCAGCACTAATTGCCTGCTCGGAGCAACTCGCCTAATCTTTGCGTAAGAGGCGTGGCCCTGCTCTCCACGTCCTGGAGGTGATGTAAGCGTAGGCAGAGCGAGACAGAGACAGCAGCCATTAGCAGAAAAGCAGTAGAAGAAGACACACGCAGGGCAGCAGCCAGAGGGAAATACACGCTACAGCAGCCATTAGCAGAAAAGTAGTAGAAGAAGACTCAAACATGAAAGCAGCTAGGAAACGCGCAACAGCAGCTAGTAGGGAAAAACGGCACAGCAGCTAGCAGGCAGCGGTGGAAGGCAGATCGCAGAACGGAGAACTGAGTCACATCACTAGGGCACCTTAGGTAGACGTACCCTTAGTTCACAGGATGCAAGACTTTAAGGCGTAGCAAGTCTCTTCCTCTAAGCTCTAAGCAAAGCCTGTCCTTCTCTCAAGGTCTCTCTTAAGCAAAGTCTCTTTCTCTCTGATAAGCAAAGTCTCTCTCTCTCTCCTCTCACTCTCTGATAAGCAAAGTCTCTCTCTCTCTCCTCTCAAAGCAAGTAAACCTCATTTCCTCTATCCTCTATAAACAAACAAGCAAGAAAGCAGTGAACTAAAGAGAAAGATAGAAGTGCCTCAGTTTCCACTCCACCACCCATAAGACCCGTGCAAGTTGTTGCTGCAAGCGGTGACAAATATCCATGGATTTGGAACCGCAAAGAGCCAGCAACAATTTTCCTCCTGAGAAATGTGTTCATGTACATTTAAATAACACTCTAGCTTTTTTGTTGATCACACTATCTAATTATAAAGGAATGACTCTCCTCATTGTTGGCCTATGTTTCTGGGGGCAAGATACATCGGGACTGCCCTTTGGAAGACAGTTTGATAAGAGATATCAAGAGCCTTGCCTTGGTCAGATCATAAAGTCTCAACCTGCCTACCTGGTGTGAACGTAACAATGAATATTTAGGGAGAACAATCCTGCTACACTGGCCATGTGTGATTGAACCAGTGCAATCCATGATAGATGGTGAGCAACTGAGCAAATTTAATCTGCCCTGCTTAGGGGTGAGAAGTTAGGATGAAGGGAGAGAGTGGGAGAACTGCCATCATGAGGGACTTCCAGGACAAGGAAGATACTAGAAAAGCAGAGACTTGTAGTAAGAAGCCTGCGGGATCCTTTTAACAACTCCCATTACTAACTGTTTTACTAAGGAGAAGCAATCTTTTGAATATTAAGTTAACATGGAATTTACAGTCAGTTTATGGTTTACCGAACAATGCAGGGATAATTGGGAAGGCACTTGAAAGAATTTAACCTCCGCAGAAGGGGATATAGCTTAATGATAGAGCAGATGCCTATCATGTATGAGGCCAGAGGTTTGATCCTCCCAGAATCATGAAAAGGGGAAAGAAAAAGAGAGAAAAAACAAATAACACCTAAACTAGTGCGAGGAACAGGTGATGAAAGCAGAACTTTAGGCCCACGCATTAGGAGAATTTTGACCCACAGAAGCAGGACGCCTATTAAGGGCCTTGCCCTATGGACAACATTTTTTAAATATTATAAATCTCAATTTGGTGTGTAGAACTCACCTGGGCAGACAGTGCCATCTGGACAGGGCACCTGAGCTTCCAGGACCTCTATGAATCCCAGCCCCTCTTCGTCCCTTTCAGGTGCCGGTTGGTTCACTGTTGAATAGGTAGCATTGACCAGATGCCTCAGCAACTCTGTGACTAGCACTGTGGGTAGAGTCCCAATTCTGGTAGGATAATCAGATCACTCTGCAGAGAATGATGGATTTCTTTCATGGAATTACTTGACACTGGACCACCAGAATGGGGTTCACAGGCCGATTTGGGAGATCTTCATTAATGACAAGGAATTTTCATGTGCACCCAAAGGATAATAAGCAACTATATAAGTAGTTCTCTTCCCATTTAAAGCATTCATGGAATGAGCACTATATTTCATATGTTCCCATGAATTTTTATAAAACTTTTAAAAATTTTTTAAAATATATTTTTAGTTGTAGATGAACACAATATCTTTATTTTTTTAATGTGGTGCTGAGGATTGAACCCAGTGCTTTACATGTGCAAGACAAGTGCTCTGCCACTGAGCTACAGCCCAAGCCCCAAATTTCATAAAACATTTTAACCATCTTTTTCTCATATAGGATAGTGCCCTGCAAATAGTGCTTGTCCAGGGCTTCACACATCCTGGGTGTGTCCCCGTGCTGAGATAATGTAGGGAGACAGGGCATTTGTCTGATCTGTTTTGCAAAGCAAGCAGCTCATGCTTTGTTGTGCTAAAAATCATGTCGTCTCTGATCCATGTAGTATAGACATTATGTTTACTGAAGAGCTTTGAATATTTTAGCTTTAGAGTAGTTCCAAGAGGTAAGACTATGCAGGAAGTAGAGATTTAGTTGAGTCATTCTTATGGGGCAAGTAAAATAGAAAGCAGTTCTGCAAGTGCACTAACACCTTGAAGGTGTGCTCTTGTAAGGTATGCTATAGAAGGGGTGGATGCTATTCCACAATGCCTGACCAGGAGGACATAGAACTGCAGGGTCAGCACCTGTCCCTGCAGCTGGAAATCCTTGCTGCTTGTAGCCTGCACTTTGAAAATATGGAAAAGCAATCACAGAAATGGTTACAGTTATGCTAGAGTATCAGGGACTGTATGATTATGCAGAGCCTTAATTGACAAGTTACACTTTATAGGTAAGCCTCTGCTAAGCTAAGACAGAGAGTGGAAGGGTGAACACTCAAGTTGGATTATTGGCTGCAGTGGGGCAGGAGGAACTAGGGCTGGCAACTCTGAAGTAACAGAAGGCAAGCAATCGATGGGAACATGAGCGAAGCTAAGCTGGGTGTGAAGGGAGTAGGCTAGATGTTTGCTCAAAGATGAGGAGCAGTGGGAGGCAATTTGGATGAAATGGAAGACAAGTAATTGATGTTATTTATATAAAAGCTCATAAAATCAATGGGAAAAATCATTACAAGAGAGAAGCTAGAAAATTCACTAGTGAAGATGAACATAAAGAATCCTAAATTAAAAAAAAAAAACTTTCTTGAAAATAAAGAAAAATAATCAGTGTAAAAACTCACAAAGAATAATAACAAGATGCAGTCAAATTTTGGTGATTGATCAGGGACATCAAGATCAATATGCACTTTCCAGCTCAGGGACAAAGTATGATTATCTGAATATTCAGTCTGGAGAGATGTTCACGTTTCAGAGCAATCCAGGATACAATTTCTCAAATTACCCTATGTATATATATGATTATGTGAATGGTGTGAACCTACATCGTGTGCAACAATAGAAACAAAAAAATGTACCCCATCTGTGTACAATGAATTAAAAACGCAGTCTGTAAAAATAAAAAATAATTAAAAAGGGGGACTCCAGCAACATATGAAAACCACACACACACACACACACACACACATTTTGTGAAGTTATAAGAATTGATTTCACTCTGTTGCTAGGTGCAGATGTACTTCTGAAATTAAACTGCACTAATATTATGATCAGAACCTCCAATCATGGACTCCAATGTCAAGTCTCTCCTCTATCTTTCTCTCCTCTATATTACCTTCGTGCAACCTGTTATTTCTTCCTTTTTTTATAGTGTAAGAAAGCATTATGACCACATGCTAAGGAACACAATTGAGCTAGAAATTAATTAATTATTGGATGGTGAAGGAAGAGGGTTATGGCAAGAACACAAAATTCATGATTTTGTCTGTCAAAACCCCTGTGTTTCTCAAAACCACATTCCCATCCGTGAATCCCCACACTTGCCTCTATGGCAGAATTATCCAACTGAAATCTCATTGCATAGTCTAGAACAGGCATCTGACGAAGCAGACACAGTGGCTTCTGTGAAATACGTTGGCACAGGGGTCTGGGGTGATTAAGGCCAATATTTTCCAGATGAATAAAACTGAAAGAAGTAAAACTTAAATACTCTTTCATCTGTTAAATGGAGAAAAAAAAATTAGGCTAACCCCTGAGAGAAGAAAAAAGACAAGTGTCTATCACCTTGAACTAAGTCCCTATAATTCCTGAAGTCTTGTTACATCAGTCCTTCCTATGGTCCAATGGCTTCCTATCAATTCCCACTTTTATATAAAGAATGCCAGATTGGATTATAATAACTTGCCCAAATGGCTTCTAACTAATACAGGGATTTACTATATACTGTTTCATTTCTAAAGAGGATAAACTGAGAAACCTGTGTATAAGCATATTATGAGAAATTATATTAGGAAATACCTATGAAATAAACTGTTTTAGGAGAATGGGCAATGTAGACAAATAAATCACAGATCATAGAGCAAATGGTAGAAAATAAAAGTAGAAGTATAGTAAAAAGTAAAAGATGTCAGAATTAAAATAAATTCCATTCTTCACAAAAATACTTATGAGGAGATACAAACACTCATACAAAACAATATGTTTCTGTGTATCAAAAATGAAATTATGGCATTTGATGGTAAAGGGAGGGAACTGGAGAATATCATGCTAAGTGAAACAAGCCAGACTTGGGAAGTCAAGGGTCAAATGTTTTCTCTTTCATATATGGAAGCTAGACCAAAATCAAGATAAAAAGATGAGGGTACTTCATGAAAATTGAGGGGAAATAAGTAGAGTAGAGGAGGAAATAAGTAGAGTAGAAGGAGGTTGAGAGGATAGGAGGGAGGAAGGACAGGAAAAGGGAGGAAAGGTGGAATGAAATTGACCAGATTATGCTATGTACATATACGAATGTATCACAGTGAATTCCACACTTATGTATATCTATGAATCACTAATTAAGAAAACTACAAATAAAAAGAAGGAAGAACAGTGGAGGAAAGGGAAAGAAACAGGGAGAAAGGGGGATGGAAAGAGGAAGCATCGGAGACTGCAGTGGAGCAAAACATATCCTGTGCCTGTATGATTATGTCAAAATGAGCCCCAATATTTTAACTATAATGCACTAACAAAAACATTTTTTAAAATTTCCAATTTTAGCCTATCCTATCTTGCCTAAAATGAAGTGACTCAAAGAGGTTGAAAGTAAAAGGATAAGCAAAGGTATATTAAAGTATACCTATGACTATCAGAAAAATTTGGTTAAGATGAACTATGAAACAGGACAAAGAATGTCACAGAACATGGCCCAATGAGGTAGTTAAGTAAGAACCTAAAGTGGTAAGGAGCAAGCACCAGAAATTTCTTTATAAAACTAACTACAAACAGAGTGAGGGTTGCAAAAATAATACTTCAATAAATTTGGAAGGTTTGCCTTTTGGTTAAGAAACCTCAATATTTTAAGATATTTTACACTTAAATTAATTTATAAAGTCTGTGTTATTTCAGCCATAATCTTGACATATAGGCTTTGTTTTGTTCTTGTATTTGCTTTTGCTTGTCTTTTAGCTTAGATAAAGATAACAAGTCATGTGGAAATAAAAACTTGAGAAACAGTGTTATCAGAATTCTGAGAAAGAAGAATAAAGAGAAGGTCCTTGGTCTACTAGACATCAAAAAGTACTTAAAGCTAAAATAATAATTTTAAATCATGCAACCAAAAAAAGCAAAGTATTAATAAATGTTAGAATTAATGGAGTAGAATAAATAGTACAGGAATAGAACCAGACATGTGTGAGGACTTAGTTATGATGAGGGTAGAATTTTCAACAAATGAGAAAATCTCATTACTCCATTAATGTCTTGGGGAAAACTAGATAGCTACAGAGAAAAATAGCTTTCTCACTCACTCAGAATATTTTTAAATGAATGAGGGACATGAATACAAAACATGAAATAATAAAAGGCAACAGGTAAATATTTAAAAATATTTGCATGGGAAGCTTTCTCTAGGTAATGCTTTGGATGATATAATTGCAGATTTTTTCTTTTTAATTTTGAGTTTAGCTTTTTTTAAATGAGCAAATCCAAACTACTTTAAGCCTATATTTGAAAACAACTTTACTGAAATTTAATTCTTATATACTAAATTACACACATGTTAAGTGTAGAGTTAAGTTTTGCTTTATGTAAACACGGATATTGCCATCTCCAAGATTAAGGTATATGGTATTTCCACCATAATAAACTCTCCCAGTCAGTCCCCACTTAGTACCCTGAGACGACATGAATCTGCTGTCTTCCATTATAAATTAGATTTACTTGTCCTGCAGTTTTGCATAAGTGAAATTCATTGTACAGTATGTGATATTTTGCATCTGTCTTCTTTCACTCAAGTAGTTTGAGATTCATTCATGTTGCTCCATGTATCAATAATTTTTCCCTCTTTACATCTGAATAATACCATTAAATCTTATTGAAGGGATATGCTACCACTTGTTTATTCATTAAACTATTGATGGAAATTTTCCCCCAGGTTTTTTTTTTTTTTTTTTGAAGAATGAAATTTCTACAAACATTGACATGGAAATCTTTGAATGGACCTGTGATAGGCATAACAATAGTCCCCCAAAATATCAGATTCTAATCTCTTAAATATATAAACGTAATCTTATTTGAAAAGTTGCCTTTGTAGATAAGGTTAAGAATTTGAAATGAAGATATTGTCCTGAATTTTCTGGGTCCTTAAGAGGAATGCATGGTCTTGGCAGAACCTCAAGATGAGGCTGAGGTGAGACATCAGAGCCTTCTCAGATCCTTCCTGGCTGTGTGCATTTCTACATGCCCAGGAATATGTCAGAATCTTTCAAAGTACCCTATGGATACTCCATTTCCCATATTTTTCTTATGAATTTTTTGATCTGCCTCTCTTTACTCCAACAGGTGTTTCTGCATTGGACAGCTGCAAAATTGAACAACCACTGTTGATTATTTTCATCCAATGTCTTGGGAAAATTAAGTCTGGCACCTTGTGGGCTCTGAATGAGATTCTATGAGGACTATTCCTGTGAATGGGGTTTTCAGTGAACTGGGTCAAATGGTGACTATTCTTGGGGCAGGGGTCTTTTGAAGACACTGAACCTATTTTCACATCTTGGGTGACTGACAAGCAGTGGTAGCAAACCTACTGAATTTCAAAGCTACCAAGAGCTGATTAGAAGCTGGCAACAGGGAAGCCAAAATATCACAAAAGTTTCTGGTGTTTACTAAGATTCAGGTACTTTTCTTGAATAAATATTTCTTGAGTTATTGCAAATTTGGGGTTAATTTCCAGAGGACTGAAAAATTGATGATTTTTTTTTCTCAGTGATCCCACTGTTTCTAATGGAGGTGAAAATCTCCCCAGGTCTTTTTCCCTCACTCTAGTGTTTTTGCTTAATGACATTTTGGTTTTCAGAGTCTTGCTCTTAAAAATCTACTAGAACAAAGTGTAGAGGCCCTAAAACTTAGAAACAGTCCATCAGTCCCTCACCAGAATAAGGTGGTTATCTCTCCTGACTCTGCTTTTCATATGATACTAAAAGACATGAAGATCATGTCATCAAGGTCATTCTCTGCTGGATTTTAAGAGCATACTCTTCCTAAGCCAGGAAATTCTTGTGAGATCAGGTTGTGAGGTTTCAACCAATGGTTAAAAGTTGCTGTATCATATCTCGATTCCAAACTCTGGGACATCTTATTTCAAGGATTTCAGTATTCCAATACTTAAGAATACATCTGCACCTTCACTAAGTCCATTTCTTCTGGACAAAGTGTAGAATTTATGGTTCAAATCCCTTCCCATAAGATACTGCAGGGAGGAGATGCTCCTATGTGATGAACATCAAAGCCAAATGGGTGGGCTGACAACACTTCACCTTGGTGTGCCATTCTTATAGCTGGAGGAGATGGTGTTGTAAGCAGTGCTGTGCTTGGGCAGAGATAGCAGAGGGGACCTGAGTGTAGTGACCTATTTGTCCCTCACCCTTCCTCTGTGCCTGTGCTTTCTCACAGGTTGCTCCTCACAGAAACTCTCATTAGAGGAGACACTTTGGTAACATTTCCACATGCTTTGACATTTTTTTTTTTGAGAAAAATTTTTCATTCTATTGGACTAAATTCCACCCCAAGGTATTTGCATACACGGTGTGGGTCTGGCCTTTGATGTTATCTTCCTGAATGATCTCTGATTGCTCACTCAGGCATATTGTAGACACACCGTCTGATTGAATCTTGTGCTATCTTTGCCAAATCAAATCTGTAAAGTTCACTTGCAATTTAATGTATTGTTTTTGAGTCATCTTGACATTTTGACTTCGTAAGTGTAAACCGAAAACTGCATTTACTGGAAATTTGTTTTTAAAAATAAAACAACATATGCCAGATCCCTGATCTACGGATGCTTTATGAAATTAGGCAATGCTTATGAGGTAATGCTGCTGAAAGAAAATTAAAAATAGGAAATTTATCTCTAATATTTCTGAGACACATGAAAGAACAAGACTGGGTCTGGTACCAGAAGAAAACATACCAGGAAGGGTGTAAATAGCTAAGGTAGTAGAGTCTAGTTTTTAAAGGAAAACAGAAGGGGAGCATCAAAGGTTAAGAAGGGTGCAAATATTTAGCATTGTTGAAAGAACTTAAAGAGAAGTCTGTTTTTATTTCAAAGTTGTAAATACTGTAAATAGATAAAATTTTTGGTAAGTGAGCTTGTATGAAGAAATCAGCAGGTACTGGTAGGAATCAATAGCACTATTTGAATGTTTCATAGTAAGCGATGCCCTATTTTTGTCGTGACATTGGAAGGTGAAGTTTTCCTGGAGGATACTCTTTGTTAATGTCTTGTGAAGTCTCAAGTTAGCTCTTGCTGCTGGATGGATCACCATGTGCTCCATATATGAATCCATCAAAATATCTGTGTTACTATTTAGCTATACCCATGCATGATGAGGTTTAGCATAAGGAGAATACTGTGAGGTGTAAGAGTGCTGAGTGATGCCCTCAGGGTAACTGTAGCAAGCTGTATGGCAGTGTGATTCAACTAGGCTGTCCCGGTCACCATGAAGTACAATCAACACCATCCATGAGAATCTTCCTGTGGAGGCAAACACCACATCGTTGAGGTGTGCAGCACTTCAGTGGTTTGGCAAGGAGATTTCTGGGGGATCTTCAACAGACTTTCCAAACCATATTCAGAAGCCCATCGGGAGTTGATAGATACAGCTTCGAAGAGAAATCCAGGAAACCTGTGTATTCCATCGATACTTTTCTCTGAGGAGGACAAAATTTGTAGTTTTCGTCACAAGGAATTTTGCTTCAAAAAAAGTTGAGAGATGTGAAGAAACTGCACATCCATTGTGAATTTATTGTTTAAAAATGAATTTTCCTAAATGGGTATGATATCAGTTTTGAGATTGTGCTTCCTGCCTACTTCATAAAATTAAAAAAAAAATTTGTTATGTCACATTAAAGAATGCAAACATGTGCTCTAACTCCAACTCCTCTAACAAAGGTTGAGATGCTAATTTAGGGCTAATTGGTAGAGAAACCTGCTTCATTTATGCTTGGTGGTAAGCACAGGTTATATTCTTAAGAAAGAAATGTCTCTTCATAGGGAATAATTTAGTGTACGTTCCAAATGAAATCACAAAACTTCAAGAGATTATATCATGTCATGTGTTGAGAACTTTAACATAAATATTTTTTATAAAACAGGTAAAACCAAAAGCTATCTTGAACATTTGGGGGAAAAAAAGAATTGAATAGCTAACCCACAGACTGCCTGTCTATGAGCAATACAATTTCCTGGAACAACATACTAAGATAAATTGCTTGCAAAATGTATCTTCTATTACTGAATGACATACCTTGCTGAAAGGGGGTGTTAGCCATCAATAAATTAAGTTTTCTTTCTGGCGATGGAAAGTTGGATCAGAAGTTCCTTAAGGTCTTATCTAGATTGCGGATATAAAAATTTGTTTTGTGTTTTTGTTTAGGAATAAACTAAGATTTAATATGTATTTTGCATGTTAAGAAATATATTGGAGATCTATACCTACATTCACATCAATCTGTCTAGTTCCCAGAGAGATCGAATACTTGCTCTGAGGTCTTGCATTATATGGAAATGGTAGGTTTAGGATCCACACTAAGGCAGTATAGCACCCGGGCATATACCACAGCCACCTAGCTGTCCTCCCTCCCTGAGTAACAATGTGATCACAGGGTACACTAAGCTTGTAAAAGACAGCTGTTTCTCCACTGTCTGTGAAGGCGTTGGTCAAGGAACAATGTCCAAATTTAATAAAGTACTATTAAATCATGAAAGCTAAAACTTCTGTGATAGAAAGAATATCTACCCCTATTAATTTCTACTATCAATAAGTGGTGCTCTGTCAGGATCATTGTAGAGAGTGTGTATTTTGTCCAGGGTTCACAGCTGAGAGAAGCACAGAGCAGCCACAGGAAAACTGGCTCCCCTTTCTGTCAGCTATGACTTCAGTGTAAGAAGTAACTGCTTCATTTTTACATAATTAAGAGATGCTGTGTAAATGGTTTTTTTTGCTTCTTTCAATTTCTCCAGCTAGTTTGGACTGGTTGTACCAGTTGACACGACAATTCTACTTTTATGAATTTATTCCAATGAAGTGATTTAGGCAAAGCAAAAAAGCTGTATTTGTGAATATAACGAGTGTATCTTCATTTGTAACAGAACATAAGAAAGCATTTAAAAAAAAAAAGGTGTCTTGTATTAAGGTGAAAAAAGCACCTACATCAAAACCATAGAATATCATACATAATATTATTAATAATTCTAAATAATCTCTGAAGGCATGACAAATACCGGACTAAATGTCACAAAAATAACTATATACGATTTTAAAAGATCCATTTCACCTATTATGATTTTAACAGTTAAAGTGTATATACTTGTAATAAATGTGAGAAAGTAAAAATAGTCATAGTAAATATTTTGTTATTCTTTCCTTAATATTGTGATTTATCTTTCCAATAAACATTTGAAAATTCCTTGACAAATTCCTGGGTTTTCATGAGTCATTGATGAACTTCCTACCTTTCAAATACTGGTTCCTCCATTCATTACCTGAGTAATATTGTGTCAATTAAATTAAGTTCATGTTTTTCCTCATCAAGATGGAGTTACTAACATTTTCATCATAGGATTGTTGGAGAAAATGAGAAAATGTAAATTAATCTTTAATAGTTTGCTAGTACATATCGTGTACTTAAAACAAATACATCCAGATGTTGGCAAGCTCCACTACTATTTGTTCATTGTTCAAAATTTCAGACTAATGTGTAAGATATTATCCTTTTTAATGATGAGAGAAAAATGCAATTAATATGTCAGAAGAGAATTCAGTTCTGTTTTTAATGGAGAGTAAATAATGTATCATAGAGTTCCAAATACCAAGTACGAGTTTGTATTTCTGATTTTTAAGAAAAATATTTCTAATAAAATCAGCCTAAATTCAATCATAAAAATTTTAAAAATATAGAAAAGGAGAAAGAAGAAGAAATATTATCAATGGGTTCCCCTAAAGTGTCAATCACCTTGAAATTCTAAGTCCCTGTAATTCCTGAAGCCTTGTTACCCCTTTCTCCTTCCTATGGCATAATATTAAATCTCAATATTTTTAATGATTTTTATATAGGTTAATATACCAGATTTCTGGTAAAGAATGAATAAAGAGAATAAAGAATAAAACACAGAACAATAAAATAAACAGAAAAAGAAAAAACTTTTGAAAAAGCAGATTATCATTTTAATTTGTTTCTTTATTCTTCATAAATATGTGATAGGTGATTTCTACTTTATCTATTGATCACTTTAGTTTTGTGCATAAATTATCTATTCATATACCTTGCTCACTTTTAGGCATTTGATATTTATTACTAATTGTATAAATGCTTTAGGGTGGGAAAATATTAACTTTTCACCAAATGTTCTTCAAGAATTTTCCATGTCTCTCCACTTTAATATTTTAGACAGAAGTTTTAGATGTATATGTTCTCAAATAAGCTGAATCTGTCTTTTTACTTTGTATTTCGCTTCAAATTTTACATATTTTCAATGTTAGAATGATAAATATTCAATTGTTTAAAAAATATTATTGTCATGATCCTTCATTTGTCTGTAACTTGTTATTTGGTGATTAAATCCAAGGGCTTGACCCATCTCCTACATGAGGAAGGTGTTGTTCTCACTTCTCAGTTCCTTTCTGTTCAGAATTAGTGATTCCCTTTAGAGTAAGAAGGAGAAATAAACAAAGACTCCTAAAATGCTATAATTATTATTTCCCCTATTTAAAAAGCATGCTAAAGAAACTACTTGAATAAATTGAATAAAGCTCCAGAATGTCCTCATTTTCAGCTTAAAATTTTTTTTCTTAATGGATAAGTCAAAATCTCAGGCAAACAAAAAACAGACATAATAGAAAATGAAAACCTAAATTAAAAAATAAAAAGGAATAAAATAATTCCAACTCTTCTGAACTAATGTATATTTTATAAGTATTAATTTAAAGTAAATGCCTAATTTTAATTTTAATTAAGTAATGCTTCATTTTAAAGTTGCACTGCTCCCAAGGAGGCTACAGTTCAGTTGTTTAATATGAGTAAATGTTTCCCAGAGAAAATCAATTTTAGATCAAGGTGTAAGAACAAAAGGGAAAATGTTCTTTATGTTTGAAAAATAATATATTTTGGTAAAATTTTAAAGCATGGTTAGCCATATCTGATTAACAAGTATATTTCTCCTCTAACAATGACTTGAGGAATACAAAGCTAATTTTGACATGTCTTTACAGCTCAATGCTACAAAGATAATACAAAAAAAAAAAATGCTCTCTTTTCTAGAACTTTCTATTCAGGTCAGTCATCTGCTCACCAATCCTTTATCCCATTTTCTCCCAAGAAGGAGAAGAGTAAGCCAGAAATTATCTACAGTTTTCTGGCACTAACTTTAGACTACTAAATATGGTCTCTGTTGGTATAGCTTTTGCTAATACATTGATATTTCTCTAGCACATGATTCTCCTTATTTAGTAATTATCTTGACTGGGCACAGTGGCACATGCCTGAATCCCAGCAACTTGGAAGGCTGAGATAGTAGGATCTTGAGTTCAAAGTGAAGCACTAAGCAATTCAGTGAGACCCCTTCTCTAAATAAAATACAAAATAGGACTGGAAATGTGTCTCAGTGGTTGAGTGCCCCTTATTTCAATCCCCACTAGAAAATATCTTGACTTCTTTTATGTATTTAGTGTAAGTATTTAATCTCATTATTTGTTTATTATTTATCAAATCATTGACATTTTCTTGGTCCTGTACATGTTTTCTAGGATGGAGATAAAAATATTTGCAATAAAAAATTTTTAGAGACTGCTAAGTTACCTTTTTCTCAATTTGTTTTCATAAAGCAAATGACTTCTCCATGTCCAATATACACTTGGAAACTTAAGAAGCTAGCAATTTCCTGAATGGCACTTGTGTTGAAAAGCACAAAGGGAAGTTCTAGGAAGACCCTGACCATTTCTTTCTTGCTATGGTAAACATATATGAGGAATGGATATGGAAAAGCTTGAAATAAATCTGCAAAGTCTATGCTCAATGTAAATCACTAGAAAGTTTTCCCAGCAGAGTGATGGTATTAGCCTTATTCTGCTTCAGAAGACAGAGGGGGAAGACAGATCAAGCAAGGTTTTCAGTCAAGGAGAACAGAAGTTTTGATGTCTTATGATGTAATGTGCCCACTTAACCTAAGCAAAACTCTTAGCTTAAATAGATGCTTCTCTGTTTTTGAGTGAAGATTTTAACATTTGGAATTTAAAACTTGATTTTTTACCCTTTAAAGAAAAATTGCCTTTTGGGTTTTTTGTTTGTTTGTTTGTTTGTTTTGGTAAAAACACAATAGTCCTAATAAATTTTAAACCTGCTATTCCTTAGAAGAAGGTACAATTTTTAAAGCATCCAATTTCTAACTTTACTATCTATCAAAATTATTGAAGCACTGTCTCTCCTTACTACACCCAAGGGATTTTTATTATTTTCTCTTGGTTTTAGACAAGAATAGAATGGAAGATATTTCTGAAATGCATTCTGTCACTCCATTATCCTTAGATGCCGCTTTATAATTTTATGTACCCCTAACAATGGTACATAGTAAATGCAGGTACTTTACAATTTAGAAAAGTAGATTGAGGAGAAAGAATTATCAATTATATTCCCCATGAATAACTCATATTATGGCATCAACATGTATGCCTAAAGAGCTTTTATGTGTATATAATATGCACCACCCCATGTATGATAAATGCTAAAAGACATTTTGTTAGATTTTTAAAAAATATTGTTAACATATCACTATTTTAATAAATATAACTGCAAACATTAATGTACAAAATACTCTATTTATGCATATATCATAACAAATTTTACCAAACATAAGTACAGTAAAAACTGAGTATATACTCCATGGTAGATTCTGTGATGGATGATGGAGAAGGAGTGGGGACTAGCGTAGGCACGTTTCTTACTTTTTGGGAACTTACATTCTTCAGAGGGAGAGAGACTTATGTTATTTCTATATTGCACTACCCAGACATTCCTTCATTCAGAAAATTAATTACACTCATAATTATTTAGGCTATAATTAATCAGGCTCCTAATCTAATCAGGTTAAATTTCTGAGTTAGTCATGGGCAAAAGTTCAAATAAATATTTTTAACATTTGTAATATATTGCACATACTTCTCCAAATTGACCTCTAGAATAATTAAATAACATATGCTTCCATTTCTTAAACCTTCTTCAACAACAATGCTGTAAGCTTTAAATATGGGAAAGATAGAAAAAACGTTATTTCCTTGCTTAAAATTTCCTGTAGAAGTATGCTTCTTGTTCGTTTTTAATTGGAATATTCATTTCTTTAAAAATGCAACATATATTAAATGTGACAACCTTTATATATCCTAGAGATTTTCTCCATTTTATTTGTGTGTGTGTGTGTGTGTGTGTGTGTGTGTGTGTGTGTGTACAGACTAACAGGCTCCATCCTACCAGACACAATCTTTGTAAAGTGGAAAGCTGGCAGTCTTATTTGGACTATCTTGGTCACAGTTTCCTATACCTGTGCTACTCAGCTTTGACAGGTAATCGTGTCCCTCGTGGCTGGAGGGACCCATGGCTGCCTTGCTAGTACTCAGGTAAAACTGAGGATACACAGTTCTGCCTTTGTACTTCATCTTCCCAAAAGGTGAAATGAGATCAAGAGGCCATTGGGTGGTCTGGTTTAGCCGTGCTAGATTTCCCCTTTAGAACTGGTGAAGTTGGTTTTTCTAACAAGGAGCAGAAAGCCATTTCTCTCTACCTTTCCAAATGTGGAGAGTCTCTATGATGAAGGCTGGGATCCTTGAGGAACAGGCTCCCAGGTGAAGATCTGAATGCAGGGAGTTTATTGGAAGGTGTACTGAGACACAAAACCTATGGGCAAGTGGAAAAAGCCAGACTGGGCTGAGAGGAGTTGAGCTGCAGTGTAATTTTAATGCTGAGGCTACATTGAAATTTGAACCTAGGATGACTTTTCAGAGTTGTCCAAACTGAGGTAAGTGATACTCACATTGACACGTCATTACAAATGGGTCACTTGCATGGGAAGGGGACATGGACTTGCACAAGGTGACTCTCAGTAGGCAAGGGGAATTCCCAGGTGTCAGACAATGCTGGCATAAGTTGCCAACACCCCCAATACATGGCTGCTTCGGTTATGAAGTGGTAAGGAATCTGGGCAGCACACAACAGCGTTCACTACACTCTACTCCTATGCCTATGTAATGTGTTCTAGAAGCAGTTTTTCTAGGACCCTGGTAAGTTCTTCTCCTAAGTAAAATTATAAAATGATAATGTAAGAAAAAAAAATAAAAGAAACCCTTCTATATTGTCTGTGGTTTGTAATCCACGATTAAACTCTTACTCATGTTCTCTGCTCCTGCCCATCCTGGGTTCTCCTTGCTCTCAAATGGCACACCTGATGTATTCTGTAGCATACCTAGTAGGGAGACAGAACCTCATCCTTCAGATATCTGAGTCCCTGGACCCCATTCCCTTCCCGGGATGTGCCTGCTCTATTTGTTCACTTACTATATAAACTAGAAAATGGCGCACCCAATGATAGAATAACTTGACTTTGAACATGACTCTTGTGCGGTCCCCAAATGGGAGCTTTTCTTGTCTAGTGAAACAAGACCTCTAAATGCACAGGTCCAGATTTGCAGGGATGGGAACCCCGAATTCTTCAAGTGAGTCACTGAGAACCATGGTAAGCAGGGTCACTCTTACTTCAGCTTTTGAGTTCAAGTATAGTGCCTACCGATCAGCAGCTTCTGAGAGGTGCATTATGTATTTGTATCAGTGGATCCAAGTTATGTGCCATTTGTGTGCATCCATTGCTGTGATGAGACCCCCTTGGCCCCTCAAAGGATCCACTTTTGATAGCTCAAGCATTCTATAAATGGTAGAGCGGCTTGAAGTTCAACCATCAGTATGACGGCAAGTCATATCTGAAATATGTGTCAATTTCATTCAAGATAAACTTCTACCCCTTCCACAGAATTTTCCTAAAGTTATTTCATTTGGTTTTCTAATCTTGTTAGTTTTCCTCTGTTATTGCTTTTCTTCATTTATTTTTGTCTCTCTGTTATTAGTTTTGTCTCTTCTTACCCAATCTTTGACAATGAGTTAACTTTTTTTTGCTTCATTTAAAAATTTTTTTATTCGTTCTAATTAATTTTTATTTATTTATTTTTTATTGTAAACAAATGGGATACATGTTGTTTCTCTGTTTGTACATGGCGTAAAGGCATACCATTTGTGTAATCATAAATTTACATAGAGTAATGTTGTTTGATTCATTCTGTTATTTTTTCCCTTCCCCCCACCCCTCCCATCCCTCTTTACCCTCTATACAGTACTTCCTTCCTCCATACTTGCCCCCCTCCCTAACCCTAACTCTAACCCTAACACTAACCCTTCCCTCCCCCCCATTATGTGTCATCCTCCACTTATTAGCGATATCATTCGTCCTTTGGCTTTTTCAGATTGGCTTATCTCACTTAGCATGATATTCTCCAATTTCATCCATTTGCCTGCAAATGCCATAATTTTATCATTCTTTATGGCTGAGTAATATTCCATTGTATATATATATACCACAGTTTCTTTATCCACTCATCAATTGAAGGGCATCTAGGTTGGTTCCACAATCTGGCTATTGTGAATTGAGCAGCTATGAACATTGATGTGGCTGTATCTCTGTAGTATGCTGATTTTAAGTCCTTTGGATATAGGCCAAGGAGTGGGATAGCTGGGTCAAATGGAGGGTCCATTCCAAGTTTTCTAAGGAATCTCCACACTGCTTTCCAGAGTGGCTGCACTAATTTGCAGCCCCACCAGCAATGTATGAGTGTACCTTTCTCCCCACATCCTCGCCAACACCTGTTGTTGCTCGTATTCTTGATAATTGCCATTCTAATTGGGGTGAGGATGGAATCTTAGGGTGGTTTTGATTTGCATTTCTCTTATTACTAGAGATGTTGAACATTTTTCCATATGTTTGTTGATTGCTTGTAGATCTTCTTCTGTGAAGTGTCTATTCATTTCCTTAGCCCATTTGTTGACTGGATTATTTGAATTCTTGGAGTAGAGTTTTTTGAACAAGGAAATATCACAACAGACACGAGTGAAATACAAAACATAATTAGAAGCTATTTTGAAAATCTATACTCCAAAAAAATAGAAAATTTCGAAGACATCAACAGGTTTCTAGAGACATATGAATTGCCTAAACTGAACGAGGAGGACATACACAATTTAAATAGACCAATTTCAAGTACTGAAATAGAAGAAGTCATCAAAAGCCTACCAACAAAGAAAAGTCCGGGACCAGATGGGTTCTCAGCCGAGTTCTACAAAACCTTTAAAGAAGAGCTCATTCCAATACTTCTCAAAGTATTCCATAAAATAGAAGAGGAGGGAACCCTCCCAAACTCATTCTATGAAGCCAATATCACACTGATACCTAAACCAGGCAGAGACTCATCAAGGAAAGAAAATTTCAGACCAATATCCTTAATGAACATCGACGCAAAAATTCTCAACAAAATTTTAGCAAATCGCATACAAAAACATATTAAAAAGATAGTGCTGCATGATCAAGTGGGTTTCATCCCAGGGATGCAAGGTTGGTTCAACATCAGGAAATCAATAAACGTAATTCACCATATTAATAGACTTAAAGTCAAGAATCACATGATTATTTCAATAGATGCAGAAAAAGCATTTGATGAGTTAACTTTTAAAAAAATTAATCACTAGTTAAACTCAAAATCAAAATTCCTTAATTAATACTAAGTTGGATTTGAGGATAGGAAATAAGTGTTGGGCATTGGACCAAGAAAATTAAAACATAAATACAACAAAAATTTCTTAAGTCCAAATCATATAGTGTCAAACTCAGTACAATTTCAGTCTCATCCATTCACTTATTTAAAATAGTTACTAAACAGTTATTATGTATCAGGCACCATATTTATGAAGTCAAATTTGTTTGGAAGTGTGGGGAATGTAATACTTTGTAATAATCCAGCATGCTGTGTGTTAGGCTAGTAATATAAAGTTAAATGGAAGCCCAAATACTGGTCATCTAGCCCAGATTTAAAGAGGGAATGGGTTGAGCTCTCTGGAAAATATCTGTAAGCTGAGATCTAAAGAGTAAAAAGAGAGTGTAGTGGTTATCATTGAAGAAGGAAGTGAATATGTGTAAAACCAGAGGCAGGAGAGAATATGGTACTTCCAAGGATCCAAAAGTTATTCACAGTGGCTGAAGATAGATGGTGGGGTCGGGGGACCAAAAGATGCTCCTGATGGAGCAACAGGAATCAGGCTTGCAAGCCTATTACTGGGCAGGACTTTAGTGTAAGAGCAATGGAGAACCATACAAAGGCTTTGAACATGAGAGTGCTACAGTGACATGATCAGAGACCTTTCTGGGGTAGATCACTTTGGTAGCACCAAGGAGAAGAGCTTGGAAGAAAAACAGCAGGAGGCAGTCTGTGAGACCACAGTGGAGTCTGCAGAAATCATAGGAAAGGAACCAAGCTGACTTGACCTTCTTGAGGGAATCCTCAGTTCTGTCACCCAAAGAACTAGGAATCCCACATTCACTTAGGTCTTCTTGAGTGGTAAGAAGTGCTGGGCGCGTGAATGTAATTGTTAAAAAGGTCACGAATCCATTTCTAGAACCTCAGCTGACTCCAGAAGTGTCAATTCTCATTCCCTCCTCAAGAAGAATGCTGAGAACAGTCCTTCTTGTGAAAGGAAAGAAAGAGGAGTCACTGGGTGCTTTTTCTATGTAATTAGGCTCAGGACTGTTTTGCTGGGGGTAAAATTGTCTTTCCTCTTTCTCAGCATGCTGGTCCTATGAGACACCTTAAAGGCCTTAGAGACAGATGGAGTCTCAGGTGGACCTAGGAAGCTATTCTGTGTCCTGATACCTCTCAATCATAGTTCATCTGAATTATGATTTTGAGTAAGAACTATTTCCAAACGAATATAAATTATTGAACTCAAGAGTCTATTACCATCATAAATACCCATTAGTCAAATGCCCATGGTAAATTCAGATGCTCAAGCAGAAAGGTAGTCACATACTCTCCTCCTTTCTTCTTGTCCCTTTTGTTAACAGTCCATTCTATGAGTTGCCAGTTAGCGGGTTTCACAATTCTTTTGGAGGAGGAAAAGAAGGGTCTGTGAGCTCTGTTCTTCAAAGCGACTTGACTCTTAGATCCGGAATTGCCATAATTTCCCAAAACAAAGTGACAGAACTAAATTATCTTAAAATTTTCTAGCTGGAAATTATGGTTTTATGAGTCAGAAATGAAAGCATCAGTCTTCCAGACTGGGAAGCACATTGAAAATGACTACAGATACAGGATATTAGAATGATGATTAAGAAAAAAATAAGTGATCAGATAGCCACAGCTCCTGTATCCTAGGCAGTGAGGTTGTCTTCCCTGAGGGCCAGGGGCCAGGAGTCCTGGAGAGGAAGGGGCCATGTTTCCTTTAGGTCTCCTTCCCAAGGCTACTCCCCACAAAGACCCCAGTCAGCTTCAGGTTCTGGTGTCTGGCTTCCGGCAGCACATTGACCTTCTTCCAGATAGACGATGGTGGTGGATCCGGTCTCTTTTCTTGAGGGCAGTAGAGCAGCACTGAGGGTCTGAATGGGCTTCCAATTTATTTGTATTTTAGCCACAATCTTAAAAACTCTTTTGCTCACCAATTCAAAAGAATTTCTTGGGGCTCTAGTGACCTTCATTCAAGCTTCCACAATGATTATTTTAAGGATTTTCCCAAGTCAAATGAAAAAAATCTAGACTTTAAAAATGAGACAACTTTCTAAAAGCTGTGGAATCCTAAAATTGAATGAATTGAATGTCTCCAGATACTCTTAGAAGAGCGAGGTTGGGTGAAAGAAGGGGAGGACACCAGAAAGGATGCAGATGATTCTTTATAAAGGTTAATTGAGGAAAGTTTAATAAAGATGTTAGAACCAACATGTAGCAAAAAAGCTCATGGATGATCCTCAGCAGGAAGTTGTTGGTACCTCAAGGGCTACAGGACAAAGCTTTCCCTGCAGAAGCTGGGTGTTCTCGGAGATGAATATAGTCACTTTCAAACCATGACCCAGGAGAAGTAAATACCTAGAACTTTCTTGACTTTTCTCTTTTATTCCTTTGATTTCCTGCCAGTATCTATCTTTGGCTAAGCCTAAATAGCAACCAGAGGACCCCAGGGTATGGGTGTTTCAGTCCTTAAAGGTCAGTCCCCAGGGAAGAAGAAGCAGACTAGAGAAGAGCAGAGAGCTGACAACTGGGAAGGCAATCTGTGGCATCAAATCTGTCCTGAGAGACATCAAAAGTCAGGTATACTCAGAGCTCATATAGGGACGGGCAAAAGGAAAGGAACAGGTTAATAACATGAGATCCTGAGATCCAAGGAATGAACTGGGGAAGACTGAGGTGAGGAGCCAGATGTCAAAGCCAGGGACCATCCAGAATAACTGAAGAAAAAAAAAAGGAGGAGGACACATTGTCACCAGTGACAAGGGCAGACACTGTCCTGCCTCTGTCCTCTACTCTAGGATGAAGCTCAGAGTTACCAGGCTTATGCCTCAGGGTCTCTTTTAAACTGGTTTTGACACGAAGTAGGACACGGGGTCCTGGACAGGCTCCTTCAAGTCAAACTATGATCATATAAAAGTCAAAATTGTTTGTAAAGTAATAGTGATTATTAATTTTCCCAGTTCACATAGTATGATGTGCAAAAAAAAAGTCCAAAGCATTCTCCCTAATTTTTATTCCTCCATTCCATAGCAACTGTAATCCTAATCATTTTGGGATAAAAGCTATAATCTTCATACTTAAAGATCTACCACACTGAATTTCCTTCCCTCTTTTATTCATCAGAATAGCATCTAAGTTTCTGAAAGTAGACAGAACAATGTGAATTCTAGGCTGCCTAGGTTCTGTGTCTGGCTGTGATCCAATAAAAAAATGCAGTTATGGCTGGTCCCTGGGGGTCACCTACACTGATTCTTGATAAAGTTTTTCAAGACCTGAACATTAGTAGCCCCTTTCCATTCCTGGATGGCATTTGGTGTCTTCCTAAGCAAGGTATGGGGACTTCCTTTGTAATGCAGATTAGTCTACTTTTGCCTTTACCATTGCTGAGAGTGTTTCTCTATGATTTGCTGGGTTTGGTGATAATCAGATGTGAAATAAAGTCATGCCAGCTTCTATTGACCATTCTTAATCTTAACAGAGCACATCTGTCACATATTTTGATTTGAAGCAAGAAATTTCAAAAATGAATAATTTTCTGTGAAATTCTCAGCATTAGTTAAGTGGGATGGGTAATGGTGTTTTGGAGTTAAGGGAGAAGTTATCCTCAACCATATCAGTTAGATCATTAGATGTCCAAATACTTCATATTCATTAAAATATTTTAGACTACAGCATTAATTCTAATAAGTAACTTTAATGAGAAAATTGAAAATTTGTTTTCAGCAAATCAAATAAACCATGTAAGAACTGCAAAAATAAATCCAAATTTTTTAAGTTAGAGAACAAAAAGTCTATGGGACTATAACCAGTGCAGAGCTTTTTATTACTGTAAGAAATATCTATGAGTATCAACTTATAAAAAGAAGCAATTTAGTTTGGCTCACTATTTTTTGTTGTCCATGTTTGGTTGTCCTCATGCTTTTGGACCCACAGCAAGGCCGTACATAATGGCAGCAGCACATCCTGGTATCCATCTGTATGTGGAGCAAAACCACTTACCTCATGGCAGGGATGCAAAGGAGCAGAAGAGGAGGGGTCTGCGGTCTCATTCTCCCTTCAAAGGGCATGCTTCCAACCACTGGAAGACCTCCCACTAAGCCCCACCTCTTAAGCTTCTACCACCTCCCAATAGCACTACAGGCTGGGACCAACCCTTTAACACGTGGCCTTTGGGAGAACATTCCAGATATAAACTTCAGGAAGTACATTGTGGTTCTCTACGGTCACCATTGTGTGCACTAGCACAACAGAACTTCCTTCTCATAACCAGCCATACCTTCACAGCCATTAACACACCTTTCCTTGGTTTTACTCAGCCCTTCCATCCTCAGCTTCTGGTAATCACCATTCTATTCTCAATTTCTGTAAGATCAACTCTTTAAGATTTCACATGAGTGAGATCATGCAGACTTATCTTTCTATGCCTGACTTATTTCATTTAGCATAATGATCTTTAGTTCCATCCATGTTGCCGTAAATGACAATTAAAAAAAAAAGCCTAGAAAAAAAAATCAATGTTTTCATCATAAAAAATAAATGTTTGAGGAGATTAATTTACCCTGATTTGAATGATACACAATATATACATATATCAAAATGTCACAATGGTACAATTTTTATTTGATTTTAAAAAAATCAAATGTATTATACATATCATTTTCACATACAAAGTACAAATAGACACTGTTAAGTATTTATTTTCAATTTCTATTAACATACTAGGCAAATGTTACGTATATAATATACATTTATACTTTTAAAGTATAATGTATAGCAGACATAAAAACATGTATATTACATATACATACATATTACACAATAGTATATTAGATATTAGATACAAAATGTGTGTGCATATATATGTGATTTATTCATTTCCTAATACAATTTAGTTATTGAAATCTATAGGACTTATGAATATTAGTATAAAATATCTTCCAAAACAGGAGGTTCTAGACCAGGAATTGACAAACCTCTTTTATGAAGGACCAGAGTAAACATTTCAAGATTTTTCATATATACATATTTTGTTGCAAGTATTCAATTTTGGTGTTGCAGCACAGAAGCAGTCATAGAGTACATATATATGAGAATTTTCCATGTTTCAATAAAACTTCATTATGGAAACCAACATTTAAATGTCGTATAATTTTTATGTTACAAAATAATCTTTTATTATTTTAATCATTTAAAAATATAAATGCCATGCTTAGCTTGAGAGGTGTAGAAGTAGAGGATGAGCCTGTTTGGCTCAAAGCCAGGAGACTGCAACCTCTGACATAACCTTCTCCTCTCAGGGTCACCATGGCTGACAGGGGCAGGTCTTGGGGCCAGGGTGAGTTAGGGTGAACTAGGGAGCCAAACCTGTAACTCCCAGAGGCAGAAGAGCACAGTTGAGGCAGGCCATGCCTCCTGGCAATAAGGCACCTCTGGTAGGTCTTTTCACTAAAGAAACAATGGTAAATCTGAATGTCTGCCTAAGTTTGAAAATCCTTTCCATTTACCTCCCTACATCCAAGATAGTTCAGTTTAAAATGTCCCTGCTCTGTCTCTGCCTTTGGTTCTGTTGATTGAAAAAAGGGGAGAGGTGATACCAATATTTTTATGAACTTTCTATTTCCTTATCTGACCAGTTAGCATCAAAAATGCTGATAGCAACAATTAAAGAACATCACCCATTCTTAAAGGGAAGAATGCTCAACAAGATCAGAAGCTCTGACTTCCAATCCCATGTTTATTTTTAGCAGCATAAGTGACTTGCAAAAATTACTTAAACCCTCTGAACATCAGCTTCCTTATTTGCAAAAGAAGGATTTTGAAGATTTGATTTACCTGCACATATGAATGAGAATTCCCCTGGTTAAAAATATTACTCAACTGAGAAGTTTTAACATATGAAACAAATTGTGCTAGAGATATGGGGAAATTATAGGAAGATGTGTCCAAGTAGGGGGAAAGTACATTTAAACAGTAAATTCTCAGTTGCATTTATTCAGTTTTGATAACACAGTGCTTAGGATAAATTCAACCACATTCCTTTTTCTTTTATTTATTTTTCTGGAAGCATTACCCAATGAGCTGGTTAAAGGACTTATGGTTTACATTCCATTTCCTTGAAAGAAGGAAACAGAAACATATTTTGATAAAATCTGGAAATTAAGACTTCTAACCTGCAGATGGTGCTATGATCCCATTATGAAATGTCTCTGCTTTCTCATTTAAATTCAGAAGAAAAATGCAGTTCTTTGATTTGGTTTATTTTTATTCAAAGGTAAGAAAATTTATTTATTTCTCTTTTCTTCTGTGTTCTATTATTATATTGGGAGAGGAGAAACTGTCTTTACTATTGGAAAAATCTCCTTTACTTAGTCTTTGTCAAAGCTAAGTGCTTGCTTAGACCAAATAAGTCAACTTTTATGTCTTTTTTTTCTGCTTATCACTCAGCATTGAATTGTCTGTGGTTCTTAATCAATTTAGTTTACTGTTGCTGGCCTTAAATAAAATTGCTTCACTGAGAATTGGGTGACGAAGAGCTAAAGATAAAAAAATTCCATATGAGAGTCATTTCAACCTCTACTTTGTAATAATCAGTTAAAAAAAGATTTCCTGGAATTAAGCCACAGGAACTCTGGTTTAAGTCAAAGCTGTCAACTGAGAAACAAATTTCCAGACATTTTGAAATTTAATTCATTTAATTTTTCTTGTAAGTGAATTAGAAATATGATTAAGCATAGCAAGATATTCTTTTACTGGATCAGTCTGACTTTGAATGCAGCAAATAGATACTAAAATCTTAAAGTAAAAGAAAGAAAGAGGGTTTTAGAGCTATTTTTCCCTTGAGGAATCTACAAATAAAAATGTAAGAGAATATACACACTAGATATTTTTTAAAAGTAAATGGAAAGAGCATTTTAATGTTGTCATTCATAAAGCTGATCATGTTGCCACATTTTGACCTTCAAACCTGACTGAATGTATTACTTGAATGACTATTTTGAGTTAAAAATCCACTAACAAAAATTAAATATTAGTCAATGCACTCTATAAATGCATTCTAAGTGATTATCTGAAACCACCTGTAGAGTGATTGAGTCAGGAATATTCAGAAATTGACATGGATACATGTATTGAGAGTGGGGATAGAAAATAAAATAACTTTTCATATTATAAGGACTAAGAAAATTAGGAGGATCACTTTTTAAAAGAAAGAAATATTTAATTCCCTGAGGTCTGTAGTTTGGCAATTTTTTTTTTTTTTGGATCATTTGAAACAGTGTATGTGAACATACACCAAGTGTTATGACATTTATACAAAATGTAAAATAGCAATATAGCTACTACTTTGTGAAATGGTGTGCATATTATACCATCTTAGAGACTTTCTGAAACTTTTTTCCTAGGATTACTTTAAAAATTAATGAAGTATAATGAGAGACAGGTGAAAAAATCATTTCTGGTTGCTTTTAAAATCAGGATAAATTTCAAAAAGTAATAAATCAGTACCTACATGAATAGCATAAAAAGGCATTTGAACAATTGATGCTTTGTAAAACAGGAATTAAACACAAGCATGAAGAATATAAGTGTTGTTTTGCTTTTTGCATTGTTTCTTCATGAAGTTCTTGATTTTTGGAGCACCTTAGTGGATCTGTCTCTCAGGCTAAAATCATTCTCACAATTCCAACTAATTAAAGATTAAAACATTTCACATTAAGCTTGATACTTTTTGTTTAAAAAATATGCTTCCTCTTTATAACTTACGTCTTGAAGTTACTCACTATAAATTTATATAAATCAGACATAATGGCAATTGAATAAGAACTTCAAGCCCGTGGGAGCACTTCTGTGACGTCTTTCAGAAAGGTTTGTGATTGCTCAGCCCTAAGCCTAAGCCCTATAAAATGACCGACTTTGAATGCTGGTCAGAGTGCAGAGCAGTAGCTGGCAGGAACAGCCAGCACCCGACCAGTGCTGAAGGCACAGAGCTGGTGGGGTCTGTCTAGGCTTTCAGGACTTCAGCACCTCAGACAGCTCCAGCAATCGCCAGAACACAGAGCTCCTGAGGAGCACTCTTCAGCAGGGTAGGTAGACACTTTACCTTTCTCCTTTTTCCTTCCTATCTTTAAAAACTTTTCTCAGGCTATACTGAAGTTTTCTTCTCTTGAAGAGAATTTTACAGTGTTCTTCCTTGGCAACTGCAAAAAAGACAAGTTTCTCAACTTACCTGGTAAGCACAGAAGTATTTCAATTTTTCTTGTATGAATAGATTTTCAGAATCTTTTTGTTTGAAAAATAATTTACCTGGATTATCCCTTAAGTAAATATGATTTTTTGAGAAAAATTCATCTAAGTAGGTTCTGTTTGCATGTGTACAGATATTTGACTGAAAGGCTCAGTGAATACAATTTTTTTTTTTTTTTTGGAGTTTTCAACTTGATTTTAGGGTGATGTTCTTTCTGTTTTACAAGTTGATTAAGTGAACCCAAAAAACATTTATTTTGTTTTCCTTTACCTTTTAAGTTTAAGTGCTGTGATTTTTACAGTCAGAAAGAGAAAGAGATCTTGAACATCTAAATATTTATCTAGAAGCTATGTAGAAGTAAAATGAGTCAAGAACATGGAAAAAGTTTTTGCTATTTTTTTTTCATTTGGTCAGAATTTATTTCAATGATAATATGCTGTTCAATGATTTAAGTGGGGTCTTAATTTTAATTCTTAATTGAGTTAAGTTTTTCAAAGTCAGGCCCCAGGAAGTAAGTATACAGTGATATCTACAATTAAGAGAGTAAAAATGTATATATAAAATCTTTTCATACTGCCAGGTATGTATACATTATATTAATATATATGCAGACAAAAATATACAAACATGTGTGTATGTAATGTTCATGGTAGAAGTATTATTAAGCAGGTGATACCCTAGTTTTATGTCAGATACTAAAAGCCTAAAGTGAAATAAGCGCTCAATTTCCTGAAGCTGTTAAGTTTATCAGAAAAGATACTAAAGTCGGGGCTACAACTCTATTATAAAAATATGTCCCCAGGGTTTTTTCCAGCACAATAGAAATGTGGCATTCAGTATATTCTTCACCCAACTACGTGCCTGGCAAGTGGTAGGGAGCCTACACACAGGATCGTAATTTTTATTCAAACACCTGTCACCAAAAGATATATTCTTGATTTAAAAGGCCATCATATTGCTGATTAACTCTTTCTTGAAGATGGAATAACAGAGCAAGAGCCTTCACAAATACCGCTAGACCCTTAGAATTACCTTTGTGGTGACGAGAGTGGGGCAGAAAGCTGATGTGATTCTCTCTTCAGAGGCGCAGAGATGGAAGCCAGAAGCAAGCCCCAGCTCCTCCTGCTCCTGACACTTTCCAGTGTACTCTTCTCACAAAATTCTGCATGGCCTCTTTTTGGACCATCTTCTGCTCTGAGGTAAGTTAGAAGTTCACTTTTAATTGAGACAGGCAAGCATTCTTTTATCTAAATGAGAATTTCCTATGTTATTTTGGATAGTCCCATGTTTTAAATTGCATATCATTTATTTAAAACTTTTGATTGATGTCTTGAGCAAGTTCTTTTCCAACTTCAAGTCCACAAGGTCATTCTGAATCCTGGAGCTCACCTCTAGGGCCTGAGAGAGCATCAGTGACTAGTTCTACATGTGGTGTGCATCACATTTTCAAATGGGGTGGGAGGGGGATTTGACTTTCATTCAGAATCAGCATTAGATAAGTAAGAAGCTTTTCTGCACTGTCAGCTCAGTGCAGTTCAGTTTCTGGTAGAAAAATAGTTGTTTAGTTGTCAACCTCATTGTAGTTCATTTCCAAGATCAATCAGTAAACAATGATAACATTAGTGGTTTATTAGTGAAATATGTATAAAATCATGTTGCACAGAAATCTATCTAGGCAGAATCATTTTGTCAAGTTAAAAATTATGAGAGAGTTGTTCTACTGAGCTGTACTCCCCTACAATGTACTTGCTTTAAACTAAAATCTTTAATTTGTTTGATATGTTGTGTTCCTTCTTTCAAATTCATAAAGCATGCCACAAGTCATATTTGCAACTTTCCCTGAAATAAAATAGATTTATGTTAAAAAAGTAAATAGTGAATTAAACTTTCATTAACCTGATATTTCCTTCCTGTTTATAGGAATCATTATATCTAAAGGCCAAATACTAGTTTCCTTGCTTATTTGTCCATTCCTGTCTTTGCTTCAGGTATACTTGTCCTCAATAGAGTGAATTATCTCTCAGCTATTAGCACTCTCTGGTAAATTTGTTTAAAGCCATCTCTTATATGGCTTTGATGATGAAATAGTATGGTTCTGTCTGAATAGTTAGATCACTATAGATGAACAATCACATTGATTGTTGGGTTTCAGACCCACAAAAGATGACTTATTACTGACTACCAGCTCCTTCATCAGCAGAAGAAATGAAAGTGTCCTGGAGCAGACTCTTTCCTTGGAGGTTTACCCTAATGATAGAAGTACACACATACACAATTTTAATAGTGTACTATTGTTAAAAATGTGCATGTACTCACAAATATGGTCCAATTCTATATATAGTCAAGATAATTCTTAGTCTTGCAGTAAAGCATCATACATCCCTTAATAAAATTGTGTTAATATATAAGATTAGTAACCAGAAGACCCCACAAAAGTCTTTGAATTTGAATGAAAATTCATAAATGAAGAAATTCTTTGGGCTTGATCAATACAGAGAAATATAACATGCTAAGATAAATCTCTGAAACAAAGTCAAGGGACCCAGGGAGAGAAGAACAGTGAATACTCATCTCTTTAGAGGTATTTGAAGCAATTTGCTGCTAAATATCATCAAATACATAAATCTCTATCAGTTTTAATACTGATTATTAAATTTCCAAGTTTGTTTTGTATAAATTATGCCTACCTGCTAAATTTGGCTTTGCAAAGTGAAGATACACTTGGCATAGTGAAGTAGAAGATGGTCTGTACTTTGCTTAATCCTCTGATAGGATTGAACTAAGTAGCACTTACGTTTGGTATATCTAGCTTAGAAAAGTTGAATGGCATTATTTTGTGGGAAAATGAAAATACTTTTTATTCATACGTCTCATTAACCACATCAGATTATCAAGTGAAATTATCCTGTGCTTTCATTGTGAATCAATAATATTTCCCAAGATTCTGAGTCTCTTTTTCAAATGGTTGCAAAAGCATGAGCACTGTCTTCTGAGAAGGGAAGGTCTTACACTTATGGCATGCTTTCCCCTCACAGGTTGGATGACAGAATGCCACTGGAAGGAGCGAATGAGCATGACCAAGTTTCATTAAAGGCAGACACTGACATCTTACAGAACGCGTTAGCTGAAAATGACACACCCTTCTATGATGTATCCAGGTGACTTCCATTTCTATTGATTCATTGTATGTAGAAAATATATTTTAAAAATATAAATGTTCTAGTTTTATCTTACTGTGAAGCTATTTCTGTCTAATACTGGAGGTTTTCACATGCCACTCATTCAGCCTGATTTAGAGCAGCTCCAGCAGCTGAACATGATTTCCCCATAGAAAGACTGCGAAAAGTTTGGGTGAACACAACACTCTGCATTCTGTGTATCTAATTTCAAAAACCACAGATTGGACGCATCCTGGTAAAACCATGGCAACTTAAGATTCCATGATGAAGGTGGTGCTATGGAAAGAGGTTCATCTCACCTAAGGAAGCTCTTCTAGCAGTGCTGTTCATTTATAGAACTGCCTGTCTAGCTTTCAGTACAAACCAGGTAGCTCCATACTGAAGACAAAGGATGAGAGGTTATTCATTTACAAGGAAAAGTTGGTTAATAAGCCCCCAAATCCTCTCTACCTTAAGAGATTGTGTTTCCAAATATTTTGGCAGAGGAAATAGCAAACGATATCTTTGTGACTTCGCCAAAATCAACATATTTTCCCATCACATTTTTCTTTATTTGGGGTAGCAGAACAAAGCACTATAATGTAGAAACTATGCTTTTCATATCAGCATTTCTTAGAAAGACATTCATTTTAAAGCTTTTATCAGGAAGAAATCTACTTTATTTATTTATTTGTGGGGGCAGGGAAATATTTTATAATTACACTCACTTTGTATAGCAAGAATATAGGGTAGCATTTTGTATTCTGAATGATACTCAGGTAGAAATCTACTTTTAAAACAGTTCATTTTTTAAAATTTCCAATCTTGGGCTACATATATAACCTGACATTTGCCCATTTTATATATATACATATATATATATATATATGTATATTTATATGAATGATTAGAACATACCTTTCCTTAATATTTCCTTCTGGACTTAAGCTTTGATAACAACTTTTATAATAAACTGATAAAGTTGTTATTTAATGAGCTCAAATAATATTCTTGATAAATATTTATGCATCAACAACTGTCCTTTCCTCCTTGTTTTAGAAATGCCAGACATGCTGATGGAGTTTTCACCAGTGACTACAGTAGGCTCTTGGGTCAACTTTCTGCCAAAAAATACCTTGAGTCCCTTATTGGGAAACGGGTTAGGTAAAGGGAATTTCTTCTTTTTATCAAAAATGTTATCATTAATCAATCTGCAAATTATATTTTCACTGTCAGTAAGTTGTTCAGAATTGACTACTCTTTGACAATGTTTGATTTAGTTTAAAAAACTAATGAACATTTTCAGTAAAACATGCTGGGCCCATGAATTAAGGCAATTTTTTTTTTAGTATATTCATTGGGTCCAATCACATTTATTTTTCTTAAGTACCACTCATTTATAAATTTGAAATCAAATTGGATGAGACTTAATAAAAAGTAATTTGAAACATAGATGTAGTAGGCATTTATTATTAAACTCTGACTTTCTCTTGCTCACATTCCTTAGCAGTACAATCTCAGAAGACCCTGTACCAATCAAACGCCACTCTGATGCGGTCTTCACCGACAACTACACGCGCCTTAGAAAACAAATGGCTGTAAAGAAATACTTGAACTCAATTCTGAATGGCAAGAGGAGGTAAAGGAAAAGAGAACTTGTTGAAATGAGAAATCATAAATGATTTCCAAAACTAAGCAACATGCAGAGATGGCTCAATCTGTCTGTCTATCTATCTATCTATCTATCTATCTATCTATCTATCTATCTATCTATCTATCTACCTACCCACCCATCCATCCATCCTATATGAAGTAGTCATTCCAGTCTTGGTTGATGCTAGAGTACTCTGGAGAATTTTAAAAATACTGAAGTTTGGACCTTATCCCAAACCAGTTACCAGGAACTAAGTGCCTCTGGTGGTGTCAACCTGGACATCAAAAATGTTTGGGAGCTCCCCCGACAATTCTACTGTTCCAACAGGGTTAAAAATGATAGCTAGTCTGAATCTGTGAACAGGCTTTACCAAAAGTATTGACTTTTAAAACACATAAAGTACAAATAGCAATTTGTTCCTGCACAGAACCCCTTCATATTCAATCAAATTTAACCAGGTGACACTTTGTACATTCAAGTTCTGTAAAATCTCTGTCCCTCTGTGGTATGTACATACTGGACACAATTCAGAGGAGGTGGAGTTCTCTCTCTTTCTATTCCAATTATTTTTTTAATTAATGATAACCCCATTGAGGTGAAATCAGATATGAATATTTTTCTCTTTGCCCACTAATTCTGAAAGAATAATTTTAGATACTCTGAGGTTGAAAAGCAATTCTAAGATGATTGTTTAGCCTGAGTGAACTTTGCAGAGAAGTCTAGTCGTTACTTCCTAATTGTTTCTTTTGAACCATTCTCATCTAAGAGCCCTAACAGGCACAATTTCCTTCTTTTGATCTGCAGCACTGAGGGAGAGTCTCCTGACTTTCCTGAAGAGTTAGAAAAATGATGAAAAAACCATTTGGAGTCAAGCTGATGAGAAGTGGTGAGTCTGTCTGTGTATTCTTACTGTAGTCTCATAATCACCACCTAATTATGTAAGGAGGGAAGAGACACTGGAGAGGAAAAAAAAAACTTAGGGTTAAATAATCATTGTACATGAGATCTCAGATATCTAAGGACACCTCTACTTGAAGTGGATCCCACCCCAGAAAACAGCTTCAAATGACTCATGCAATGTTCTGATCACACAAGCAGCTATTCAGAGTGAGCAGACAGTTTGCCATCTGAGAAGTTCTCATATCTGTCTTGTCTCATTTCTACACTTGTGTTGAGTTAAAAACCAAAGGGTCCCAACTCACACTCATGAGAAAAACTGGCTATATTTTTGAGAACCAAACCACACTGCTCTTATTAATTTAAGGTTTAATCCCACAATTGTCTGTTAGCTCTTCATTTAATTTAAGTTCAGGAAACTGTCACCAAATTGTACCATAGTTCATTGTTATAAAAACACAAATGCACTCTAGCACTAAAACAGCAAACTTCACGTAGCAAAAGTCAAATTTTGACCTATAGTTAGTTTAGGCTTGAAACTCCAATAGCATTCACTGTAAAATATTTTTTAGTAGAGAAAACATGCACAGATTTTTCTGTGAAATGGTAAGCTTTTTATAAAAATTGCTTTTGTATAAATGTGTGGCACATGCTTATTTATTGAATTATGTTACATTAATGTTTACATCATCTCCTACAAATCTATTTATAATGCTTGATAAGTGCTTAAATAAATTCTTATCATCACCATACCAAGAGTTAGCAGTTTTCTCTAAAGGTCTATGAAATAAATGTTTTCAGCTTTGTGGGCTATCTTGTTACTCTTATAATTCCTTATCCTTGCTGTCATGGCATGAAAGCAATCACAGATAACATGTAAAATGAATGGGAGTGGCTGTGTTCCAATAAAACTTTATTTGTAAAACCTGAAGGTGTGCAGGTCAGAGATAAACCTAGTCTCCTGCAGGCTAAAGGCAATTCACAGTCACTTCCACTCCTGGTGTGGTTATCTAAGGTTTCCTAGAGAGTCAACAAAAGTAGACAGGGTATCTGGAAGACCCTGCCCTGATTAGTTACTTTTATCCACTAAGTAGATCATTCCTTTATCTTCAGAGAGGTGTAGTATCAGATTTATCTACAACGATGGCTTATCATATGTAGACATTTCAGAGAAGCAAGTTCATTGGTCACGGATGAAAGCTTATCGCATCCAGTGTCTTGAAAAAACATCCATAAGGTAAAACTTCATCAAATTAAGAAACATGATAGGCACTAAAATACACACACAGATCCTTCTAGCCTCTGTAAATTCTAAGTTCATTTTTGAGATCACATCCTTCATTTGACAAGTTCTTTGAACAGGAAATTCTGTGCATTATCTATTTGTGAAAAGGACAAATGTGTAATTATTAAAGACTAGAAAGAAAGCAGTTCCCTTGTGACAGTCAAGTCTTCTGGAAGGTTCTTGTCCTTATGACTGGGGTAAATAGATGATCACCAAATGGGTGGATAGGGGAATGAAGCTAAAATGCTATGAACACAAATACATTTATGTTTAAAGCATGAATTTTTCTTTTTCAGAATTCTTGAAGGAAAATGATAGGCAACAGTAATTACATTTTGAGTTCTACATAACTAATTCAAGAAAACAACTTCAATATCGAAACCAAATAAAATATAGTGTTGTGAATGTTGTGGTTTATTTTATTCTGATGTAACAACTGTGATGTTTACACTGTAAATATTATTTGAGTTATAAAATGTGTCTGTAGTTCATGAAAGGCCTGTAATTTCATATGCTGTATATTATTTCTAACAAAAGTATATTTAATGATAAGTAGACACTAGGTTAATTACAATTATATGAGACTCTCTGGAAGAGTGGTAATAGAGGAAAATTGATGTGTTTATTTATAGAGTGCAGTTAGCTATTCAGAAGAGTAGAGCGGATAATCGGTGTGTCTAAAATTGAATGTTAAGCAGATAGAATGCTGTGTTAAATAAACCTCAAAATATCCAAGAGAATACCAACAGCAAAGATGAAAAAGATATTCTTCAAAAAAGATTTTGAGAAAATTCGATATGTTTCCACACTGTTAGAAAACTTCCTTTCTAATGGGATTAAAACTCACAAATCAGGATCTCTATTGCCAAAGGCTTTCCTCGGATCTGTGTTTCTACCAAGGAGAAAGCCCGGGACTTCTTCCTTTGGACCTGCCCTTTATGCTCATGGGTGCAAAATGGAAACTGAATGGAATGCTTGTTTTTTAGGAATAACTATTTTTTTCCATAATTGCTCAGATTAATGTTTGGTCATATCAGCTCCCTCCAGCGAAAGTACAGTTGGGGACACAACTATTTTTCCAAACTGATTGTAAGAAATTAAATATAGGAAATAAAGACCTTTGACTATCATTGCAGATACTTGTGTTGGTTCTGATTCTTTTCAACAGTAACTCATTTTAGGTCTGAGGTTCCAGGCACTAGATAGATTTGTGAGATTTGAGGTAGGATTGCATTTAATAGTGTGTGTCCTAAAATAACAGTGACATAAAACACATAGAAGTTTCTCTCTCACATCAGGCCAGAAGTCAAGCAGTGTGATGGTTCTGCTCTGCAAACTCAGAGTAATTTAAACCCTTTCCAGCTCATCCCTTATCTCTGCAGTTGTGTCCGTTCTTCTCATGATGCAAGTTCATGGCTACAGCTCCAGCCATTTATCTGCATTCTGCACAGCCTGGTGGAGGAAGGGACATGGGGGAAAGGGAGCAAAGAGTCCACGCCAGCTTCCTTTGACCTGATATCTGACACTAGCATCCCCAGGGCTGGAACATAGTCTTATGGTCACAGGCAGTTGCAAGAGAGGTTGGGAAATGTGGGATTTTTCCTTTTACTTGGGATGGGAATTATATACCCAAGTAAAACCTGAGGACCCATTAATATAAAGTGGTGGAAGAATGGATGTATGTGGGGATTTGTTTTTAAATGCTTCAATTATCACCGGGAAGGCTTAAAGAAATAAAAAGGAAAGTGAGCGTCAGACTAGCCATCAATGAAGCACATCATCACCACAGGGCAAAGCTCTCTCATTTTCTTTCACTACCTTTACAACAACTGGCCACATAAGGAGGGACTGTTCTAGAATGACCGGTCAGGGTGAAGCTGTTTAGACAAGTTAAAAATGAACTGAGCTTACTGTTATCTTTTGTTCTCACTTGATCCCTCAAATTATTAACTGTTCATTGAGTGACTTTTCTCTGGGAAGCAATGCTGTGAAAGCAAACTTGTAAGGATCGACCAGGGCCATATTTGAATGTGAAGGTACAGAGCTTTAATTTCATCTTATTAATAAATATCCTTTCAATTTAACCAATATTTCTTCAAGAATTACTTCTTGAATGACCATTTTATGCTGTGCAGATATCTTGAAAGGGTTCTGGGAGAGGGAACAGAAAGAGCAGAGACACCTGAGGAGCCTCACAGGCCACTAATGGGACCTGAGAAGTGAGATGAGGAGAGGTGGTGGACAGAGGTGTGATATTATCTGAACTGCATTTGTACAGGATCATTCTGGATGCTACATTGGAATAGGGTGAAGGGATAAAAAGGACAGAAGCAGGGAGACCCATTAGGAGGCAATCGCGTCAGTGATGGTGGCTACCAGAAAAGAGGTGGAGTTAGGGAGGAGTGGATTGTGAACGGGTCCTGAGAGTAGAATTGAATTTTGGCTGATAGACAGAGTTGTTATTAACTGATATGGAGGGACGTGGGAGGAATTGGTTGTAGGGCAAAATGAGGAGTAAAGTTTAGGGCATGTGAAAGTTGATGCTAAGAAGAAAGGTGGAGATACACATAAGTTCTGGGGAGATGCTGGGCTGGAGAAAGACAGTGGGAAGACTCCAGAATATAGATGGAATTTAAAAACACAAGAGTGAATGAGATCACTAAGGGACTGAATACAGAAAAAAAGAAGAAAAAAAGAAGAAAGGAGGGAGGGAGGGAGGAAGAAAGGAAGGAAGGACCTCAAGACACTGTCTATGGCTGCTGAAATGAAGTACCACTAAACTAGGTGGCTTAAACAGAGCAGTGTGTTGTCTCATAGTTTTGAAGATTAGAATGTGGTTAGACATGTGGTTCAAGATCCACATGTCCTAAGGGCTAGTTCCTTCTTCAGGTCATGAGGAAGAGTTGATCCATGCATCTCCTCTGGCATCTGGAGGCTTGCTGGCAATTGGTGGTTTATAAAATTACTATCTTGACCTCTACCTTGATCTTCAGGTGGCGTTCTTCCTGTCTGTGTGCTCTTTTCCAGCTTTCTTTTTTCTATGGACCCCAGTTTTACTGGATTAGATCCACCCTAATGACTGTTTTTTAATTTGATTACCCTTAATTAAAAGTCTTATCACTTCATAAGGTCACATTCTGAAGTTCTAGGCTTTAGGACTTGGGAATTTGGGGGTGGGGGAATTCAACCCATTCTACTGGGGCATGCCAACATTTAAGAAAGGAGTAAAAGGGGAGGCCAGTGAAGAGGACAAAACGGGAGAGCATGTTGTCCCAGACCACAGACACAGGTCTGCGAGGAAAAGGAATTAACAGAGTCAAGCACTGCTGTAATGGGAAGTGAGATTTGCAGGCAGGAGTTGCATGTTGATCTGAAGTTCTCTGAGACATGTGTCATTGGGTGGCTTTGTCCCGTGTGAACATCACATAGTTCACTTAGACCTACACAATGTAGCCTCCCACACAGTGAGGCCCCAACGCACAGCTCATGATCTCCAGGCCACCGACCAGTACAGCATGGTACAGTGCTCAGTGATACAGTCCCCTAACACGAGGGGAACTGTGCATCTACACATGGAGACAGCATAGAAGATGCAGTAAAAAGGTTTAAAAATAGTATCCCTGTCGAGGTCATTTACCGTGAATGGAGCTTGCAGAGCTGGAAGGTGCTCTGGTGAGTGAGTGGTGAGTGGGTGTGAAGACCCAGGGTCTCACACTACTAGAGAGTCACACCATGCCTGTAGGAAGCACTAACTTTATCAAACCTATTTTTTTTTTGGGGGGGTGCTGGGGATTGAACCCAGGGCCTTGTGCTTACAAGGTAAGCACTCTACGAACTGGGCTATCTCCCCAGCCCCTCAAAACTATTTTTATTTAATAATAAATTTATCTTAGCTTACTGTATTTTTACTTTATAAACTTTTTAGTTTTCAACATGTGGCACAGCTTAAAACACCCATATTGTACAGCTGTATAAGATATTTTCTTTGCATCCTTACACTATAAGTATTTTCTATTATTTATTTATTTATTTTTACCTTTCAGACTCTTCAATTAAAAACTAAGATACTAACGCACACACAAGCTCAGACCCACACAGGATCAGGATCGTCACTGGTCCCACTGGAAGGTCTCCAGGGGCAATGACATACACAGCTATCACCTCCTATGTTAACAGTGCTTTCTTCTGGAACACCTCCGAAAGAGTTTGCCTAGGGTTCCTGGGGAAATATCATCACTCGTTTCAGAAATATGTCCACAGTGGTTTTCTTGGTTTGGTTCTTTTTTTCAACTTAGATTTGCTTGTAATCAGATAATGCACCCTGAACATTCCTTCTATGAATGAAAACATTTTGGAGTTGGGCTGTGTTTTCTAATCTTTAAAATAATTTATTGGGATCTACAGAAGTGTCTACTAAACACTTTGCTGTGAATTTTCTGGAGAGGGTGCTCCTCCTCCACTACCTCCTCCTCTTTCTCCACAGCTGTCTTCTTATTCTTTTTGTTCCTGCAGTTTCCTTTTCTCTTCTTCAGCTATGCCTTCCTGTTTCAGAACTCCTCATTCATCTGTTCCTGAGGAGCCACTTCTAGGAGCTCCTCCACATCATTCTTTTCTACATACACAGTGAAGATACTTGCTGTCTCAACCACAGCCATGTTGATTTTTGAATCTCCTGATCCTTGGAAAATTTGGTATCATGTATGAACCCATTGGTATCTTATCCTGTTTTCCATTTATACACTCTCGGGTGACATCATCTCAACCCCAACAAGGTTCTTGGTGCAATCACAGATGTTGTGGTCCTTCCTGAACTCCATCAGCATCTTCTTAGTGTCTCCCTAGTTACAACAATATCCTGGATCACTGGTCTTAAAAATTGTTATAACCCCTGGATCAAAAATTGCTATAACTAATAGAAGGAAAACCAACAGAATAGAGGAAGGGGAACAGGGGGAGGCAGGAGAGGAGGGGAAGAGGAAGTACTGGGGACTGAAATGGAGCAAATTATATTTCATGTATGTATGATTATGTCAAAACAAACCCCACTGTTATGTAACTATAATGCACTAATACAACTATTTTTTAATTCTAAACCTGCCTGGATCAAAGTGGTATTTGAGATACAAATTAATGTCACGTAAAATATATAAAGTCATGTTCTTGTGCATTTGAGTTTAAGATGAGACTAAGATTGATATAGTCTAAAATTATGTTAGAAACAATTATTTAGAGTTCTGAAAAGAATATTTTATCTCTCCTTTTGGCTTCAGTAAATAAACAAAATCTACCAAAACAAAAAATGATATTCTAAGAGTTTTTTAGAATCAAAATGCTAAGCAACCCACAATTGTGTCTTGTCTTCATTCTAAGTATCATTAACTTAATGGAAAGAATAAAGAAATATTATCCCAGATAGCAAAGATAAAAGAAAAGATTCATGAATAGTCAGGAGATGGTGATACATTCTGGAAGACAGTGGATTGAACAGCGGAGTTATGAAACCACTATGGGGAAACTCAGCTTTGAACTAATGTGGCCAATCTGCAACAGATGATCTGAAATTTATACTCTAATAAGCCCTGAATCCCAAGAAAAATCAGTTAAGAATTCAAAAATGTAAAAATTTAAATATAATGATCAACCTAGAGAGACTACTCCTTTGAAGGAATCCACTTGTATTAGTTTGCTCTGGTTGCCACAACAAAGTGTCACCAACTGGGTGGCTTAAACAAAATGGATTTGTTTTCTTACAAATCTGGGGATGGGAAGTCTGAGGTCAAGGTGTCAGCAAGGGTGGTTTCTTCTGAGGCCTCCTCCTGGGCTTGTAGATGACCATCATCCTCCCTCATCTTCACATGGTCCTCCCTCTATATGCATCCATGCAGACATGTCCTCTTCTTTCATATGGACACCAGCAGTATTGAGTTAGCACCAACCTTAATGATCTCACTAACTTCATGACGTATGTAAAGACCTTACCTCCGGGGCTGGGGCTGCAGCTCAGTGGCAGAGTGCTTACCCACCACATGTGAGGCAATGGGTTCCATCCTCAATGCCACATAAAAATAAATGAATTAAGTCAAGGTATTGTGTCCATCTACAGCTACAAATATTCTTAAAAAGATTAGAAAAACTTTTTTAAAAGAACTCATCTCCCAGTAACTCACGTTTTGTGTGGACATGTTCTGTGGAGTTAAGACTTCAACATATGTGTTTTAGGGGGACTCAGTTCAACTCATAACACCACTGATGTCAGGTCAAAAGCAAAGTCAGGAAATGCTGATGTATAGTGTTCCTTTCTTTTATTCATTTCCTGTTATCAAATGTCTATCAGGAAGAAATCATTCTTACATGTTATATTGGCATAAAAAAACTGTGATATTATTAAAACATGTACTTATATTGTTGCTGTTTTGTTCTGGGAATTGAACCCAGGAGTGCTCTATCACTAAGGTACATTCCAGTCCTTTTTTATTTTTTATTTTGAAACTAGGTCTCACTAGGTTGCTGAGCCTGGTCTTGACCTTGCCATTTTACTGCCTCAGTCACTGGAATCACTGGGATTCTGGGAATGGGTCACTAAGCCTGGCTCTATTATATTGTTTTTTTTTTTGTTTTGTTTTTTTTTTTTTTTTGGTACACGAAGTCTCTGCAACTTTTAATATGATCTTATCACATAAAATTCTTCACTTTTATTATAATAATTATTCATTATTATTTTAAAACACACAAAGTATTATGAAAAAACACATAACAACTAACACTTTGGGAGACGCCTGAGAATTCCTGTAAATTTGGATTGATCTTTCCCAAACACCGAAGATTAAAATTTGTCAAGAACTTGGAAACACTGTAAAAGAGGGCAAGACTGGAGGGGGCTGAACATAGAGGTTCAAACTGAAGGCTTCCATGCAACATTGTTGACCTCCTCTCTCTGCTAGATGCTCACCTGGATGCTCAGAGAGATAAAAATTGGAGAGCGACTCTAAAAAAAATGGTGGAAGGGAACAATTTCCTGGAGAAGTCTGGGATGACCAGCGTGGAAGCTGAGCCCAGGATATAAGCCTGCTTCCATTCCATTCCAGTTACATTGGGTTCCCTCTCTGTTCAGTCTGAAAAGACATCTACCTTCAAATAACTTTATTCCTGTACCAGGGTCCCAGCCAGATTTCTTTTGCTCCTTTCATCACCCCCCTTTCTTTCTTTAACACTTTTTTCAACAGACCTTAAGTTAATAGTGGAAGGTGCGATTATCAATGCTGAAATACAAGCCAACAAGCAACCATTTCCAGGAATTTGAGGGAAACTTGAAAAAAGACCAGAGTTTAAACAGATGAAATGGATGACAAGGATAAACAAAAAATAATAAAATCTAAGAGCAAAGAAAGAAAATAGTGCATACATAGATAAAAATCTAAGGAACAGAGAAGAAAAAACTCTTAGACTATATAAAAGAACTGCCTGAATTAAAATTTAATAGGATTGTGATGTAGCTTTGTGGTAAAGCATATGCTTAACAGGTGCAAGGCCCTGGGTTGGACCCTTAGCTCCACAAGAAATAAAATTAGGCAAACAAATAACAAATAAATAAAATTTATTAGAAGAGTATGTTAAAATTAAGTACATCATCTTAGTATAAGAGATGAATCAGATGAAAATGAGTCAATGTTAATTAGCAGAAATCTTGCATCTGATAAATAGAAGTTTCAGAAAAAGGTAATGGAGAAAAGGAGAAAAGAATTATCAGAAAAAAAAATTACCTTCCATTGATGACACTTCTCTTCAGGTCTGGCTGCATGATTTTATAATTTATGAATGAATGCAAATTATAGACTGCATTGACTGTTCCAGAATATCTATCAGTTTGTTGAATCTGTCAATTAGGACTATATTTTTTCATAAAAGGCATCAAATTTTCCTTGAATAAAATTATGGTATTTGCAGGTAAATGAATGGAGTTGGAGAATATCATGCTAAGTGAAATAAACCAATCCCAAAAAACCAAAAGTCAAATATTTTCCCTGATAAGTGGATGATGATTTATCATGGAGGTGGGTAAGAGAAGAATGGAGGAACTTTGGATTACGTAGAGGAAATGAGAGGCGGGAGGGGGCGGGGGTATGAAAGATGGTGGAATGAGACAGACATAATTACCCTATGTACACATATGGTCACATGAATGGTGTGAATCTACATCGTGTACAATGATGAAAAGTTGTACCCCATTTGTGTACAATGAATCAAAATGCAGTCTGTAACAATAAAAAAAAATTAAAAAAACAAAATAGTTAAATTGACAAAAATAAATAGATTTGCATTAACTGGAAAAAAGAAAAGTTATTAATGTGGTAAGTTAATTCTTTAAATGTTTCTAGACATCTTTATGTTTATATTTGCACTTCTGGGATGATACATTCCATTTTCTAATATCTTTGTAAGAATTAAAGTGAACATTTTTTCATATATTTTATGACCATATTTCTTCTGTGAGGTGCCTGTTCAGTTCCTTTGCCCATTTATACACTGGGTTATTTGTTTTTCTGATGTTAAGTTTTTTAAGTTCTCTGTATATTCTGGAGATTAATGCTCTATCTGAGGTTCAGTGGTAAGGATTTTCTCCCATTCTGTGGGCTCTCTCTTCATGTTCTTGATTGTTTTCTTTGCTATGAAGAAGCTTTTTAGTTTGATGCCATCCCATTTATTGATTCTTGATTTTACTTCTTTTGCTTTAGAAGCCTATTGAGGAAATCTGTTCCTGATATTTTGGAGTGTTGGACCCATTTTTTCTTCTGGTATGCTCAGGGTCTCTGGTCTAATGCTAGCATCTCTAGCACTTAGAGAAAGGCAAATTAAACTATACTGAGATTTCATCTCACTCCAGTCAAAATGGCAATTATCAAGAATACAAGTAACAATAAATGTTGGTGAGGATGTGGGGAAAAATGTTCACTCATACATTGCTGGTGGGACTGCAAGTTGGTGCAACCACTCTGGAAAGTCATATGGAGATACCTTAGAAAGCTTGGAATGGAACCACCATTATGAGTTAGTTATTCCACTCCTCGGCTTATACCCAAAGGACTTAAAATCAGCATATAGTGACACAGCCACATCAATGTTTACAGCAGCTTAATTCACAATAGCCAAGCAATGGAGCCAATCTAGGTGCCCTTTATCACATGAATAGATAAAGAAAATGTAGTACATATATACAATGGAATATTATTCAGCTATAAAGAAGAATCAAATTATGGCATTTTCCAGTAAATGGATGGAACTAAAGAATATCATGCCAAGTGAAATAAGCCAGTTCCAAAAGCCCAAAGGTCCAATGTTCTCTCTGATGTGTGGATGCTAACCCATAGGGAGGGTAGGAAGGGCAAGTATAGAAGTTCATTTGATTAGACAAAGGGGAATGAAGGGAAGGGAGAGAGAATGGGAATAGAAAAGACAGTAGAATGAGTCAGGCATAACTTTCCTATGCTCATATATGAATATACGACCAGTGTAACTCCACATTAGGTACAACCACAGGAATGGGATCAAAATTATAATGGGTTATATCCCATGTATGTATAATATGTCAAAATACACCATACTGTCATGTTTATCTAAAAACAACAAATTAAAAAAAAAATTGAAGTCAAGTCTATCCTTTCTAGTGAGCAAAATTTCACCTTACCTACTATATATTTGTTTGTGAAAATATACCATTTACTTTACTACAAATACCATTACATACTGAATTATTATTAACACAATACTGTTTCTGGCCTTCAGAAACAGAAGCTGTCTTACAAGATATCTCATACATAAAGACTGCAAATTCTATAATCACATCTATGAATTCCTAAGAACTTTAGGGCTGCAAATCTTCACAGATCCTGGTTTTAGCAAAATACATACCAATTATTTATTTGGCTATGGTTGCGTTTGGCATTCCAAACTCAAATAGTGGCCTCTGGTTAACTAATAGCAGCTGCAATTGTTTTGAAAGGAGAAGGGGCAAGAGTGCAGTAAAGGCATCTGTCTTGTTACAATCCACTGCTAACAGCTTTCTCTCCTTGATTCTTACAGAGAACATTTCCTTGGTCCTTCTCTTGTGCCTGGTGTAATTGCATGTCTCTTGCAAGATACATCTCCTTTCACGTTTTAACTTCCCTCATCCCCCCACCCCGACCCACAATTGCGCTCTCTCCTCTTCTCTTCCTTGGAAGCTCGCCCTGGTTTCATGATTTTGCTGCTCTCTCCTTTGCTTTTCTGATCCCCACAGAGTTATGGGTTCATTCACTCAGATATCTGGCTCTGCTTCACGCCTTGGCTGTGTGCTAGCCTCATTGGATTCAGAAGGTGCATATCGCTCTGTCAGGATTTCTTTTTGCTCTAAGATTTTTCTGTGAGCCCTTAGATACATGCATGACACTAAGATATTTCCTAACTTATATTTTATTCACCTTTCTGCTCAAAAAATATAGATCTGGGCTGGAAGTTGTCACTGCACACAAGCTAACAATTTATTGCTAAAGAAACTATACACCAGTATCTTATTTTGATACTCACACACACACAAAGAAATTTTAGCCAGACCCTTATGGACTTGGGTAGAAATTAATGAAATAGAGATTGGAGCAACAGACATTTATACCTATATGTACCTCTCAATATACCTATGTCTATATGGAGTAATAGATACATAAATTAAATTACAAATAAAAGGTGATAGGAAAATTGGTTCCATGTAGGAGTTATTATCATAATTATATTTTAAACATGATGATGAAGCTATATAAAGATTTTTAATGGAAAATATTTTATTTCTTGATTTGAATGTGTTATTTTGGAAATTGTGGGACATAATGACCAACTTGTTTATAACTGAAAAAATACTTGAAAATTAAATAGGTGACAAATTGTATTGGAGTGATGTGGTGTGGGTGACATTACTTCAATGATACTACGAGTGGAAAGGGAAATCAAGTTGCCAAGATTCACACTTCCCTTTTGGAAGTAATGAGTGAGTGTTGGTGATAAGAGGTGTACCGGAATAAACCACAAAGCGGAAGTGTTGTATTTGTCCTGAGCCTCTCACTGGGGTACTGAGAACAGGGTCTGAATGGAAGCAGTGGTTTCTCAATGGATATCACGCAGGTAGGGGACCAGCTTCTGCTACACATTAGCTCGGCTAAACTGGACCATTAGTGTCATTGATCACTGTGTATTTGTGACTTGCTTAGTGACTCTTCTTTGCATCCTATATAAAATATGACTCCAAAGGATTCAGTGTTCTCTGGCTTTCCCAGCAGGTGGGAGATGTGGCCCCAAGGAACTGAGTGGCGGTGCCAAGTGAAGAGGAGCATGCAGGGTCCTTCTTTGCAACTTCTGACTTCTCCCGACATTCTTAATGGGAACCAGAATTGTTCTTGACTTTCAAATGAAGCCGCCGTGACTATAGAAATGAAGCATCAGTGTGGACTGGAAAGCCAGAATCTTCCATAACCTGGTGAACTTCACACCAGACCCACCTTAGTGACCACAGAATTTGACCCTGCAAGAAACAGGCTGTCGTGACTTTCACACCAACTTCGTTATCGCCTGGTTTAGGTTGTGAGCTATTAAGAGGCATCAGTCCCTCTTTGACCCCTGCATGGAGGTGTCCTGAGGACATCAGTCTCACTGCCTGGAATGCACAAGAATAACTTCAGCTGGAGGACATCGAAATGGGTGTTTGGGAACCACACTGCTGATCTACAGCCCTGGGCAGGCTGAGAAGAAAGATTAACTTTTCCGGGAATCAAATGCTCAGGGTATTAAAGCGGGAGCTTGTTTGCATCAGGGCTCCTTCCCCAGGGCCCTCTGCAGCCCAGAAGCTGCTTGAGTCAGGGTTTGTGTTTGGTCTCTCTGCGCGGTGACCTTTCCTGTTCGTTTGCAGGCATGGGGCCAGCACGTGTACTTTGTTCCAAAGGGGACCAAACAGCCTCAAGAGCCTGCCTCAGTCTTGGTCAACAGTTCATTTCTGCTCAAGTGCCAAACTGCAAAGATGGGTTGCTTACCAATCCACCCCCAGATCAACTCAGGGACAGGAATAGCTCTTCCTGGTTCCAGTTTCACAAAAACAGAGGGAATATTGACTTGGCATTTATTTTCTAGCGAAACATAATTATGGGAATGGATCTCTATTCCACGTTATCGTTCACGTATTGTTTCAACTATTTCTCACTTGTGCCAAAAATACCTGCAAGGAAGTCACAGCATAGAACGTAGGAAAAAGAATTGCCAGTGATTTTATGTGTGAACTTTATAATTGAGCTCAGACATAAAGTAATCCACTTGCAAATTCAAAATTTGAGGCACAGAAAACTGTTTTGGAATTTGGATTACTCAACACGAGTCCATCCTGATCCATTTCATTTAATGAACTCCTTTTAATTTATAATAATTACCAAAATTAAAATAGATTTTATAGAATGCATATGATAAATAAAACATTAAAACTACTTTAAACATGTGCTTTAATGTAGTCAAAACTTATAGTTCTCATCAGTAGCATAGTGTACTAAAGCCTACCAAATTTTAAATTCACTTTAGCTTATCAGTAGCATAAGAACACATTGCATGGAAGATCATTTGTGATCACTCCGTCTAACTCCAGAGCCCTTGTCTTTGCCTTTTAGACTACATAAATTGAAGATTTCTAATAAGTGTAGGGATGGTGGTGATAATAGCACAGATGGAGAATGGAGAAAAGAACTGAAGAGAAAGCTAACAGATTCAAAGGTTGAAGAGGTTAATTCTGAGGAGTATGGAGTATCCACGAGGAGACAGCTGGTAGCTCAGAAAAGATAATCGAACTAAAGAAACAAATTTTGGATTCATCTGCTTATAGAGTCAGTGCTGTAAACAATGATGAAATATAGGAATCCAGACAGTGAAAGGAGAAAAATTTTGAGGATATGTGACTCTGAGGAACACCACCACTTAAGGAATAGTCAGAGAGAGAAAAATGACCATTTCTCCCTCTTTTCACGTGCAGATGGATGAAAGTGAAGCTATATTTAAAACACATACAAAAATAATTCAAAATGGATTAATGACCTGAACATGACTTGAAATCATAAAATTCACAGAAGAAAATACAGAGAGGAAGCTCCATGATATTGGCTATGGATAATTCTCAGAAGAAAATACAGAGGGGAGTGCCGTGATATTGGCTGTGGTTATAATTTTTCAATAGGATACCAAAAGTACAGACAGCAAAAACAAAAATGGACATGGGTAGCTACATCAAACCATAAAGCTTTTGCACAACAAAGAAAATAGTAATAGCCAAGAAAATGAAAAGCCAAGCTACAGGTTAGAAAATATGTGCAAACCATATATTGATAACATCCCAAATAAAAGGAACTCACACAGTTCAGTAGGGGAAAATAACTCAAAAGAGTGGACAATGAGAGGCTGGGATGTGAATGTAGCTCAGTGGTAGAGAGCTCGCCAAGCACACAGGAGGCCCTGGGTTCAACTCCCAGTACCATGAGAAAAACAAACACCACCACCACCAACAAAGAACCTGGACAGACATTTCTCCAAAGAAAACATAAAACTGGCCAACAGGTAGATGAGAAGGTGCTCAAGATCACGAATCACCAGGGAAATTCTAATGAAAACCACAATGGGGTAGCACTTCATTCTCTGTTAGAATGGTCTTTAAAAAAAAGACAAGAGATAGCAACTGGGGTGAAGGGTGAAGGTGTTGGAGGAAAGGGAGTCTTGGCACACTGTTGGTGGCAGTGTAAATTAGCATAGTCCTTTCCGAGAGCAGAGTCGTGTTTACTTGAAAATCTAAATATAGAGAAACCATATGACCCAGCAATTCCTCTTCTGGGTCTATACCTAAAGGAAATGAAATCAGTACCCTGTGGAAATAGCTACACACCCTTGTTTGTTTCAGGGTGGCTAACAAGTAAAGGCAACATAAATGTCCATCAACAGATGACTAGATAAAGAAATATATATATATATATATATATATATATAATATGTAAATATATATATAAAAATATGTGCCAAACACAGAAGGAAAAACACTGTATGATTTCTCGTATGTAGAGTCTAGAAAGCATAAAAGACAGGTTCATAGAAACAGATTAGACTGGCAGCTACTAGAAGTGCCAGACTGGAGTGGGGGAAGGGGCAGGAAATGGAAGAGGCGGGTTTAAGGGTGCAAGGTTGCAGGTGTGTTGGGTGAACAAATCTAGAGCGCTCAGGCACAGCACCGGCATGAAGACGCAGCATCAAAATTGTACAGTCTGCTGAAAATTTTCTTAGAATAGATTTTAGGTCAGAGAAAGACGACAATAAAAATAAATTGTTACATATATCCAGTATCAGACATGTACAAGACTGTTCTTAGCACTGTTTGTAATACCCTCAAACTGGAAACAACTAATAATGACAAACACAAAATTTAGGTACTCATTATCTTTATTTCTTTATTCCCTTAGGGCTTGCATGATTTTTTATGATTTAATCTACTCATCTGTATCTATCTATAAACATATATATACACATATACATTTCCTTTCCCTGAGAGGCAGAAAGAGTATTTCTTGTGTCGTCACCTACTGTTTAGTACTTAAAATGATACAGGGTGCAAAGTACTATAAAACTAACTGACAAATTATTAAATTAAAAACAGTAATATTCCATATAGAAAAGTTAATAATACTTCATATTAAATATATATATTTGAAGTGTTTGTAAAATTATGTAACATTAAAGCCAACCTCATTTTTAAAAGAATTTTACTTAATAATTTTTGTCCTGGTAACCATTTTCACATCACCCTTGTTTGTGTCTTTGGGAAATTGTAAATAAATGTAACATAAACATTTTGAATGAAACTAAATGTAATTTAATGTCTTTGGTCCTTAATATATGTATGAGTTATAAAGTTACCTGTGCAGGAAAACAATGGACTCTAAAAGGAATGTAAATACTGAAGTCATATATAATTATACGCTCAGAATGCTCATGGAATCAGTTGATCAAATTCACGACTAACAATTTACTCACTAACATTTTCAATGTAACCTCTATGTTAGTGAATAATTACAATGTTGCCAAAGTGACAATTTAATGTCAAGAATATAAGTGATTTTATAAGGATAAGAAAGGTTATCATGTTCAATTAAGGTATAGTACAGGTCCTAAAAAGATAAGAAGATAGAACACCCATGGAGCAATTCACTTTATAAAACTAGTTGAGGTCACAATTCAAACTGTGAAATAATTTGTTGTTAGGCTTTCTGACACATCTTTTCCATCTCCATCTCAAGAGTCCAGAGCTTATAGGCCACCTAGAATCACCCTATCAGGGCATCCTGAGAGTTACCTCCCCTGAGTTATAACCATGGGGTAGAAGAGTTTATTTGGATTTTTATTTCAAATCTCATGGTCTTAACCAAATTCCTATTTCTTTATGTGGTGTCTTAATCCATTCCTGAGATAGAGATACTTATCCTTATGAGGCTTGGTAAATGCTGAGCTAGAACTGGGGAATTTAAAGAAACTCTTCAAGCCCAGCATTGAACTGACCCATAGAAACCATTTGTTTTTTGTTTTCTTTTAACTGCTTTGAAGTAGGGTTTCAAACTGTTGCTGTTATTCATCTTTCTGTTACTATAATAAATACCTGAGACAATCAGCTTATAGAAAGAAAAGGTTTATTTTGCTCACAGTTTGGAGGTTTCAGTCCATAACCAATTGAACCTGTTGCTTTGGGCCCGTGGTGCCTTAGTACATGTTGGCAGAAGCATGTGGTGGAGGAGGCCTGTTCCTCTCCACCTTGGAGGACCTGGCTTCCTAATAGGAAAAGGCACTTTTTACCAATCCAGTTGCCTATCAAGGATGAGTCTTTCACTCCTGTCCATAGCAGCATCATTCACAATAGTCAGAGGGTGGCAGCAGCCCTAATGTCCATAAATGGATACATGAAATGTGGCATAGACATGCAATGTAAGTATTTAAATATAAAAAAAGAGGAAATTCTGGCACTTCTACAATGTGGATGGACCTTGAGGAGCTTTTGTGAAATAAGCCTCCAAAAGTCAAAAGAATAAAAAATGACAAATACTATGTGATCTAACTAATGCGAGATACCCAGAGTAGTCAACCACCTAGAAAGTGAAAGTGTTGCTTACTCAGGGCTGGGAGGAGAGGGAGGTGGGCAACTGCTGTCTGATGAGAAATGATGTTTCAATTTTGAAAGATGAGAAAGTTCTGCAGGTTGATTGTTCTTAATTATAAAACTCATACACACAGAGAAACAACAAACTTGTAATTGGTCTGTCTGGAAAATCTCATGTTAAAAACCACAGCTGAGAAAGGCCCACAGGTGTTTAAAAATTTGTAACAAGCAGAACTATAAAACTCAAAATCATAAATCTCACCCCAAATATTTTGATTCTATAGGACTGAATTATTGCACTTTGCCCTTTCTTCTTCTAAAACAGAAAATGTTCTAAGATACAGGACCATTGAAACCTAACAAGGATCTTAGCTGAGTTGTGAAAATTTCACCAATATTTCTGCAAAAGAGTTGGATCAATGTGTGATTTCCCATTTGCTGTCAAAGTTCAGTATGCTTTGAATGCTTTTAGGGGTTGTTCTCTAGCTATTGTTCTAGAAAACTCTTTGAGGGAAAATAGCCAACAAAGTGGCTTAGATGTCAATAGTAGATAATTTTAGAAGATGAAAGGATTTGAGTGTGTTTGGGGAATTATTTCTAAAAACCATGTCATTGAAATCATGACTTCTCAGTAATACAAGTGGTTTGAGGTTGACAACTGTGTCCTTTGAATGCACAAAATGGAAGGAAATTAACTGCTAGAATTTCTAGAAGATACTTTGGAAATCTCAGTACAGGTCATGAGATGTCTTATAGCTGATCTAATGACCTGACTTCATTTTTCAACCTCTGTTCTAACAGCTAGCTAGCCTAGTATATTTTATGTATTTCTCTTGACCAAATTAACTGTATTCATATTTGTCTCTCATCAATTTATGCATCCATTTTCTCATTTATTTATTTACTAACCAATAATAAGAAAGCCTTATAGAACACCTATCTACTGTACAAATGAGACTAAGCTGAATAAAACATGGTGTATGCCCTCAAGGATGTCACATTTGTATTTAGAAACTTGAAAAACAGGAGTCTAGTTCCATTCTTTTATTCTCCTCTTATAAGCCACTTTGCCCCACCTCCCCTTCCTTTCCACGATCCTGGCCTCATTCTCCACCCTTTGTTCAATATGTGCTCTGTTTTAAGTCTGCCCATTCAGATATCGTTTCATCTTTGTATTTTCATTGATATCCCATGCCAACATGCCAACATGCCAACAATTAACTAAACTCAACTGATTCTAACACATTTCTCCTAAGCAAAATACATCAAATTTTATTAAAAAAAAAAAAAAAAAAAAAAAAACTGATTTACCTTTGGGAAAATTATCTTTGTCCCCTTGGATATAATCTGTGAAATGTCCTTTTAAATATAAGCTGCCCATCAAGGTACTCAGCTCTCATCTAGCCAGAATGAGCATGTGATCTCAGCTCAGCAAATCTGTTGCTCTTTCCAGAATTTAAATCATAAATAGAATGAAAAAAAAAAAACTTAAATTATAACCCCAGATCATGCAGCCAAAAGCTCTGGGAAAAGACTGTGTGCTTGTGGCTCCTGGCCTCGTCCCCCCAGCCTGTGGGGGGCATTCCCTGGCTGTAACAAGTTCTTTTCATTGTCTTGGATCACTTGAGTTGCTGTCTGCTACAGGGAATGTTTGATATAGTCCTTATTGGCGAGATCTCTGTATTTCTAGGGATTATTTGTAAGGTTATGCCTCCAACACGCTGGTGAAATGCTGGGACGTATCTCTTGAGGACTCGCCACTCGGTCCTCTCCGCTTTGTAGTGACACCTCTGGGCGAGATGACCAGGCAGAAGCATGGCCTGCCTACTGAGGTTGGTGTCTACCGCTCGTCTAAACTCTTTGTGTGCTTTGTACTGGCTCTGACCTCCTGGGACCTTCATATCCTGAAGCCACGAAGTGTTCTTTGCCAGCCTGAAAGGAGCCTCTTTACCAATAGTGCTATTCTGGTACACGGATTCAACACTGTGCTGTCTCTTTTCCCAGCATCTTGGAGATATTTAAATAGAGCAGCACTTTCTATGTTTTTTTCTATTTTCACTTAAATTTCTTGCTTTTGGAGATGGGCTTTGGAAGGACAATAACTCAAACTCGATTTGTGTGATTCCATGCTGACATTGAAGATGACAACTGCTCTTTGTGAGTTAAACATGTTTCCTTTGATTCTACACTGAGAAGTTTTGAAATGACCGCAGAAGCAAACACCTGCTCTCCTAAATAATGCATTAGAGTCACACTGAAGATCTGCCTCCATGTCTAAAATATTTAAGTGTTTAAAAGGTCAGGTGAGAAGCACTTATGAATTGCATAACCATATTTAGAAGTTTTACTTTCCATGACATTAAATAATGCCCATTCCTTCCATCTTACAGGTGGCGATTTTGAGTCCCTTGGAATATTTTCATGCTCCACCTAAATGGCCTCATGTATCTGGATCATCATCAGTTTCTACCTGCTTTCCTTTAAAATACATCTTTCACTTCTGGTAAATTTCCTACTTTTTGCAGATCACAACTTAAAAATAGCTATTCTACAGCCATTACATTGAGCAAATACAAGCAATTATGAAACATGAAATATCTTTAGATTTTTAAAAATGTACTCATACTCTTTTCTCTCACAGTTTAGCTAGTAGAGAATATTACATAGAGAATATTACATATTACATTTGTATGTCACTTGTTCAAATGTTTTAACCATTATATAAAATAATCAGTCATTATCAATATAGAGTTTTCACTACTCATTTATTTTCCCATCTTTAAGTTTATAGTTCCCTCCAGTTCTATTGGCCTCCGGTCAGTTAAGCATTTGTTGTAAGCTTTATGACAATAAGGATGATTGTCACAGAAGAATAAATATTGCACAATCCTAATTCCATGAGGTGAGCAACACTAGTAAGACCATCACCACATCAAGGCAACATTTGAACACATCCCAAATTTCCTGCATGTCACTTGGTGTGTATTGTGTGTGTTTGTGTGTGTGTATGTTTTCAAATTTGGATTTTTTTTCCTTGTGGTCAAATTACTTAACATTAGATCTACTCTTTTGATAAATTTTGAAGTGCACGATACCATATTATTAACCATAGGTTCTATATCATAGAACGAACCTCTAGAATTTGTTTCTCTAGTATAACTGAAGTTTCATATTTACTGAACAACTATTGCATTCTCTGTGTCTATGAGTTTAACTAGTTTAGATTCCTCATGTAAGTGGGCTCATGCCGGCTTCCTTCTTCAGTGACTGGGCTATTTCACTTAATATAATGTTCTCCATGTCCACCCATGTTATCACAAACAGTAAGATTTCCTTCTTTTTAGGGACTAAATAGTATTCCCTTGTATGTATTTTCTTTATCCCTGAATGCTAACCCAGACTGGCATTCCTGGGATAAATTCCAACAATTGTGATATAGTATGCTTTTTTATATGTCACTGGGTTTGGTTTGCAAATTTTTAAGGAATTTTTGAGTATGCATTTATGATGGCTGTTGATGAGTAGTTTTCTTATTTCTTTGCTCATAAAATGAGTAGGAAAATGTGTCTTCCTCTATTATCTGAAAGAATGTGCACAAGTTGACATTACTTATTTTTCAATTATTTGATGGCTTTATCACTGTCAAGTCGCTTCAAACAAATTACTTTTCTGAGTATCCATTTCTGGTACTTCTAGTCTCCCTTTTCCAGCAGGTCTTGAGCATGGTGAGTCTCCATGACTTATGGGCCAGGTAGGGTATGAGTCCTGGTTTAGGTAATATGCTGCTGGGGATAACTAGACCTTCATTCCTGAGTGCTCTGAGCCCTCATTATTATGCTCTGATTAGGGCATCATAGTTCAACTCGCTAATTTGTAGTTAAAACTGAGTATACAAATGCAAAGTGTCCCAGTGAATCACATTAGTATCAAACACATTTCTCCATGTTCCCAATATGTAGGAGCTAGCACTTTCTCCTCATGAAGAACCGTGCCAACTACCCCTACCAGTATAAATGTTTCTTTTTGTGCCCTACAGCCACCAGCTTAAGGAACCCAATATCAGTGGATTGCTTATGTGGAGATAACTGTCCTTAGCCTTCAGTGTTATAGAGAAAATCAAGGCAATATATGCAAAGTACCCCTTATAATGCCTAAATTATAGTAAAAATTCCACAGGTTCTTACTAGTAGTATTATAGTGGGCCATAAGCATAGGAAACAAAAGCAGGGTAAGCTATTTTTTTTTATGAAAGAAACAAATTCTGACATCTGTGTTTATCAGGTTTCTGTTGTTGAGACAAAACGCCTGAGAAAAATGACTTAAAGAAGGAAAGGTTATTTCGGCTTAGTTGCAGAAATTTCAGTTCATTATCGGCCAGCTCTGTTGCTAAGAAACTGAGAAGAGGCAGAACATCATGGAGGAAGTGTCTGGTGGAAGAAAGCTGATCACCTCATGGAGGCCAGGAAACAGAAATAAAAGAGAGAAAGAGAGAGAGCAAGGAGGGCCAAGGATAAGATCCTTCCAGGGCACACTCCCAGTGACCTACTTCTTCCCCTAGTCCCCTTGGCCTACAGTTTCCACCAGCTCCCAATAGTCCATTCAATTATAAAACTATCAGTGGATTGATCCATTGATTAGATCAGAGCCCTCATGATACAACCACTTCCCCAAATCTCCACCTCTGAACATTGCTGCACTGGGGACCAGGCCTTCAACAAATGAGACTGGAGGGGATGTTCCAGATCCAAAATGTAACAACCTCATTTTTGAATCCTGCACTCCTTTTAGCTGTTTGATTTTAAATTGTTTTTAATAGTAGAAAGAACATAATACTAACTTTTCTCACCATTTAATATCCTTATTAAATGTATTTAATTTAAAATTATTTAACTTCTTTTTTTCAATCCCCAGTACCAAAAAAAAAAAAAAAAGAACTCCTAACTTTTTTTTTTTAAATCAGAAAAACTTCAGTTAATAAAATCCCACTACACTACCACAAGGCCATGAACAAAATTTTGGAAGAAGGAACCAAAACAGCTTGTGTTTCTGCTAATGTAATGACCAGAGCAAGTCTCTGCAGTTAACTGGTCAAGAGTTTTAGAGACTCAGGAGAAAATTCAAAGCTATATTACATCTGGATTTGTTATTGTGAGATCTCCTATCAAGAGATAGGGTTTGTATGTATTTTTTCATCCATTTATCTACCAGGAATATATAAAATGTACTTGAGATTGAAAAAAAAAAAAAATCGGTAGGTTGCATATTACCAATCATTTCCCAATGTGAGTTCCTGGGTAGTCTGAGAACACAGGTTCTGCAAAAAAGACTGAGAAATTTATGGGAACAAAATCTTGGCTTATTTTATTGTTACATAAACTGGTTTTGCACATTAAACAATTCTCACATTTTTTTCTTTCTTCTGTATCTAACCTGTTAGTGTTCTGAAGAATCAATATTTGAAGGATCCCACATAGGAAAATCTAATAAAGAAACACAAGTCTATTGAGCAAGGAAAACAGAATTCTAGGGCAACTTTTGCCTTTTAGTAATACGAAATATAGGGCTCATTTCCCTGACTCTAAATCGTATTATTTATTTCTTTCTCCCTCCTTTCCTTCCTTTCTTCCTCCTGTCTTCTTTTTCTTTTTCTTTTTAAATAATTAAGATGTAAAAAATAATTTAGATTTACAGAAGAGCATTGCAAAGATAGAAGAGCATTGCTGTATAGCATTGACTCAGCTTCTAATGTTCTCGCCTTACATAATCATGCTATATTTATCAAAACCAAGAAATTAACATTGGTACAATACTATTAGCCAAATCATAGATTTCTTCAATTGTCATCATTTCTTCCACTCTTGTCTTTATTCTGTTTCAGGGTTCAATCCAGGATATCACACTGCATTTAAGAATTCCTCCTATTTTAGTGAGGAAGCAAAGAGGCCTATTCTATGTATCATTCCACATATCACCAATTAAAAATAACCAAAGCTTGAATTTGAGATTCAGGGGATGTCAGTCAATGTAAACAAGTTGACTGCAGTAGGAACAGATCCTGGGGTGTCCACCTGCCCTCTCTACCACGTGACCAGCCTCACTGACCACACACTTCTCAGCTTTTTCATCTGCATCCTCAGATTAAGTCCAGATCAAGTTGACAGGGAGGTGATGTCATTGGCTTTTAATCCACCATAGGAGTAACTGTCCTTCTTGGGTCACCTGTGAACCCTGGCTGATCAGCTGAAACCAGACTGGAGAGAGTCATTCAAATGCTCTTCCATGATTGAGTGGAGCAACTTTACCCATGAGGGGAGTTACATATGGCAAGGAAATTAATGTCTCTGTATGCAAATTCCATCTGTGCTAACTTTGTGTATATTCTCATTTTTATACTTTAAAAAATTCCTTAAGCTATAGTTTATTTATATTTTATATTGTTCATTACATTTGTGAATTTCACTTATTATGTATGTAAACTATGAGTTTACCAGCATATGACATGTACCATAACAGTGCATACATTAAATAAACTTTATAATATTTTAATCACTGAAGAGAAAATGAGTATAACTGAATTTTTGTTTGTTAAGTTCAACAATACTATAAATACTCATATTTATATTTTATTTAAAATTATTAAGAATTTACCTTTCTAGTAAAAGTATCCTGAAACTAACAAATTGGAAAGAAAAGTATGAGTCACGATGTGGGAAAGTACTTTTTGACAGAGGGTGAGGAGCTTGGGAGCTAGTTACATTTGAAAATTTTGTGGAAAAAATGATTCCCTATCCTGTTACTTCAAAATTCCATCCTCCCAAACTCTGATTTCCTGACCCATGATAATAAAATTTCTGCTATTTAAGACTCATTCCAAAGATTCTGTTTATAATGTGTTAGATTAGCCATTTAAAATTCTCCATCCCTGTCCCAAATGTCAGTGAACTAATTTGGCAGTAACTGACTTCTTTCACCCATGAATGCTATTTCCTGGCTCCAGCTAAACCAGAAATATAGGGACGCAGCATAACCCTTTGTGTCTTCTCTTCTGCTCATGGAAAATAAAAGAAGAGAAAACTAATCATTTCAAAATAAAGGAGTTTTTGTAGTTCTAAGAAACAGAATTCTGATTCATATCATCCTTTGGTCTTTGAACTTAAAAATGAAAAAAAAAGAAAAGTTACTGCCCTATTGTAACTTATTCCCTATAAATACAGTTTGGCATTTACCTTTTCTCCTGAGGAGAAATATTTTGAAGGATTAATAGTTTTGAAAAGCTATTGTAGAGCCAGAGGATAAGACTAATATGCCACTCCTCCATACTCAGCTGCTAAATGAGTCTATATTTGGACACAGGGCAAATTGCACTTCCAATATTGTTGGATATAACTGAAAAATCATAGAAACAGGATGGTAGCTGGAAGTGGATATGAAGTGTTAGGATTGTGTTTGAGCTTTTCTGTTGTTTTTTCAATTTTTTTTCATCTTGGTGTAGACACTCAATCCTGTTTCATAGGCAGCTAACTTTGAAAAGACCAATATTTTCAGATTCCCATTGAGAATCTGACATTTCAAGATTTCCCGAGAATTTTTAAAAATTACCTATTAAATTTTGATAGCATCAGCGGCCTTATGACTCCTTGGTATGCCTTTGAGTTTTCAGAGTGGGAAAGAGTGTCCTGTGAAGAATCTTGAATTCTTATTCCATTTGCCATTCACTGGCTCAGAGAATCTTACCTCTGAGAATGTCACCAGAGATCCAGGCCAGAGCAGGGCCTGAGTTCAGGGAGTTCCAAGACACCACCAAAAACCAAACAGAAAACGTCATGGTCAAATTAGAATGGAATTTATTCAGTATAGCTAAACCAGGAAGCAGAGGGACTAGCATCCTCAGCCCTGAGTTTCAGATTCAAACAGGGAGGGAACAAAAGCAGGGAGCTGGGGGATGGTCAAGAAGTATGCTTCCTTAGGCAGGCTTGGTCAAAGTGTCTGCTTGATGATTATCTCAGGTTTGGTTCTGTGAAGTCCTGCTAACTCCAGCGTGGTATCCAAGGGGGCAGTCAGTTCCCAGCACGGGATGATTGATTGCTCCCCCTTAGGAAACAGCCTCATCATGGGGTGATCTGCCTACAAGGCTCTCAGTTCCTGGAATCTTGAAACTATCTTACTCTTCTCTCAATGAGATCAGCCTTGAAGCTGGAGGAAGTCCAGCTTTAGGTGAATGCTCCTTAGATGATTAAACGTGTCTACCTGCAGAGGTGAGCAGGAATCTGACCCAAAGTTTAAGGGAGAATAGGAGACAGATGCAAAAGGAAGGCAGATATGCCAGGCTTTTATCCTGTCTTGAGTTGCCCCTCAGACCTCTGTAGCCCCAAGTGAATAATCAATACCTTTGAGTAAAAGCAGTTTCTAAGCTCCTGTTACAAGATTTTCTTAAGAGTTTTTGAACCCTGGTCTCATTTGAGGGTAATGTCTGATCAGAAGGGAATCTATATATGATTTCTGAAGCCAACTTTTTTCACAAAGGTTAGTTTTTGTTGCCACACAAAAGAACGTTATTTTCCCAAATGAAGAATTTTTTTCCCTTGTCTGAGAAGTAGGATACATGAGTCAGATATTAACTTGGGAGATGCCAAACATGTCCATATTCAAAAGAATTCTCAAGATAAGGGGCATTATTTGGTTTCAGGCTTAGATGATTCAGAAATGACAGCAAATCTATGTTTATATTCCTTCAATTTTCTGGAGGATTCAAAAAGGATGAGCACTTATATTTGTCATTCCCTCTGGGCTTACAGGGTTTTAGGGAGATTTCTTTCCTACATGACATTCCTCAAGCCTGACACAAACTAACCTGTTGTCCTAGGTATGCCACCACCCAAGACCAGCAGTTTGGATCTATAAATCTAAGTGTCAAAACCTAGGACAGAAATCATGCAAACCATGGTGTGGTCACTTGTTTGCCAGTGAACTGACAAATGGGGGATTGAGAAATACGGTGTGCAGAAAGGGACAACTAAATAATATATGGTATATTTTTTTTCTTATGAATCTAAGGACAGAAAATATGAAATAAATTACTTGTAAAAGCATTCCAATCTGGTGCTCTCATCCAGGAACACGGTCCCCACTGCTCAGGAGAGAAACCCTGATCTGTCCTGCTCCCTGCTCTGGGGAGAAGAGAAACAGATCCCTGCTCTCTGCCAAGAGGCCAATTTCCCCTAAGAGGTGCTGCCCGTGAAGTTTAAATTTAATGAGAGAGATCTGGCCAGATGTAGGCCTGCATCACATATCCTAAAAGATGCCACTGTCATGTGCAGATGAAGGATGCTTGTCTTTGGATTGCTGATTGTTGAAGGCACATCTGCATAAGCCTCAGAGAAAACCAGTCTACTCACCTCCCTCCTCCTACTCTATTGGCATTCTGTCTTCATTCCTCCTCATCTAGAGAATTTATACCATTCGAGGAGCAAATTGTCATCCAATCGTCGTATGAAATTTAAGACGTATTTTATATTCTATTATATACTAAAGCACTCATTCTCATACAGGATATGTCTCCTGTTCCTCATGGACCTTAATGCATGGATCTGAAAAACAGTATTCTGTATTCTTTGTCTTCTATTCCTCTGATACTCTCTCTGCAGTGATATTCTCTCTCTAGAGGCTGATGTGTTTATGCTTTTGGTTGTGTAAGTCTTCATTCCTTGTTTTTATCCCCCTAAACTCTTGTAACTAAGTGTTCAGGGTGTAATAGTATAACACTTTCTATTGAACACTGTGGTTTTGCACTTTTGAAGGCCTAACCTATGTGGACTGTTTTAGCAGTTCAATTGGATAGACAATAGCAACTTGAACTGATTTGCTGCCTCTCACTCTGAGTTCCAGGATAAACTTAGCACACAAGAGATACTTGTAAAAATCTATTAATACATTGATGTGTGATTGGGGAAAACATCTAAAACATGAAGACGTAAATAAAGAAATAAAGGGAGGGATAATAGTGAAGAGCTCATGCTTCTGAGAACATGCTGTAGAGGATCACTCCCCAAACACCATTCAGCTCTGTACGGGGCATTGATTACATCATATACAACCATAGAAACAAAAAGATGTACCCCATTTGTGTACAATGAATCAAAATGCAGTCTGTAAAAAATTAAAAGATAAGTTAAAAAAAATGAGTCATTTGGGGAAGTGGTACAATTCTCCATGTCAATAATCGTCCATGTAAAAACAGAAATGCCTCCTTTGAAGCTGCTAATAAAAATGTCAATGAGGGAGGTGCCCACTGGAAATTGGAAATATTAACTAAAATAGTAAAATCATTCCAGTGATCCAAACTCTTTCTTGCCTTCCTCACTCTCTCAAATTCCTGTCAAGGGTCATCTCTGTCTCCTTTTCTCATTTCTTCAAGTACATTTAGCCTTCAGCTCTTCAGTGAGGATATTACCTCTGTGGACCATCTGTGACCGTCTTATCCTGATTTACCAATGGCAGCCAGAATGAAATCCAGTTCAAATCCACCCTCAGCTTCTGTGCATGATGCTGGGGAATCCCATACTTAACTCTCCTTGGCATTTAGGACATCAGTCACCCATGTCTTCCTATTTCCAAAATTATGAGATTCTATCCTCTTCTAGAGTACTTCTCTCTCGAATTTAAGTTGAGACAACAACAGTATTTTTTAAATCACAGTATAACCTACCACATGTACTAAATTGTCAAATAAAGTAGATGTTTAATGTTATTTAAATGAGTGAATTTTTCTAAATAATAATATTAGAAATGAAATAAAATAATTTATTATTTAACCCATTCTTGAGATACAGATTCTGAGGTTCATGGAAACTCGGTGACATATCCATGGTCACAGAGTCAGTGAGCAGAAGTGGAACTGACGTCTTTGTCATGTAAATCCTGAATTCTCTTCTCAGGACACCTGCTAAATGCAGCTGTTTCTTCACTACTAAGCATTCTTAGAGTTCAAATCACAGCTATTTCACCTGAAATCCCCTGGAAGCCTAGGAATTGAAGAATTTTAAAGGATCATATCCTTATTTATAGAAATATGCATAATAAAATATACTGCTAAAATCCTGAGTTCATAAGGCCACTATGAATTAAGATTTTCTAATTATTCCTCCAAGTGTTTTTTTCTCTCACTTTGCTTGAAATTTTTCCAAAATGAAACAGTGGCCTTTATCATACAAATAAGCTTCCAATAGCCCAGCCCATTTGCCAAACAGTGAAATGGTTATAATGAGTCGGAAAGAGATGTTTGTCCCTTAAGCCACTGAGTCACTCCAGAGGATTAAGTCTTAAGATTGGAATCATAGGATCTTCTGATTGGAAGGAACCGAAGATGTCACCTAGTCTGAAATCTCCCTAAAGCAGTAATTCATTCCTGATTGATGACCATTTACTCTGTAACAGAGTACTTTGGAAGGTCTGTTGCATTTATTCTTATTCTCATCGTTCTTCTTAAAAGGGTCACAGCTTCTTGGGCATGGTTTATCTAGAGCTCTGAGTTCAGATCCTTTCTTTGGAGCTTAATAGCTACGTGATCTTGGTCTAATCAATACCTCTGAATCTTAGTATTCCCCATTTCTAAGACAGAGGCGGCTGATCACAGAACTGAAGGAGAAATTATGCTTCTGCCACCCAAAGAGAAAGACTCCATAAATAATAACTTAGAATCATCGATGTGTAGTAAGCAATACAGAGATCTCTGTCCTGTTACGTTAAATTGCCAGCAATTTCCTGATGGTAGTGATGATTCTCTAACTTCCTCAGGCTCATTTTATCTCCCTAGAGATTTTCCCCTATCTCCAATAAATTTGAGCACAGGAGCTTCTGTAAGCCCTTCTGTGTTCTCCACTCTAGAGTTCACTAGGCACCATGTTTAGTTCAGGTAAATGTTCATCAGCTCAGAAACACACACACACACACACACACACACACACACACACACAGAGTTTGCTAGGTTTCCTTGGTACTCATACTTCATATTTCCTGAGTCTCAACTATAACTAATTCTCTCATAATTCCCCTTGAGAATCCTGTATGAGAGTTTCCATGAAGGCCAGGATTTGGGGACTCTAACTGTGTGGAAGACCTCACAATTCTGATCTTGAATCTGCCAGATGCTCCCCTTTCTTGGTTCTTCCTGATGATAGTTGTATCCTTCAGAAAACACAGGAGCATACACAGTTCACCCCAGTCAAACCAGACTAGAATGGTGATCTCCTGGGGTGTTTCCCCAGAGAATAGGATTTCCATGGAATGAGCACACCGTCATTAAGATCTGTGTCATGGTCCATTCATTGCCCCACCTGGCCCTCGATGGCTGCTGACACCTCGCCCCATTCTCAGGTCACAGGCCTACCCCTTGCCCTGTCTTTTTTTATTTTTTTTTTCAACAGACAACTGGTATCTTATATTCTACAGTGAAAAATTGCCCACAGCTTCCAGTGCTCCCCAAGGAACACACCAAGGTCACCAAAATCATTCTCCACAAGACTGTACCATTGGTCACCTGCCCTCCTATTTTGTCAGAAGTGCTCCTTTGTCACTTCATTATTATTTTTGTATTGTGGTGCTAGTTATGGAACCCATATCTGTATCTGATTTGCTAGGTGGGTGCTCCACCACTGAGTGTCTCAGTTCATTAATCATTAACACAGTACTTTACCTGAATCTACTCTAACCCTCAGATGCTCCCACCCCAGAGCACAGCATTATCTTCATCCTTCACTGGCCACTCGTTCCTCTACCTTCTGCAAGCTGGCATTTCACAGAGATGCCTTGTGGTAAGTTCACAACTCACCACTGATTTTTATATCCAATAGTGCTTTACAATTAATCCTCTCACTTTCTGTAAAACTGCTATTCTTTTAGCTTTCATGACATCTTTCTTTTTCTGAAGACTTCTCCTTATTTTATTGGCTTTTATTTGACTACCACCCTTAAATTCTGGCATTCCTTAGGATTTGATCCTGTACTCTTCTATTTTAATTCTATACACTCTCCCCGTTAGATGTCATCAGTTCCTGTACTATAAACCATATTCTTAAGTCAGTGACTCTCAAATTTAATTATTTGACCCACACTTCTTTGTGGAGTTTCAGACCCTCATATTTAGTGTCCTATTGGACATTTCTACTTGGATATCCTGTAATGACTTCAAATACAACACCATACCCCAAACTTTTAAATTTGCATTAAGGATCCAGAAAAAAAAGAGGCGAAGAGTAGAAGCATTTCTATAAAGGAATACAAATGTTGAATATTTAGGGAGCTAGTCAAGTTATGCTCTGAAGTCCTTGCCTTTGTAAGTGAAATTATCTAATGTGACTCATGGCAATGTACACAGAGATAGCATCTAGGGCAATCTTGTCTTCATTGTCTGTGCTCTTAAAAATGCTTTTAAATGAACTTAGATAAGGAACATTGCCATTAATTGGTAAGGGCTGGATGCTCACCAGGCACAGATGCTAAGCAGACCTCTCAGAAAGAGATGGATGATGATCAGTTTCTTCACATCATCATTGATTCATTGGTTCATTCAAGTCAGGTCAAGGTGCATTCTCTCTTCCTGTTGCTGTTGAACTACAAGAGTACCTTACTTGCTAGGAAACACTTTATAAAAATAACTTCCATAACATTGCATAAAATTCCTTCAAATTGAAACTTGACTTTCACATTAAATTCACACTAAAGATAAATATGCATATTTTATTTACTCTTGTTTTCAACATGAATTTCACAATATTGTTATATTTAATTTTGTTCCCAAACAAAAATTAAAGTCTTCTCCCACACATGCTAAAGCTTAAATTTTTAAAATGCTAATATTTTTGTAAAAGTGTTTACACAGTCCATAGTTTTTCAAGAAAATAATAGGAAGATGCCATAAAGTAGTAGTTTTTAAATAGTTAGGATAATAATAATAAAATAGAAAGAATGAATAAAGTTCAGAAAGGACAATAAATTAAACATATCAATATCAATGTACTTTAAATCAATAGGAGGACTACTTAATCAACCTATGATAAAAATTATTTTTTAGATCCCTACCTCATACCCTATGGAAAAACAACAGCCAAAGTTTTAAAGAATTAATGTACAAATAAAAAATAAATGGGAAATCAATTCACACAAACTTTAAATCACATACATAAGGAAACACAAACCAGATGTTGATACTCCCTTTTCTAAGAGGTTTTACTAATTACATGGGATGACTGAAATATTCAAGCTTCAAAATGTCTTTCATATTCACTATTCTCTTCCAAAGGATTTGTACCTCCATTACTCTTTTATATAAAATGTCATGTTGGAGAAATCTCATGCTGCCACCTTAGCCTCACAGTTGGTTTTCCATGAAAGATTATAAAATCCAAGTTGCAATTCAGGCAGACAATGACCTTTGAGGTGGAGTAACGTAAGACCTTCATTCAGGAGAAATGACAATGATGAGCTCATTCAATTAGATATTGAAAGATTTTAATTGGAGACACAAGGAGAAAGACAAAGCCAGATACCAAGGGACAGTAAAAGTCATGGTTGGGACAAAAAGCCTTGTATAAGTAGAAATTGTTGGGAAGCAAAAGTTTAACATAAGAAGAAATCAGAGGTAGGAAGATGAGAAGAGAGAAGACATTTGTAATGTGTCAAATTAAGAAGAAAATAAGATTTGGAATAAAACAGTGCCCCTAAGAGTCAAGAAAAACATGTTAGGAAATTGCATAGGGAAAGAATAATTCAAACAGAATCAGGAGACCATTTTACACTTGTCCAATGCCACCAAGAACACTGGGAACTGGCAACATTTAGGTACTTTTGTCAAAAGTGAACTGATAGAGCCACCCTGGAAAGTAATCTGAAGCTCTTAGTAAAATTGAAAATTTTTGTACTTCCTATCCCAACAAGGAGGACCAACAGTGATTGCTACCCAGACCACAGCCGAATCTGGGAGCAGGTGGAGAAAGCTGCAGAGACCCAGCCCCACTTAGAAAGGCCTCTTTCTCTGCTATGGGGTCTTCAAAGGAGTGACTCCAAAATCATCACCTTCAATGGAAAATTCTGATAAGTTCATGGAAATTTAGGGTTTTTTTTTTTTTTTTTTACCTTTCTTCATGATTAGATGGAAAATGGATCCCATTTTGTGTCATTTTAAATTCCTTCAGTTATTTGTTTGAGGGACTTTTAACAACATACAACAAAAGAGACTACACACCAATTTTCCTTTTTCTTTTTTAAACCATCAGGGTGGGTGGGTGGGAAACTCTCAGAATTATTTGTAGGTGACTATTTCAGTTTTATAACTTTATTGAGTTAATGAAGGCTAATTGTTTGGGTAAACTTACAGAGAATGAGTCACAGGGATGAGCTCAGAATTGGTTTATAATGATCATCCTAATTCTTATTGCTTTTGTGATCTTGGCAAGTTCTTCTGAATCACCATTTCTTCTACTGTGAATTGATGGTAACACCTGCTTCATGAAGCTGTTTTATGGACAAAATGTTATGCGGTATAGAAAGCACCTAGCACCATGTCTACTACATGGTAAAAAAATACTTAACAAATGTTAACTTGATCTTTATCAAATGAAATCGAATATGGTTTTCAAGAGACCTGGATGACTTAAAGTTTGTTCACATTGCCTGTCATAGAAAACCATTTTAAGTTTGCTTAAAAAAAAAAAAAACAAACAAACAAAAAAAAAAACTTCAAAATAAATTACGTTAAAAAAGAACTCTTAAAAATCCAATTAAGACTTCAGGAAAGACCATTTCTTAACAATATTATAAGGCTTTTAAAAATCTACTCTCCTCTCCCTCTGAGTAAATTATTAAGATTCTACTTTTGGGAAGAATTAATAGAAGCAAAAATCAGGGTTTTCTGGAAAGATAATATGATCACTTAAAGTTGTGAGATTATCTTGATAATAAACTCCACGTAAATACTGCAGGTGATAATATGTAAATAGAAATGAAATATGCAAATAATACAGTTGCAAATAATTAAGATTGTGAATGAAATGAAAGACTAAATATCATTGTAATTTAAGGCTGCCTTCAGTATCCACAGGCATCCTCATATTTCCTAAATGTTAATTTTCCCATTTGTCTGATATTGTGAGAACCAAGGATGTACAACTTTGGATTATCCAATAGTTCAGTACTACATCTGATTTTGGAATGCAGACTAATCGCAGAGGCTTGCCTACACAGTTTGGAAGCAAATTCTGAAAGCAGTTCTGTCATCTTAGTGTTAAGTTCTCATTCTCCAATGGGAAAATAGTGTTTGCGTTTAAGTATCATTTTTAGCATCTGCAAATGTCACACACAGACCTTTTGTTTTTACTTTAGTAACCTGCACACCGTGTATATTTAGTTAGAAGCCCTTCCAACTATAAGGGAAGTATTTACCTTAGTGCAAAATATATCTTTACTTGATACATATTTTGTATAGACTCACCAAATATATTCTTGTCTTCTAAGGTAAAGAAAAAAGATGCTGGCTTAATAATTCTGTATATGCTTTTAATAATGATAAAGACAATGTTTTCCTCTGTAGTCAAAATATTTTCTGCTAGAAGCGACAAAATACACTGTCTTAAAATTGAATTATGGCATATTAAAATACTAATTATGTTTTAATGTAATTTAACAATGATATTAAGGTGGTTGCTTTTAACAATTTTTTAAGTTTTATCGGTAAAGGAAGCAATTGTCCATGGTTTCCCATTACATTTTACCCATTTCTATTTTTTGTATATTCTTGTGCTGGTTTTACACATGCATAAATAATGGATATAAACTTTGTCCTTTGTTTTTTTCACTTAACACTGTCTCATACATATTTTTCCTTGTTTCCATAATTGGCTTCATTTGCAATTCTAGAATCAAGCAGTAATCTGGACAAAAAACAGTTCAGAATGCACCACCCCAACATATGGGTGGGTTATATTTACAGACAGAGAAAAGGAAGTGACATACAGAAAAGAGAATAAGGTACACACATAGGGCAGTTAGTTATGCTCCTGTCTGTTTTGAACATGGTTTTAATAATTGGCTGCTTGTGATTGACGGAAACTCTGTGATTGTTTTCTAGAATATCTTACCGTCTATTTACCCATAAAGTTATGTTTCAGTTCACTATGTATAGAGAAACCTTCAAGCCAAACTAATAGGTATAGAGGAAGAATTAGATCAACCTTAATAGGATGATCTCCAAGGCCTACATCTTCGAATGACTTATAAATTAAATTTAAAAATCTGTAATTTCGATATATTATCTTTAAAAAATTTATGTTATTATTTTAATATCTTATTCTAATTTTTAAATAAAAGTTATTCCCTTTATTTAAACTGAGCAACACCTCTTCCCCCTGTTTACTATTGTTAGGCAATAATCATGTATTTTAGTGACTGTGTTCTGTATTAGGAACAGGATTTCAATGGTCCTCAAAGGATTGTTCACTTTTCCCCATGGTCCAAAATCCAAATAGATATCTTTCATTTAACTCAGGTTATGGAGTTCTGGATTATATCTTTTTTTTTTTTTAAGAAAATTATTATATTGATGAATAAAGTTGTAGAAACCCAACTATTACCCAAATAGTGTACAGGTTGAGATATGTAGATGCTTCAACGTACCTCTAATGGGAGTTCTGCAAGGAGAGAAGAGTCAACATTCCATGAGATACTCATTGAACATTTACCAGAATTGACATGGACATTCAGATTAATGAGGCACATTGTTTCAAGCAGGGAAAACAGACACATACCAGAGCAGACTGGCAGAATTCAAACATGTCAACATGCACTACTCCAAAGTGTGTATTCTATTTTATTATTTATTATTTTTTATTTTTTTATTTTAATTTATTTTTATTGTAAACAAATGGTATACATGCTGTTTCTGTTTGTACATGGAGTAACAGCATACCATTTGCATAATCGTACATTTACATAGGGTAAGGATGTTTGATTCATTCTGTTATTTTCCCTTCCCCCCCACCCCTCCCACCCCTCTTTTGGCTCTATACAGTCCCTCCTTCCTCCATTCTTGCCCCCGCCTCTCACCCCCATTATGTGTCATCATCCTCTTGTCAGCGAGATCATTTGTCCTTTTCTTTTTTGAGATTGGCTTATCTCACTTAGCACGATATTCTCCAATTTCATCCATTTGCCAGCAAATGCCATAATTTTATTATTCTTTATAGCTGAGTAATATTTCATTGTATCTTCTTTGAAGGTCTTGTAGAACTCGGCTGAGAATCTGTCTGGTCCTGAGCTTTTCTTGGATGGTAGGATTTTAATGGCTTCTTCTATTTCTTTGCTTGATATTGATCTGTTTAAATTGTGTATGTCCTCCTGGTTCAGTTTTCTGAGAAGCATAAGTCTCTAGAAATTTGCCAATGTCTTCAGTAATTTCTATTTTGTTGGAATACAGATTTTCAAAGTAGCTTCTCATTATGTTATGTATCTCAGTGGTGTCTGTTGTGATATTTCCTTTTTCATCACGAATTTAGTAACTTGAGTTTTCTCTCTCCTTCTCTTTGTTAGTGTGGCTAAGGGTTTGTCTATTTTGTTTACTTTCTCAAAGAACCAACTTTTTGTTTTGTCAATTTTTTGAATTGTTTCCTTCGTTTCAATTTCATTGATTTCAGCTCTGATTTTAATTATTTCCTGTCTTTTATTACTTTTGCTGTTATTCTGTTCTTCTTTTTCTAGGGCTTTGAGCTGTAATGTTAGGTCATTTAGTTGTTGACTTTTCATTCTTTTCTGGAATGCACTCCATGCAATGAATTTTCCTCTTAGTACTGCTTTCATGGTGTCCAAGAGATTTTGATATGTTGTATCGTCATTCTTGTTGACCTCTAAGAATTTTTTTATCTCCTCCCTGATGTTTTCTGTAATCCATGTTTCATTCAGTAGCATATTATTTAGTCTCCAGGTGTTGGAGTAATTTCTGTTTTTTATTTTGTCATTGATTTCTACTCTCAGTCCATTATGATCTGATAGAACACAAGGCAGTGTCTCTATTTTTTTGCATTTCCTAAGGGCTGCTTTGTGGCATAACATATGGTCAATTTTCGAGAAGGTTCCATGTGCTGCTGAGAAGAAAGTGTATCCGCTCGTTGATGGATGGAATATTCTATATGTGTCTATTAAGTCTAGGTTATTGATTGTGTTATTGAGTTCTACGGTTTCTTTGGTTGGATTTTGTTTGGAAGATCTATCTAGTAGTGACAGAGGTGCGTTAAAGTCGCCCAGAATTATTGTGTTGTGGTCTATGTGATTCCTGAAATTGAGAAGGATTTGTTTGATGTACAGGGATGCACCATTGTTTGGGGCATAAATATTTACTATTGTTATGTCTTCCTGATTTATGGTTCCCTTAAGCAGTATGAAATGTCCTTCTTTATTCCTTCTGACTAACTTTGGCTTGAAGTCCACTTTATCTGATATAAGGATGGAAACCCCCGCTTTTTTACTGAGTCCATGTGTGTGGTAGGTTTTTTCCCATCCTTTCACCTTTAGTCTGTGGATGTCTTTTTCTATGAGATGAGTCTCTTGCAGGCAGCATATTGTTGGGTCTTTCTTTTTAATCCATTCTGCCAGTCTATGTCTTTTGATTGATGAGTTTAGGCCATTAATGTTCAGGGTTATTATTGAGATATGATTTGTATTCCCAGTCATTTGGCTTATTTTTGGTTTTTAATTGGCTTGGTTTCTCCTTTGACTGCTTTTTCTCTAAGGTAGTTCCTCCCTTTGCTGACCTACATTGTTGTTTTTCATTTTCTCCTCATGGAATATTTTGTTGAGAACATTCTGTAGTGCAGGCTTTCTATTTGTAAATTCTTTTAACTTTTTGTTTATCATGGAAGGATTTTATTTCCTCTTTAAATCTGAAGGTTAGTTTTGCTGGATATAGGTTTCTTGGTTGGCAACCATGTTCTTTCAGAGTTTGAAATTTGTTGTTCCAGGCCCTTCTAGCTTTCAGAGTCTGGGTTGAGAAGTCGGCTGCTATCCATATTGGTCTCCCCCTATATGTAATCTGACGCTTTTCTCTCGCGGCCTTCAAAATCCTATCTTTATTTTGAATGTTAGGCATTTTCATTATATTGTGCCTTGGTGTGGATCTGTTGTGATTTTGTGCATTTGGTGTTCTGTAAGCCTCTCGTATTTGATTTTCCATTTCATTCTTCAGGTTTGGGAAATTTTCTGATATTATCTCATTGAATCGATTATTCATTCCTTTGGTTTGTATCTCTGTGCCTTCCTCAATCCCAATAATTCTTAAATTTCATCTTTTCATGATGTCCCATAGTTCTTGGAGATTCTGTTCATGATTTCTTACCATCTTCTCTATTTGGGAAACTTTATTTTCAAGATTAAATATTTTGTCTTCATTGTCTGAGGTTCTATCTTCCAAGTGGTCTAGTGTTTTGGTGATGCTTTCCATTAAGTTTTTTATTTGGTTTATTGTTTCCTTCATTTCAAGGTTTTCCATTTTTTTTTGTTGTTGTTGTTGTTGTTGTTGTTGTTCTTTTTTTGAGAATCTCTACCTCTTTGTTGAAATGATCTTTTGCTTCCTGCAGGTGCTCTTTCAGCTTATTGGTATTATCATTATCATTCATTGCCTGCATTTGCTCTCTTATCTCATCCTTTGCTTCGCCGAATCATCTTAATCATGTATAATCTGAAGTCCTTTTCTGACATTTCTTCTAACATACTGTCATTGGATTCTGTTATATAGAATCTAGATTTATTTGGATCATTTTCTTCCCTTGTTTTTTCATGTTGTTCATGTATCTTCCCCTCTAGCAGTGCAGATCTGGGGTATTGCAGATTTCCCCCTATAGGCTTATAGTGGCCCTATAGGTTTCCAAAACCTTTTCTATAAGGGGAGATCAATATTAGCAGTGCCCAATTCAGACACTATGCAATCCTAGACCAAATAGCCCCTATGGGGACAATAACAAAATTGTCATAATAAACAGAATGAGTTCAAATATTATCTTCAATAAAACAAACAGATTTGCAATAAGGTCTGCAGTTTCTAATGGAGGACAAAGAGGATGCAGAGGGATGTAGAATGTGGCTGTTAATGGGATAAGAAAAGAATATACAGAAGTTCTAGATAATAGAAAGCGTGAGAGTGTAATCAAAAGAAATTGGACGTTAGCATGCAAAAAGGGAGAAAGAGACTCTGAGGGAACAGGTAAACAAAAAGAAAAGAGAGCAAGAAAAGTAAAGAAATAAAAACTTAAATTTTTTCAATAAGGAGAAAAAAGAAAATCTACAGTATAACAGTCATATAGTAATGAAACCTCCCAGTGTTCAGTAGCCTGATGCATGAGAGGTACCTGACAATGAGCTTAAGTCTCCAACAGGCGTCTCAGGAACTTTTTTTTTTTTTCCTTTTAGATCCATTGATATTGCTATTGATGAAGAGGTTCGAAGGAGCTCTGATTTTAATATGTTGAAAGTGAACTTTCTATATATGAAGACTTAAAGAATTTCTTTTACCTTTAAGAATTTTACCTATGTGTAAGTGCTAACTTCTTATGATTACTTTTACTTGAAAAAGTACTTTGAATATCCAGTGATGTTTGTTTTAGTTTCATCATGACCTTGGCTATCAAATCTTTTTCATGTTCTGTTGTCTTCCTTAGTAATTCCCATTATTTTCATGTTTGCTTTTCAGATTTTTTACGTCAGACCTGTCATTTTTCCGTTTCACTATCTTTATCAGTTTCTCCCTTATTTAATATTAGTTTTTTCCTTCTGTAATTTACCTTCATTTTAGGGGTGATTATTCTACATATTGCTTCTAGAAGAAATTTAACTAGCAGTGTTTCAAAATCTATTGAGATTTGAGATCTCATCTCATAACTGTGATGCTTTCTTTATTTCCCTGGAAATAGGTAAAGTTTTTATCCTAAAATACTGCATCTTGTATATTGGACCTACTTCTTAGTATGAATATTAACTCTAGGTTTTTCCTCTTTTTCCCTGAAATTTTCTCATTGATTAAATTTTCTGTTCCTGTTTGAGTGAAAAATTTTACTAATATTGCCAGAAAAAGTCAACATGGGCCCTAGCTTATAAATTCTCTTTCTTTGGTCAATTAACCACAGGATACCCTGGGTTTGTCAGAATCAGATTCTTAAGCTGTAGTATTGAAACATAAATTAATTAATAAAATGAATCTAAAGAGAAAGACGTTGAGAAGTGTATCTCCTGAATTCAGAATAGAGCGACAAACTATTCACCTTCCATCACTACTTATCACAAAGTACTTCTCTGACTTTTAAGTTAGAACAGAGTAAATGGAAGAGTCACTGTTGACCGGCTAAACCACATTAGACTTCCAAATTCAGGGAGTTTTGTATCCAGAGTTGATTCTGATTAGTTTTTAACTTTTACTCTGTGCACATGCATATAATCATATACACATTTGTACATATTTGTAGAAATGCATGTGGGTAGTCTCTCTCTTGTTCATTTCTTTAGAATTAAATTATAAGCCTTTAACTACCTTTCATAATTCAGAAAAGCACAATACAAAATGGTTCCAGAATTTTTCTATTCTAAGATTCTTAACACAAGCTAATTTTTTATTTGTTCTTTTTTTAGATATATAGATAGACAGTAGAGTATGTATAAGATGTCAAAATATACTCTTTTATCCACTTTCAACTTGGTTCTTCCTAGTCCTTTGCCTGTCCTACTAATTCATCAATCCTCCACAGGATAATGCTGACAATTTAGTATTATCAACCCATATTTCTCCATATTTTCTTTTTAAAAATGGAATAGATTTCGTACACATATATGTAGCTTCACACTCAAAATCCCAAGTGGAAACCTGTCCAAGTGACACAATTTGTTCTTTTTAATCGGTACACAGCACAAAGGTACACAATATAAACATCATTTTCTGCATGGGAGGGGTATGTCCATATCTGAACATTACCTGTCATGTACATTATGAGCAAAGAACTTCTAAAAAGTACTGGTCCAAAAATGCAAATAACTTGAAAAAAATCTTACTTTCACACAATGAATATATTTTTTGTAATTGAATAGGGTTTATATGAAACATTTTGGAGTTTGAAACTTGTATAATCAAAAAGTGACACTTTTATTTTATCGTTTACAAATAAAATATTTTTTCAAAAAGAAAACATTTTGAAGACAAAACTACAGCATTTTCTAGAAGTACTTCTGGCTCATTACAGTTAATGTTTCTATAATAATTATAAATAACCACATTTGATGTGATAGACATAGTCTGTGGTAAAGCATTAGTGCAAAGAAGCATTTAACTCCCTTAAGTTAATTGCATTTATATAAATGGAATAGGCTTTGTCTAGGCTGTCTTTTAATGAGCTAGATTTTATGTTCAAGCATAAGCATAATCCCTTGGTTCACGAACACTGAGATGAAAAAGGGATTGTTTCTCCAAATTAGGGCTGAATTTATTTTGCAGTTCTTGTTGATGAGCAGCTGCTGAATGTACTTGACTCATTTGAAAACACCACTCTCAAAATTAACATTTATCTTTACCACCTACTTCAGGGCAGGCTTTTTCAATTGATTTCAAATATGAAGTTTCCCAGGAATATAAATAGGTTTACCTAGTGATAATTCAATTCCATGTATGTTCCTTGAGTGTTTTGAAATAAGAACTCACCATAGATTCCCTTGGAAAACACAGGAAATGAGTGTATAAGTCTTGGCCTTAAGGAATTAGGTCGTAAAACAAGCTGTATTCACTTGAAGTAGAGAATATTATAGATTAATGCTAATTAAATATATTTTATGTATACAACCCTAGTAGATGCCCATTTTTTGTTTTTTTCATATCTTTAGGACAGACTTAGAGATATTGTAAAACTATGTCATCACCCTGCCATCTTCCCAGAATCAATCAATATGTATCAAATAAACAATTTTGAATGTTTGGGGGCAGTTTCATGGAAGAAAGGATTTTTAATATGTTCCAATGGATGGACAGAATGTACATATCTGAAGGTTAATTAAATGATGTTCCAGATTGTTGAACATGCTACAATTAGAATAAGATATATTCCATGCTTTTATAATTATATTAAGAAGGATTCTACAGTCATGTATAACTAAAAAGAACAAATAAAAATACACAAATATATGTTTTTTGAAACTTATTCGGGCCATGTTTTAATCTGGTTCTCCCCCACCGCCCCGCCCCACTTATCCTTCCATGATGCAATACTAGGTAGCAGATGCATAGTTTTGACTTTGAAGCAGGAAAGGGGCACTGGCTCTCTGCCAAACTCAGCAGGCCTAGAGACCTTTTTCGCCTTCTGCAGGAAGCACTCAGGGCACTTTGACATGAGATGTTGAGCACCAGGATTTCATTCTCCGTCCCTTTCCCTGTGACTCCTCAGCCTTCCCGTGTTGGCCTCAGCTCCCTGCCTGCCTCTCTCCAGGAACGTGCAGCTATCTGCTGCTCTGACACTGGGTCAGCGTCATGTTATGCTGCCACACTTAGGGACTGGAAGAATGATGAAGTGTAACATGATAAACTTTCATACAACTTAATCCAGACACCAGCCTGCTTCGAAAGTGGTCCAGATCTTACCTACTTTCTAAAAACATTTGGGGGTTAGGGTTCGAGTCCAGTCTATATCCTAGAGGAAGGGTGTGGTTACCTAGTAGAAATATGCAATAATTTATCAGTGATTAATACAGCATTCCCCTGTATTTGTTGAATTTTTGCCAATCACAATGTCTCAAATTCAGAATATTCTGTGTCTTTATAAAGAGTAAGACATTGTACTCACACAACATCCTAATAATGCTGATACTAAACATTATTTATTATAAATATATTTGCTTTCCTTCCATCATTATAATGATGTTTTCATTTTTAGTTTTATATCATTTAAAAGCATTTTATCTTATAATTACTATAATATTTTTAAGATTATCCCATTTTTTAAAAACATTAGCATCTCAGAATCGCAGGCAGAATATTTTCCACCAATGTTATTTATTCTAATAATTTGTATTATTCACCAGCTGAACAAAACCAAGTAAGTGACTGAACATCTCTTTATCGGTTTCTCCACTATGATAATGAGGACATGATTAATATCCACCTCACAGGGCTGCTCTAGGGATCAAGTGAATCATGATGTACAAAGTACCCAGAACACTGCCTGGTGCCCAACAGGCACACAGCCCAACAGGCTGTAACCACCAGCATCATCATAAACGTGTGGGGTCCTTTAGTACAAATGTCCATATGTCTACTCCCGTCTAAGCTGCCTGTCTTGTTGAATACATTGGATCATTCCGAATTAAAAATGAAACTCAGTTATTGTATTAATCTTTTCACTTGATGAAATGAATTCATAAAAAGGGATATCACAACTTACCAGAAAAATTTTTTTCACTTTTTTATTAAAGACCAGATTTTCTAAGGTAGGAAGAGTTCCAGGTATTATCACAATTTTTATTTATTAAGGAATAGAAATAATGAATACAGAATTCAGAGTATTCTTTTTATTATGATGTGTTTTCCAGGCTGAAATAGAGAGGAACAACTAATACTGAAATATTCATTTAGAAGAATGAAGGAAAGAAAATTCTAGAACTCTGGGTAAATATGTTCCAACTGGGGAAAGAAACATTTTATAGTCCTTGAAGTCCAAGGGTAGACAAAATGAGCTGTGCTTTAGCAAAAGTCTGGAAGAAATAAAATTTTAACTTGGAACAAACACGTTCATTAGGATTCCACTCAATTGTGAAAATTTAGAGTCTTAAGGGACCTTAAAAATTATTCAGTTTCATCATGTTATAAGAGTTACTTTCATCACATACAGGAATACAGTGGTCAGGGTAGAACTTGATCTTAGAAGCCTGAATCTCAACATTTCTAAAATTTAACTCCCATATTAATTCCATAGGTCAAAAATTTTTTTCATACTCATCAACTATGAACTGTTCTTCTCATTTTCCACCTACAATACTATATCTTACACTATATAGTGCAAATGACTTGGTGGAATATACCATTTCAGGTATATTCCATTTCATTTCAGTGAAATGTTGTACTGTACACTCTTATCCTGATAGCTCCTCAGATGGCAATTTATTAAGTTAAAAGAATCAAGTTCATAAGTTTGAAGCAGAAGAATAATTTCCATTCTTTGTCAAAAAGAAACTACTACGCTTAGAAGAATTATTGGAAGAATTCTTTTCTATTCTTGCTTCATTCCCTTTCCACAAATCAAGTGTTCAAGATAATTTTGTCAAAAACAATAAGAGCAATTACTATTTTTTGAACAAATAATAATTGTATAAATTCATGGAGTACTACATGATGCTGTTTACTATGTGGTTCTTTATTTTTTTTTGCATTGTGTACTGTGTATTTATTTTGTAGTTTTAAAAAATTGTTTAATTTGTTCTAATTGTTATACATGACAGTAGAATGCATTTTGACACATTGTACACAAATGGAATATAACTTCTCATTCCTCTGGTTGTACATGGTGCTGAGTCACACCAGTAGTGTAATCACATGAACTATGTGGTTCTTGTATGTCTACACACATTGTTTATTTTATCTTCTACAATAATCCTATGAGGTAGGTATCACCATGTCCAATTTATAGATTAGGAAACCAAAACTCAGGAAGGCCTCATAATATGCTTAAGAACATGGTTGATAATTGCAACCCAGATCTTTCCAACTCAAATTCTCATGTATTTAACCACTACTGCAATTTTTATTTCCTAAAAGTGTTTTTAAAGTATCTATTTATACACACGACTATGTTAACTATTGCCTTCATTATTTCTATGTATAAAAATGTAAATGACTTTTAGTAAGAAACTTATCAAGCTTCATGCATGAATTCACTCTGGCATCTAAAACCAATGTTACACTTTTTGTCTTGCTGCATTACAAGTGAGTTATTTTTGCCCTTTTTACTATCCCTGATTTTCTTCAAACTAGAGTAAGAGTAAAACTATATGTAGATAAGTAAGAGATCCACTTACTTTCAAAAACAGTACCTATAAAGTGCACAATTCAGAACGAGAGATTCCTTTCTGACTTTTCATGATTATTCTTGGGTTACATGACCAGCAGTATGGGAGAAAGCTTTTTGGATGGCAGACACAGGAGAGGGTGAAGCTTCACCTTTCAAATTGCTCACCCCAGGAAAGAAAGGAAGAAAGAGTTGCTGTAGCTTGTGGGTCTATACGAAGGGGATATCGGTGTCTACTCTTCATCTGAAAAATTCTGAGAACAGTGCTTGCTTGAGAAACTCATAAGGGCATGACAAGAGGGGTCCTGGTTCTGCGGTGCCAAGGAAGAAAGTGGAAGCAATCCCATCCATTCATTCCTGTTCTCCAAAGTTGTTGGAGATGGATAAGAATATTTCAAAGTTTCTGTGTCCTTATGTAAGGAGCATGAGTTCAGAGGAGAAGGCAGGAGTCATGATCCCCACCCAGGAGATAAGTGGACAAAGTAAGATTGAAGCCCACCATGAGAAAGCCAATGTGTCTGGCAGCAGAGTTACACTGAGAAGTGTCTTTGTCTCAGTAAGAAGATAGCAGAGATCACCCTCAAGAGAAGCATCCACATCATTGGTTGGGAGTCTTCCAAAATGTATACCTCCTACAGCTGAACAGGACAGGATGCACCAGAGTAAGATCAGAGTTACCCACTGGAGCAAGGGTGGGATCAGATTTACTTCCCCATCACCATGATGTGGCCAGGTCAGCTAAACCTACAGGTCCTTTCATATTTGGCTTCTCCCTTCACACCACCAGATACACTAGACCCCAGACAGGAAGGAGAAGGTATGTGACCAGAAGACCACTTTTCCCACCTATCCACCCCAAGAGATGGTGCGAGAAGAGGGAGGAAGGTCAGAAGGTGACTCTTCCTTATATTAGGTCCCAAAAGGAGGAAGCCTAAAATAGTTTAAATTGAAGCTTTAAGATACCATTGTGTGATAGGAAAGGAACACTAGACAGCATTTTATTAAAGGCAGTGACCGGAGGAAAATCAAAATATTCATGTTTTACCCCATTATGTGCTCAGTAAACCAGGTGAATTCACACTGGAGGTGAGAGTTAGCATGCTATAAATTTTGCTTCTTTTCTTCCTTAAAACTTTCATACTGCATTTGGCACATTATCAGTGATTTCAGTTTAAGGTGTGCATGATAAATATTCAATTTGGCATATTTTGATTTGGCAGATGTGTATAATTCACTCAGCTCTAGGTAACACAGTGGACAGAGAGGCTGGAAAGAGAAGGCACAGACTTCCATTCCAAGAGTTTACAATCAACTGGAAGAAATATATAAACACTTCCTAAGATATACAGGAAGACAGGATATAAATTCTGCCACCATTCATAAGAAACAAAAAAATCCATTGGTTTAATGTTAGAAAAACTAAAAACTGTATGTTGAACCTCTTATTTTCCTCAGCTACCTCCTATATGTTCTCTTCGAGTCCATATTTTGGAAGTTGCATCTGGCCATGAACTGCTAATTATTACTATTAATAACACACGAGAGTACACAAAACATCAGTGAAAGTAATTAGTTGTTTTTTTTTTTTTTTGGGGGGGGGGCTTCTATAAATGGAGCCAAGCTGCAAGGACCAGGGCCCTCTTGTTTGCTGTTTCTAGCATCCAAAGCTCAGACAAAATCCACTTTGACCAATTCTTGCTGCTGTGAACACCTTCACCCCATTTGGCTCCAGGAGATGCCCCATCAATCCTCCCTGGATTCCCTGGGTTCTGATACCTTGCCTGGACAATCCCTACTGTCTATCATCTGACTTTCCAGCAACTGTTCTCTTCCTGTCAGCCCAGACTTCTTTCTTTATCTGAAGGCAGAATCGCCTTTAAGCATTAACTGAACCTCACTTGATTATTTTTAGGCCTCCCTGACTCCTAGCAAAGACCACTTACAAATGCTCACTCTGAAACACCACATACACATAGAGATCTAAAAACATTTTGAAACTATAGTGACTAATACATCTCTGCATACTCACCTAATTTAAATTGTAAATTAGGAAATCACATCTAAAATGAAATCAAGGTATTTTTTATGTCCAGAAATAAATATTTGACTCATTTGAGAACACTTCAAGCTGACGTAAGAGATTTTAATACAATTTCGTTGATGAGGAAAGATAATATAACAAACAAAACACTTGAAAATGTTCAGGTATCCTCTTAAATATATTAACATGATAAGATAAAACTTAGTCCTCAAACTGGAACAGAGCAGTTAAGGTAGCATGAGCTGGCAGATAATCAAACTAAGGTTTGCTAATTAAATTGTACTGCAGCAGATAACAATGCAGTTGATGATGCCCAGTGTATTCCAGGATTGTCACAAACTGCAGTTACTTATGAAACAGAGCAGTAGCTTTCCACTTGAATATTTTCCAGACCAAAGAGAACTGCTTGTATATGCACATATGCTCACAGGTGCTTGGTAGCTATTTCTAAATATTTGGGGGGTATTTTAGTATGTGTAGCTAAGTTTTTCTTCCTCCATATGGATCATCATTAAATGCTCCATTACTTGCAAAATTAAAGTCAGAAACCTGATATATCCTTTCTCCACCAGGAACATGCATGTGTGCATATATATTTCATATCACTTTTCACTCATATTCCTCAGTAGATTAGAACATGGTGCTAATACTGAGTTCTAACTCTTCAGCTAGAGCTATACTTTAACACATTACCCAACAAACATCTTTAATAATCTAAGTAAACTCACTGTGTATGGAATGTGCCACCTTAAGGGAACTCTTTCCAACACTAGAATCACACATTACTAGCTAGTACTTTAGCTGTTACCCTGAACTGGAATATCAACTATATGATGGTTGAACATATTTTGGCTGGTTAAGTCATATTATCACATAACACAGGAGCTATGGGTCTGATCATTTGGCTTGTGCCCTGCTGGCAAAATACAATATAAACAACTTCTACATGTTTTTCTCAGAGTTAAAGATGAGAAAATTATCCATATTAAAAAGATGGCTAAAGTGATAAATGGCCACAGTCCTCAAATTTGTTTACCAATCTTAATCTTAAACTCTAGATCACCAGAACAGTAGTTATCAACTCGATGGTAAAGCTTATGGGGTGCACAATGGGTGGTAGACAATCTAAGGGACTATTCTCTGAAGTGGAAGACTTGGGTCTTACAGGGACTATTTCAACTGACAATAGAACCCAGGGAATGATCATTTCCTTCAAGATATTGTTTACTGTGTGCCATTATATATGGGCATACGTGAGAATTTAAACTTGGACTGGAATTTCTGGCAATGGTAAAACTAAGACTATGGAGACTCTTGGAAATGGACTCAATGTATTTTGCATTGTGGGATGGGCATGAACTTTGGGGGTCCAAGGGTGGAATGTTGTGGTTTACACATGAAGTGTCCCCCAAAAGTTCATGTATGAGACAATGAAAGAATGTTCAGAGGTAAAATGGTCCATTTATGAGAGATGTAATCTAATCAGTGGATTAGTGGATACTAGGTGGAAACAGGTAGGATATAGCTGAAGGAAGTATGTCACTGGGGACCTAACTTAGGGATATATATTTTGTACTGATGAGTGGAACTCTCTCTGCTTTCTGGTTGCTTGTCCTGAGCTGCTTTCCACCACAGTGCCCTTCCACCATGATGTTCTGCCTCATTTTGGGCCCAGAGCTACAGAGTCAGCCAACCATAAACCAAACCTCTGGTATCATTAACAAAATAAATTTTCCCTCCTCTAAATTGTTCTTGTTGGGTCTTTAGGTCACAGTGACAAAAAGCTCACTAAAACAGATATGCTTAACACATCTATATAGATCTCTCTTCAAAATGTTTTAAAAAGTTATGTATTTCCCCCTTTAAGTACCTACTTAATTAATAGCTGAATACCTCTAAGAGAGTGAAGTTCAGAAGAAGAGGAATCTATTAGTTTTTACTGTGTTTTATATATGTAGTATTTAGCATAGTACCAGGTATAACGTAAATGCTCAAGTATTTTCTAGACACATGAAAAAATGAATTTAAGACTTCTGGGCCTCAGTGTCTCCGTATTCAAAATAAACAGATAACCACAAGATATCGGAGTGGCATTCAAGCTTCACATATTTAATGATTTTTGTGGACTACCATTTTCTGTTCCCTATCCTTCATAAGGTTAGCATCTATTTGGAAGTGGGAAAAGCATATAACACTGTCAGAGACAAAAGTAGCCAACAATCAGCCATTCTTTTGTGAATTAAGAAAATGAATAAGGAAACCATGTCAGCATATAGGATTATACAAGGTGGTTTCATTTGGAATATGGAAAGGATATATAGGTGGACATTTCATGTTAGCGGTAGGAGAAAGACAGAGCAGAAGACATATGCAAAAGGGACATGAGGTGTGTGGGGGGAATGTGAAGGATTTTTTGTACATGTTTGTGTGAAAATCAGAAAAACGAGAAATTACACTCCATTTATGTATGATTTATCAAAATGTATAAATGCAGCCTACTGTCATGTACAACTAATTAGGACAAATTAAAAAAAAATTTTTTTTAAATCTCCAACTTCTTTTACTGCTTGTTTCTCTACATAATTAAATGGTGGAGTAAGTGTTATAGACCAGATCTTTGTGACTGGCTTCATCAGAATTACTTAATTATATTCACTGGTTCCTGGAAGTCCAGATAACAAATGTCACATCCCAAATCTCAGGCAAGCCGAATGACAATGTAATGCTCCTCAGGAAGAAAAACGGCTATCCCCATTACGCTGTGTGGAGGCAGGCCTTGACAATAGAGATGTCTGCCTCCTTTCAAAGATAAAGGGGAAAATTTCAAGTTCTTTAATCCTGAAAAGCAGGTAGATAGTAACAGTTTATAATAGTCTCTGAAATGACCAGAAGGAAAATTCCAATTGCCTTAATGATTAGAAGTAAGACTTGAAGTCAAGAAATTCAAAGCCTGTTTACAAAGCCATGCCCTTCACATTTATTTGAGGATATATGTGATCACAGGTACACAATTGGACAAGTCCAACAGCCACATGGCACAATGCTTTTGATTCATACCACCGAAATCAAAAAGGAGAAATTCAAGTTGAAATAACAGCCCAACTAAATGCATCTAGAATAAAAAAAGTGCTACAACTAAATGCACACACAACAATAAAATGCTTTGTTTAACATGAAGAGGGAAAAATGAGAATTAATTTTTAGGTAATTTTTCAAAAAGAAAATCAACGAAGTATTTTTCAACAAGTAGAAGACCATATGTGTGTTCTGTAATTTTAAATGAGGACACAAAATGTATTTAAGAATAAATATTAAAGCAAAGAAAAATACTTCTTTTAGTGAACTTGGATGAATCCTTTTCTTTGGGATTTAAGTAACTAGTCCTTCACATTAGGCCATACTTAACATGTGAAAACTACAAAACCTCCCAGAAGAAAACATAGGAAATGCTCCATGGTACTGAAAGGGACAAGGACTTTATGGAACAAGACCCCAAATTCACAGGAAACAAAAGTTCAGGTAGACAAATGTGATTGTATCAAACTGAAGAGCTTCAATACAGCAAAGGAAATAATCAACAGAGAAAAGAGAAAATCTACAACGTGGAAGAAAATATTTGCACACAGTACATCTGATAAGAGGTTAAGATTCAGAATGTGGGATCTAAGTTGAGAGCAGAATAGTGGTTACCAGGGGCTGGGGAGTTGAGAGGTGAGGGAAAGTTGGGGAAAGGTTTGCTATGGGTCTTAAGTTACAGTTAGATAGGAGAATAAAGTCTGCTCTTCTATTGAACAATAGAGTGACTACAGATAAGAATAATGGGTTGTACAATGTCAAAAGATCTAGAAGGAAGGATTTTGAATGTTTTCACCATAAAGAAATGATATATGTTTGAGGAGATAGACATGCTTACTCTGATTTGAACTTTGTGAATATATACATGTATCAAAACCTCACAAGACAGTGCATAAATATGTATGATTTTATGCCTCATTTAATGAAATAAGGAAACCACAACCTGACTAAAAAGTAGAATGATCAAATAGCTTCACGGACACCCCACCAAAGAAGATATACGCACGGCAAAAAGTATTCATATGACCAGTTGTTTCGCATCTCGTCATTAGAAAAATTTATATTAAAACATAAAAGAGATAACTGACAAAATAAAATGCTGGAGAAAATATGGAGAAACTGGAATTCTCATTCATGGCTGGCAGAAATGCAAAATGGGGCAATTGGAAAAGTCTCTGATGGCTTCTTACAAGAGTAAACAAACTCTTACCATATGATCCAGCCAATACATTCTTTGGTGTTTAATCAAAAGAGTGGAAAACTTAGGTCTACACAGAAACCTAGAGATCTTTGAATCTCAGCAAGATTAAATTACCAGCCCACACTTGACCAGGATTAAAACATGTTTTGTTGTATTTTGATTGCAATTACCTAATTTTTCACTAAAATCTGTTAGCTAAATCCAGGAAAGAAAAATAAAATTTGCTGGATTTCACAAGGATTCAAATAAACACTTAAAAACCTACAATTGCACAGACTTACTACAATGTTGCAAAAATCATACAAAGAATCTCTAAATTCTTTAATAAAATTTTCCACATGTTAATATTTTACCACATTTCCTTTAGTTTCTCACTCCCCACAAAGATAGACGTAAACTATATAATACAGATTGTATAATATATGAAGACTATATATGTAAATATCTATATGTGTATTCTCTAAGTGGATATGATATCTATATTACACATAGACATTATTTATGTTCATTTGTTCTGTGCCATTTGTGAGTTGTATACATAAAACCCTTTACCACTAAATTCTTCAGTTTGTATTCCCTGAAAAAAAAAAAAAAAATGTTCTCCCGTATAATCACATAACGATGATCAAAATTAGGAAATTAACTTTGATATGCTATTTTCTCATGCACAGACTTTATTCAAATTTTATCAATTTCCTATTAATGTTCTTTAAAGAAAAGACAAAAAATAGGCTTTTGTGAAAAGTCTAATCCAAGATTCCTCCATTTATTTCCCTGCCTCTTTCATCTCTTCAGATCTGTGCTCCTTAGTCTTTCTTAACCTTTACATATTGGGTAATAGAGACCATTTGTTATAACGTATGTCGCTTGTTTTGTGTTTATGTGATATTTTCTCATGATTATATTTTAAGTTATGTGTTTTGTGTACAAGTATCAGAGGTAATGTTATGCACTTAGAGTATCGTATCAAAACACACATTATTCAACTTTTCACATTATTGTCCCATTGTGATAGCTTGGTTAAGGTGGCGTCTGCCAGGTTTCTCTTCTGTAGAGACCCATTTTCAGTTTATGGTATTTTATGGAGGAGACACTTTGAGTCCATATATTATCTTTCTTGTCAATTTACATCCCCTAGTTCTAGCTTCCATTGGTTTTGTGCTTGAAACAATTATTATTATGGTATTTGCCAAAGTTGATTTTGTGTTTTTAATTCTCTTTCAGCAAGTATTAGTTGTTAACTACAAAGAATGTCATTATTTATTCACTTATTGCTTTTATTTCAGTGGATTTTAATTCTTTCTCTTTATTATTGTTTTTATTAACACATTTAATTGTGCATATTAGTAGGATTTGGTGATATTTCCACGCATGCATATGACACACATTGATCATATCCAAACACACTTCTTCCACCTGCACCTCCCAAAAGCACAAATTGACTAATGAAATTACATCAAACTAAAAAGTTTCTGCACAGAGAAGGAAACAATCAACAGAGTGAGAAGACTACCCTCATAATGTGAGGAAATGTTTGCCAGCTATTTTTTTTAAAAAGTAGTCCTGCCATTATTGTGATCCTCAGAATTATCCTAAATTTGGCCAAGTGGAATGCCTTTCAAGTGGACTCCTGAGCCCTTTATACATGTCCCCATTATTCTTTGGCATTTTCTTACTTTCTGAGACTAAAAGCTACCCAGATTCTTCTTACAGTTTCTCATCCCATGCCCTGGAACTAGCCAGGCATACACATACATATACATCAAGTATTTATCTGTCTTTACAATCACTATCTCATACTCCTCCCTCCAATTTTAATAAAATACCATATGTCATTCTGTTATCTTTCAGACTTAGAATTTGATTTTACCTTCCTTGCAATCTGGTAAGTTAGCTTCTCACTGTTTCCTGGATGCTGGAGGAAGGCACAAGACTCATGAGTCAGAGACAGAGGACATTTTCACAGATGACACAGCATGCAGCATTATCTGCACCAGTTCTCCCTTGTGATCAAGTCCCAACACGGATTTACATCGTAGCACTGGCTTAGGAGAACCTACTGTTTTGTCGCAAAAAAAACAAATTATTCTTTGTCTTAAAAAGAGTCATGATTTTGTCCTTCGACGGTGCCGGCACACTCCAACCCTGAGGAATGGTCTGGGTGAAAGGTAGTCAGGGGCTGCACTCCCGTCACATGCACCAATCTAGGACAAGGGTACTGGGCTCCTCACTGACAGCCTCCCCAACATTTGCCTATTTCCATTTTTGCAACACAGGTTCAGCTTTACTAATTTGAAAGTCCAAATCCAAAATGCTCCAAAATCTGAAATTTTTGAGGAACAACATAGCACCACAGTGAAAAATTACACACTCGACCTCATGCGGTGCATCACCATCAAAACACTGGGCACACTGAAGATATCATATGAAATTACCTTCAGGCTGTGTACACCAGGTAAATATGAAACATGAATGGATTTCTCATTTAGCTTTGTGTCCTATACCCAAGACAGCTCCTTATGTATGTGCAAGAAATCTGAAATCTGAAAAACTTCTGGTCCTAAGCATTTGGAATAAAAGATGTTCAACCTGTGCTCTTTTCAACAAGAAGAAACCAGACTCCTACTATACCTGATTCATTTACATATTCATTCAGCAGTAGTCAGCTTCAACATTTCTGTCCTATACTTCTGAAAGGCAAACTATCAGCTGGGACTTGTCTGCAGTTCGTTCTCCTGTTGTCCTGGATCAATGAAGTCAAAACACTAGTCAGAAAGTAATGGGGTCAATTCTTGGTTTCCCACTTGAGTATGTTGTGCCATTATTTATCTGCTTTTGTGTGTATCCCATGTTCCCCCTTCATTTATTCTACTTATTTGTTTTTGATTATTTTAAAAATAACAGGTTTTTTGTGGAAAAAACACTTTAAATTTTTTTTTATTTTTACAGACTGCATTTTGATTCATTGTACACAAATGGGGTATATCATTTCGTTTCTATGATTGTGCATGATGTAGATTCACACCATTTGCGCAATCATACATGTACATAGGGTAATGATGTCTGTCTCATTCCACCATCTTTCATACCCCGCCTCCCTCATTTCCCTCTATGTAATCCAAAATTCCTCCATTCTTCTCTCACCCCCGGCCCCCCGACCTCCATTATATATCATCATCCACTCATCAGAGAAAACATTTGGCCTTTGGTTTTTTGGGATTGGTTTATTTCACTTACATGATATTCTCCAATTAATAACAGGTTTTAAAGATAAAAACCATACTAGAGGACATACCAAGACGAGTTACCCCTTGTCACCATACTCCTTTCCCATATTCCATCTCATTTCAAACCATCTCTGTCAAAACAGGTTGCTCATTTTACTCTCTTCTTCCCCAGTTCACCAGCTTCTCACTATTACCATCCTGAATCCCATGATTTCTGGATTAGAAACAATACTTCAGAAGACCAATTCTATCTCCTACAAAAGCATTATATTTTCCTTAGCTGCTCATAATTAAGGGGAAACTAAAACAACCAACCCCAAATAATTTTCTCCTATCCCAAAATAAGGAAATTAAGTTAAAATCCCTTTCTAAATCTGCTCTGTTGGAAAGCTCTTGCTAAGGTATATATGTATATATACTTTATTTATATATGTATATAAACATACATGTTTATGTATTTAGTTTATTAAGAGTATATTTGGGAATTAAGCATTTATTCTGCCTTTCCTATATAAAATGCATATCAGGGTAATAAAAGAATTGATGAGAACAAGTTCTTTATGAAATAATTCTAAGAAATTCAGAAGGAATTTTTAAAATATGTAATATTTTTCCTAATGATATAATAGATCTGACGACATTCACCAATGTTGTTAAAATTATTAGGTGAAGGCCAATAAAGACTCATACAAAGGCTGTGTCAGGTTGACAGATGAATTTGAGAATCAATCTTAGCATCACAGAAAGCGGGACAGAAACACCAGGACTCGTGTGTCATCCGACAGTGCTGTGGGAAGTGCACATTACCTCTGTCCCAAAAGAACGCAGTGAAGCATCTGAATCCAACTTCCAGCTCGCAGGAAATCCACACAGTAAACGAATGTGTTTTGAGCAAAACCATGATGCCATTATCCAGATGGTGGGAAATGCCAACAAATAAGTGGCAAGAAAAAATCAAAGGGGGAAAATTGTTCAAGACTAAGATATGAGGGAAAAAAAAAAAAAAGAGATATCAAACAAATGAAGTTATAGACTTGGTATCAAGATTTGAATAAACCCATTGAATACATTTACACTAAATTCAGAGAAACTAGAATACTAAAAAATTCTGTCTTAAGAAGTTGTTGCCTTGAGCAGGTAGTGGTGGCACACACCTGTGACCCCAGGGGCTCGGGAGGCTGAGACAGGAGGGTCGTGAGTTCAAAGCCAGCCTCAGCATCAGCGAGGTGCTAAGCAACTCAGTGAGACCCTGTCCCTAAATAAAATACAAAATAGGGCAGGGGATGTGGCTCATTGGTTGAGTACCCCTGAGTTCTATCCCCAGTACTCCCAAAAACAAATAAAAAAAAAAAAAAAGGTTTTGCCTTGAGATATGATAACAGTGCAGTACTATTGTGGTCATGTTTGGTTTTTAAAAAAATGTTTTAATCCTTACCCCTTATAGATACACTTTTGGGTTCATATGGATAAAATGATATCATACCTAAGAATTGAATTAAAATTTTCCAACGAAGTAATGAAGCAGGAATATGGACGAAACTGAATTGGCTACATATTGATAATACTGAAGTATCTCTCCATTTTTATGTTTGGAATTTTTCATGAGAAAAAATACAGATAACATTGATTTTTTTTCATCCTAAGGGATTTATAACAAACTTCAACTGTTTATACATGTTTATACATGTTCAACTGTTTTTTAAAGTCTGTGGCTATTAAATATATTTGCTGTGCTAAATTCTATGGAGCTAAGGAGGTTCTAATATTTATGAAGACCCATTTCACCTACTTTCATCACCTCATTTCTATGACTTGACATATCAGAGTGATTCTTAAGGTCTGCGGCCTGTATATAAAGAGACTACAGAGAAAACATCCAGACCCATGACTCATTTTTAAAATGCTACTGCTTGTTAGCTATTGAAATTCCCTTGGATCGGATTTCTCAAGGAGTCAAGGTTTTTTTACACTGTAGGCTTGAATTATTTTCACATTATGAAACTTTAAAAACTCGGGGTGTGAAAAATTTTAGTGTAAAATGTTGATTCAGAGTAATATTAAAATGACATTTTATTAGAAGCTCTAGAAGCAGCAGCATTTGACATAGGTTACTCTACTTTGATACCTCCAAAATGGCACCTCTCCTGATAAAACTATAGTACTAAAATAGAAAGGTTTCCACAACTGCCTATTCTCAGGGTAGCAATTCAATTCTCAGAGCCTGATAAGGATCTTCTTTTTAGATACCACATGGACATTTTTCTAAACATAGGGGCACATATCTGCAATTAATAGCTCCTATAACAACATTCAATTTTGTTCCCTAAAACTGGACGTTGGTCTAGCTGACTCCTAATTTCACTAAGGTTATTTTGAGAAGTCTCATGAGAAATGAGTCCTTAGTGAATGGAGACCATTGCTGAGTGTGTCTACAGTGATCTCTAAAACAGAGACTTTGACAGGGACCCTGACAGTCCCTACCCAGGTAATTGGTACTTTAGATACCCATTTGGGTCTTGGTTTGGTTTCAGATATGAAACATTGCTTCAGGGTTACAGTAGACTTAATTGTAGATAATAAAGGATGTGTGTAATTAGATGAAAGGCTTCTGACTTCACTGGGTGCAACCTTTGTTAAACAGCAGTTTCCTGTGTACAAATAGCTTGGAAATTGGAAATTATTCAGGAAATTGCTCAAAAATGACAGAATGGCTTAATATTTTAATGTCAAGTAGTTTAAACCATTGTACTGGAGACATACCATGCCCAGAGGTCAAATCAGAATTGCATAATTGAGTTATATACTTCAGTGTCTAAAATCTGTTCTACTAGAGGAGGTTTAGAGTTTAATAATGAAATACCTAGGAAGAGAGATTTTAAAATGATTAGAAAGAAAAACGCAATTTGAGCACAAAAATGGACAGAACTGCAAAGGAAAGGGGAAATGTTACCAGATAAAAGTTTTTTAAGTCATGTATTTCAGAGGCAAAATGGCCACCAACTGTGGAGTGAAGAGAGGGTTGTCAGAAATTCTGAAAGATTAGAGTCAGTATTTCTGAATTAGGTATGGTAAATCTCAGGGGAGTTCTGAACCATGGGCACTAGAACTAGCCAGTCAGAATTTTTCCTACTTTGAATGGCCAAACACAAACATGACTTGGATCACTCAATTATAAAGAAAAAAATTTCTTACTCAAACAGGTAAGATTCATTCATTTCTATGTAAGTATGTGGAAAGATTATATTTTTGCAAGATAAATAAGTTAGATATGAATCCTGACACATTTACAAGCACACTATGAAAGAAGAACAGAAAAAAACTACAAGTTCTGGTTCAAGAACAAAGATGCTTTTATGCTGTAAAATATGAAGGTTGTACTTCAGTAAGCTTAGCCTTACCTTCCTTACATTAAAAATTAAATCTATTCTCGACTCCTATATAAAATAGTAGCTGTTTCTTTAGCACTACATTTGTACTTAGGAAATAAATGGTATGAGGTGTAAACCTGACTCTGACTTATTTCCAGTGACTTTTATATTTTCATCTTATGTCTTTTACAACTTTTTCTTATAAAGGACAGTGTGGAATTCTCAAAGAAGAGTGTAGAGACTGGTTAATTATCCCTCCCAAAAATGTAAGACTATAGTAGCTTTAGCAACCCAGGTAGCCTTGTACATATTCCTGTTCATTCTTTGTATGATCTCATTAAAGAAGGACTTAAATTCTGAAACAGGCAATATGAGATAGATTCCAAATCTACCTCTTCTCCCACCTTCAGTGTTCCAGTGAATATGTTTTTACATGGGAGAGTCTTACTGAAATGCTTTTATTGTGTATAACCCAACTGACTTTTAGATGGGGTGGGTTCTGCTAACCAGAAGTCATTGATAAATTTTGTGATGCAAATTTGAGGTGTAGAAGTTGGAGGAAAATAAGCCATGACCAAAGGAGAACAGACAAATCTGAGTAGGATATGAGCAAACATAAAGAGGCAAAGGAGGAGAGAGACTTGGTGAGATAATGGAAGTCCATGCATTCAAACAAGACTCACTTCTAAATCTCTGTAAGGACCAATAATTTCACAAAAGGCCAAAAATATATTGATTGTTTTATAGAAAAAAATGGTAAATATTCTGTTCTGTATCTGGACTGACAAAAACAAAACAGACCAATATAAATGATTCAAAGCCTGGTATAGAAAAGGGTAAAACTACTAGGTATTAGCAGATAAGAATGGAAGGAGTCTGACAATATCCAACTTTGAGAGAGGAAAGAAGGTTTCAGGTACATCTAAGTTACAGAAGCATTTGCAGATATTTATAAAACTTCATGCATTTAAAAAGTTAATGATGCTTCTAGTTTATCTGTAAGGTGTTTGGAAGGGAAGTAGAGTTGCAAACTCATAGACCAAAGCTTTTCACCAGATTCTAGTAACAACTTCTGGAGGAACCACAAGAAAGTACAGTTCTCACTCATTATCTTTCTTCCTTAAAATGGGAGACTTAAAGCATTTTTTTACCTTTACTACGGCTATATGCTTATAAGTATTCTATTTGCTCTTAAAATAAAATTGTGTGCATAAGACCTGAAAATAAAAAGAAAATAAATATGTATCCATAAAAAAATTTAGTTTGACTGTTTAATATTGGTTTTACTTCAAAGAATTGCCTGAAGGAACATTTTTATCATGTAATCCTGATGTCAGTTTAAGATATCATCAGAGAAAACTATAACGTTTAGCAAGTAAAAGAGGTTCTGAAGATAGAAAAATAAAAGAAGGGTATCATAAGAAAGCCTTTCGTTTGTATAGGTGAAATATTTTTAAGTTCCATTTGTTTTCTAAATCCCAGGAAAGGAAACATCAAGAGAACTGACCAATGTACCCTTAGTCCTTTCTTCAGAAGTCTCCCCCTTGCCACCCCCTAACCTTAGCTCATGGCTTTAGAGGACAACTTTTCCATTTCTTACTTTGGGAATGTAAACCCCAGGTTTAGCAGATCTTATGTAAGTTTTGAAGTTTGATTTTCAGAGTTGCCACATATCAAGTATCCAGTTTTAACAAAAGAAAATTATGAGACATGCAAAGAAAGTAAAATGTAAGACCCATACACAGAAAAGAAAGGAATGGTTGAAAACCCTCCCAAAGAGTTCAGATAATGCTTTACTAGATAAAGTCTTTAAATCTGATATTATAAATATGTTCAAAACAGTAAAGCAAATAATGTCTAAACCACCTAAGGAAAGCATGAAAAATGCTATCTCAGCACATAGAGAATATCAACACAGTCAAACACTGGAGAAGGAACCAAACAGAAAATTAAATCCATACTATTAGAGTTAAAAAGTATAGTAACTGAAATGAAAAATTATCCAGAGGTTTCAACATTAGAGTTGAACTGGCAGAATAAATCACTGGTAAATTTGAGTGTAAGTCAACTCAGATGATCTGATCTGAGGAATTTAAAGGAAGAAAAGGAAGAGACTCAGCTCATGGGACATCACCAAGGGTATCAACATGCACATAATAAGAGTTCTGGAGGAGCGAGAAGGAAAGGTAAAAAAAGCATATTTGAAGAAATAAAGTCTGAGCACTGCCAAAATTTAATGGAAAGTGCTCATTTACATGTGTAAAAGCTTCACAAACTCTAAAATAAATTTAGACATCCAAACCAAGACACATCATAAGTCAACTGTTACAAACAAAAAGAGCATCCTCACAGCAGTAAGAGAGAAACAATACATCATGTAGAAAGCTTTCTCAAGATCCAAAAGAGGTCAGAGGGCAGTGAGATAATATATTCAAAGTGCTGAATGAAAAAGATGGTTATTCGATAATTCTATGTCTGGTAATCCTCCAAAACTGAAAGCAAAATTAAGACATTCTCACACAAACAGAAACACAATTTGTTGATAAAGACCTACCATCAACAAATACCAATGGGAACTCCTGAGGATAAAATGAAAAAATACTAGAGAATAACTGAAGTGCACATGAAGAAATAAAGATCACCTTTAAAAGAAGCTACACAAGAAAATATACATGACGATGCACGTGTATTTTTGTTTGTGTCTCATTTCTCTGACTTAAAAAAAAGCAATTGCAGGATGTAATAATTACAAAACTGTTGATGTTATTTGATATAGTTTGAATCAAATTGATATAAACAAAGATGTTCTTTATAACTCCAAGGAAAACACTAAGAAAATAAATTTTTCAAATGTAGTTAAAAGATATTACAAGGGAATATAATGGTAACCAAAAAAATTTACAAAACGTAAAGATGAAGAAACAAGGAATAGAAGAACTAAAAAGTATAAGGCATTGTGATTGGTAGAATAACACTCCCATGATGTTCATAGCTGAAACCAGAATCTTAGAATACATTCTACCACAGATGGCAGGGAGGAAGTTTGACTGGAAGTGGGATTAAGATTGGTATTCAACTGACTTTAAAATAGGAAAATTATCCCAGATTATCCACCAGTGGGCCTAACAGAACCAGAAGTGTTCTTAAAGGATGGAGGAAAGAGGCAGAAGACCGAGAAAAGGATGTCTAATGACCATAATAGAGGTCAGAGTGGTGCAGCGTGAAAAGGACTCTACTGGTCCTTGCTGGCTTTGAAGATGCGCAGAAGCCTCTACCCCAAAACTGTGGACAGCCTAAAAGATATAGAAAAGACAAAGAATGGATTCTCCCCTAGAAAGGAAGCCTACAAAGGTCAAATTTCTTTCCCAGAAAGAATGAAACACTGTGAACACCTTGGTTCTGCCCCCAGTGAAACCCATTTCATAATTCTGGACTACAGACTATGGGATAAGATATTGCATTATTTTAAATCAACAAGCAGTGATAAGTTGTTTTGACAGCAATAGGCAAGTCATTCAGACACACAGAAAAGAGAAGACCAGCAGACACCTTCCGCCTTATCAGTAATTACAGTAAATGATGTAAGTGTTCCAATTCAAGGAAGAGATGGCGTGAGGCAAAACCTATGTAGGAGGGAAAATATATCTTATCATTCTTTGTGCATCTTTTTGAATGTCTTAGATGTTCATTTACACTTTTAAAAACCTCAGACTGTCCTCTCTAATGAAAAAGTAATCACATAATCACATACTCCTTTTGTTCTGTCATGGCATTCAGGTATCTCCTAAGTGTATTGAATTATGTATTTTTGATAAATATCTTTTCTAATGATAAACTTCCTGTGCAGTTTAATCCTTTCCTTAAAACCATACAATCAGGTCTGGTGCAGTGGATCTCACCCACAATTCCAGATACTCAGGAAGATGAGGCAGGAAGATCACAAGTTCAAAGCCATTCTGGGCAATTCAGTGAGACCCTGTCTCAAAATATAAAGTTGACAGGCCTGGGGATGTAGCTTAGTGTGGTAGACACCCCTGTGTTCAATCCCTACTGTCACCAAAGCAAACAAATACATCAATAAATAAATGTACTATCTTGTGGTTGTCATTTATTAACAGAACACTCTTATACCTGAGTGGGAATTTGGCAACGGCCTTCAGAAAGAACAAAGATTTGCTTCAGCTCCCCTACAAGAACTTAGCCCAAACATGCACAATAATGAGACAAATTACAGAAAGTCTTTAGGGTAGAGCTGACTTTTGGCTAAATTATAAGACCAGAAAAATTTATTTTTGTTGTTCTATCTCCTTTGTTTATTGTGGTAAGAACAATTGACAATACTTTTTCTCTTAAATTTTCAAGTGTATTACTGCATTATTGTTGATTTTAGGTACACTATTCAACAGCAGGTTTCTAGGGCTTATTCATCTTTTTTGACCAGAATTTCAACTACTTGTTCCCTCTTCCCTCAGTTCCTGTAATAGTTATTATACTTTTTAATTCTATGAATTTGACTATTTTAGATACCTTTATAAGTAGAATCATGAAGTATTTAGCCTTTTGTGACTTTCTTATGTCATCTATCATAAATTATGCCCTCAGAGTTCATATGAATCATCAGATATTGCAGATTTACTTTTTTTATGGCTGTAGAGTATTCACAGGCAAGCATATGCCACATTTTCTTTATCTGTCAATTAACATTTAGGTTGTTTCTACCTCTTGGCTATTGTGAATAGGATTGCAGTGAACACAGGAGTATTAGTATCTCTTCAAGAGCTTATTTTCTTTAATTATTTAAAGAATTGCTTAAATCTTCTAGATAAATGCTCAGCAGGGGAACTACTGCATCATATGATTGTCTTGTCTTGTTTTGTTTGGAATAGTCTCCACTCCAAGCTGTTTTCCGTAATGTCCACGTTTTACATCCCCACCAACTGTGGGCAAGAGTTCTGATTTCTCCCCATCCTCACCAACAATTGTTAAATTTTCTGCTCTGTATAGTTCTTCCTACCTGGAAAATCCTCTTCCAAAGACTGCTGAGCCTGCAGCTGAGAATCCATAATAAGCCCATTTATATTGTGGTTGTCATCTATTAACAGATAGGAGTAGAATTTCTCCTTCATAAAAAGTGAACAAGCAAACAACAAAGAAGAGCCAGCATTTGAAACTTCACCTGACTGAGCCCTGCCTTTCAGCACCCAATGTCTTCTCGCTGGTCTCTCTTCTGTCTCTGTGTGTGTGCTATCATTAGCCCTCCTGCTCAGATGTTTGAAATCATCTACGCCAATCAACGTTAATGTGAAAAGACAGAAAAGAATGATCGAGATGATTTTTGACCTGAGGAATCAGGGAAAAGGTGGAGAATTCTTAGCCAGACAATGACAATTCTTCAGGGAGCAGAACAAAATGCCAAGATCTGAGGGGGACATTGCAGGACAGACCGGAAAGATGCTGAACAATCCCACAATGTCTAAAGTTTACATTTATGTGATGCAACTGGCTGATATGGGCATAATCCTTATTTAAGGACCACAGGCCTGGAAATGGGTCTTTTTAGACTAAGTGTACAGAGTTGCACTTATATAAGAGAAATATCTCGGCGACTTGGGAGGCTGAGACTGGAGGATCGCGAGTTCAAAGCCAGCCTTACCTTACCAAAAAAGTGAGGTACTAAGCAACTCAGTGAGACCCTTTCTCTAAATTAAAAAAATATATACAAAATGGGGCTGGGGATGTGGCTCAGTGGTTAAGTGCCCCTGAGTTCAATCCCTGGTAATCCTCCCCGAAACATAAATAAATAGAAGTAAATGGTAAATATTTTTATGCTTTAAATATGAAGTGTCCCCCAAAAGCTCGTGTGTGAGACAACATCAGTTTTCCAAGGTGAAATGATTAGATGATGAGTGGTAACCTAATCAGTGGATTAATCCACTAATGGGGATTAACTGAGCAGTAACCACAGGCAGGGAGGGTGTGACTGGAGGAAGTAAGTTACTAAAGGTGTATCCTTGGGGATTTGTTTTTTGTACCTGCTGAGTGGAGCTCTCTTTGTTCCCTGCTGCCATGTCCTGAGCTGCTTTCCTCCACCAGGCCCTTCCACCGTGCTGTTCTGCCTCACCTTGAGCCCAGGGCTACGGAGTCAGCCGACCATGGACTGAACCTCTGAAACCATAAGCCAAATAAACCTTTCCGCCTCTAAGTTGTTCTTGTAGGGTCTTTTAGTCACAAGAACAAGAAAACTGACTAAAACAATATTTACGGTAATATGTATCAATAAGCTTGATTCAATTTTTCCACACTGCAGACATATATCAACCTCAGAGTGTGCCCTATGATTATGTGTGATCATAATTTGTCAATAAAATAATTCTGAAATAAATTTTAAAAATGTAAAAAGACAACATGGCCTATTTCATAGTTGTTCTCTTTAGTTCTCTATATCCTCAGTCTTACCGTTTTAAATCAAGCTCTGTATGAACAACCAGATGAGTGTGGTGTCAATGATGCTCAGAGTCAAAAATCGTGACAAAGCATTGTTCACTGGATTTAGCAATGTGGAAGTACTCTTCACCTTGGAAAAAAGCTTATGTAAATGTTTGCAAGGCAGAAGCCCAGTTGCAATGGACCAAAGAGTGTATAGGATACATTACCGAGCACCCTATAAACATTGGCTACTGTTTTCAGTGATTTGACTGCTATGGGAGAGGTTTTCTATGGCAGTTAAACCATCCATGCCACCCAAACACAGCAAGGTCAGTTTGGGGACCTTTTCAAGTTTAGGTACAGAAAAAAATGCCCTTAATACTTTTAATACATTTTTTAAATGTTAAATATAATACCCGTTTTTACTGGATTTCAATTTTTTTTTCCTTTGCAAATATTTCTAGATAGCAAGGAGTTATTTCATAGATTTTTATTGCAAATGATTTTATAATTTAAGAACAAAACTTTCTTGCTGTGAATTTATTAAAACATAATGATTTTTCCCTTTACCTTATTCTCAAATATCATTTGATTTTTAAATGTTCCTAAAAAGAGTGCACACTATTTTTTTAAAGAGTTATGCTACACCATCGAGAATCAGGCAACAGAGCAAGCACAACACAATGTGAAAAATGTATGGTGTTTTATGAGATGAATTCCAAAGCAGCATAAAATAAAATTATCAGCCAGTAATGAAATAGAAAGAGAGAAATATGGATCTGTAGTTGCTGTTCAGAGACTCAGAAATCTAATTATTGCAATTTAAGTGAAGCAAATACATCTTAATGTGTCATTTAGCATCCCTTGGAGATTTCAGTGCAAGAATATTTAAAGGCAGGTAACTTCAACATCTATATACCATTACTTTTCTAGCCCAAAGTATTAGAAGCATCTAATCACTGCTCTTTCCCTGCCTGAACTATAGGAAGATTATAGCATTAGTCTACAATAAAATTACAATCTTTTCCATACAATCTTACATGGTAGTCCATGCCTGTAGCTTCTCTTGTGCCCAGCTAGCTCATATGTGGGGTAAGGGTGCAGAGTCAAGACCCAGACTCCGGGAGTTGGGTGGAAGCAGGCTTGTGGTGAGCAGCTTGCAAACTCGTTTATTGCGGGAACAGCTATACAATTTTATAGGTTTCTTGCCCATCACAATGTGCCACGAGGGATCAGACCACCAGGTTCCTATACGGGTTCCCTTGGTAACACTGAGTCAACTTGAGGCCGTTGTGTACTTTCCTAGGTGGCTGAAGTGGAACGCTTCTCCTCACAGGTTTACACACTTGAGACATTCACTGCTGCCAGCCAAGAACTAGGATTTCTCCCAACACATGCTTGCTGGGAAGCTAATATTCCTTCCAGAGGACATAAACAAAGGACAGAGATAGTTCTTTAATATTTCTAGCATGTGCAAATCATAGGAATTCACATAGTAAATTTATCAACATGACAACTTGATAAGCTTGTTCCTATTTTCTATGTGGATCACTTCTCTTAAAAATATTGCGATTTGGAGTATTGTTTTATAGCCAGAACATATTTGACTCAGATTGTGTAAATAAGTTACAAGCTAAATCTCTTTTGAAAATAATTCTTTTACTTGCGAATGTTAGATCTTTTGTAGGAAACACATGGCTCTGTTGCAGGAGGAAAGTTCTACTTGAGTATCAGTGACAATGGGTTTAGCCACCAGTAGGAAGGGAGAAGATGCTACTGCTTTGATTCTGCTGGAAAAGGAACTCAGTGAGAAGAAATGGACACACTGGAGAAAGCAAAGTAGAGCAGAATCAGAAACCGAGGTGAAAGGATTGACCTTTGAACAAGGGGCGTTTACTTCTCTGAGAGCAGAAGGAAGGAGAGAAGATGGTTCCTTGTGAGAGGAGGAGAGAGTTGATACAGCCTGTGGTCAATAACCTTGAACTTGATAAAATCTCACTGGGTCACTGACAGGAAGTAGAGGGACAGAGGTGAAGTAGGGGTTTGGAAACAAGGGAGGTTAGAAAAGCTGCAGGGGGTGATGCAGCAGGCAGCAGTCGGGAGAAAGCATCTCCAGCCTAGTGAGGGTCCCACCATGCTTGCAGCACATGGCTCGAGTGAGTCAGTGTGACGTTGAGCCCTGAACCACCAGCATGCATTAATATAGGCAAAGGCAGGAACAAAGACTCCAACCCAGTTAGGGATCAGCATGCTGCTTGCAGCAAAATGGACTTATCCAGGAACTCTCAGCCTCGTCCAGCTTGTGTGACAACTCTCTGCAGTGCTCAGTAAATGAGTGCTGGGTGAGCACGTCTGTGTGGCGGGTGTACAGACCCTCCCCCTCCCAGCTTGTTGTCAAGGTGACCACTGTAGCCTATTGTTCTGATTTTTTGTTGAGAATGGTCATGTAGATGTGCCAACATTTTTGCAGAATTTGGTGGCTATGTGGGGAGGAAGCATCACTATTTCTTAATTAGGAATATTCTAGAAACAGACCTGTGTTCTTGTAATTTTTAAAAATTACTGGAAGTTTCATTGCAGTTAGATCTTCTTTCTGGACTCAATTTTCTTATCTACACATGAGAGTTAATAATATTAATTATTTATGCTATTGCTAGGCACAATTCTAAGCACTTTACGTAGTCTAATTTTTATAACAACCCTAAAAGGTAGGTACTTTATCCACTTCCATTGCATAGAAAACAGAAATAGAGTAAATAGCTTAAAATCACATGTCAAGAAAATGAAGGAAATGGATTTCAAACCCAGAGAGTCTAACTCTAGAGCTTGTATACGTAGGAACCCTGCCAGATAAATACAGTTATATACTTAAAACCATGAATTTGGAATTCTGAAATTGAAGTGTTAGGGGACTAAACGATAGAGTCAACAGGAAGAACTTGTAGAAAAGTTCTCAATATCTGCCAAAGTCAGAAAATAGTAGCTTTATTCAAGAGAGTAGAAGAAAAAATAAGAAACCTTAGTGGAATTTCAGGCAACTTTAATTCCTTATGAGTAATCTTTTCAAGTCCAGAATGCAGAACCTGGGCGTAAGAAAGGGAAGTCAAGGTACACTGAAAACAGCAGCACGGACTTTGCATGAATTTTTCCAACATCACTTTTCTTCTCAGGCAGCAATTTGAATAATATAGCAATTCAGTGATATATATATATAAAATATATATATATATATATATATATACGATTTTTATTGGGACACAAAGCTAGTATTATTTTTAAGCTAAAACCTGGGACTTAAAAAGAAATGTTCTCCCTTTCCATGATCTTATGCTGTGGGCCCAGTGTTCCAAGTACGAGTCCTTACTTCTACCATGGATAATCTTGAAAAGCCCTGTGCAAGGGTAATAAGTATGTGAGACAAATTTATCTAGCAGTTAAAGGTAGAATAATGTTATCTCTAGAAAAAGAATTTTAGGAAACACAAAGAATCGTAAAACCTATGGAGTCTGTATTTTTGTTCTCTCTGCTTCTTGCTGGTTAGAATGACCCATGAATTGGAAGGACTTCAGCGTGCATTAGAGGGGAGGGCCCAACCCTGGTCTTTGGAACAATTAACTTGCCATCACTGCTTTGCACTGAGAACACAAGTGAGGAGAGAAGCTGAGACGTAATTGCTGACAACTATGCTGTGGGGATTGAAAACCAGAAAATTTGCAGCTGCCACCCAGACTCCCTCATTGTGCAAATTTACAAAGAGCCACAAAAGAGACACGAGGTAAATGTAGGGTACATGCCACAAACCATTTTGATGCAATATCTGGGGGACAATTTAATATGAAATATCAGCTGGTAAAAGAGACCAGCTGCTTATTAAGAAGGATGACTCAAGCTAAAACCTCTAGCTCTTGTTATATAATGAAATTACCAATATGTAAACCTTCATTTGGGGAAAAAAGTGCTGGGTTCTAATGTGTTTGGATATGCATGTGGACTTCCAATGATCTGAAGACACAGCCTTTCCCTTTGTGTAGTCACAAGTTAAAACTTATTTGGAAATCCAGTGTGCAGAAGCATTCTTAGACAGCTTACCTTTATTCCTAAATTTTTCTATATGCATGGCAGGGAATCTCGGTGTTCTGTTAGAAACAGACATCTAATTTTTCATATATAGACAACCAATCAACCAATCCTCCTATTCTAGCTTCCCATGTATCTTACTTTTAGAGGTAATGAATGTATCAAATTCCTGGGGTTTTGTAGTACAAATCAACTTCACTGGAGCTTCATCCACTACCAGTGGATCTTTGCGTTGCCTTCAGCCTGCAAAGTTGATTACCTCATGTGCATCTTCTAACATCCAGCAGTATGCTGCTCTTATCCCTTTGCTCTTTACAAGAGGCAAAAGCTCTTGTAAATATGGGTGTACATCCATTCAATCCACCAGTGTTGACCGGAAGTTCTGCCAACTTAACAGAAAACATTTCAACAAAGGAATCTGCTTTAAATGTTGAAATTCTGAGCACCTTAAGAATAAAAAGGGAGAAAATTGAGGACCAGGAATCTTCCTGGAATTCATCAAATTACTCTGTATCTATGTGGCAAAAAGAATCCTGTTTTGTATAAACATGGATTCCTCCGGAATGTGAAGTTTATAAATTGCCTTTAATTTCATGTTAAATTTTTCAACTCCTTTGAATATTAATTTATCTCTGAATTTTGCCTCTGTGAAACTTTCCTATTGACATGTGTTATAGTATTTTCTAGTGCATTCTTTTGATGCTGATGATTATAATTTTAAGCAGTGACCTCTTAAATGGAAACAAATCTTTCCCCCGTTCATTTGTATCCTTTTTATTGATAATCGTTTCGTTGATGTTCAGCCAAACTATCCCAAAGCATCTAATCCTTGTTGCAAACCGCTGTGCCGGAAGGCCCCTTTGCACAGGGACTTGGCGGGGCTCTGAAAGGATGCCACATACCTTTCACTCTGCCAGCAGAGATGTCCGAACTCAATCTACAAAATGTCTCTGACAAAAGTGAGAAAGTCCCACATTTATTGTTGTTTCTCAGTCAAGAGAATTCAAAACGGTCCTGGTCGCTGAGAAATCCTCCCCTCCCTCTCCTTCGCCGTGTGGCCTCCCTACCAGGCCCTCTCCCTGCTCCCTGGACTCCTGCCACAGCTCCTCTGGTGTTTAGTTTATGCACAAGTGCGACTTAGAGGTCACGCAGTCCTTTCTCCCACTTTAAACCCACCTGCGTGTTTGCCCCTCACCCCCTCTGCCTCCCCCACGCGGCCTCCTGCCTCCTTCTGAGGGCGAGGCCCCTTCCCTCTTTCTTTTCAAGCATAGACGTGCTCTCTTGTTTTCAAAGGCTTTAAACTTCTTGCTCCTGGGCCTTCATCCCCCTTAGATCTCTAAATCTCCCAACCAGAACTTTAGGATTATTAGATTAATATTCCTGATGATCACGTCTTCTACTCAATTAAAAAATAAAAATAAAAACAGACTGCCTTTGTCTTCCCCTCAGACCAACGCTTTTTTTCTTGTTGCCGACACTCAATCTCATTTTCTGCTCATCCCAACGACCCTTCAACCTTTTAAAATCAAAGTTGTGCGTCTCCATTCCATTTAAACTGCCTCCAAAGGGAACAGAAACCTCCAGTGATCCCAGGAGCCTGAACTTGTCCAGGGGCCTGCATCGGTCTTCATCCTCCTCAGCTTCCTTCAGAGGACTGTGATGCGCGGCCCCTTGGATTCATCTCTTTCTCTCTCTCTCTCTCTCTCTCTCTCCACTCCCCTACGTGTCTCCACATCTTCTCTTCCAGCACCCATTCTAACTTGGATTCTGTTCTCTTTGGGCTTAATTTCATTGTTTGAGGCAACCAAGTAGAGCATCACGGAAATTTTAGAACTTTGATTCTACCCTTCCCATCTGGGTCCAATGTTGTTTACCAGCACTTTCTATCTCTCACCAGTGACGGTGAATGAGAAGAAAGGGTCTGTAGGAGTCAATTAGTGCATATCTGTAATTATATATTTTGTTTTCATTAAACTGAATTATATACTGTTTTAATCTGCATAAACATAAACACCGTGGGGGTGGGGGAAGGGAAACTTCACCTTAAAGTTAACAAATGAGCCAGGCACAGTGGTGCACACCTGTAATTTTAGTTACCTGAGGAAGATGAGACGGGGGATCATAAGTTCTGAGCTAGCATAGGCAGCTCTGAGAATCCCTGTCTCAAAACAAAAATAAAAATGGTCTGGGGGTATAGCTCAGTGGTAGAGTGCCTCAGGTTAAATACCACACAAGCGCACACACACACACACACACATGCACACATACACACAAACATACCTTAAAAAAAGAAAGTTGTTGAGAATCTTAGTGATTATGTGGCACAGAAGTTTAGGTGTATGGGGGAGGGGAAGCATTAGTAAAGATTGCAACAACAACAACAAAAAACCTTTAGTAAATAGGCCCCAAAAGACATTTGTTTGTTCAATGTAGAAATTAAATAATTAGCACTTCATTTTTAATAAAAATTTGTAGATTTGTGAAAGTTAATCCAAGGGAAAAGTGGAAAAAAAATTATCCAAAAGAAAGATACCAAGACATGCCACATTATGTATGCACTTCAAAAACAGTATGCTAAGTGGGAGAAACTAAATACAAATGTCTCCATAATATATATATATATATGTCTCCATAGTGTGTATATATATATATATATATATATATATATAATTCCATATATATCCTTGGAGATGTGGCTCAGAGGTAGAGTGCTTGCCTGGAATGCATGAGACCCTAGGTTCAAACCCTAGCACCACACACACAAAAAGACAAAAAGTCAACATGTGCATATATAATTCTATTTATATGAAATGTCTAGAAAGGCATATTTATAGTACAGAAAGCAGATTCCTGATTGCTGAGGGCTGAGGGTATATCACGGTTTAGATAAGAAATATCTCCCAAGCATTCATGGGTAAGACAGTGCAAGAAGGTTTAGAGGTGAAATGATTGGGTTCTGAGGATATAAACCTAATCAGTTCATTATCTTATCTCCTGATGGGGTTGTCCGGGTGCTAACTGTCAGCAGGTAGGGTGTGGCTGGAGGAGGTGGGTCATTGGGGACATCATGACTTTGGGGTATAGATTTAGTTCCTGGAGGGCCTGAACTCTGCTTCCTGGTAGCCATGTCCTGATCTGCTCTCCTCCTCCATTTCCTTCTGCCATGATGCTTTGCTTCATCTTGGGATCAGAGAAGTAGAACTGGCTACCTATGGACTGAGCCCTCTAAAAGCATAAGCCCCAAATAAACTTTTCCTTCTCTATGTTATTCTCGACAAGTCTTTTGGTCACAGCTATGAAAAGTCTGAGTAAAACAGGGTAGTAGCCAAGATTAACTAGACAAGACCACAGTAGCCTTTTAGAAGTGATGGAAATATTTTACAACTGAGTTGTGGTGATAGTTGTACAACTTCAGTTTACTAAACTCATTTTAATGCATATGTAATATACTTAAAATAGGTGAATTTTGTGGCCTGCAAACTATACCTTAGCACCATGTTTGTTAAAATGTATGCAAATATTTTCACTACAAATGTACTTTTGTTTAACACTTTCATCATTTCTTTTTTTTTTTTTTCCTGGGTGCTGGGGATCGAACCCAGGGCCTTGGGTTTACAAGGCAAGCACTCTACCGACTGAGCTATGTCCCCAGCCCCTTATCATTTCTTATACTAGTGTTAATGGTCTTGTAGAACTAGGCAGAAATTATTAATCATAATTTTTCTTAAGTGACTTATTTCATGCTCAGTTATTAACACTAACAATTTTATAATGTGAATTTTCTTATTTTGTTGGTGTTGTTTTTACCCAAACAGTATTCCAAAATTTAGATACTAATTCCCATTCCTTTAGGAGATTAGCCTTTTTAACATCAAAATACATAATCTTGTCATCTTTCCCAAACTATAGCTCTGCATTTCTAAAATTCTATTATGCATTTCCCCTGGGTTTCCTAACAGAAGATCAAATATTTTCCATGGAACATATTTTTCATACCCCTTTTCTTATTTCTATTCATGGCAATAAAAATCCACCTGTCATTCAGAATTAGAAATCTAATAGCTGTGTCCAGTAAATGTTCATTTCCCAGCATTGCTACCACCACAGAATCTATCAAATTACCATGTGTTGTTTCCACATGGAACTCTCTTGTTCTCTATCGAGCATCTGTCCCTGGATTCCTCCTGGTTTTTCATCCCACAGTTTCCCTAGGGGAAAGTTTCTGTTGACTCTTGTCATTGTTGTTTGTCCTGAAGTTTGAACCAGGGCCTTGTGCATACTCGACAAACACTCTACCATTGAGCTTCATCCAAAGCCCTGGGAAAGTTCTTTCTGTCTTGTCAACTGCACTCTGTCACCTCCAACATGAATTGAAGCTGACTATGTGTGGTTCTCACTCCAGATGAAGCCTGCATCCATACAGAACCAACACAGGTGCCACCACAAGTCAAAATACCATGCCAAGGTTCCGGAGCCACATAGCACACACTGCCTGCCCCAGTGGATGGTGGTTGTTAAAGTTTTTGTGTTTCCGTTGGGGGAGAGAGAAAGGTTTCGATGAAAGCTGTAAGATGGTGAGCTACTTCTGCATGCCATAAGAATATAGGGAAGCCAGAAGAAATTCCGAGAAATGAGTTGGAAGAACCTACTTGGAGCAGGTTACAGGGACCGGTGAACTGCATGTTGGAGGATTCTGACTTATTTCTATAGGAAATGTGTAAGAAAAAAGTAAAGTATAAGCTATTATGCACAATATTTAATGGCAATTATCACTTATTTTTACATATAGAAATACATTTCATTCAGAAAGCCAGCATCTACTCTGGAGAATTTGGAATGAAATATGAACATTATTTATTATTAAACCTCAGAATAAATACTTCAGACATAATAATAAACACAGAATTCTCTGTTTATATTAGGTATGTTTATATTAGGCAATCTGTATTTATATTAGGCAATCAATCTATTGCCAAATTTATTTGCCAGCTCATTGGTACACATTCAGCCCATAGCAGCACTACCCTCCTACACCCAGACTTCACAAATAAAGTTTGGGAGCTGAAAACACTCACATTTCCGGTCTCAAACCCACTGAGCACCTCAGAATTCCGTTCTTATTGGACTTCTTTTGCAGAATTCAAGTGATGGTACATAAAATTCTTCTTTGTGCATTCTTCAACATATTATTTGCTTACCAATTAATTTTTTTTCTTTCTAGGTTTATTTACAGTTCATTTCTCCAGAGTACATTGATCTTGACTCCTACTGTGCAGTTTCATCTTCATGGAGCCTGCATTGCCCTATGGATGGTAATATCTCATTCTCCAGGGGTATAAAGTGTCAGCCATTTGCTATTGAGTCTTCTTTGACTTTCTGGTAACTTATCATACACACTTGTCAAACCAGTTAAGTGTTCTGCATTCCAGCATCATTTATAATTTAACCATTAACATTTAGCCAACATTGATATACTGTTAAAAATTGCTATTATGAAATAATTATTGCAATAGTTATGATTGTTAAAACCTGAAACTATAGTCACTCTAGCCTTGACCAGAACTCTTTGGCTTATTGCTAAGAGTTGATTTCATCAGTTAAGAGTGTATTAATATATTGATATGTAAAAGACTTATTGAGCACTTATTTTGTGCCAGGTGTTTGGCTTGACCCAGGGAAATTAAAAACCAAGACACAACCATTTACCTCAGAGAGGATAAAATACAGTAAGGCAAAATATTTTTTTAAATATTTTTATTTGCAGATGGACACAATATCTTTATTTATTTTTATGTGGTACTGAGAATCAAACTCAGTGTTTCACAAATACAAGGCAAGTGCTCTACCACTGAGCCACAACCCCAGCCTAGCAAAGCATTTTTGAAAAACATAATTATGTGATCTAACCTGAGATCCGCAACTCAATTTTTTTCTCTACTAGAGACTTACCAAATGATTAGTGGTTTATTGTTACAAGGTGAAATATTATAAACAAACTGACCATATTATGAATCACAGGTCTTGCTGCCCTAATAATGCATAGTAAAAGAAATGAAGTACAACTAGAAATTAGAATTTTAGAAATTAAAAAAATGACTTATAAGGATTATCTCATTTGTTCATTACCAATCCATGAGCTAAAGAAAATATGTCTTTTCTACCTAATTCACAAGTGAGACACAAGGTGCTCCTGGAGGGCTGATACGACTTGTTTGAAGACATATGAACATGAGCCCCCACGTCATTTTATTCCTAGTTGAGGATTTTACTCTGAGAAATTATGTGGGAGCTGCACATGGTAGGCAATAAATCTACTCTCCATAAATAAGAAAATATCAAGAATTCTTTTTAAAATTTTTAATTTGTTCTAATTTGTTGTGCATGGCAGTAGAATGCATTTATACATTTTGATAGATCTTACATAAATGGAGAGTAATGTCTCGTTTTTCTGATTGTACATATTGCAGGATCACTTCAGTCATGCAGTCATACATGTACATGAGGTAATAATGTCTGTTTCACTCCATATCCTTCCTACCCTATGCCCCATCCCCTCCCTTCGCTCCCCTCTACCTAATATAAAGGAACTCTTTTCTTCCCTATCTTATTAATAATAGTAATAATTATTAAAAGGATTGATATTCTCAATAAGCCTCTAATACTTGATATCACAATTCCATCCAAATCCAGTATGTTTCCATGCAGTCTGCGTATTTAATTGGCTTTTCATACATAACCCAAAAGAAAAGGAAAAACAGGTCAAATCTTGTGCAATGTAATGCTGGTTAGGGGACAGGTAGAGCAGAATCCTGGCCTACCATTGCATCTTCTTTCTCCTCTGTTATCTCTAATGAAAGGAACTGTCTTTCATATCTTAATTTTCTGTTTTATTAAACTGGAGATAAATATTGCATAAAATATACCGGGCTCTAGAGTCAATCTTCTAGGACATTTATTCTTAGTGTGCTAAGCTTCTGCATCTGATAATTCCCAGTTGACTACTCAGAATGCTTTCTTCTTCAAGTATCAATTACCAAGTCCTCTTCATGTCCAAGCCCTAGAAGCACTTCACCTACTAAATTGAAGAATCTGAGAACCTAACAAAAGAACTACAATTGCTTCATCTTAGAAGAACTGAGTCAAGATTAATGAAATAACCAACTCTGAAGTGGTCTGGACTTTCATAAAAATGGTGTTATAATAAAGGCATGGTCTTTTTCAACACACTGAAGTGGCATCTTTAGGCTTGTGAGAAATTAAAGAAAGCTATAAAGTTTTCCTATGAAATCCAAATTGCTCCTAAAATAATGTGTATGGAGTTCATTTCTTGTATTTGAGGTATATCCACTTATGGTGAACTTTAAAAGCTGAGAATCTTCACGGAGTCATGCAATATCCTAGTATATGTGGTACATTCTAGACATGCGTGCCTGGAAGGAGTATTGTGCATTCAAAAGCATTATGTCCATGTCCAAGACTGATCATTGGGTAGACTTGGTCAAGGACCCATGATGTTCATCTCTACAACCTGGGGGAAGCTTAAAGATCTAACAGATCTAACAGATATACTTAAAGATATCAAAGGCAGTTCCTTTATCCATCAGTAAACCTTTTCCATTGAAGGACTATCCCTTGAATGTCAGAAAGTTTTCTCCTTCGGCATAGAAACAGAAAATTTTCAAAACTAGTAATTGGCCCTTTCTCACAAAATACTCAGAGGCCAATATTTTATCACTGTTTTTAGACCTCGTAATGCCTAAAACAAATATTTGTTTGCAAAATGGCACCTACCAAAACTTTCATCTTCAAAGGGACAATCTGTTAGTCACATATTTGGCAAAAGTTAATTAATTCGAGAATGGTGCATATAATTGCAAATAAATGCATGAAAAACATAATACCTTAAATGATGGTTTCAAATGGCCACTTGAGGGCACCAAAGCAGAGGCAATGAGATTCCTAAGAAATTTTGACACCTGAAAGCTACTTACTTTCTCTACATCTTCAGAGAGATGGTCCTTGTTTCAAACTGAACTGCAAAATTTGAAATTACCAAGTAAAAAATGCATGCTTTCATATTATTTTATCTGGATTCTCTAAAACTGCAACAAACCTAGGAGATTTTGCCATCATATGGAAATTTTCCTTTTTCTCAGCATGAAATTCATGAAAACTAAGACTTAATTGAATTCATTTTCTCTACAAGTCCTTATTTTGTGTCTAATTCTATTATGATTCTTTATTTTCCACTAGTATTTTACCACCACTCTGACTCTACTCTGCATTCAAAGGCTAACTTCTTTTTATTACATTAGTCTCAAAGGTATTGAACAGTCTGATCATGATATGATATGATACTACCTTTGCTTCTAATATAACACAGAGGATCCTTTAGTCCCTTCTTTCTTGCTTCCTTTAAACATATATCTTTAAGCTCTCAAGTCTCCATGTTTTTATTATCTATTTACACAGATTTTCCTGTTAAATTATGAGCTCCCTGAGTGCAGGAGTTAGGTCTTAAATGTACCAATCTCTACTGTGCAAGTTCTCAATAAAAGTTGCTTAAATGAGAAGGAGAACATGATCCTCAAGTAGAATGTTTCTGGTAAGGAACGTAAGTCAGGAACCTTGAAAAGTTGCATGACCAAATGAGTAAGTAGCAATGATGCCCCACAGAGACACAACGAGTAGAGATGCATACAGGTCAAGTCTTCCAGCATCTGCGTTCAAAAAGGTAAGAGGAATCAGATGCAACTAATTCTTACGATATGTGTATTTATCCAGATACATTAAAAATGTTATCATTTCTAAATTCTTAATTAGGAGATACCTTAATGCTTTTTTATCTTTAAAATACAGTATTTTATCTTTATAGGATCTCAATTCAGAGGATAAATTTTCATCAAAAATACTCAATTTGTTTTTAGATCTCATTAAGTTAAAAATTATAGTTGAAAAGTAGATTCACATACTCAAGGTGTTCCAAATAATTGAATTGAATACCAAAAAGATATTTTCTATTAATATTCATATTCATAGGGATGAAACTGGCTCATCATTTTTTAAAGAATTGATTTAATTTTAAGCAAAAACATACTTTTTTTCAAACCCAAATGATGTAAATCCACTAACTTTTTTTAGGTTACCTCAATGTTGATAACGCTGAATTTAAAGACCATTGCATCAATGAAAAATCAACTCTAAATTAATCAATATCAACAAAACATGCTCCAGATATTTCTTGTGATTTTGCAGCTAATTCATATAATAATTAAAATTAAAATATTCTGAATATTAATTAATAAAAATTTGTAAAATTTTATTAGTGTTTTGTATTATGGAGCGTCTTAATTTCAACAGAAATTTTCACACATATGCCTGTTGCAAATAATATTTTCCTTTCCTTGGAGCTTAAAATTGATGCTGTTCACATACAATATACATCCATGAGAGAATATGAGCTACACTAACATGTTTTATCTTCAATTATTAAACATTTGACAAGCATGTCTTCATTTCAACAGAATCTTAAATTGAGAATAATAGTTTAATAAAGAAAAACTGCCACAACTCTACTAATGAACATTGTCAAAGGACTCAAGATCACTAGATTCCTAGTCTTATATTTCTTTCAACAGTTCCCAAAACTTGCAATAATTCATAGCATATACCCACATAAACTAGAGTATTTTTTAAATACTTCATAGAATCTGCTTCAGAAAACTGCACACACACCCTATGTATCATGGAATAGAATCAAGGAGCAATGGAACAAAAATTCTTGTTTTAAAATTCTGATATTCTACCCGGGTGCAGTGGTGCATGCCTATGATCCCAGAGGCTCAGGAGGCTGAGGCAGGAGGATCATAAGTCCAGAGACAACATCAGCAATTTAGAAAGGCCCTAAGTAACTTAACAAGATCCTGTCTAAATAAAAAATAAGTGTTGCTGGGGATGTGCCTCAGTGGCAAAGCACCTCTGGGTTCAATCCCTGGTAAAGGAAAAAAAAAGAAAGAAATTAAATTAAATAAAAATAAATAAATAAATACAATATTCTAGAGTGCTGGCATCATGGTAGAAGTTATCTTTTCCTATATTGCCTAGATTCTTCCTTGGAGATAATAAAGATTAAAAATATCTAGGCCATGCAGCTGTGAAACCTTTCTTTGCTGTCTTTGGAATTCCTGTGAGACAAAAGGCACCCACAGTACCTCACTATTAATTGAACAGTGACTCTTCAATTGGAAGACTATTAATTTTGACTGTTATACATATGCATAAAAAATACATGTGTGACAATATCTCCAATTATGTATGAACTAATAGGAAACCATACCAAAACAACAGCACCTTTTATGTCTATGGTGAAACTAGGGAATCACTTTCATCTTTTCCCAAAATGTCTACAATGAGAGTGGATTTCTGTAATCAAATATAAATACACACATTTGAGAAGAAGTTCTAAATAATTTTCCTAAGTCCACAAAGCTCCTGAATCTTCTGGAATCAGTTTAACTCAACTTATCTCTACAGATGTCAGACTTGAACATGGGATTCAAAAATCCAAGCACTAAGTTCTAATATATTCACTGAGGGTTTGTGGCATTTATTTGCGTGTAGATAATTAATTAGCAAAAGAAAAGAGCCTGGGAAAGAGTGCATTGAACTACTTGGATAAAGGAATAATGAACATAAAAAATGTCAAAAGAATAACACAGGAAGGGAACTAGCTTCATTAAAAGAATTTTGGAGTGTTGAGTCAAAAACCTCTTGTCCTTATGGCAATGAATGCTGTATTTATACCTCAATACTTTGTAGCACAAATACCTAATATGTTGTAGAGTTTTAAGGACTCAATCATATTCTTAAAGTACTCCCTTAATAAGAGGTAAATGATGTAATAGGACACATCTGTGCTTGGTACAAAAATTCAATGAAATAATTTCGAAAATGTTTATCCGCTTGAGTGAATTAACTGAGTACTCAATGACAATCGCTTCAGTTCTCCACAGCCATTTACCCATGTGGTGTGCTCTCTGCGCAGAGGTCTAAAAGGCTCCTCTGAGATGTTGACGGCATTCTAGGTGCACTGGATGGGACTGAGCTGCACCAACTGAAATCTGCAGACAGAAACTCCAAATGTCTCTGTAGCCAAGTTGTATAGTTTCCTTGGTGAATACATCTTGGAAGAATTTAGGGCCAAAACTGTCATTAAAATGTACAAAAGCACAAAAAATACAAGCCAAGCCAAAAGATAAATAGTAAACTGCAAGAATGTATTTGAAATATATGTTGTGGAAAATGCCTAGTGTTTCAAATATATAAGTAACGCTTAATATACAAGGGGAAATGTATAAAAACCAGATAGAGAAGAATGGGCAAAGAACATAGTAGAGTGACCCTCCCTCAGTCTCCCCCTCCCTCCTCCTCACACACACACACACACACACACACACACGTAAACATGGACCTTAAACATGTGTGTATAAAAAATAAACAGACACGATTTATGGTGTCTATTATATGTTCACAGATTCATTACAGACTGCCAACAAGACTATGGGAAAAGATTCTATCCCACATAGATTACTGGCAGGGATTCAAAATGGTGAAATCTTTATGGACTAGAATTTAATAACAACTCACAAAACAATACATTTTTGTAACCATGTAACCTGCAGAAATTTCATGTCTAGGAATTTATGCTAAAGATGTATTTCCAATAATAAAAAAATGTAAACCAAACTTTTTATTGTGAAATTATTTCTAACTTTAAAACACTGGAGAAAACTTCATTGCTTCTAAAAGAAAAGTTTAGTAAACAGGATGTTATATCCACACATCAGAATATTCTGCAACTGGAAAAAATAGATTTCTATGAACTAATATGAAGTGGTTTCCAAAATACATTGTTAATTGAAATAAGTAAAATAAAAAGATATATACAGCTTGCAACTTTTGTCTAAAAAGGAGAGAAAGGGAGTAGTGTGTGTATTTCTTCTTTGTACAAAAAAAAAAAAAAAAAAAAAAAACCAAGAAGGAAGAATAAGACAGATTTAATGTCCAGTATTACCACAAAGAGGAGAGGGATAAGAAAAGAGATTTTAAAAAGATGACATTATCTGAATATATCTTTTTATATAAAGTTTACTTTTGAACATGTTAATATTTTCACTGTCAAAAATAAAAATAAATACATAGGACTAGAGAAAAAAGTAAAATAGGGCATAGTTGGAAAAATTAATTACATCTATATTAACAGTGTAACAGAAAACACACAGAAAAATATTAAATTGAGTAACTTGAATATAATACTCTGATGGTACCCTAAGTGGAATATGTTCCAAAGACAAAAAATATTGCCAAGAAATCTCAAACTTTACCTGATAATCTTCTTGTCACCAGTGATATTGGTCGATCGATTCTGAAAAAAAAAATTCATGTGTATAATAGAGCCAAGAAGAGTATGTTGCTGTTGTTGAACAGGGTTGAGAATGGAGAACAAGGATTCCACACATGGAGTTAGAATTCAGATGCCAGTATGAACTTTCTAGGTGGATAAATGACAGACAGATTCCTATCATAATATCCTAGGTTTGTATTTATGTCATCTAGAAGTGATGGCACTTCCAGTAGCAATGAACACGTCTTTGCAAGTGTGACAAGAAAAGTGCAATGAGAGGCTGGGACATTTTATTTTGCCACAAAGTTCAAATGTGCTCAAAAACTGACAGACACAGGTCAAAGGGTCACCATTGGCAAAAAGCATTTGAATGAAAAATAATGATCCAAACAATGCATTACGAGATATTAAATTGAATGGTGTTCCTAATGATATTCAAAATCGGTGGGGAAGGGGAAGAAGTCACACTGTTCTTTAGAGAAGAACGAGAGCTAATGTATCTAGAAGGAATTATTGAATTAGAAGATCATTGTGTTGGGATTATCTGAATTATCAATAAGTGGTGGCTAAACCCACTGAGTGAAATTGTTTATAACAGAATATTTGTGTTACCCCAATATTACTAATTACAAAGTATAGAGAGACACTTTTACATGGGATAACATCAAGGGATCAAATCTAACAATAATATGACAAACAGATCTTTGCCTCCTGGTGCAGTGCATTAGAAAGAACACTATTTCACTATGGTAATGTTTTTGCATATATATATATGTTTTGAAGATAATCTACTGATGAAGAAACAATCAGAGAATCTTAATCATGGACAAAGGTGAATTGTGAGACATATAAAACCACTTGACTGGATAACTCAAAAATATCAATATCACAAAACAAATACATGGAAGAACTATTGGAGGTTAAAGAAGTCTAAAGAAATAAACAACAAAAATCAATTATAATTGGATTCTATACTCAAAAGTTTAACAAAAAATAAACTAAACGGGATATTTGAGGTAAATTCAAATAGTGATTTTAGCAAAATTATGAGTCAGGCACAGTATCATGTACTTTTAATCCTAGCTATCTGGGAGGCTGAGGCAAGAGGTTTGCTTGAGCTCAGGAGTTTAAGACCAGTATGGGCAACATGGCAAGACCCTGTCTCAAGAAAAAAAAAATCAATATGCATAGGATTGCAAAAGAATAAATACAATTTCTTAATTGGTAATATAGGGAGAAGAAAAAATAATAAATATAAAGTAACATAACTCAATATTTCATTATTAGGGTGTAAAAATATTACAATAAAACAATCAAGTATTTATCCCTGAATGTAGACACATTATAAATGAGACATAAATGCAATGAGTTATAAATGCAACCTACTATCAGTGTGCTGCATTAGCAACATAAACAACCACAAACAGCATTTGTATTATTGCTATTCATTTTTGTAATAGTAAGAAAACATGAATTTCTTTGCTTTTGCACTGTAGCTGCATTGCAAATAAAAATCATTAAAATTTAATACCATACAAATATACTCTGTGTTTAAATGTAAAAAAGAATTCAGTTCTAGGTTTTGAAAGACTTTAAAAGTGTTCCTGATAACAGCTCAATTTACAATAGCTAAACTATGGAACCAACTTGCCCTTCAATAGATGAATGGATTAAAAAATGTGTGTGTGTGTGTGTGTGTATATATATATATATATATATACACACACACATATATATATACACCACATTTTTATATACATATATTTTATATATATATTCTCATATATGATGGAATATTACTCAGTCTTAAAGACGAATGAAATGATGTCATTTGCCAGTAAAAGGATGAAGCTGGAGAATATCATGCTACGTGAAATAAGACGATCCCAAAAAACCAAAAGTCAAATGTTTTCTCTGATATGCAGATGCTAATTTACAATGAGGGAAGAATAGAGTTACTTTAGATTAGGTAGAGGTGATTAAAGGGAGGGAAGTGGGTATGGGGGTAGGAAGGATAGTGGAATGAATCAGATATTATCACCCTGTGTGCACATATAACTATAAGACTGGTGGGATTCTACACCATATATAACCATAAAAATGAGAGATCATACTCCATTATATATGATGTATCAAAGTGCATTCTCCTGTCATGTAAAACTAATTAAAACAAATTATTTTTCAAAAAAGTGTTCCTGAGTATGTGCTTGTCTGGTGGCTGATTTTAAAGTCGTGCAAAATCAGGACAGCTGTTTGCTGATGTGTTGCGTTAGAAAGAACATCATTCCACCTATTTAATGTTTATGCCATTAAAAAAACTTCCGAGTGCTGGTTTCAGTTGGGATTAGTAAATCCCGATTTTAAAAGTCCTGATTAGCGCTCCAGACTTGTTCATGAAGTCCGGGGTCCAAGGCCAGCAGAAGGGGAGATGAGAATGCTGGGTGGGCAGCGAGCTGGGCTGTGGCCACCTGTCCTGTCGTGAGGTCCCCGCTGACCTCACTGGCCTTCTGACCTGAGAGAAGAGCTGAGCCTTACAACCACACGTCCATCAGCTATTGACGGATGAGAACAGGGTGAGTCCTTGGACAAGGTCGCTCTGGAGAGCAGAGAACCCTGAAGAAGCCAGAGGGCTGAGGCCACCGGCCCACAGAACAGCTGACAGATTACCGGGCAGCATGTGACCACTTCTGAAAAGCTGTGATTAAAAAAAACCTGAAAAACCCCTATTTCGATCTGCGGAGAACATCATTTGTTATGTCCCTCCCGCAAGACCAGGGACATTCTTAAAATTTTTAGGTTGTTTTTTTTTGTAAAGATGAGTTTTCGGTTTCCTTCTCTGCCTCCACTTGATCCTTTAAACACGTGTGCAGGTACACACACACACATACACACACACACACACACCCCTTCCTTTGGTTTGGGATTAGAACTACATCAAATCCATAAATTACAAATCACCTGACTTACTGACAAAATTGTCCTCTCACCCCCGAGAATGGTAGGGTTTCACTTCATCATGACTCAGTAAAGTAGCTGGCTTTTAAACCCCCAGCAACTCAGAACGAAGGGGAACATCCTTAATTTGATGTTATCTGAAAAAAATCTATAACAAATCTGATGAGCAGGTGATATTTGCTCACAGTACTTTTGCAGTGGTTGGCAGACAGGGCAGAGGTGAAACTTTTGATTTGCCCCACGTGGACGTTTCCAGCCAAGGCTGAGAACAGCACTGCTTTGGCTTCTTATTTCAATTCTCATGCTGTCAACAAGTGTCCTTTCCGCCTTCTATTCATATTTGCCACAATTTTTTGCATTCGTTGGTGATTTTTTTTTTTTTTTTTGCTGCTTACAACAGCCCCCCAAGCAGAGAACTAAATTGTTGCCTACTGTTCCTAAACCAGAAGGCTGTGGACTGTCTCGTGGAGGAAATGTTCATGTTAGATAAACTTCATTAACATGAACTATATGCTGATGGTCATGAGTTCAATGTTAAGGGGCCAATAATACATATTAAATCAGGCATCTTGCAAATGAAACCCACCTGCAATCCAGTGACAGTGTTGTGACCGGAGGCTCGGCTCACAGGAAGTTATCCCAGCCTTTCTCCTTGGAGTAATGCTTTACCAGCCACTGATCAGCCTTGATGGAGACCTGGTAGAACATCCCAGACGAGGGATAGGATGAAGCAGTTCTTGTTTGCAAATGACACTGGTATTAACAGAAAATTCACAAGAACTTATTATAACTAGTAGGCACATTTAATAAGCACATTAACAAGTCATGTTTCTACTTATCAATTCTTTTTATAAATATTTTTTAAGTTGCCAATCAATCTTTTTATTTTATTTTATTTTATTTATATTTGGTGCCAAGTATCTTTATACAATTATATTTCTGTGTATGAGTAACAAGGAAACATAAAATATTAGGTGAAATCATTTAGAATAGCAACAAAATTTTCAAATTATTCAAATAAGTCTGACAATGGCCTATAATGTCTCTCTGACTATCAAAATCCTAATGTGAACTTTTCGTGGAATATGTCAAAATAATCTTAAAATATATATGGAAATGCAAATGTTCAGGAAAAGCAAAAAAGTGTTGAAGGAAAAGAATAAAGTTGGAAGACCTGACTTCATAAATCAACATCTTAATAAACTGACAATCTTAAAACAATGTAGTATTGATGCAAAGCTAGAGAACAGACTAATGGAGCAGAGTCTAGAAATAGACCTTCGCATACATGAATGCTTAATTTTTTCAAAGGTCATGCTATAAAGCAAGAGAGAAGCAACGTTCGTTTTTTTCAGTAAATCGTGTCACATAAACATACACTAAAATAGAGAAAAGTACAACCTTGGACCCTACATAATATCTTATATAAAAATAAATTCCTTTTGTGTTGCAGATATAAATACAAAAAGAGGAAGTAATAAAGCTCCTGTAAGATGTTATAGAATATTGTGTGATCTTGAGGTTAGCACTTTTAATCAAAACACAAAAATGCAAAATCCATAAAACAAGATTGATAAAAATAAAATTAAGTAATCTGCTCAGCAAATGTTAACGTTCAGTGAATAAAGAAATAATCTATAGGCTCTGAATCAATATCTGCATTTTGTGTATCAACAAAGTGCTGATATGTGTCTAGAACATACGGGAACATTTACAAGTCAATAAGAAACAAAATACAATAGAAAACAGGAGATCCATATGAACAAAAACAAAACAAAATAAAATATTGTTTTTATCACAAAAACACAATGAAATGCACTCACTCTCACTTGTCAGCAGGAAAATGAAAATAGAATCACAATGATTATTACCCCTTCCCTAGAGTGGTTAAAATGAAAACTGCTGATGACAACTGTGGAATAGATGAACCTTTCGTACAGTGGTGGTAGGAAAGCAAATTGCTACAATCACATTACAAAAGTATATACCAGTGTATCTATCAATCTGAATACAGGCATAAATGTATACTCTGGACCCAGCAATGCACAACCACTCCTAGATAAATCACCAGTAGAAATGCATGTACATATTAAAAGATATGTAAAAATGCTCAAATAACCCCAAATGGATAAAAGACCAAATACCCATAAGTCATAAACAGCATAAATTGTTTTATGTTCATTTGATGGGAAACTATACACCAGTGAAAATGAAAAACTGGTGGTTTGAAACAACATAATAATCTTAAAACACAATGTTATTCAAAAGAAGTCAGCTATAAAAACAATACATACTGCATATTTTCACCTATTAGAAGTAAAAATAAGCAGAAGAAACTCAGAGTACTAGAGGTCATGAGAGGGAATACCTCTGGGGAGGGAGAAGAGGGTGAAAGCAGTCTGAGGCAGAGGGGCTTCTGAAATGCTGGTAAATGTTCTTGATCTGGTGTGGATGACTGGGTTCATTCATGTTGTGATATTGCCATCATGTATCATAATTGCATACTTTTTGGATTATGCTTAGTTTTAATTAAAATTTTTAGACCAGTGCTATAGTTTAGATCTAGAATGTCCCCCCAAAGGTCCAGGTGATAAAGGATTGGTCCTCACTGTGGCACTCTTGGCAAGGGTGGAATTTAAGTGGTGGGGCCCAGTGAGAGGTCTTAGTTCACCGGGAGCTGCCCAGGTGGGGATTGCAGCCTGCTCCTTACATTTCCCTATTTGCTTTCTAGCTACCACAAAGTGAGCGGCTTCCTCTGCCACACGCTCCTACTGTAGCCGTGCCAGGGACTAAAAGCAAAGGGACCAACTATCTGTGGACTAAAACCTCCCCAACTGTGGGCCAAAATAAACCTCTTCTCTTTTTCGTGTGACCATCTAATATTTTGTTACAATAAAAGAAAGCTGACAAAGAGCAGGTCATTTCCATTCACCACGAGCCAGCTCCTTAGTGTCCACGGTCACACATTCTCTCTTTTTTTCACGCGTCCGATTCCAAAATGACACATCTAATCTCATACACTAGCTTACGCTCAACTGTGACTCTCTCTCTCAAAGAGGGGTACCCCAAGTCATGAGCACTTTCTGAATTCTGCTGAGTTTACCATCTCCAGGGGCCACGAATTCTTCCTGGTAAGTTCCAAGTGCTGCACCTTATGGTTCAGTAAGTGATAAATGGTGAATCCGATCCTTCCAATGTGCTCAACGGATCATAGACAAACAAAATCTTAATCGGAAGAGGTTTCCTTCTAAAAATAGAAACAAGAAGGAACACCCCTTGCTCCACAGGAGAATGAAGTCCTCAGGGCCACCTGGTGGACGACAGTTTCTCTGCTTCCCACACCGAAGGAAGTATGGGGAAGGCCCCCTCTGGGGCTGCCTGGCTTTAGTACTCACTTCCCATCGGTCAGTGTCGAAGGGCTGAGGATTGTCTTTGTGTGTGAGAAACTCGAGGTTCTCTTTTCAGAGTTGGGAAGTTTCTGGCATTAAAGTTTCAAGTTAGTGCTGATCTTTTACAAGATGTAGTACATGTGTTTGCTTTCCCAGGCTTTATCCTCCATGCTTGGAACACATCAGGGTTCAAAACAAACTTAGGCCTCGAGACTCAGAAATGGTTCTAGTGGGAGCAGGCTGGTAGTCAACAGAGAATGTGATAAAAAGTATATCATGTATCTTAGAAAATGGTCGATGCTTGTGATAAAGAAGTGGAGCATGATCTACTACCGAAAGGATGGTTGGAGTGGAGGAGATGATTTTAGTGTTCATAGGCCATTTTGCAAAGGTAAGAATTACCATTGACCCCAGGAACTAGGGAGCTGGCCAAGCAGACACCAGACAGAACAGAGTTCAAAGGAATGAAAACAGAAAATTCCACCAGGGGAAGAAAGCCTCACCCTCTAAGGAACATGAAGGGCCTCCGTGGCTGAGGGAATGAGGGCCAGTTGCAACCAAGGGCATCAGGACACATGGAAGAAACACAGGCAAAAGAGGCTGGTGACCCCCTTGTGATTTTTACCTGGTCTTCAAATCAGCTTCCTACTAGTGGAAAAAGTAGGAAACTTTGTTTCCTAGGTATTTCCGAATTTCCAGTGATCCAACCAGCTGTGTTTTGACAACTATTCACAGAATTGCCTAAGAACCAAAGCCAAGATCTCATCAACTCAGGGCCCCTAAGATCATATCTTACCTTTTCATTTTTTTCCCCTTTGCTTATAATTCGCTCTCCTCCTTTCTCCTTGAACCTCACCTGATGCTCTTCTACCTTGCCCTTTGCTGGGGCTAAGGTGAAACAGGGGCCAGAAGACCCGATCCTGAGCTCGGATCTCTTGCTGACTCTCGGTGGATGCTGATTCGTGATAGATTCGAAGCCTGCTGTCCGGCGGGGAGCACAGTAGTGTTTGAGAAGGCACTGCAAATCAGGACCCTGGCTTCTCCCAGCTCCGCCCCTGCCCTCTTGCAATTTCTACTTCTTTCTCTGTTGTCATTAACTTTAGCTGAGATGAGACCAGAGAACCTAGTTTTGCATTTCTACAAACTCCTTTGTAGTACACTGAAGCCGTTGGTGGATAGTCTGGTTGACTAAAATTCCCCTCATTCCAAAGAACTTCAGACCATGCCTGAAGGATACTGGGGTAGGATTTCTGGCAACCAGCATGAGATAAGCTATAGGCAGGCAGAATCTTGCACAATAAATTTCCATTTATTGGGACCAATATCTTTCTTTTTCTTATGATAGGACTGATGTTTGTATCTTTCTAGCAAAGAATTACTAAAGGCTGAGAAAGGAGCCACCCCATTTCAATACCCTGATATTTCCTCTCCTTAATCCTTGTCCAAGGCATAACCACAGTGGAATCAGCAATGTTTTAATGCATAACAAGGATTTCACACACTACACCTGTAGTCATTCACCTCAGTGTTATCCTTAGCAACATCAAATTTCTGTTAGTTGAGAACTCTTGCACATCACAAGGGGAAGAAACTCAGAAGGGTTCAAACATGAGTAGAAAGTTCAGGATAATTGGCTTGAATCCTGGAACTCAGAAACTGCCGTCAGTTTTGTATCTTGTCTCAGCTTTACTGTGGGCCTCATGCTCTGGAGTCCAGCAAGGTAGCTATCAGCAGGGAGGGTCACAGTATCTAGTAACAACCACAGAAATGACTTCTTAGCCCCAGGGTGCGAATACTTGATTACCAAAGATATTTTAGCCCTTCCCTGTCTTCAGCAACAATCTTGTCAGATCAGTTTTGCCAGAATCCCCCATATCCCTGATGCATCCTCTTAGCAATTTTCTATCTGCTGACCACCCACCCTGATCCTTAGCTATAGCCAAGATGTGTAAATCTCCATCTGATCTTGTGTTGGGGATTGAAGCTGATATCTCTCTTTCTCCTACTTCAAAACACCACTGTAGTAGCTCTCCTTGAATCAAATCTTCTTTACCATCTTTAAAAATTGTCATGAATAATTTCTTTCTTTAACACACTGTGCCAAGCAATGTGCTTTATTTTAAAAGAGGTCTGTATAAGAATCCAACTTCTGTTCAACGAGGAGTGTGCTATTTGCACATTCTGCTAACAATGAAATATTATGCAATTAACACAAAGAACTATTTGAGTGGATTGAAGGGTAAGCTGCATAATGAGAAGCTAATTACAGGGAGAGATCCTGGCTGTAGTTATTTGTAGACTCTTTTTTTTTTCTGATAAAATGCAGAATATTTGTATGACATTTACATAAATCAGCTTTCTAAGATTAAATGGTACAGAAAAGGATTGTTCTCCGAAACCAAGAGAACGAATTCTTCACACCAGTTATTTCATAATTAAATTTCATGTCTTCTTGTAGTCAACCAAAATACAAATGTTGATTTTGCCACCTGTGTGTTTAAATAGAGCTGAGAAAAACTGAAAAGTATTTTCCACTTGAAAGCACATGCAATTTGAATGCTGTGGATGAACTCTTCAACACTATGATAAAAAATTTCTTGCCTATAGACAAAAAGATAGAATAACTACTTCAGTAAAATACTTAGATGACATTATCTTTTCTGTATTCAATGACTTAATCTGTTTTAGCGTGCTTAGGATTTCTCAAAAGGTATGCCAAGGCCACAAAGACACTTTTCCTGCCCCTCTCAGCTGCACCCTGCCAGCCCCTGAGAGGCTGATGTAATCTAGAACCAGCTGAAGTCCACCCAGAAAAGCTAGGCTATGACAAACACCAGTGAGGCAAACACGGACATTTTTTTGTTATTTTTAATAACCCTAGGTGCTAACTAAATAGATTTAGAAGCTGATTGGGACTTGCAGGCTGGCTTACAAGTGATCGTTATATATTCCAAAACAAAACTCAAGCTCCATCATCTTACAGGTACATTGACAATGGACAGAAGATATAAAATCTAGATTGCCCTGGAGTACCTTATTCAAATGGTCATGTTAAATAAATCTAAAATTCATTGTAATAAATGTAATAGAAATTTACTCTTGTACAGTACTTTGCAATTTTAAAATTGCCTTTGCATATATTATTACTTCCCTACTATTCTGGGAGAATCTTACAAGCAGAGATTTTTTTTTTTCAAGTACAACTTTTCATTTCTCTGGTTGTACACTATGTGGAGTCACACCACTCATGTAATCATGCATGTACATAGGGTAATGATGTCAGTCTCATTCCACCATCTTTCTCACCCCCTGCTCCCTTCCCTCCCCATCATTACCCCTGCACAATCCAATGTTCTTCCATTCTTCACTTACTCCCTTCCCTTCACTTCCTCATGATGTATCAGCATCCACTTATCAGAGAAAACTTTTGACCTTTTTGTTTGAGATTGGCTTATCTCACTTAGCATGATATTCTCCAATTTCATCCATTTGCCTGCAAATGCCATAATTTTATTATTTTTTATGGCTCAGTAATATTCCATTGTATATATACCACAGTTTTTTTTTTATCCATTCATCAATTGAAGGTCACCGATGTTGGTTCCACAATCTAGCTATTGTGAAGTGAGCAGATATAAACATTGATGTGGCTGCATCACTGTAGTATGCTGATTTTAAGTCCTTTGGGTATAAACTGAGGAGTGGGATAGCTGGGTCAAATGATGGGTCCATTCCATGTTTTCTGAGGAATCACCATATTGCTTTCCAGAGTGGCTGCACCAATTTTCAATCCCATGAGCAATGTATGAGTGTGCCTTTTTCCCCGTATCCATGCCAATACCTCTTGTTGCTTGTATTCTTGATAATTGCCATTCCAATTGGAGTGAGATGAAATCATAGGATAGTTTAGACTTGCATTTCTCTAATTACTAGAGATATTGCACATTTTTTCATGTATTTGTTGATCGATTGGATATCTTCTGTGAAGTGTCTGATCAGTTCCTTAGTCCATTTATTGATTGGGTTATTTATATTCTTGGTGTAAAGTGTTTTGAGTTCTTTATATATCTTGGAGATTAGTGCTCTATCTGAAGTACATGTGGAAACGATTTTCTCCCACTCTGTAGGCTCTCTCTTCATATTCTTGATTGTTTCCTTTGCTGAGAAAAAGCTTCTGAGTTTGAATCCATCCCATTTATTGATTCTTGATTTTATTTCTTGCACCTTGGGAGTCCTGTTAAGGAAGTCTGGTCCTAAGCTGACATGATGAAGATTTGGGCCTACTTTTTCTTCTATTTGGTGCAGGGTCTGTGGTCTAATTCCTAGGTCCTTGATGTCCTTGATCCATTTTGAGTTGAGTTTTCCTTGTGCAGGGTGAGAGATAGGGGTTTAATTTCATTTTACTGGATAAGGATTTCCAGTTTTCCCAGCACCATTTATTGATGAAGCTATCTTTTCTTTATTGTATGTTTTTGGCATCTTTATCTAGTATGAGATAACTGTACTTATGTGGATTTGCCTCTGTGTCTTGTACTCTGTACCATTGGTCTACCTGTCTATCTTGGTGCCAATAGCATGCTGTTTTTGTTACTATTGCTCGGAGGTATAGTTTAAGGTCTGGTATTATGATTCCTCCTGCTTCAATCTTCCTACTAAGGATTACTTTGGCTATCCTGGGTCTCTTATTTTTCCAAAGGAATTTCATGATTGCTTTCCCTCATTCTATAAGGAATGTCATTGGGATTTTAATTGGAATTGCTTTGAATCGTGCTTTTGGTAGTATGGCCATTTTGATGATATTAATTCTGCCTATCCAAGAACATGGGAGATCTTTCCATCTTCTAAGGTTTTCTTTATTTCTTTCTTTAGTGTTCTGTAGTTTTCATTGTAGAGTTCCTTCACCTCTTTTGTTAGGTTGATTCCCAAGTATTTAATTTTTTTTTTTTTTGAGGCTATCATGAATGGGGTAGTTTTCCTAATTTCTCTTTTAGAGGATTCATCACTTATGAATAGAAATGCATTAGATTTATGGGTGTTGATTTTATGTCCTGCTACTTTGCTGAATTCATTTATTAGTTCTAGAAGTTTTCTGGTGGAATTTTTTGATCCTCTAAATAATCATTCATTGGTAAATAGTGATAGTTTGGGTGTTTTTTCCTATTCGTATCCCTTTAATTTCTTTGGTCTGTCTAATTACTCTGGCTAGAGTTTCAAGGACAATGTTGAATAGAAGTGATGCAACAGGGTATCCCTGTCTTGTTCCAGTTTTTAGAGGTAATGTTTTCAGTATTTCTCCATTTAGAATGATGTTGGTGGTGGGCTTAGCATAAATAACTTTACAATGTTGAGGTATGTTCCTACTCTCCCTATTTTTTCTAGTGTTTTGAACATGAAGGAGTGCTGTATTTCATTAAGTATTTTTTCTACCAGCAGAGGTTTTGATTCATTTATGTTGCAACCTTTAGTTTTCCCAGGTTCCATAGCTACCATTGAACAAATTCCCCGCATACCATTTTAGCCAGAGATACTCTCCTCCTCAAAGTCTGGGTCCCAACTCTACAAAGCTCTTCTATTAACATTAAATTGAATAACATGGGCTTTTGATTTCTCTTTATTCTCTAGCCTGAGGGATAAATGCACATCCTGCTGTTAGTACCTTTATCCTACGGTTTTAACATACACACCATCCCCAAATTCAGGTGTTAAAATGAAGGCCAATGTGACAGTGAGAAGAGGTGAGGCCTTGAAGAGATCATGAAAGCTCCTCCTTTGGGAGTGAGATTAACTCCTTTATAAGAGGTGTCAGGCAGAGTTAGGTCCCTTGCTCTTCTGCTTTCTGCCCTGTGAGGACACAGTATCCCTTCCCTCTAGGAGATGCAGCAACAAGGCGCCATCTTGGGAGCAGAGAGCAGGCCTCCCAAACAACCGGTGCTCTGGTCTCAGATTTCCACACCTCCAGAACTGTGAAGAAGTGAGTTCTGTTCTTCATACAGTAAGTAGTCTCGGGTATTCTGTTATAGTCTCAGGTATTCAGTTACAGCAGCCTACATGGACTAAGACTCTGTATGAATCACTAGTCCTACCTATCTAAATTTCAGTTCCCCAATATCTAATTGATAACTCATCATAGTAAGTCATTTTATTTCATTTATTTATTTTTTGTCCATAGTTATTTTATTGACACTTTTTTATTGTTACAAAGGGAGAGCAAGGTGTTAAGGATATACAAAGGAAAATCATGCATATGGGGAATACGTATCACTTTAGGACTCAGGAAGCAGTGGGCATCTGGTGGGTCTTTGGGGAAACAGAAAAAGAGGGAAATCCAATGAAGAGAAAGTCCTGCTTAAATGATGCAAAAGAGAAGCTAAGAGATGCTATATCTATTGGGAATATAATAGAGGGGCTAAATGAAGTCTTTTTTTTTTTTTTTCCCCCTTGGCTAAACTGGGGATTGAGCCTAGTGGCTCTCTACTCCTGAGCTACATCCTCAGCCCTTTTTTATTTTTTTATTTAGAGACAGTTCTCACTAAGTTGCTGACATTTCTTTATTAGATTCAGATTAATAAAAGAGAGGATCTACCTGATGTTGGAGACTCTAGTGTTTTAGCACTTTCTCTAAAAGTGCATTCATTGGCTGAGTATATCATTTGAAACTTAAATGTACACTTTGCATCCAGATCTTGGTACATAAGTACTTTTTATAAAAATTCACTTTTCTTTAGGGGACGTGTTACCAAGTTGCAGCAACTCCCACATCCCTTTCTCCAACTGGTGGATTCCTTCAGGTTTCTAATAATAACAACTAAGAATTTTCTGATGTTGGTAGTTTTCTTAGAAATTGATGTCCTCCGCTTCAGGTTTTAGCATCACATTTTATAAGTGGCCCTGTATAGCTTTCTTGTGTACATGTCCAAAAGAAGAAAGGGAAATAATTGAAGAAACTAAAGAAAACTCTTTTCCTTGTCTATTTTCTTGATGAAAAAGAGAATTGAACATATAATACTAATAGTCAAAGTCTGGGCACCAATTGCATTATAGAAAAAGTCATCAAGTGAAATATCTTTTGCTTCGTGGAGTTTTATTGAGCACTCAGAAGAAAAACTTATTTCTCTTTGTATTGAAATGGAAAAATAATGTCCAACATTGAGGTCTTTCTTGAAAGAAAGCTCCCAAATATTCTGAAAAAAAAAAGTTTCTGCAGAGTCAATTTCTGAAGTGAGTTGATTTAGTTTGTTTTGACATAAAAATAGGTAACTACTATTAGGACAGGGTATTGCTACAGTACACACCATTTAAAGAAACCATGTATGTTGCTAACTCATGTCTGCAAAGTAATTTCCAAATCCTGTCTATAAATAAGCATCTCCTAGACAGCACAGCAGAGATAGAATGATAGCCTGTCATGTGTATAGCCTTTCTTGCAATATTTTCTCTTTTCCTTGTTACAACCAATTATTCTTTTTGAGAAGATTTTCCTTTTTCCTCCCGTTTTCAAGGAAAGTCTTGAAATATTTCAAATCACTATTTTCTAAAAGGAAGATAAAAATTCTTAAAATGACATGATTAGTCAGACCTGCGGTTCCAGGCCTAGCATTATCTTTCTTTGACTTTGATCACCCACAGTCTGCCAGACCTGGGTGGCTGGACGTGGGGTGTGCAGACAGCCCAGACCAAGAGCCTTCCCTCAAGGAGCTCAGAGTCTACTAAGATGGAAAATGGTTGTACTACACGATGGGATATGTTCCTGTGTTCCAACACAGGAACAGAGAACATCAAAAAATCCAGAAAAGGGCAAGAAAATCTCAACTGGGGGCAAGATTGGAAATGGAAGAGATTACATTTGGATTTAATTTAATATTAACCTACTTCATCACATAGTCACTTGGGTGACATGTTAATGGTAGGAGGACAGATTAGGCTTAAATGAATTAGAACTTAAAATAAGATTGACCCCCAAAGAGCAACTGAACTTAGGGAAATGAGTCCAGTTGTAGGTTCTCTTTCTTAAAATAGGGAATATATGGCCCAGCAATAATTCCATCAGAATAGTCTGGACATTTCTTAAAAATTTAGTCTCCTAAGATCAATTTCCATTATTTCTGATTTATTGATTGGCATGGATGAGTGCAAAAATCTATTTGACCCATGCTGCAAAACATTCTTGTGCTGTGCCTAAATTTGAGACTCCCAATAAAAGGATTTGGTGTCAGGTAACAGGTAATAGTAGAAGAAGCCGAAGTTTAGGACATCTGGTAGATGTTCAGACAGGTAGAGAGAGAACACAGCTCAGTGTCAGGTAACCTGGAAGCACACGAGATTGCACATCCACAGAAACTTTCAGAAAGGCAGCCTGTCTCTTCTGACCATTGGAATTTACAGTTTAGGACTCTGATCATAAGAGAATATGGGAGAAAAAGCAAGATAGAAAGAGCAAAGTAAATCTCACAGCCTTAATGTGTTCCAGGTACCGGTGAACATATTCCGAATTTAGTTACTAGATAAGAAAGACAGAAATCTAGTTGCTGAAACTCAGACCAGAAGTACCTTTTCTTGAATAAGTTTTAATTCTGATTCATTATTAGAATCACCTAAAAAGCTTTATAATAAATGTATTCCTAAACTCAATACTGGATCTATAAAATCAGAATCATGAGGGCAGAAATAGGAATTTTTATGAAAGTTCTAGGTAGTTCTGGTATTACCCAGTTTTGAGAAGCTATAAATAAGTATCCACATTCACTGACCATGACCATCACAACACCCACCAACCACAGACCATGGCTAAGACAAGAGAGCTGACAGCAGAGGAAATTTCAACTCGCAAATTCTATAAATATTGCAGCAATCCAGAGATCACCAGCACAAAGATTCATTGAAGTTTGTTGCTACTTTGTTTTGTTACAGTATTTAAAATAGTTCCCTGGCATATCAAAACTTAAAACAGTAAAAATCCCATTGGCCTTGTCTTGGTCTGTTTTGTCTATAGCAAAATATCATAAACATAAACAACAGAAATTTGTTTTTCACAATTCTAGAGACCAAAAAATATAAGATTAAGGAGTCAACAGACATGGCATCTGATGAAGCCACTTTCCTTGTTCAGAAAATTGCACCTCCTAATCATATTTAATAAGGGCATTAATCTCATCCCTGGGGACCCAATCCTCATGGCCTAATCATCTCCTACAGGCCACCTCCTAATATCATCACCATAATTACAAAATATGAATTTGGGAAGGACTCTAACATTTAGACCATAGTGAGCCCAGTCTTTTGCTTCTGCTCTGCAGATGAATACGATCATCAGGTATCACTGAGCCTTCTCCCATTCTGAGATTTTTTTCGTATGATGGCTATTGACAAAAGACAGTATTAACTATGATGTGAACTTAAATCAAGCAGTATGAGCAGTAAGTAAAATATTTGCTTGTGCCTTGGTTTCAAATCCCACTGTGCTATTTTTTAAACCGATTTTTGCCTTTAATCTTAGTTTTAATTTATCTCTACCCAAAACACAAATGGCACTGGTGAAATTACACAGAAGGAAAGTACGCACTGGAAAGGCAGCGACCTAGCTAAACTGGAAGCAGACTAAACTTTTTTGTAAGAAAAGAGCAGCAGGACCACAAGACAATCAGAATCAAAACGCAATAAATTTATGCTAAACAGTGTCCAATTCCATGGGGTGCCACCCATTTGAATTTGAGCCAGGCCACCTGATTCCTTCTTCCACTGGTAAAGACCATCTCAGATGAACCAGCTGCCATGGATGTAGTTCAGAAAACTGTCCCTGAAAAAACTCTGGGCCATCTGTGCTTGCTGTTCTATTCATAGAATGTTCTCAAAATCACAGACCTGCATCAAGATTTTCTCCACCATGAGCTCTGGAGCCCATCACTCATCAGCTTTTCTTGTGATCTATTGGGAGGGCACCATTTGCAAGGAAGGAAGGTCAGGGATATGGTGGGAACTGAGCAAGATGGTGAGCTCCCTGAGGCCAGTGGTGTTTCTTTTCCCCTTCTGCTTGCCGGGGTCGGTCCTCTGACTGACAAAACATTGGGTGATGAGTTGTGTTGGAGCACCTTGTTGAGTGCGACTCACAGTAAAATTACAAGGACATTTTGTAATGGAAAAGGTAGTTCTCAATATGAAAGAAAGTTGAGGAGACACAGACTCATCAGTTAAGTAGCTTACCCAAGTTTACAGAGAGAGTCCGTGGCCTATCCCAGGTCCTTTGAATGCATCCCTGAACTTAGTGGTCTCCCCCTTCTCACACTTATTTTGCTTTCCTATCTTCAGCTTAGATTGCAATGTATATTTTCCTGAGCCAATTTTCAACAGAAGTCTTCCATGACTGTAGAGAAGGGTGAAATGACTTATACAATGAGGCTGAAGCAGCAGTGAGTTTTTAAATTTCTTTTTGACACAGAGATAATCTTAAAATATGTAGAAATAACAGCAGCGGACAAGGGATACAAGAGTTAAATTAGGCAGAAAAATACACATTTGATAACTAGGAGAAACTGTAGAACACACTAAAGAAAAGAAATGGAAAGAATAATAATTATATAGAAGTCTTTAAAACAAGAGGTCTTAATTTCTCCTGAAAAGAGTATAAAGTTAGTAGACACCAGTGTACCTGCCACAGCCCAGGGGTTATAGGGCAGTGGGATAGTTTGGTGAGAGACCAAAGAAGACACCCGTTTAAGGGATGTGAGACAAAAGCTCTGTGGATTGGTGCTTACGGGGAGGTTCCAATGGCACCAGGCTAGAGAGTAGCACCTCCATTTCTCACAGTGCCTCTGTGCTTGTCAGAAGGAGCACGTCCATTCCTCTCCATGCTTTTTCTATTCGTGGCCAATTGGACCAACACTTGTCCTCTCCACAGAGCTCAGCTCTACATCAGTTCCCACTGGGAGGGGGTTTTTATAGGTTAGATTACAGATGTGGTCACATGATTGGCTCCACTCTTTTGTCCAATTGTATAAGCAGCATCCCCAGGAAATTTCATGCAAGAAAGCAGCTTTCCACAGATGACATTAACCTGTCCAAATCCTCAAAACGCATGAGAGAAAGCCAGTGTCCTAGGAGATAATATTTATGTGGACATTCTGGCCAGGTGCATTCTTATTGTTCCCTAACTTGGCTAGGTTCTTAGACTGTAGGGGGTATTTCAGGGATATGGTGTTTTACTTCCTTTTCCCCAAGTATAACAACAACCAGAAACGTTGCAAAAGTATCTAAAGACTTTGATATGAAACATGGGAGTGGCATCCTCATACTTAATATGCTGGTGAGGAAAGAAATGTGAGTCAACTAAGACTGACCACAGGTCCTGTCTGGTATTTGCCCCCTGTGGCTCCACTCTTAAGAACAGCCTCAAACATGAAAGACATGACTAGAGAACATGGCAAGGTACTTTGAAACACAGTCTGAACTCAAAGTGTATGGCATATGACATATTTACATATCTATTTTGCTATGTGTGTCTATCATCTATAATTCTGACAAAAAGAAATAACATTATTAACATATGTTAAAAATCTAATGCAGAAATTGGAGTGCAAGTCAAAAGAACAAATGTTCTAGGAAAAAAATGGAAATACAGTTAATTCAGTTATTCATTCATGGGCCAGAAAGTGCTAGGTGTTAGAAGTTAATGATGCTCACTCCCTGTTTTAGTCCTAGATATACTTACAATTTAATGAAGAAGATCAAAATATTTTGTAGTGAAGGATGTTGTAGTGAAGGATGTTGTAGTGAAGGATGTTGTAGTTTAGATCTTGAATGACCAAAGACTCATGGAGTAAGAGTCTGGACCCCAGCTGGTGCTGTAGGTATATGGGGTACCATGAGGAAGTGGAGCTTAGTGAAAAGTCTTCAGTTCATTCAGGGCAGGCTCGTGAGGGAGATTGTGGGACCTGGTAGCTCCTCCCAACTCTCTTCTGCTTCCTGTTTGTGAGGTGAATGGTTTTCCTCTGCAACATGCTCTCATCAGGGTGTGCCCTCTCTCCTCGGCCATCCCCTCCCTGCCCCCCAAATGGATCCAACTCGTCATGGATTTAAACCTCCAAAACTGTGACCTAAAATAAATATTTTATGTTTCTAAATTGATGACCTCGGGTATTTTATAGTAGCAAAAACGGGAATAAGAAAGGTCTTAAAGTATATTAACGAATGTGTAAAATTGGAAATTAGACTAATGCTTATATCTGAAGTACATTTTAAAGAGTTAAAATAAACAAACAAACAAACAAACAAAAAAAACCCCAAGAAACCAAAAGGACAAAATGAGGGATGGGAAGGAGATCGTAAATGATTTTAAAGATTATTCTAAAAAGCAGAGCAACAGTGATTAAGTTGTTCCTGCAGTCACGTTTGCTCAGTTATCTCATATTTTCTCCACAAAACACCAGTGGCCATTCTGGTTCCACCAAGGGAACACTTTTCCATGGCCCTAAATTAACAAGAGGAAACTTAAGACCCTGTTTAGTGTTAATGGGGTCAGCACAGGAATATTGTATGGTTTTACTTTGCTTTCTTTGTTATCGACGAATCTGCTTCTAAGTTCTTTTATTTGTGTAGAAATACTGTGGACAAGAGAAGGGATTCCATAAATTAAAAAAAAAAAAAAAAACAGAAGAGAGAGAGAGAGAGAGAAAACCTAAGGAGGAGAATAATGTCCTCAGATGTTAAAAGACAGCTTAGATAGCAGAGGAAATTCTTACCTCTGATCATGAGAAGGTGGGAGGAAGAAACCATACCAGACCCATGCATGAGTGCCCTCCACACATCGTAGCATCTCCTGTGCTTCCTAGAATGGTGTCTCTCGATAGAGAATCAGAGCCATAATGAACCACTGGGCTGGGATGACAGAGATCATAAGGTGAGAAAGTAACAGAAGAATTAAGGCGAACAGAGATGTAATCAGCTCCTAGTTAAAACAAGAGACTCACTATTACATAAGAGTGGGGTATGGGGAAGAGAAGGTACCACAGTATGTAGCCTCCGATGTGCCACATTGAAAATCCTCTGGAACCAATTTAGGAGAAAAACAAAAACAAATTCCCAGCACAAATCCCATGTAATCATTTTTTAAAGAAAAACATAGTCCCAAAATTACAAAAATGAAAAGCTTTTGAAATATATTTTTAAAAATCTGATAAGAGATAAATGAGAACAGAGAATTAGAAGCGAGGTTTTGTTTGTTTGTTTGTTTTTTGTTTTTGGTACCAGGGTTTAACCCAGGAGCACTTTATCACTGAGCCACCTCCCCAGCCCTCCCAACCCTCCCTTTTTACTCTTTTATTTTGAGACAGGGTCTTGCTAAATTACTTAGGGCTTAGCTAAATTGCCAAGGCTGGCTTTGACTTTGTAATCCTCCTGCCTCAGCCTCTCAAATCACTGGGATTATAGGTGTGTGCTACCACGCCCTGCTAGAAGTAAATTTTTTAAATTTGTTCTTTTTTAGATATACATGACAGTAGAATGTATTTTGACATATCATACAATCATACATAGCATGGAGTATAACTTCCCATTCTTGTGTTTGCACATGATGTGGAGTTACACTGGTTGTGTATTCGTATATGAACATAGGAAAATTATGGTCAATTCATTCTCTTTCCTATTCCCACGCCCCTCCCTTCCCTTCCTTCCCATTTGTCTAATCCAATAAACCTTTATTCCTCCCTTCACCTGCTCATTGTATATTAGCATCCATGTATCAGAGACCACCTTCCTCAAAAAGACCCCTAAAGTGCAAGAAGTAAAATCAAGAAGCAGTAAATGGAATAGTATCAAACTAGAGGTGAAATTTTTAATGTGATGTCCCTCTGATAGTGGATGTGCAATCCCCTTAGTTCCTACAGAAATTTTATTTTATTATGGAGAATGCATGATGCATTACTTTAAAGTAAATTCTATAAGGAATTGATTGTATAATAAAACATCAATTATTACACACATACAATATTATTTTGATTTTGATTATTTCCAATTAGTAACTACCTAAAATCCATTATCATGGTTGAACCACTTACCAGAGACATTTCCTTCTAGCATGCCTATCTTTGGGTTTCTTTCTTTTCTTTTGTAATATTTCACACTTGTGTCTTTTATTAGATATTCCTTCTTCAAAGTAAAAGCAAGTTGAATATTAATAGTCTACCTTAGAGAAAAACACCAAAACTTTAAATGAAGAGCTTATTCATTTTTTAATCTTTTCACTGAAATCACCTGCATATCATTTTTAATTATCAACATTGTCTGGAGTTTTATGTTCCCAGCTACTATTTTCCTTTTACCCCTTAAAGTAACTATTTTGGAGAACATCCAGGGCCCTGTTGAAGGACTTCCTGACCCTTTCATGACGCAGGTTGGTGATGGAATGCTGCCTTGAGCCACGGTCTGAGCCCGCGGCTCCCCAAATTTGCTCAAACACAACCTTTCATGACCTTTAGAGTTTTGAAACTGAATGAATCATCATTGTAGGAAAACTGGACCCAGGCAGCTGGAGAGCCCATTTTTCAGAGGATTAACTCCATTTTGATTTGCACAGGGGTAGGGAAGGCCTACGGAGAGCCCCATCATTTATCAAGTCAAGCAAAACATCCCTATGACTTAATTGCTATGGTAAGTATTTGAGTCTATTTGAAACCTTAGATAATAAAAACCAAGAGAATGACTAATGCAAAGTTGCCTGTATAAGAAAATTGAAGTTTCTGAAACTATTGCTTTATTGTCACTCTAAATGAAGTTTCCTATGATGTATTAGACTCTCACAGAAGGTTACTTCAAGGTTACCATTCCAAACACCTGACCTTTTCTAGCTGCATCCATCCAGTAGCAAAGAGAGTGATCTCCGGGCCATGACTCAGAAATACCAATTAATTTGAATCATACTGCAACCAGTAAAATAGTTTGGTTTTAGGGAGAGAATAATAGTTTTTTGAAGAAAATCCCTCTCTCCTGTTATATACTTTATCCACATATAAAGTAGGTGATTATTATGTACTCATGAATACAAGAATAGTAATCTAGGAGTATTTCTGAATTATTGATTTATCAAGTGATACAGGATGTAAGGTCTGACCTTGAAGCTTTGGGTCAGAAAATTTGCATAGTTCTCTCTGCATATGAAGTGCTCCATCTCAAGTGTCCTTTGATGAAAGATTTGCACATTTCACTGTATCCCCAGGATAGTTATTGGGTCTCCCTCCCCTGCGCTTCAAGGCATGCACCTAAACCAGTCTTATTTGTAGGATGGCAAATTTAGCATATGTGTCAGTATCCTAAATCATTGAAAAGACTAAAAATCTAATCCTTAAGGAAAAAGTTTGTGTCTTTCCTGTCACATTACAGGTACTAGCATGGAACCCAGGTATAGCAAGTACCCCGTATTTATTAAGATAATTCAAAGTATACTAAATTTGCAATTTATCATTGGATACAGTTGCTCAAATTTTTAAGTAATTCCCACCACGAATGAAGTTGAAGTTAAAGAAGTTTAAATTTAGAAAAATTATTCTAGTGGATTATTTATTGGATGGAGACTCTTATGAGAATTTTTGATCCTTAACTTTTCTCTCAGAGTTGAAGGAAGACAAAAGTTATACATCCAAGAAGAAGCTTCTTTAAAACTTCAGGCTCCTGAGTTTTGGTCCCATGACTTCCCAGAATACACACGACAGCAAAATATACATTCCACCAGTGTCATTAGTTAGCAGAACACTGTGCTGGAGTTGGGTTCACAAGCGCATTCCAAATTGTCCCGTTTTCCTTATGTAGTAATAACAACGTTGTGGGCTACAGAGTCAAATTCAAAGAATTGCCTGACACATATTTTTGTCCTTTTCCCTGAGTGACCTCTGCTTAGGACACATGATGTATTCTAGAGTCTCAATGTGAGCACTGTGAGACCATCCTCTGGCGACTCTCCGTGAGTCATCCACACCATGTACCGTGACCAAAGCAGTTCTGTTGTCATTTTGTTAAAAAGCTGTCGCACAGGCAGTAAGTCAAGAAAATCACTGCATGATCATCATCAGTCCAAACTGTTCACGAGTGGATGGAATAAATGTTTTCATTATTCCAAGTATTTTTGACATATTTCATCTTGTATAATAAAAAAAAAATTGAATGTTTTTGAGTTATGCTTTCATTTTGACCAGGCTTATTAGGAAAGCAGAAAAGCAACTTTCTTACCCTACTTCAAATAGTCCCACAGGAATCATTTCTCCAATGAAAACTCCCAAATCATTTTAAACCTACAGCTCATAGAAACAAAGACAAAATTAGGGAAACAAATAATAATCAAGTCTGTAATAATATTTTCTTTCTTCTCAGAAACCTCTTTATTAGGTGAATTGTTCTGCTTGAGAAGTATCAGTTTAGACTAAGAATCTGTTTAGAAAGGAGCTTGGGGTTTCACCTCAGTGAATGGACTTAATGCAATGTTAGGTAACATGATGGAAGTTATCATAACCAGGACCTCAGAGAGAATATACCCTCGTAGGAAGTACATACTTGGTAATGAAGGCAAATGATGGGTGTGTAAATAAAACAATGCACAATTGCTCTCCATTCTCTGTTCTCAACAACCACTATATACATATATTTTTTCTATATATAGAGAGAAAAACAAAGAAACAGGACTAAATCAAGGAATGATTCTTTCACTTTAATTGGACATGCAATTAATTAATTAGGGTCATGACCCTACATGAAAATACCAGTAGATGGTATTTACTAATACCATCTGTACTAGTAAACATATTTACAGGTTGCACTGTGGAGATCACCAGTACTCACATCTCCCTCCAGCCAAGCCCTCTCTGTTCTTTGTTTTCTCTATTGTCAAATAGGAGGCCATGATAGATGCCAACACAATTTGGGTCGAAAATGCTCTCCAGGAAACAAAGCTGAAGGAGGGGAACGTGGCGTCACCCAAAGGCCTCTGATTAAGTGAAGGAAGCCAGAGCAGACAGAAACACAGAGGAAAACGTAATGCTTATTTTTGATCCAGTGAGTATTGACCACAGAGAGAAAAGGATTTACATTGTCACAGTTACGCCTATCTGACAAAGGCTAAAGGTTTCTAGGTCACAACGTACCCAGTTTTATCAAAGTGACTTTCAGATGTCCCCTACCTATATAATTTATCTTTTGGTTGAAGTTAATCAAATAAACTAGGAGGTCTTTGAGAACCTGGTTGACCCCTGACCTGGCTCTATTCATTCTGTGTCGCCTGTTCAAAGAGGAAACTATTTCAGTCTTAGCCAGTCTCAAAAATAACAGAAGGAACTCTTTCAGGAGAACCTATACACCAGGTGGGGGAGAAATAACCACTTTCAAACAGCTTTTCTTCCCTCCACTTGATTACATGCATTATGTTTTGATGCTAGACTTTGAAGCTGGCCAACATTTATTGAGACTAGAAAAGAACAGCTACAGTGATTTGGTCACAAACACCACCGCCAGACTGGCAGGGACTGGGAAGCACAAGAGCATGGCCAAACCAACACACCCAGATTGGGCATTAGGATATCCAACTCCAACCTGCACGATCCAAGAAAGGGACGAGATGCAGAGGGAAGCCCCTCACCTGACTGCAGACGCCTGTGACACCTGGAAAAGACATTCCGTGCATAATCTGAACAATAAGAAGGGAGGGCTTAAAAACCAGTCCTACCTGTTTTACTGTTAGCTATGAGTCACTCTTAAACTACTTGAGTTATAATCAGATTAAATTACAGGAACTGTTACATCTATTGGGTTGTTATTATCTGCTCCTTTATTTTGATTTGTGATTACTCTCTCAAAACTTCCCAGGCATGATCAGAAATGTTTTTAATAACTTTTGTCCAAGTTAAACATGCACATATTGAGTCATATAATTCTGCCAAGTTATACAAACACACATCAAGAATCAAACATTTCTCTATGATTTACTAAGAAAAACAACATCCCACCCCCTGCTAACCCTCCCCTCCAATTCAACCTCAGGTCATGGTTTATGGTTTCTGATTCTTCATCTACATGTAACCTACAAAGACTGACACCCCCTGAGTTTTCTGTTTCAGGAATAATCCCCACCCACTGTATAACCCCTGGGTATGTGTGTTTCTCCATTCTCCCAATATTGAGAAATTATTGTTGGTGTGGCTTGATATTTACTACTAAGCCATGTAGTAAGCTGTGATGACTTGAGCAACTGTTTTCTTCTTGAAGTTTTATAGTGTTGCTTGCTTAGTTTACTAGGAACTTGTTATTAATGTATTTCCCATCAGTCTCCTATTGACATAACTCTCATTAGTTTGGATTGTTACATGTATTCTATTCATTTCATTTTCTGACAACCTTCCCACACCCTCCTGACCTAGTTCAATATAAGCCAGTGTTCTCTGGTGCTCTGCACAGGGCACCACCTTCCAACGTACCCACTACAATTCTGGGATTCCCTTCAAGTTTCTCATGGATCTTAGGACTGTTTTTCCCCATTTGGATGACCTCTTTTTTAGTGGAATCACTTTCTAATACCTTCCTGATAAATGATGTATGGACCTTGCTTCATTTTCATTCTGCTTCAAGTATTGCTGTTAAGGAATTTAGTTACAATTTGTTTCTTAATATTTTTTAAACTAAGATTTCCTTTCTTTGAAAGTGGCTAGAATCTTCTTGTTCCAATTGTTCTAAAATTCCTCAATATATTTATAAGGATTATGTTTTCATTTACTTTTACAGAATTCCTCTGTGGACATTTTCAATATGGAAGTTAAAATCTTTCAGATCTAGGAAATTTTCTTGAATTACTCTTTTGAAAAATTTTCCTTTTGTTTTCTCTACTTTTTCTTTCTTATTTCCTATGACAGAGAGGATGGTTCTAACATCCTAATCCTTTAATTTTTTTTAATCCTTTTGCTCCTAGTTCCTCTTTTTGCCTATTTTGTAGAATATTACTTTTTGTCTTATTCAGTTTTTCATTTCCACCATGCTGTTATTCCCGAGTTCTTTCTTTTTCTCTGACTATTCTTTGTATAATATTCTATTCTTGTTTCATGAATACATTGTCTTTCTTTTCTTTTCTTAACCTCTTCCATTATCTGTTCTTAATTTTTCAAATTGTTTTAGTGTATAATTTTGTTGTTGTTTACATTGGTTTGGGTTGGCAGTTTTCTACTCTATTTTAGATCTTCAATGAACCCCAAAAGCCAATTTGTTAAAGCCTTAGTCCCCAGAGTGGTGTTGGAAGCTGGTGGAACTGTAAGAGATGAGACCTAATGTGAGGTCTTTAGGTAATTGGAGTGTTCCCTTAAACCTATTCAGGGACCCCGGCCTCATTACTCTCTTTGCCTTCCGGCCATGAGGTGAGGAGCTTTGCTTCACTGTCCATTCCTGCCATACTGTACCTCTTTACCACAGACCCAAAATAATGGGGTCAATCAATCATGAACATCCAAAACCTTGAATGAAATGAAATATTTTTTTTTCCTTTGTGAGCCAATAATCTCAAGTATTTTGTTGAATAAATGGAAAGTTGACAAACAGCTTATTATTGTTCATCTTTGTCTCTCATCTAGAGGGTTTATGATATTTTTTGAGTCTTAGCTATTAGGTCATATATAAATATATAAAGAAAAGAGCTGCTTGGGAATTTTGTATAAGAACAGAGCTTTTTATCTGTGGACTTCACAGTAGCAGAGGTAAATCTGGAGGGGAATTAGCAACACTTGCCAGATAAGCACTTCACAGGAGACCATTATAATTTCTTTTATTTTTAAAAATATTTTATCGGTGCATTATAATTGTACATAATAGCAGGATTAATTGTGATATATTTATATGTACACATGGCATAAATTGGAAACCATAAAGAATTTCAATGAGCAGAAGAACACTAACTTCTTCCTAAGACAGGAGAGAAAGGGACTCTTCTATTGACTGAGAAGGCTTGGCAAAATTCAGGACTCAATCTTAGCTTCACATTTTATCACACCAATTTTTCTGGATTCTCCTCCTTCACAATCAGTGCTTTAATCTTCACTAATAAGCTCCTGTGAAGTTGGGGATTTAATTTGTATTATTTTCAGTCAAATGCAGGACTAACTTTGAATTGTTTAGCTACAGGAAATAAGAATTTCTTTTAGAAATATCTTAGGATTCTGGCCTTTAACTTAAACTTTGATCTGAACTCAAATTTTTTTTCTCCAAGTCGTTTCTCTTAGAAAACATAAAAAAAGCTCATAATTCTTATGTCCATGGAAAGGCCATATGGCAGCGATCTTGCCTTCTATAAGCATTTGTTTATAGATGACTCCAAGTGAAAATCAAAGTGATTCTTCTGCCACCACATGCCATGGAACACCAGTGTCTCCTTTGCTACTGATGACAACTTTAACTCATCAGACCACAGAACCAATTCCAGACACCAATTCTTAAGCTTGTGCTCCTCTGGTATCTCTAATAGTATCAATCAGGAATTAATCAAGAAACAGAACTACTGTAAGCATAATGAAATAAGGGATGTATAAAAGATATGAAATCTAACACAGTTTTCTAAAAAGCTAGAAAATAAAGGTATTAAGGGAGTACTGAAGAATCAAGTCACTAACCAGCCCAACATTGGTATGTGGAGGCATGTTAAAGACTACAAGGAAATACATGAAAAATAAATCTTGGCTCAGTGAGGCTGTATAGAGTTGGTAAGAAATCATACAGGAGGCTACTGCCCATGTTGGGTGGCAAGCTGGATTATTGTTAGTACGTAGAGCAGGCAAAAGAAAAACTAGATTCAAAGGAGTGGGAAAGGAAGAGAGCAAGAAGAAGTTGGAATTTGTCCGTCTCTCTGAATGTTTCCTTCAACACAGCTAACATGTTGCCCTTCAGAGAGTCATGGTTATTACTTAACTTCTGTGTTCTAAATCTCATCCCCATTTCCATTTGGTAAACTCTAACCTGGAACTGTACTGGAAGAGGATTCTGGGAAATTCAGTTCCCAGCTTATCAAAATTGACTCAATCTTATTACCTAAATGAAAAGATAAAGTCTCCAGAGGTAAGAAATAATGTCAAGGTTGTCTTGTAGAGTGACCCCAAAAGAGGGATAAAAAGAGATTTTGGAAGTATCTCATCTAAATAAAGTCTCTTTCAAGAGATTATGCCTCAGGAGACAATAATGTAGATACATGGGTAAGTGAAAAGGGATACCAACAAAGAATACACAGCTTTTGCTTTATCGTTAAAATACTTCTCATATTACATAATGAGTGCTAGTTCTATCCACACTGGCATAAATGACAATATTTCATCCTTTTATGGCTGACTAACATTCCACTGTGTATACATACCACATTTTCTTTATAGATTTGTTGGCTGATGGACACGAGTTGTTTCCCTTTCTTGGCAGGAGTACAAATTTCTCTTCAACAAACTGATTTTATGCCCTTTGGATTTACACCCAGTGGTAGGACTGCTGGTTCACATGGTAACCCCATTTTCAAGCTTCTGAGAACCTTCACACTGGTTTTGATAATGGCTCTACTAGTCTAACTTCCACTCTCAGTGTCCTCGTCAGCACTTGTCATCCTTTGCTTTATAGATAATAGCCATTCTGAGGGAGTGAGGCGATTTCTCATTGTGTAACCTTTAAATGCCTTAACATAAAAATTTCTGATTGTTATAATTAACTCATAAATTAATTGTAATTAATGCTATTTAACTTCTTCAGGGAAATAAAACAGAATTATCAGACACCAGAACCACAATGGAAATCAGTCAGTGTCTACTTTCTGTGCTCCCTTCGTTTCCACTTGAAATGTCATTTAAAAGCCATGATAAATTGCTCTTTGTTTTTTTAATAAGTAGCTATATGTCATATAACTATTCCACTGCCTACAGGGCATCTTTAGTTGGGTAGAGATCTACCAGGTACTTCAGACTCAGTGTTTCTGAATATGAATTTTTTCTCACCCACCAAAGACAGCTAAACTAGGCTTCAGTCTTATGGGGCTTGCAAACATAACAGAAAAAAATGGGAGTTAAAAAGTAAAACAGTATATGAATTAAGAGCCCACCTGGAGATGGGAGGTTGGAAAGTTAACTCAGTCTTCAAAATGTATGCAATCAGCAAAGCACCAAGAAGCCAGAGCCAAGAAAAATAATTTCAGTAAAGCCAAACCCACTGGGACAGAACAATATAGTCTGTCCTGTTCTCAAAATATTATTAAGGACTCTTCTAGGTGGTAAAGTTCAATTTGGAGGTGGTGAGGGGCAAACACATGTGTAGAATAATCCCTAAAGTAACCCTACGTTGTTAGCACAGTAACACGCCTGAAGGTAGAGACTTAAGATGGTAATAAGAGGAGTCCCTGAAGAGGCTTGCAGAAGGAGTGTGCAGGTACAGCCTAAACCACCTCTATGTGGGCTGACTTTGAAAGACTGAGTCTCTGCTACCCGTAGGTGACATAAAGATGTACCTCTTCATCGTTGTGTGAGTTTAGGATTTCTGTTCCCCATATGCTGCCTCATTGTGCTCAAGTATAAGACCAGAGTCTTATATTCTAAGGATCTTGTGTCTATGTTCATCAGGTATTTGGGTCTGTAGTTTTCTTTCCCTGGTATGTGTTTATTTGTTTTTCGTATTGGGACAATACTGACTTCACAGAAGTTGGGCATGTTCCCTCCCTTTCTATTTTATGGAATAGGTCTGGTATAACTCAGCTGAGAATCCATCTAATTCTGAGCTTTCTTTGTTAGAAGGTGTTTTAGTCAGATTTTTTTTTCTGTAACTAAAGTCCCTGACCAGATCAATTATAGAGGAGGAAAAGTCAATTTGAGGGCTCACAGTTTCAGAGGTCTCAGTCCATAGCTGGCTCCATTCATTGGTGCTCGAGGTAAGGCAGAAAATAACATGGCAGAAGAGTGTAGCAGAGGCAAGCAGCTCACATGTTGATCAGGAAGCAGAGAGGGACTCTACTGGCCATATAAAAAGTATACACCCTAAGGCCAAGCTCCCAGGGACCCACCTCCTCCAGCCACTCTCTACCTGCCTTCAGTTATCAGTTAATCTCTGACAAGGGATTAATTCAATGATTGGATTAGGGCTCTTTTAATCCAATTGTTTCTCCCCTAAACCTTCTTGTATTGTCTCACACATGAGCTTTTGGGGAACAACTCACAGCCAAACCATAACAGAAGGTTTTTTATTACTGTGTTGATCTCTTTGCTTGGTATTACTCTATTTAGGTTTTCTGTATCTTCTTGGTTCAGTACGGGTGGCTCATTTGTGTCTAGAAATTTGTCAATATCTTCTAGATTTTCCAATTTTTATAATAGAATATAGATTTTCAGGCCCATGCCAGATCCCCACCCACCCTACAGCACCATTGCCCCCTGACTCCTGCCCACATTGGACACCCGTCATGCCTGCACAGCACCTGGCTCCCCATCTACCAACACAGGGCTCCCCCAGTCACCATCTTGGAACACTGCAACTGCCACCATAGCTCCCTCCACATGGTAGCCTCCACTTGGGGTCACCCGACAGGGCCTAGAGGCAGCCACCTGCCACAGCACTGCAGGCCACAGCCCTGCATCTTGGCATAGGCTGCCCAATGCCACCGCACAGCCCTCCCTTGCTCCCCCATCTCTGAAAGCAGTCACCTCCATCTTGGGATGTCTTCACAGCCATCTTGGGTTACCCCGCTACTGCCATTGCCATGTTTAGTTGGGGCAACTACCATATTGGGACAATGATTGGACCTGGAAGCCCATTATGAAGGTACCTACAGTCTCCCAAATCCCCCAGCCACCAACCTGTACCAGTGCTTGCAGCTCTCAGTACCTGGTCCTGATCTGCCCGCTACAGAACAGCTCTCCATGACAGGAGCACAGGTCATGGTGACAAGCCCTCAGGACCTCTGAAGGCAGAGGTTGCTGATTGGAAAACCAAAAGGGCAGGAGCAAGAGAGACACAGTTGAAAGACTAAACTAGAGACTAGGAGTAGTGGGGTCCACAGGCAATATAAGGGGCTAAGACCAGGCTCCTACATCACATGAGTAACCCCAAAGGAGATTCCTGGGGTGCGATCTTCCAATAGGGACCAGCAATTGCTGTAACCTCCTACGGAAAACCCGCTGCTCCCTAGCCTGTGTTGCTTCAAGCAGCTTGTGCCGCTTCTTGCTCTTACGGCCCGACCAGCGGGACAAAAGACACGTACTCTTCAGAGGTTCATGAAGCAGCTTTCACTTTATTCAGATAACCCCTCAATATATAAGCAATCTCATGCATAAGCAATTGTAACCAGATATGTCCATCCAATCCTGTTAAAGGTCAAGCGATCACTCGCTCGAGCATACATGTAAAGTATATCTGTCGATGCGCTAGGCGGCTGAACTGATTATCATACAGCCAATGGTAAACGCTTCCTGCCCTTCTCCAGGCATAATCAGGACACCGTTTGCTCTCTGCCAGTCGCCATCTTTAGATGCACGTGGCGTAACCCTGGGCCCCTGGCCTCGCCCGCCATGCCCTGCCTCCAGGAGTTCTGCTTCCAAGGCTAACCCTCTCATCCCCATGACCTTCACCCTCCTGAGGGTGAAGATACCAGCAAACTCCAGACAGCCCCACCTATCTGATGAGAAGGGAAGCAGAAAAGATGTCGAACTCCAATAGAAACAATTGTTCAATACTCCTTCGAGATTTTTTTTCTCTTTCCTTCTTCCCCTGCTCTCTCATCCCCAACATTTTTGAAACCAAGTACTTTTCATGCAGCAGGCTACTGAGGACTGCAATGTCTGGTTAGTATATTGCAGTTTTGTTGTATATTCCTTTATTTTTAAAAACTTTTAAATTTTTTTCTTTGTTTTCTTACTTTTCTGTTTTATTTTATTTTATTTTATGTTTTTTACTCTTTAGAGTTTCCTCCCACTTATCTGTTTCCCCAGAGTCTCTCTCTTTTCTCCTGCTAACAGCCAACTTCTTTAGATTCCTCTTTCATACTTCCTATGATCTAACACCTCTATATTCTCACCTCCTACCTCATTAACATTTCATCCTACACCCTCCCATTCTCTCTTTGTCCACCATTAGAAACTGTAGACCCATTTACAAACCTACTGTTGTAGATGATAATCAAACACACCATTTCCATTTATTGTGACAAAGCTGTAAACTTCTCAATATGAGCTATTTGGTTTAAGGCTGTATATTGTTTGCATTGAGTGCTGTTAATATTGATCTACCCCTTAAAGGTGAGGTATTGGAAACCTTCAGGGACATGATAAGTCTATAGGATAGAAACTGTAATACTCAAATAAGCACTGCTGGAGGGGGTGACACAGGAACAACATGAAAAACAAGGGAAGATAGTGTCCCAAAAAACCAAAATGCGACAATAATAGAATCCATTGCCAGCACAGTAGAAGAAATGTCAGAGAAGGAGTTCGGAATGTACATAATTAAATTGATCTGTGAAGTAAAGGATGATTTGAAAGAGCAAATGCAGGCAACAAAATATCACATTAATAAAGAACTACGAGAGCAAACGCAGGAAGCAAAAGATTAATTTAATAAAGAGATAGAAATTCTGAAAAAAACAAACAGAAATTCTTGAAATGAAGAAAACAATAAACCAAATTAAAGACTCAACAGAAAGCATAACCAACAGACTAGATCACTTGGAAGATAAAACCTCAGGCAATTAAGACAAAATATATAATCTTGAAAATAAAGTTCACCACACAGTGAAGATGGTAAGAAACCATGAACAGAACTTCCAAGAATGATGGGATAACACGAAAAGACCAAATTTAAGAGTTATTGGGATTGAGGAAGGCACAGAGATACAAACCAAAGGAATGAACAATCTATTCAATGAAATAACATCAGAAAATTTCACAAACCTGAAAAAGGACATGGAAAATCTAATACAAGAGGCTTATAGGACACTAAATGTACAAAATTACAACAGATCCACCCCAAGGCACATTATAATGAAAATGCCTAGCATAAAGAATAAGGATAGAATTCTAAAGACTGCAAGAGAAAAGTATCAGATTACATATAGGGGAAAACCAAGTCAGATCTCAGCAGATTTCTCAACGCAGACACTCAAAGCTAAGAGGTCCTGGAACAGCATATATCAAGCTCTTAAAGAAAATGGATGCCATCCAAGAATTTGATATCCAGCAAAATTAAGCATGAGATTTGATGACAAAATAAAAAACTTCCATGATAAACAAAAAGTTAAAAGAATTTACACTAGAAAGCCTGCACTACAGAACATCCTCAGCAAAATATTCCATGAGGAGGAAATGAAAAACAAGGAAAATTATCCAAGGGAGGGACTACACTAAAGGAAAAGCCATTCAAAAGAGAAACCAAGTCAAGTCAAAAATAAACCAAAATGACCAGGAATACAAATCATGTCTCAATAATAACCCTGAATGTTAATGGCCTAAACACAAAAGACATAGACTACAGATTGGATTTTTTAAAAAAAGATCCAACAACATGCGGCCTTCAAGAGACTCATCTCATAGGAAAAGACATCCACAGACTGTAGTAAAAGAATGGAAAAAAACATGCCACTCACATGGACTATGTAAACAAGCAGCGGTTTCCATCCTCACATCAAATAAAGTGAACTTCAAACCAAAGTTAGTCAGAAGGAATAAAGAAGGACATTTCTTACTGCTTAAGGTAATCATTTTGGCAACAAGACATAACAATCATAAATATATACACTCCCAAAAATGGAGCATCTATGTACATCAAACAAATTTTTCTCGATTTCAAGAATCGAATAGACCACAACACAATAATACCAGGTGATTTTAACACACTCTTTCACCACTGGATAGATCTTCCAAACAAAATTAAAACAAAGAAACTATAGAACTCAATAATACAATCAATAACTTAGACTTAACAGACATATATAGAATATTTCACCATCAAAGAATACACTTTCTTCTCAGGAGCACATGGATCCTTCTCTAAAATAGAGCATAATATTGTGCCACAAAGCAAGTCTTAGCAAATACAAAAAAACAGAGATACTACTCTGCATTCTATCTGATCATATTGGAATGAAATTAGAAAGGAATGATAAAGTAAAAAATAGAAGCTACTCTAACCTGGAGATTAAATAATATGCCATTAAATGAATAATGGATAGCAGAAGGCATCAGGGAGAAGATTTAGAAAATTCTTAGAAGTAAATGAGAACACCAATAAAACATATCAAAATCTCTGGGACACTATGAAGACAGTACTAAGAGAAGAAAGCTCATTGCATTGAGCTCATTCATTAAAAGAATAAAAAGCCTGACTGGCGTTGTGGCTCAGTAGTAGAGTGCTTGCTTGGCATGCATGAGGACCACATATAAATAAATTTGATACTCAGCACCACATGTAAATAAGTTTAAAAAATAAAAGATCCATTGACCACTAAAAGTCTAAAAAAGAAAGAATAAAATGTCAACAAATAAATTACATCCCAAAGTCCTAGAAAAAGAAGAACAAATCAACCCCAAAAGTAGTAGACAATAGGAAATAATTAAAATCAGAACTGAAATCGATGAAATTGAAACAAAAGAAACAATTGAAAAAATTGGCAAAATGAAAAGTTGTTTCCTTGAAAAAATAAATAAAATTGATAAACCCTTAGCCACACTAATGAAGGGGGAAAGAAAACTCAAATTACTAAAATTCTTGATGAAAAGGAAATATGACAATGGACACTGTTGAAATGCAGAAGAAAATTAGAAACTATTTTGAAAATTTATAGTCCAATAAAATAGAAAATCTCAAAGATACTGACCAATTTCTAGAGATATAAGATCTATCCAAATTGAATCAGGAGGACACGCACAATTTAAACAGATCAATTTCAATCACTGAAATAGAAGACACAGTCAACAGCCTACCAACCATAAAAGCCCAGAACCAACCAGATTCTCAACTGAGTTCTACAAGACCTTCAAAGAAGAACTAATAACGATACTCTTCAATCATTCCATGAAATAGAAACAGAGGGAATCCTTCCAAATTCTTTCTATGAGGCTAGTGTCATCCTGATACCAAATGCAAAGACACATCAAGAAAAGAAAACTTCAGACCAATATTTCTGATGAACATAGACACAAAACTTCTCAATAAAACTCTGGCAAATCAAGTACAAAAACATATTAAAAAGATAGTGCACCCTGATCAAGTGGGGTTCATCCCAGGGAAGCAAAGATGGTTCAACATATGGAAGTCAATAAACATAACTCATCACATCCATAGATTTAAAATTAAGAACCATATGATCATCTCAATACATGCAGAAAAAGCATTTAACAAAATAGCGCATCGCTTTATGTTCAAAACACTAGAAAAACTAGGGACAATAGGAACATACCTCGAAATTGTAAAAGCTGTCTGTGCTAAGCCCAAGGCCAACATCATTGTAAATGGAGAAAAATTGAAAGCATTTCCTCTAAAAACTGGAACAAGACAGGGATGCCCTCTTTCACCACTTCTATTCAACATCATCCTTGAAACTCTAGTCAGAGTAATTAGACAAAAGAAATTGAAAGGGTACAAATAGGAAAAGAAGAACTCAAACTATCACTTTTTGCTGATGATGTGATTCTATAATTAGAGGATCCTAAAAATTCTACCAGAAAACTTCTATAACTAATACATGAATTCAGCAAAGTAGCAGGATATAAAATCAACATTCGTAACTCAAATGCATTTCTGTACATCAATGATGAATCCTCTGGATGAGAAATTGAGAAAACTACCCCATTCACAATAACCTCAGAAAAATAAAATACTTGGGAATCAGCCTAACAAAAGAGGTGAAAGACCTCTACAATGAAAACTACAGAACATTAAAGAAAGAAATTAAGGAAGACCTTAAAAGATGGAAAGATCTCCCATTCCTGGATAGGCAAAATTAATATTGTCAAAATGGTTATACAGATTTAATGTGATTTCTCGTAAAATTCCAATGGCATACCTCATAGAAATAGAGAAAGCAATCATGAAATTCATTTGGAAAAATAAGAGACCCAGAATAGCCAAAGCAATCCTCAGCAAGAAAAGTGAAGCTGGAGGCATCACAATACCAGATCTTAAACTATAATACAGAGCTAGAATAACAAAAACAGCATGATACTGGCACCAAAATAGACATGAAGACCAACTGTACAGAATAGAGGATACAGAAACAAACCCACATAAAGACAGTTATCTCATACTAGACAAAGGTGCCAAAAACATACATTGGAGAAAAGGTAGCCTCAGCAATAAATGGTGCTGGGAAAAATGGAAATCCTTATGCAGCAAAATGAAATTAAACCCCTATCTCTCACCCTACACAAAGCTCAACTCGAACAGACCAAGGACCTAGGAATTAGACCAGAGATCCTGCACTAAATAGAAGAAAAAGTAGGCCCAAATCTGCATCAAGTCAGCTTAAGGCCAGATTTCCTTAACAAGACTCCCAAAGCACAAGAAATCAAATCAAGAGTCAGTAAATGGGATGGATTCAAACTAAAAAGCTTCTTCTCAGCAAAGGAGAAAAATCAGTGACTTGAAGAGAGAGCCTACAGAGTGGGAGAAAATCTTCATCCCATGCACCTCAGATAGAGCACGAATCCTTAGGATATATAAAGAACTCCAAAAGCTTAACATCAAAAGAACAATAACCCAGTCAATAAATGGACTAAGGAACTGAACAGACACTTCACAAAAGATATACAATTGATCAACAAGTAATGAAAGCTTGTTCAATATCTCTAGACATTAGAGAAATGCAAACCAAAACTACTCTAAAATTTCATCTTACTCCAGTCAGAATGGCAAGAATACAAGCAACAATAAGTGTTGGCGAGGATATGGGGGAAGAGGCACACTCATTCACTGATGAGGACTACAAATTAGTACAAGCACTCTGGAAAGCAATATGGAGATTCCTCAAAAAACTTGGAATGGAACCACCATTTGACCCAGGTATCCCACTCCTTGATCTACACCCAAAAGACTTAAAATCAGCATACTACAGTGATGCAGCCACATCAATGTTTATAGCAGCTCAATTCACAATAACTAAACTGTGGAACCAACCTAGATGCCATTTAACAGATGAATGGATAAAGAAACTATGGCATATATATATAATGGAATACTACTCAGTCATAAAGAAGAATGAAATTACGGCATTTGCAGCTCAATGGATAGAGTTGGAGTATACCGTGCTAAGTGAATTAAGTCAATCCTCAAAAACCAAAGGCCAAATGTTTTCTCTGATAAGCAGATGCTGATCCATAATGAGGGCAGGAGGCAAGGGAAGAATGGAGGAACTCTGGATAGGGCAGAGGGGAGGGAGGGGAGAGGAGGGGCAATGGGGGTCATATTGAGATAGATATTATTACCCTAGGTATGAGTATGATTGCATGAATGTTGTGACTCTGCATTGTGTACAATCAGAGAAATGAAAAGTTGTGCTCCATTTGTTTACAATGAGTCAAAATGCATTCTGCTGTCATATATAACTAATTAGAACAAATTTAAAAAATAAAACAAAAGAACATAAATTTTCAAAATATTTCCTAATGGTCCTCTGGATTTCAGAAATGTTTGTGGTGATACTTCCCTTTTCATCTCTTTGTTGATTTGGTCTTCTCTATCTCTCTTTTGGTAGTTTGGCTACAAGTTTATCAATCTTGTTTACTTTTTCAAAGAACGAACTTTTTGTTGCATTGATCCTTTGTATTATTTTATTCTCAATTTCATTAATTTTGCTTCTTATCTTAATTATTTCCTTCTACTGATGTTGGAGTTAGTTATTATTTTTTTAGGGCCTTGATATAGAACATTATTTATTTGGAATTTTCCTTTTTCTTTTCTTTTTAATGTAAGCAAATGAACTAACCAGGTATTTCTCAAAAGAAGAAACACCAATGACAAACAAATATATGAAAAATATTTAACATTCTTAGCAACCATAGAATGCAAATCAAAAGTGCATTGAGATTTCCTCTCACTCCTGTTAAAATGACAATCATCAAGGTCATAAATAACAGTAATTGTGAGGTGGTGGGGGAAATGTACACTCGTGTATTTTTGACTAGATTGCAAATTAGTATGACCACTTTGGAAAGCAACATGGAGATTCGTCAAAAGACTAGAATGGACCCAGCATATGACCCAACTCTTCTACTCCTGGGTATTTATCCAAAACATCTAAAACCAACATACTAAAATGATACATGTATACCAATGTTTATAGCAGCACAATTCACAATAGCCAAGTTTATGGAACTTAAAAGACAAGTTGTGTCCCTTAATAGACAAATGGATAAAGATAATGTGATAGAGATACACAAATGGAGTTTTATTTAACCATAAAGAAGAATGAAGTAATGGCATTTGCTGGTAAATGGATGGAACTGGAGAACATCATGCTAAGTGAAGTAAGACTAACAGAAAGTCAAGGGTTGAATGTTTTCTTTCATATGTAGAAAGAAATAGGGAAAAAAATGTTTAAAAGGGGATATTATAAAAATAGAATGGAGAACAGTGGAGTATATGAAGGGGATTGAGGAAGAGAGAGGAAAGACGGGAAAAGGGAGGAACTAAAGAATGAAGTTGAACTATGTTATATGCATGCATAAATCCATCACACAATGAATTCCACTTTTATGTATAACTATAATGCACCAGCCAAAAAATAGAAGGAAAACCAACAGAATAGAGGAATGGAATTGGAGGAAGGAGGTGGGGAGTGAAGGGGGCGATATTGGGAATTGAAATGAATCAAATTATGTTATATGCATTTGTAAATATGTCAAAATAGACACCACAATTATTTATAACTAATGCACTAATAAAAGAATTTTCAAAAAAGAATAAAAAGTCTTGTTTTTGCCTCAGTGGTGCTTTTGTCTGATTCTTCTGATAGCACAAGAACCCACAGAATCAATAATATGTCCACACGTCCATTTTTTCTTTCAGACAAAACCTGTTCTTCTCCTCTATCCAACATTTCTGAGGTCAACAGCTCCAGTCACTACCCTGGGTTTGTCCATAGCTCTCTCACACTCCCTCCCCTCTCGATCCCATTGATTACTCTTTCTTAGTGTCTCTTACATGTCTAATGGTATCCCCAGGGCCACTGCTTTTGTTAGACCCTCTATTTCATCTCTGTTGAGCCTCAGCACTGGCTCCTAACTCCAACTCCCAGAACCTTCCAGTTATTGTTTAAACTGGACAACTAATTTCACTAAATTGGTTAACTTCTTTTTAATTTTTCCCAACTGCATTTAATCTAGAAAAAGAATGTCATAAAATTTTAAAGCATTTTCCAGCTACTCCTCTGACAGGGGGTTATTATCCAGAATTTATAAAGAACTCAAAAGCTCAGTGCCAAATGAACAAATAACCCAATCAATAAATGACCAAAAGAACTAAACAGAAATTTCTCAAAAGAGGAAACTACAAATGCCAATAAATATATGGAAAACTATTTGACCTCTCTAGCAATCAGAAATGCAAATCAGATTGGCAATTATCAAAAATACAAATAATAAATAGCATCGTTGGTGGGACTGTAAATTAGTGGAGCACTTTGGAAGGCAGGGAGGGGGTGCATCCACAAACTGGAATGAAACCATCCAACAACCCAGCTATCCTGCTTCTAGGTAGTTACCCAAAAGAACTAAATCAGCAGAGTGTCGCAATACGGCCACTACACGGTTTAGAGCAGCACAATTCACAACAGCCAAATCGTGAGATCAACCTGCTGTTTGTCAATAGACAAATGGACCAAGAAAATGAGATCTACAAAGAACCCAGTCAATAAATGGACCGAGGAACTGGACAGACACTTTACAGAAGATATACAGGCAATTAATAAATATATGAAAAAGTGTTCAACGTCTCTAGTCATTAGAGAAATGCAAGTAAAAACAACTCTAAGATTTCATCTAACTCCAATTAGAATGGCTATTATCAAGAACACAAACAGTTGTTAGCGTGGGTGTGGGGAAAAAGGCACACGTTTACATTGCTGGTGGAGTTGCAAATTAGTGCGGCCACTCTGGAAAGCAGTGTGGAGAATCCTCAGAAAATTTGGAATGGACCCACCTTTTGACCCAGTTATCCCACTCCTCGGTTTATACCCAAAGGACTTAAAATCAGCATACTACAGTAACACAGCCACATCAATGTTTATAGCAGCTCAGTTCACAATAGCTAGATTGTGGAACCAACCTAGATGCCCTTCAACAGATGAATGGATAAAGAAACTGTGGTATATATGCACAATTGAATATTACTCAGTCCTAAAGAAGAATAATATTATGGAATTTGCAAATAAATGGGTGGGTGGAATTGAAAAATATCATGCTAAGTGAAATAAACGAATCCCAAAAAACCAAAGCCTGAATGTTTTCCCTGATAAGTGGAGAATGATATATAATGGGGGTGGGGATGTAGGGAGTGAGAGAAGAATGGGGGAACTTTAGATTATGTAGAAGGAAATGAGAGGGAGGGGGTATGAAAAATGGTGGAATGAGACAGACATCATTACCCTATGTTCATGTGTGATTACACGAATGTTATAAATCTACATTGTGTACAACCATAGAAACGAAATGATGTACCTCATTTGTGTACAATGAATCAAAATGCAGTCTGTAAAAAAATTTTTAAAATAAATAAATAATTTTTAAAAAATTTAAAAAAATAGAAAATGTGATCTATACACACAATGGAATTATACTCAGCCATAAAGAAGAATGAAATAATGGCATTTGCAGGAAAACGAATAGAATTGGAGAACATGCTAAGTGAAATAAGCCAGGCTTAGAGAATCCAGGGTTCAATGTTCTCTCTCACATGTGGAAGACAGAGCAAAATAAGGGAAGGAAGGCAGGGGAGGGGATAGACATCACAAAGATACAGGGAAGATCAGTGGAGTCTAAGGAGGAGAATAAGAGGGAGGGAGGAGGGCAGGCAACGGGAAAGAAATAGAGAATGACTGACAGAATGATGTCATATACAAATATAAATGTCCCAAAGGGAATACCTCCTTTATGCATATGTGGAAGTACCAAGCAAAAACAAATAGATACATATGTTAAAGGAAGATGAGTAGAACAGAAGAGAGAGAAAGGGGGGCAGGAGAAGAGGAGGAACAAAGAGGGGGGATGGGGTTGAAATAGAATTCCCTGTATGTTCATGTCAAAAAGATCTCAGATACTAGATATAAATATAGTACTCTAATAACTTTTTTAATTTTTGAAGACAATTGGGAGGCACATTTCCCTGGTTTCTAAAAATTATGTAAATATCTTACCATTTTGTAGGGCTCATTTGCATGGGTAGTTTGGGCAGCCTGAAGGCGAGGAGAAACTGGGTGGTGGGCCGGTCGGGGGACACTCTACCACTGCCATCCACCACTCCAGTGGGACGCCACTTAAATTTCAATCCCTTCCTATCTGCTGCTCTTTATCCATCTTTGTTCCTGACAGCAGTCGTGCCTTAACTTCCGAATGCTTTTTCGAGTCTTCTAGTCTTTCAACCACATATGATCACACATAATATGCAATAAAAAGAAAAAAGGTTACATTGTCAACATTCTTCCTGTCTAAGATATGTTAACAATAATTTATCCTACATGAAAACTCAGGGGTATGTTGATTAACCATTGAAAAGTTTAAAATGCCATTAATAAACAATGGAACCAAGGTGTTGCCCACCTGGCCCCCTGTCTGTCAATGAAGGAATGCTTCCAAGCCCATACGTTTAGGTTGTTGGCAGAACTTAGCCCCTTGCAGAGCTGGGTTCCCATTCTAGTGGTCTCTTGCATTCCTCGCCATGGGTGTCCCTCTATCTTTTATGAAAAAGGCATTTTATAATTATTTATTTCTAGTAAACAAATAAAGCTTATCGATTAAAATTAACATGATATTCCTGACACAGAGAAAAGTAACTATTTTTCATTCCTTAGAGGTATCCAAAATGGAGGACAAAGATGGGGAGAGACACATGCTAAGTAATGCAGGTGACAACAGGTTACAATAATGGTCCCCTGTTGACTGGCAGCAGACAAATGAGACCTCAGTTGTACAGTTGCAAGGAACTAAATTCTGCTAAAATTGTATGCCTTGTTTGAAACTCTAAGCAGAGAACCCAACTGAGCCAGACCTGTCTTTTGACTTAGAGAACTGTGAAATAATAAATCATGTCTTCTAAGTCAGTGATAATTTATTTTGCAGGAATAGAAAGCTGATAGAATGATTAAAAAAGAACAATTCTGCTTGGACCAGGAAAGAAGGCTCTAAGAAATAAGTTGGTCCACAAGATTAAAGGATTTTGACATGTTGGGACAAGTACTTTTCCTAAGAAAATGCTATGAATGAAGGCAAAGGAATGTACAATTCATGGCCAAAAATGTGAAAAATCTGGTTAGTCTGTGCTACCCAGGTACTTTCTTGATACCATTTTCAAGTTTTAGGGAAATGAAAATTAAGCCGGGAAGGATGAGCTAGAAACCCCTGAAAAAGAGCAAATTATAGCCCCTTTCTATGCCCTATTTCTAAAGTGAAACCAATTAATTATCACCTTCATCTGTTCTGTACTCATATCAAATGTCTAAAATAGAGACTATCTGCTTGCTTGATGCTACCTTGTTCCTGCCCTAAATTGGAAATAGAATAAAGAAGCAGAAGCAAAATAAGTTTTACATGGCTACTGTACTGAATGAAGTTAGTGGCAAACAATTTGTTGAGCAGAGTATCTATGTTAATAATAGTTTATGAATTAAAATGCTATTTCCTTCTTATAGGTTATAAAATGTAATTATAGCAAAATTGGGCCATCTGGAGGCAACATCTATTTTTATTATACTAAAGGAACTAGATATATAACAAATGCTACATAGTTCACATACTATAGGAACACACATTCAGGGAAGGAAAAGTTTGATGTTTACTTAGTAAACTTTCACACAGCATGCTTAGAAGTTCCCATGCACTAAAAGAAAATGTACCAATTGTATCTGAACTCATTGCCAGTATACCTAATGATATCCTATAGGTTTATGCTGTGCATTCTCATAAACTGCATAGGTGTTTCCTGCTCTCCAGTTATTAAAAATGGGTGAAAATTTTAGTTTTTCCTTATTGACATTAAGTCAAAGGAGAAGAGTAGACTAAGGACCTCAAAGATTTTAATCTCCAAAAAGAAGCGATGAAAACATTGACAATTATCATAAAAATCAACTTTTACAGAGCTCTAAAAATTAAGTTCAAGCCTGTGAAAACATGCTGAGTAATTACTAAACAGAAATGGTTAAATCCCAGTTAAAAAAATAAATAAACACCATCAAGATTTGTGGCATTTGCATTTTAACTTGCCCTATTCCTATCTCCCTCTCCCCAACTCAATGGTGGCTTTGAAAATGGACATCTTATAAAAGTGGTGAAAATCAGCAGCCTTACCAGTTCTGGAGATGGTCAGAACAAAGAAGGAGCTCTTCCAAAACCTCATTCTCAGAAAACCGTAATTATTTGACCCATATAAGCTCCATGGGAAATCTCACTCTCAGGGTTTCTGTTTGACCAGATTCAAAGTGAGTCCAGTATGAACAGCTTTTTTCTTTAGGGTATTTTTCAAAAACAATCATCAGCAGATGTTTAACAACACGGATACTTCAAATTCTGAACATCCGGGATAAACAATAAGCTAAAATTAAAAACCTCATGGGAAAATCGAGGGGATGAGCTATTGATGGAGGCTTTGAGACCCTTTGGCATGTTCCTGGGAATCCTGCTCACAGGAAGGGCTGTGCACATATGCGTTCAGGAAACACCAGAGAATACAGGATCAAAATACAGAGCCAAAAAGAGGCAAGTTACCTTTATAAAGAACGAAATAGAAATTCAAGAATCAAAAAATACAATAACTGAAATGGAAAAAAATTCACTGCTGGTGTTCAACAGCAGATGTAAACAGGCAGAAGAAAGAATCAGTAAACTGGAAAATAAGATAAACTAGTTTATTCATTCAGTGAAACAAGAAGAAAAAGAATGAAAAAAAAAAATGACTCAAGGCATGAATATCACCAGTAACTTTATAGCATTTTAAGAAGATTATGAAAGAATACTGTAAATAATTTTATACCAACAAATTAGGTAACCAAGATTAAGTGGGCAAATTCCTAGAAAGATACTACCACAATGGACTCAAGAAGAAAAGAAAATCTAGATCTATAACAAGAAAATAGACTGAAATGGTAGTAAAAAGTTTTTCTTACAAAGAAATTCCTAGTACCAGATGACATCATTGGTAATATTACTAAAACTTTAAGTGCTAAATTCTGATCCTTTCCAAACTCCACAAAAACTAAAAAAGGAAAGAATATTTCCTAATTCATTCTATGCAGCCAGTATTGTCTAGATACCAAACCAAGTTTTAAAAAATTGTATATGACAATCTCTTATGAATATAGCTGCTAAAATCTTCAGCAAAATACTACAAATTTAATTTGGCGACATATTGAAAGGATGGTATGCCATGAACAACTGAGATTTATCCAAATTACGTAAGAGTGGTGCGGACTACACACACACACACACACACACACACACACACACACACACACAAAGTCAACTAAAAACTCTGCATTAAAAGAAGAAAGGAGTGCTGAGGATGTATAGGATGTAACTCAATGATAGAGAGCTTGCCTACCAGGTGTGAAGCACTGGATTCTATACCCAGCACTGGGAAAAAACAAAAAGAATAAGAAAAAAAATGAATGAAGGGGAGAAAAATCAATCATGTCAACAGATTCCAAAAAAAGAAGACAAAAAAAAAAAAAGGCATTTGAAAAACTCTAACATTCCAACAAACTTTCATGATGATAAAATCACTAAAAAATTAGAAACAGAAGAGAATTTCCTTAACCTGATTAGAGTTATCTATGGAGCCTTGCAGCTTACATCATAGTGAAAGACTGAAAGTTTTTCCCCAAGATAAGGAACAAGAACTTCAGCTCTCAACATTATATTGAAGGTTTTAGGAAGGACATTTACACAGGAAAAAGAAAGAAAGAAAATATATATCATAAAGCAAGAATTCAAACTATATTAAAATATCTCTATTTGTAGATGACATGATCTTATATAGAAAAACTGAAGAATCCACACACAAAAAAAACTTTTAGCTAAGTTCAGTAAAGTTGCAGGATACAAAATCAGCAAAATTTAGTCATATTACTTTGCAGGACCAATAAATAATCTAAAAATTAAATAGAAAAACAATTATATCTATAATAGCATAAAAATAATACTTAGAAATAAATTTAACCAAGGAAGTACAAGATCTCTACACTGAAAACCACAAAATATTACTGAAAGTAACTTTGGAAGATATAAATAAATGGAAAGACATTCATGTTTTTAGATAAAAAGACTTGATACTGTTAAGATGGCAACACGCCCCAAATGAAATGTCTCTCAAAATTCACAGTGCCTCCAAGAAAGTGAAGACACAACTCACAAAATGTCAGAAAACATTAGTAGATCATTTGTTTTAGTCTTGTATTCAGAATATATAAAGAATTCTCAAAGCTCAGGAATAAAAAGGATACACAACTCAATTTTTAAATGGGCAAAGAATTTACATAGACATTTCTTCAATGAAGAAAGTTAAATGATCTATAAGCACAAAAAAACATGCTCTACAGCACTGTCTTCAAGGAAATGTCAAAAACCACAATGAAGTACCACATTTGCCCACCAGATGGTGCTGAGAACAGTAACAACAATAATAACAGTGATAGATGGAAAGTAACAAGTGTTGACAAGGATGTGGACAAATTGCTTCCTTCAGGCACCACTCATAAGAATGTAAAAGGCTCCAGCCACTGTGTTTAAATGTGGAATTCCCATATGACCCATCAATTCTACTCCTAGGTACACCAAGGAAAACTGAGAGCACCTGTTAACACATAACTGTACATGCAGGTTCATAGCAGCATTATTCCTAAGAGCTCACAAGTAGAAACAACCTGAATGCTCATCAACGTGTGAAGGGATAAACAAAATAAGGTGTATCCATACAATAAAACATCATGCAGCCATAAAAAGGAATAAAGGAAAGACTGATATGTCACAACATGGATAAACCTTGAAAGCATCACAGTAAAGAAAGAAAGCCAGACACAATCAATCACTGGTTGCCTATATTCTTTTACATGAAATGTCTGGAACAGACAGACTCATAGTTGAACAGAGGTTACCAGGGGATGAGGGGAGAAGGAATTGGATATTTACTTGGGATAATGGAAATGTTCTGGCATTAGATAGTTGTACAGTCGCACAGCATTGTGAGTATACTAAAAGTTACTGATTTGTACACTAAAATGATTGAAATGACAAATTTTATGATCTATAAATTTTATCTCAATTTCTTTAAAAAAGTAATTTGTACTGTGACCAAGTGCAATTTATCCCAGACATGCAATATTGTTGTAACATTTAAATATAAATCAACATACTACATTACAATGTGACACCACAAAAACACTAGAATGTTAAGTGAAAAATTAGCAATGCTTTTGCTCTTTATACTAGATGTTAATTCATTTGCCTGTCTGATGATTTTATAAAATCAGATTTACAGGTTAGATTTACAAAAGTCATGAATTTGGGGAGTAAGATCTTCGCATTTCCACATTCACATGAATCTTGGAATCCTGTGTCATTAATGAATATCAGAAGCACCATCTGGAAGCCGCTTCCAGGTGCAGGGACTTCTCCATTATTTAAACGTTAGCAAAATGATTCCTGGGAAAGTCAAAACTCAAGGTCTGAAATGGAGAGTGGCAGGGAACAAGTATCATGAAACAACCTCTGGAATCAAGAGTTTTATTATCATAAGCTTGGATGAAAGAAATTGCTTTTTAAAGCTTCTCTTCCTCTCCAGGGTAAAGATGCCACAGTACACTGGCAGGTTAGTTGCTGGGGCTGTCCAACATACCAGCGCTCCTCACCATGGTCACAAAGCCCTTGGTGCAATTCTGCTATCAGGACCAGTTACTTCTTCAGCTTCATCTCCAAACTCCTCTTCTTGCCCCCTACCAACTTTATAATCCAGGACTACAGATCTCTATTTTTATTACTCTCACACCTCATGTCTTCTCATGCGTTTAGGTCTTTGCTCTTCTTAGATCTTGATCTCCTGATGGCTTGTTTTCACTCTTTAGGATCCAACTCACTTCTATCCTCTGTGAAGCCTTCCAAGGTCTCCTCAAATACAGGCGCATTCTACCTCCGTTATCACTGTGAGGACAATTCCACTGTGGACTTAAGGCCGTTATGTGAACCGTTGCTCCTCCAGAGGGAAAGGGCAGAAACTTTCTATATTTATATTCCTAGCATCGGACCCATAATAGAAGCACTGATTCAACGTTCATTTGGGAGGAAATGCAGCAAATGTATGCATAAATTATTTAGCACGCAGTTCCCATCCATTTGATCCTCTGCTGTTGCCCAGTACCACTAGAGGGCACAAAGGAGCTACGTGGGCAAGTAGTGCGCACCTGGTCATGACTTCCAGGCCTGTTCAGTACTGGGTTTTTCTAAAGTTGAGTTTGCCAGCAAGTTCAGATAAAGCAAACTAATTAATGGAGAGCATTCAGAGTGAGACTCACTCGAACCCTTCTCCTCATTGTCCCCTCTCCCACTGAGAGGGGGAGGGGCCCTGACAATGCTCAGGTCTTTTTCTCCTAAGCAACGTGGGTCAGAGCTAGATGGTGACTCACTTTTCTTCCTTCGAATGAACTGTTTCTGCACTTGCACGTGGACAGTATAGACTCTACATCCATAACGTGGAGTACATTGGGCAGGACTTGACCCAACAGTAGTTTGGCAAAATTTTCAAGCCAGGCCTTCATCTACTAATGCCGTATCCATTTTAAAAAAATGAATAACTGACCCACAGTTCTAACCCAGGTGCTGATGACAACTAGGCCACCCATCACTCTGTGCTCAGGATATCATTTTCCAAAATGCTCTGCCGAATCTTCCTACCAGAGTCCATCTATCTTCATGACACAATGATGAGATTCGTAAATAACTTAAAAGAACCCTGAAGACATCACTTCCTTACTTGCCTCACTGTTAAGATATGTAATTAGAACTCGATGAGCTGATACTACCATGTAATACACAGAAAATGACAAAATGCAGATGCTATCTGCATATTTCTTTATTTATAAGATAAAATGCTATCTTATTTAGATGGTCTTCAAGATCAAGGTAGAAATCATGAAGACTAGGTATAAACCCCAATGACTATTTTATTCTCAGCAGCTGCTCTTTGGAAGTGAATGTTTCGTATTCTCAAAGGAAAACAGGCACTGGAGTGGAGGAAAAATGAGCCTATATATACTTATTTTTCCTAGTACATACAATTAAGGAAAATGATCTAAAAATCATGGAATTAGCAATTTTCAGGAGTTAACTTAATTGTGGTTATAATTGTTATATATGTTATTGTAGAAAACTTCAAAACCAAAATATTTTAAAAATTGTCCATAACCTAATTGAACACTGACCATAACACCGACTATATTTCTGCTATTGATACTTACATTCCTGGTCCTATGACTCAAGTAGTATGACCTTGGGGAATGGAAGGCTGGTGACATTCAATTGCTTATCCCAGGGAACTACAGCTGGTTACACACTTTACCCATGTGACCATTTATCTGTATTTCCTTTAATGGAAAATGCCATTTCTTCTTTTCCTCCTTTTACTTTGTTTCTCTTCCAGTGGTTTTCAAACATAATGACATCATACCTTTTAAAGAGGCATAAAATAGAAAATTGTTTCTCGTTCCAGTGAAATTATAAGTGTGCAGGAATGACTCTTAGTTTTCAATAGGTTACCCTGGATCAACCATGCTTTCGTCAGTTTAAATTCGAAAGTGTTTCTGAGCAGCAGCAATGGGAGGGATGGAGTTCCAGTGGACCTGGTGGATATGAACATACCCGTGGGCACTGCTGTGACTCACACAAGGCTTGTGGAAGTCCCCACAGCAAGTACCCCTCAGAGAGAAAACTCAGACGCCAGCTGTGCTGCACCTTCTCCTCTGTCTTCCCGAGGGACAATACAAGATTAAAATAGAGCCTTTCTAAAATGAAATTAAATCCCTATCTCTGACCCTACACAGAACTCAACTCAAAGTGGATCAAAGGCTTAGGTACTAGAACAGAGACCCTGTGCCCTAGAAGAAAAAGTAGGCCCAAATCTTCACCATGTCGTCTTAGGACCTGACTTCTTTAACAAGACTCCTAAAGCACAAGTAGTAGATCAAGAATCAATATAAGAGATGGATTCAAACTAAAAAAGCGCTTTCTCGGCAAAGGATACAATCAACAAAGTGAAGAGAGAACCTACAGAGTGGAAGAAAATCTTCACCACCTGCACCTCAAAGCACTAATCTTCATGATACATAAAGAACTCAAAAAAAACAAACAAACAAAAAAACTTAACACTAAAAAACAAATAACCCACTCAATAAATGGGCTAAGGAACTGAGCAGATACTTCACAGAAGAAGATATACAATTGATCAATAAATATATAAAAAAATTCAATATCTCTAATAATTAGAGAAATTCAAATCAAAACTACTGTACGATTTCATCTCACTCCAGTCAGAACTGCAATTATCAAGATTACAAGCAGGACCTCCTTAACTGTGCTGTAAGCTCTTTTACTGCCATGGATGACAGAGGTGTTAACAAAGAGCCAAATCAGAAACTAAACTTTTCCTTTTGTGAAGAAGAGACTGAGAATGAAGGGCAGAAGACAGTACAAGAGAGTGGGGAGGCCCAGAGCCCGAGTCCAGAGAAGGGTGAGGCCCAGGACTCGGTGGCTTCCCTAACTCCCCTCAGCAACATACAGGAATGCGACACATCTCAGGAGAGAGCTGAGGGAAGCCCAGATCCACTTCTCCGGACTCCAGAGTCAGCCGCTCCCAAATGTCCTGCTACACCAGTACAGACAGACAAAAGGAGCAGGCTGCCACATGGCGACACCCCCTCACCAAGGGTCTGGTGAGCCAGCCAGAGATTTCTTCAGCAGGGAAGTTTCCCTCCCGAAGCTCTAAGCATTTGAGACACACACCTGTTCCCCTCATGGATGAGACAACCTCACTGGCTCTGGTTAATATTAATCCATTCACCCCAGAGTCCTATAGAAAATCATTCCTTCAAGGCAAGAGGAAGACCCGAGGAGATGTTGAGGAAGCTGACGCAGAGGAAGGCAGATTAGAACAAGGGCTGCCTGCCAAGAAAAGTGTTCTACGAGAAACTAACATGGCTTCCCGCTATGAAAAGGAATTCTTGGAGGTAGAAAAAATCGGGGTTGGGGAATTTGGTACAGTCTACAAGTGCATTAAGAGGCTGGATGGATGTGTTTATGCAATAAAGCGCTCTACGAAACCTTTTACAGGATTGTCAAATGAGAATTTGACTTTGCATGAGGTTTATGCTCACCCAGTGCTTGGGCATCACCCTCATGTGGTACGTTACTATTCCTCATGGGCAGAAGACGACCATGTGATCATTCAGAATGAATATTGCAATGGTGGGAGTTTGCAAGCTGCTATATCTGAAAACACCAAGTCTGGTAATCATTTCCAAGAACCGAAACTCAAAGACATTCTTCTACAGATTTCCTTGGGGCTTAAGTACATCCACAACTCTGGCATGGTACACCTGGACATCAAACCTAGTAACATCTTCATTTGCCATAAAATGCAAAGTGACTCTCCTGGAGTCCCAGAAGAGGTTGAAAATGAAGCCGATTGGTTTCTCTCTGCCAGTGTGATATATAAAATTGGTGACCTGGGTCATGTGACATCAATAAGCAAACCTAAAGTAGAAGAAGGAGATATTCGCTTCCTGGCTAATGAAATTTTGCAAGAGGATTATGAACACCTTCCCAAAGCAGACGTATTCGCATTGGGATTAACTATCGCAGTGGCTGCAGGAGCGGAGGCACTGCCCACCAATGGCAGCGCCTGGCATCATATTCGCAAGGGCAACTTTCCAGATGTTCCTCAGGAGCTCTCAGAAGACTTTCACAATTTGCTCAAGAAAATGATCCACCCTGAGCCAGCAGAGAGACCTTCTGCAGCAGCTCTGGCCAGAAATCGAGTTCTTCGGCCTTCCCTGGGGAAAACAGAGGAGCTCCAGAAGCAGCTGAACTTGGAAAAGTCCAAGATAGCCATACTGGAAAGGGAACTGAGAGAAACCCAGCAGGCCCAGTCTCCTACAGGAGACACCCACCACAGTGACCCTGGGATCTCTGGGGCTCACACAGAATCGAGAAACAAAAAACGCCTGGTAGGAGGAAAGAGTGCAAAGTCTTCAAGCTTCACCTGTGGGGACTCTTCCCCATAAGAACTCATTTCATACCAGACTGCCTTGTACCACACAGACCCCTGAAACAGATACTGAACATCCAAATCCCCCTGTTACAAGAAGGAAAAATTCACCAATTTGAGTGCCCAAAGACTTCAAAAGCCACCTTCACTTAGTATTTACAGTTAAGATCATAAAGCTACTAAGGGTCTTATCAGCAGTGGTCCCAGGTGTACTGATTGGCAGACATTTTTCTTCCCTGTTATATTCCTAATGCCTCCTATCAATAACTTACTCTCAAATTTTCTGATGAACAATGAGAAAATGGCCTCTAAAGTGGAAGAAAGGAATAACCTTTGGCTTGGCCTGTGGACTAAGAAATTTCCAAGGGCCCCAGGGACTCCTGGGATGTACATAGAAAGGAATAATATTTGGCTTTGAGTTGAAGTAACAGCTTAAAAAAATGTTCCTGGAATTCAACAGTGCTTCCCAAGTTATATAATGCTATTCCTAAAAGTGAATTCCCATCCTTTTGAGCAAGCTGTTTTCTGGATGGCGGTATTCTCTGATACTGTATTTGTTAAATTAATGGCCATATTATGTATAATTAGGACATCCCTGAACTGGTTAACTTGTGAAACAAAAACAGGAGGTAGAGGTTCCAGGAAGTTTGATATCACTGCTCTATTTGTTTTAACCATCTTGTGGTTGTTGTAATTGGTTTGGATTTTTCTGGATACCAATAATTTCTCTTGATTTTAGCAGAATTTGGCTTTGCTTCTGTGATTTTAGCATATTTTATCCAAATCCTTTTTCTGTGTACATTTTCATAGGAATTTGTAAATAAAGGTTTTTATCTTTTCCAAAGCCAAAAAAAAAAAAAAAAGATTACAAGCAAAAATAAGTGCTGGCAAGGATGTGGAAGAAAAGGTACACTCATACATTGTGGGCGGGACTGCAAATTAGTGTAACTACTCTGGAAAGCAATATGAAGATTCCTCAAAAAATTTGAAATGGAAACACCATTTGACCCAGGTATCCCACTCCTTGGTCTCTACCCAAAAGACTTAAAATCAGCAAACTACAGTGATGCAGTCACATCAATGTTTATAGCAGATCAATTCACAATAGCTAAACTGTGGAATGTTCAACCTAGATGCCTATCAATAGATGAATGGATAAAAAAAAAAATTGTGGTACATATACACAATGGAATATTACTCAGTCTTAAAGGAGAATAAAATTATGGCACTTTTAGGTAAATGGATGGAGTAGGAGAATATCATGCTAAGCAAAATAAGCTAATCCCAAAAAAGCAAAGTCCAAATGTTTTCTCTGATATGTGGATGCTGATCCATAATGGGGTGGGGGAATGAATTGAGGAACTTTGTATTGGACAGAAGGGAGTGGGGAGGGGGAGGGGGCAGGGGAGTGGGAAAGATGGTGGAATGAGATTGGCATCATTACCCTGGGTACTTGTAAGATCGGAGAATGGTGTGACTACATCATGTACAACCAGAGACATGAATAGTTGTGCTCCATTTGGGTACAATGAATCAAAATGCATTTTGATGTCATGTATAACTAGTTAGAACAAATAAAAATTTTTCAAAAATAAAATAAAATAGAGGCTTTCTTCTGTTAAAAGTAATGGAAGAGACTTTTTCCTTTCTGGCATTTGTTTTAGAAAACATTGTAATCTCTTTTTCTGGCTTTTTAAGATCTGTGTATTGTTTTTTAATTAAATAAGCTCTTTGCCAGTTTTACAACCCAGGAAAGCTTTTCTTAAGGTCTTAGCGTCTTTTGAACTACAGTCATCAAGGAAGGTAGAGTCCCTTTCTCTAACTTTCTGTGGGAGGTTCCAAGCTGAAAAGTACCTTCAGTTATAAAGTATGAGAACTTTATTTTCTCCTCACATGAAGCGATCATTACACAGAGGCGGCTCTCCTACAAACTAAGTGAACTTAGGTTGAACCATGCCAAATGATGCTGCCAAGTCCTCTTACCTAAGGGCCAACTACCACCTATCCTGAAAATATGTATCTAGTAGATGGTACAGACCTGGTAAATAGAAGCTAAATTTTCTTCCTGTTTTTGAATTCTTTTTAGTGGATTGCCTTTGAGATAAATCACAATCTGATTGAATGCTTATTAAATAACAAAACTGTTCTTTTTTTTTTTCTTCTATCTTTTTGAGAGTTATTTTTGGGGGAGAGTGGCAGATGTTATGAAACGAATTTTGTTGTCCTAAAATTCATGTCCTGAAATCTGAACCCCCTGTGCCTGAGAACCGACTGTGCTTGGAGATGGGTCCTAATGGGGTGATGCAGTTAAAATGAGGTCATTTGGCTGGGCCCCAATCCAATATGACTCATGTCCTTATAAGAATAGATAAGACACAGATACACACAGGACGGCCATGGGAGGGCTATCAGGCCAGAAGCGCCTCAAAAGCAGCAGCCCTGCCAACACCCTGGTCTCAGATTTCTCACCGCCAGAACTGTGGGAAAATAAATTTCGATTTAAGCCATTCAGTTGATGGTGTTTTGTTACCACAGCCCTAGTCGACTAACGCAGCAGATTTCGTTTTAAATCTTATTTCCATGCCCACTTCCAATCTTCCTTTTTCCCTTCATTTGCCTTCCACAGATATTTATTGAACATACTGTCCATATCATGTCCTTATTCAGGTTCTGGAGATGCCAAGTTTAATAAAGCATGACCTCATGGAACTTCAGACTACAAGGAGAGAGAGAATTTAAAGGAACCACTGTGAAGTGCAACAGATGAAGCTGAGCTTCATTCATGCTGTTTTCTATGACAGTTCTGGTGTCTAACTCCAGGAACAACCCACAGTTGGAATTAAGTAGGGTTCATTGAAGGTATGAGGGTATGCAAAGAGGAGAAGCATCAAACTGGGCTTGTGGCTCAGGGAGGACTTCCAACGAACAGGCACTTAAAGATGTGTTTTAAAAGGAAAGTATGTATATGTTTTATGCAGGTAGAAAAAATTTCCAGGTTGAAGTAATTGTGCATTTTAAAAGTATGGTATGATTTTGCAGAATATAGTTAAGGGATTTCTGCTGAAGTAAGAGCAAAGAATATTAATTTAGAAGTGAAAAGGAATAAGATTTCAGTGTAAAGTTTCTAATCAAAGGCCAGTCTTTTAGCTTGCATTTTCTTGTGAAAACCAAGGCAAACTACTAAAGAATTTGTATACAGCAAGTGATATTGTGATATCAATTGAGAGGTGGAAAATCAATTGCAGATGAGAAGGATCTAGAATAAGGTAAACACAGAAAGAAAGGAAGTAAGCTTACAGAACAAGTTAGAAAGCAATCTCAAAAGGGAAGGTAGTTAGAGTGGAAATCCTATAGGACATTAATTTCATAAGAAGACTGGGAAATAGTGAGCTATATCCAATTATTACCAAGTACTTTCTCCATTAGTTTTTATTTGCACTGTAGGTGCCTCAAAAATTAATGGAAGGATTTCTAAAGAGGATTTTATGAGCTCCCAGATTTAAAACATAAAAAAAATCTTGTTTTTTCTTATTGTTTGTTCTATTTAGTTATACATGACAGCAGAATATATTTTGATTCATTGTACACAAATAGAGACTACTTTTCATTTCTCTGGATGTACATGAGGTAGAGTCACACCATTCATGTAATCTTGCATGGACTTGGGGTAATGATGTTTGTCACATTCCACCATCTTCCCTTTCCCTGGCCCCTTCCCCTCCCCTCATTTCCCTCTACACAATCCAACATTCCTCCATTCTTCACTTATGCCCTCCCTGCCCCCCACCCCACCCCCTGCTCTCTCCTGCCACCCTGTGACCTCCTGCAGGTTTCCAGCACTGGCGGAAGAGAACAGGAGACCAGAGAGCAAGGGAACCTGAAGGAGGCCTTCTTCAGAGGTGCTCAGAGGCACCGCTGGGTGGAGAAGAGCAGAGGAAGGGCCGGGTGCAGGGAGTCAGGAGGAAGATCCCTGAGAACAAGAACCGGAAGGGAGACGCCATCGGGGCCAGGCAGAAGTTGAACTGTGATACGGTCACAACAAAGGCATCAGCTGATCCCTGTAGGCTCTGGTGCTGGGACAGACCTGCAGAGATGTCCTGAACAGGGACAAGTGGCTTGGATGTTTGTACCCAGTTAAGTAAGTCATCGGATGTCATCTGCACTGGGGAGGGGGCGCATGCTCAGGAGAGTTCCTCTCAGCCCAGGTGAGTTCCCAGGTAGGGATTTGGCTGTGAGACATCTAACAGCCAACACCGTGACCCCTGGGAAATGAGGCCAGGCCTGAAGGAGGACTCAACTGCACAGAAAGCGTCCACCACAATATCTTCTTGAATCAAAGGAGTTCAGAAAAATAATCGTTTGGCAGCAGTAAGGAAATGAATTTTCTATCTTGCTTAAAATAATTTTATTTATTACTTGACTATATATAAGATTTTGAGAAAAGCCTGTCTTAGTCTCAGTTAAACCACCTCAAGACTGGAGTGTTTTTCTGTGTAGCTGAGTTTTCAAGGATGTGCCTATAACCTCAAAATGAAGCCACCCTATTGGGAGAAGAGCATCGGACCTCAGGAGGCCTCTTTCTCCAGGAGAATGGAACCATGGCCTCTTGGGGGTTCATTCTTATATTTTATCTTCTTCCCTCTGTATTTTGATTCTTTTAAACACTACAACTTCTAGTTTACAAGAGTGGGATAGATTTGACAGGCAGCAATATCTTGTTTCTTGAAATGTTTATGCACAAACCTTTAGGAAGGTGAAAGCAAAAGTAAGCACACAGGGACTGACAATCACTGAATACGTTATTACCTAAAACAACCATGAGAGACCACAGCTGATTCTCTAGAACAGTCCAGCAATCCAGAAGCAAGAGCATATAAGATCTCAAGTCACTCATGCTAAATGCCAATCTACTACAAAGTCGAACTATTTCTTTGACTTATAAAGTCAACTCATTGACTTTTAGAGTCAAAAGCTGAACCAGCACCTATGGCAGCTGGGAGAAAAGCCACAGACAGACATTCTTTACAAAACGCTTCTGTGCAGAGCAATGCCTGAGGCATAGCTCAGTGTTCTTAGACGGAAAGATATGGCCTCATTAAGTCTCCTGAAAACATGGAGGAGAAAAGTATCTTGAAACAGTTTTCATTAGGAACCAGGGGAATGTTTTAGAAATGCCTTGCTCAGAGAACACAAGGAAGCTGCAGCTGGACAGAAGCAGAAAAACGAGGGTGAAGGCAACATGAGGTTCACTCAGAAGTGAATAGCAAGGTGACTGAAATAAAAGGAGAGCTGCAGAAAACCCAGGCTACACGAGAAGAATTAAACTGGGATTTTGTACAACTGACCTTAAGAAAGATCAGGAAAACAGACTTTTATGTCCCCCAAGAACACAAAGAAAGTGATGACAGGGACAATGACAAATAACCAAGAACGGAAACACCGTGCTGAGGAAAAGTCACGAGTACCAGAAATGGAAATAATCACAAAAATAACAAAAGCAAATTTAACAGAATTAAAAATGACGTGAACTTGAGTCTGCAGAGTGAAACCTATGAAAAGAGAAAAGCTCTTCCCCAAGGTGACCTTATATTTAACAGAAGTAGCAACTTAGTTGGAGAAAAACAGAAGAGACTATTGAGTGTCCAGACACTGAAATGAACTGGGGGATTCATTTACATACTCATAATGGTTTAGCGTACAGACTTTAAAATACATTTCCTAAATTGGAAACCAGTTCAGTGGTTTGGGAAGGAAAAGTGCTTGTGGGAAGGAAAAGACCCACATCCAGCTCACCTTTAGGTGAGCCTTGTCTCTCCTGAAGATTAGAAGGTAGAGGAAGTTGAGAACACTAGTGAAAGAAGTCACAGTTCAAAGTCACGGGCTCATTTAAAGATTAACACCTGATCATAGAACTATAAAATGCTTCCCAACTCCAATGCCCTACAATACCACCACATCAATAGGATGCCTGTATAATAACAGGATTACCCTCAAAAGAACTGCAAGGCTCAGACGATATTCAAGAAGGAGTCTCCAGGGAAACCCAAAAACAGCCAAAGAGAGAAAACTGAGAACACAAGAGGAAATTTTAGCTTCTGACACCAACAGCTAAAGCAAATAGCCACTAAAGCCTAACTCCTAGCCAGAAAAACATAAAAGCTCACACTAAAGACCTAGTTATCTCAACTCCTTATCTAATTAATTATGCCTAGTTTTCAACAAATAAGTTCAAAACATACTTGAAAGCAAAGAACAGTCTGAAGAGACAAACCAAGCACCAATCCCCAACTCAGTTATGCCACATATTCTGGAATGATGAGACACATTAATAACTATGATAACTATGATTAATGTGCCAAGGACTCCAGTTGGAAAAGCATGCAAGAAAAGGGGGGTGGTTCTAGCACAGAGATGGAAACTCTAAGAAAGTCTGTTGCCTTTGTTTTGTTTTGTTTTGTTCTGCTTTAGTATCACCTTCCATCAAGAGAAAACCAAGAGTATTTAATTTACAGAATTTGTATTTATAAAGTCCTGCTCTTTAGTGCCCCATGTCTTATATTTACCTCATGGTAAGCACTCAAAAAATAACACAGTTATGATAAGCGGATGAGGATATATAATGGGGGTGGGAGGGGTTAGCCTTAGGGTTAGCGTTAGGGTTAGGGTTAGGTTTAGGGTTAGGGATAAGGAGGGTGGCAAGAATGGAGGAAGGAAGGACTGTATAGAGGGAAAAGAGGGGTGGGAGGGGTGGGGGGAAAGGGAAAAAAATAACAGAATGAATCAAACAACATTGCCCTATGTAAATTTATGATTACACAAATGGTATGCCTTGACTCTATGTACAAATAGAGAAACAACATGTATCCCATTTGTTTACAATAAAAAAAAAACACAGCTATTATTATTTTTGAAAATTCATAGCTGTCTTCTAGATACTACCATTATGGAATGTCAAATGACCCATTGATTATAACAATTAAAATGCTTTCAAAGGGAATGCATTTTTCTTCATTCAAAGCAAAGCTGCAGAACCCACAGTCTACAGATATAATCTAACATAATATATAGGACTTCTAAATGAAGAGAATTAAAATCATATCAAGAGATTGTTTCTTTAGCAACTTCAGTAAATGAAAAGACATCTGTTGTGATTATGGATGGGAAAATTAAATTTCTTTCATCTCTTTAATTTGTATAATATAAAATATTAATTATTTCCATGCATGGATATGAAACTTGACAAAATAATTATAAGAATTTAACTACAATAAGTAGCAGGAAGAAATAGTTTTGAAAAGCTGAGATTGCAAAGGAAGAGCTCTAAAAGAATACTTCAAAGTTATAATAATTAAATTCTAAACACATACAGGAAATGTGTCAGTGGTACTGATCCTATATAATGAAATAAAGTAATTTGTAAGTAATTACTTTAAATAAAGTAATTTGTTGTTATTCTTCCATATCAGCACTGATTTCTGTTGCTTCTTTGATCATATACTATGAATTCATGTTATATAAGTCAATTTTAAAATTCCATTGCAATTTGAACTATAGTTATATACTATCTCTGTCCTCTGACAAATTTACATTCTGAAATGATGTCTCTCTCTCTCCAGATATTTAAGTTTCTTTAACAGTAATCACAGTAGTCTTGTAAATTCTCCAGATAGGTTTTATAACTAAACAATATATGTTTTAATAAAACTTTTAAAACATTTTATCCTAAAAATATTGTAAGTATATAAAGAATTCTTATAGAATTGTTTATTCATACCTGGTTAAATTTTACATGTGTTGAGTAGACTTGTCCATTGCTCAGATTTTAGATTTGAATTTGTACTTTCTGTTCATTAATTCTCTTTTGCTATTTCTGCATTCTCTGGTTTCTTTCTCTTAATTACATTTTTTGTCTACCTTTTTCCTTTTAGGTCAACATTTATTATTTTCAGCACAGCGTTTTCCCCTCCTCCTTTTGAAACCAGATTGCTCCCACCCACATTTTATGGGACGTTCTTCACTCTAATTTCTTCGTTCAAAGGAATGCTGCAGAACCCACATTCCAGCGAGTGACCCGGAGTGACTGAGGAGATGGCTGCTGAGATCTCAGTTCTTTGGCTGCATCGAATTATACAACATTTCTCCAGCATTCCTTGCACCTCAACTCATAGTTACTGTTCTTTAAGAACACTAGAAAATGTAAAGGTATCTTCAGGGTTGTATATTACCAGCAAGAAAACCAAATTTTGGAATTTAGTTGAAAGATAAAAGGTAACTTATTTCAAACTGCTTCTATAAGGTTTTTAAAAGTATCTCATTATATTTCTTAAGCAATGAGAAATTTTGAATCTCTGAAAACCATTATTTAAAAAGGAAGTTATCATATGCTATGATTGTTCTGTGCTGAAATAACATCATAAGGTTTAAAAGCATGCAATGACTTTAACGCAATTTTTAAAAATCATGAATTTAAGATAGAGGAAGGAGATCCAAATTCCTCCCCACCTTTCAGTAGTATTCCTTTCAATAAAAATCAGTTTATAATAGGTTTCTAGTTTTTATAGTAGGCAGGTGTTTAATGTAATAAATTCTAAGCATGCAAATGTAACTTGCAATATAAATTTCACAGAGAAAGGATAGTCTGTCTATATTTTTAAATGGAACTAGCAACTATCACAGAATCTAGATATTATTAAAAAATATTCAAGGGCAACAAATCTTCAGAATTTCACAATAAGAGACTTTTAACTCTGTTGAAATAAGAACTCAAGAGCTAACTACTAACTGAAAATAAAAAAATTTAGGCCATAGATGTGCAGGCTGGAGTCAGCTGCAGGCCGGTGTGCAAAACTAGCTTGAGAGAGCAGAGATTTAGACTGCTACCAGCAAAACTCTAGGGGTGGAACTCCTCACTGCAGAGTATCTGGGACACTAGAGGTGGAGCCTTAGGATTTATTGTTTGCCCTGCTGAGTTTTGCTCTTGCTTTCAGCAGGTTCTTCTTTCTATTTACCCATTTCTCCCTTTCAGTATTGTTTACCTATACCTGTCTCACCACTAGATCTTAGTAGTACATAATTTTATTTTTTCCTCCACAGGGGCTGGGCTCACAACTGAAAGAATTTGCCTTGCGTGTCAGATGAGACTTTGGACTTGGACTTCTGAGCAATGTTGGAAAATTTAAGATTTTAGGACTCTTGGTGCTAAAATAAAGAGGGCACAAAACTTTGGAGGTCAAAAGCAGAATGCTATAGTTTGGGTGTGTTTGAGTGTCCCCACAGGGTTCATTGTGATCAAGGTGTGGTCCCCAGAGTGGCCATATGTCGACCTTGAAGAGATCTGGTCTGGCAGGAAGTCTTTAGATGATCAGGTAAGGGATTGTGGGACTCCAGTCTCCTTCTCTGCTTGGGGACTTAAGGCATGATCTTTCCTCCAGAACTTGGCCAATGTAGGCACCATGCTTTGAATTGAGTTAGAGAAACTTTTCCTCTATTAGTATCTGGTGTCAGGTATTTCATTACAGTAAGAAAAAAAAAACCTGAGTAATATAATATAGATGCAAAAATCCTCAACAAAATACTAGATACTGAATTCAACAGCACATTAAAAGAGTCATTCATCATGATCAAGTTGGATTTATCTCTGAGATGCAAGGATGACCCAGTATATGAAGATCAATTGATGCAATACATTACATTAACAGAACCGAGGGTAAAAGATCACATCGTCATCTTAATAGTTGTAAAAAAAAAAAAAAAAAGCACTTAGCAAAGGTCAGTGCTCTTTCTTGAATGAAACACTCAACACTAAGAATTGAAATATATTTGGACAGCACAACAAAGGTCATATATAAAAAGCTCATAGCTAGTATTATATTCAATGGTTAAATAAAAAATTAAAAGCTGTTCCTCTAAAATTGGAACAAGACAAGTGCTATAAACCTTAGGCTTATGTCTCCCCACAATTCCCACATTAAAACCTTAATGTGATGATATTGGAGGTCAGGTCTTTGGGAGGTGACTAGATCATGAGGAGTCCCTAGTGACCTTATGAGAAAAAGAAAAGAGCTTTTTCTGCCACGAAAGGATAAAATGAGAAAACCTGCAAATTCAAGGGTGTCATCTCCAGATGTGGAATCTTTTGCCTCCTTGATCTTCAAATTCCTAGTATCTATTCTGTGAGAAATAAGCACTCGTTATTCCCCATTATTGTCCAAAAAATTATCAGTACTAATAAACAAATGCAGCAAAGTTGCAGAATAAAACATGAACATAAAAGAATATGGGCTGAGGATGCAGCTCAGTGGTGGAGCATTTGACTAGTGCCTACGAAGGTTTGGGTTTAATCCCTAGAACTGCAAAAAAAGAAAAAAAAAAGTTGAGTTTCTCTATACTAATAATAAATATTCTGGAAAAGAGGCAAAAGACCTGAAAAGCTACAAAATGTCATTGAAAAAAATGTAAAGACAATGAAAATGGGAAGACATCCTATGTTAATGCAATTGATCTATAGATTAAATGTATCCTCGTCAAATCCTCTCTCACCAAAAACAAAACAAAACAAAACACAACCCCATGAAGGATCTCAAGTAGACAATATAATCATGAGAAAGAACAAAGCTGGAGTGATCAAAGTAGCATGTGTATGGACATAAAGACAAACTAATAGACTCAGAGAACAGAACGGAGCACCCAGAAACAAATCCAGGAACAGGATAGTGTTTCCAACAAATAGTGTTGGGAAAACTGGATATGTACACTCAAAAGAATCAAATTGGACCCTTATGGCATGTGCCCCCCAATATCAACTTAAGATGAATCGAAGACTTAAATGTAACACTTGGAACTGTAAAGAAGAAACCTTAGAGGAAGAATTTTGTAACAATCTTGGCAATAATTTCTTGAATATGACCCTAAAAAAGTATAGGCAACAATAGCAAAAATAGACAGTGGGATCACATTATATGAAAAAGTGTCTGTGCAGCAAAGAAACCCATCAATGGAGTGAAAAAGCAAGACACCAAATCAGAGAAAATACTTGCAAACGTATCTGATAAGGCATATCCAAAATACATAAGAAACACCTACGGGTCAATCGTAAAATGATACAAATTGAAAGTGGGCAAAGGATTGGAATAGACATCTCTCCAGTGAAATGGTCAAGAAGTATATGAAGACACTCAACATGACTAATCATCAGAAATCCAAATATATCATGACATTACCTCATGCCTGTTAGAATGGCCATTAGTTTAAAAAAAAGAACAAGAATTGGCAAAGATGGAGAAAAACCATAAGCTTTATGCTCTGTTGGCAGAAATGTAAAACAGAGCAAGCACTATGGAAAACAGTTATGGAGTTACCTCAATGAACTAAAAATAGAACTACCATATGACCCAGCAATCCCACTGCTGGGTATTTATTCAGAACTGAAACAAGGATCTGGAGAGAGGAGCATTCCCACATTCACTGCCCCATTGTTCACAATGGTGGAGGTAAAAATAGCCTAAAAGCTCATCAGTGGATGAACAGATCAACAAAAGGCAGTAGATACATACAATGAAATATTATTCAACCTTTAAAAAGAAAAGAAGTACTGTCATGTAACATAGATGAACCTGGAAGTTGTCATTTGATGTGAAATAAGCCAGTCATGGAAGGACAAATAGTGCCTGATTCCATTTGCACGAGGTATTCAGAGTAGTAAAGTTCACAGAAGAAGAAAGCAGAACAGCGGTTGCCAGAGGACACGGGAATTGACGCTCAATCAGCATAGTTACTGTTATGTACAATGAAAAAAGTTCCAGGGCTCTGCTATAAAACCATGTGCCTTTAGTGTACAATACTCTATGTACTGCACATTTAAAAATTCGAGAACAGATTTCGTGTTCAATATTTTTTGCTGCAATTAAAATATAACCCAAACAAGTTGATTTTAGCTCTTTAAAGTTTGTCCACTTTACATCCTCTAAGAAACTTCATCCAGCATCTCATGGCCATTAATAAGTTAGGGCCTTTGTAAATTGGGATTTTTGTTTATAAGATCACAAGTTGCCATTTCCCCTAGAAACTCCCTAGCCTAGGAACTTTCCCACTGTGCTGCTGAGGACAGTCCTCCCTCTCCAGGGAGTTCTCTTGCTCTCCTCCCTTCCACCCCTACATGATGGCTTTCAAGGGGCCTCGGGACAGATCTTTGTTATGAGGGACTTTATCTCTTCAGTGACTTTACCCAAATACTGTCCAACAAAATTTATGACATGATGTAGTCTCTTGTAGTAGTATCTTTCCCCTTGACACGTTACAGTCTAGAGCTACCAAAACCTTATTTGCAAAGAGCCTGATTTCTACTTTTAATGTCCTGCCTTTTAGACCAGTGGAGAATTTGAGGAACCAACTGCAGAAGAAGGAACAGCTGACGCCACCCGTAAAGTGACTATTGGGTGTGTATAGGAAGACAGTATGAATAGTGTTGCCACACTTGAAGGTCTACCAAGAGTGGAGAGCAGTACTCTGTTATGGAATATGGTACATGCTCGCTCCTTGTGCAGAATTTCTAGGTTCACCTTTCATATCAAATCAAATCATGAAAAAATGCTTGGCCTGATGACATCTTCATTTCCTGCAGAAATACCTTCATGAAGATACAATAAAGTATATCATTTAATTGCCTGCCATTGCCAAGCATTGACATGAGAAAGACACTGTCACAAAGACTTCCAGGACTGAGGATGTAGCTCAGTGGTAGAATGCTTGCTTAGCATCCTTGAGGACCTTGGTTCAATCCCCGGTGTCACAAAAAAGAAAGAAAAGAAAACTTCCCATATGTGTGTATTTGTACATGAAATGGCACCAATTTTTTTCACTGCACTCATATCAAGACAAACCTGATAAATTTAGTGCTAAAAGAATAACATCCTTTTCCTGAGAAAGTCTCATGATTCCCCTTATTAGAAGAGAATTTAACTACTGTAGCTTTTTGTTTTGGTTCCAATTTTCTTTTTATATATGTCTCCACCCAATGCAGGACTCAACCTTTTTTAGAATTGCAATGGCTTTGTGTTCTTATTGAGTTTGTCTTTTTTATTGCATTGGAGCACTTTGCTCATATCGCCACTGTGGCTGGCCACATACGTTATCATTAGAGTTAGTTACTGGCCTCCACTAGGCAGTGAGATTCCTGAATGCAGAGAACATGCCATGTCCATTTTGACACCCATCACAGAGCACTTAATGCTTCATTGGGGATCAGAAGTATCGATACATTTTTGCTGATTTGTTTCATTGAATTATGGTATGCTGCCTCAAATCCTTCTGGGCAGTAGGCAAAGTAAAATGTAAATAGCAATTGTAAGTCAGACATTAGAAAGAATATCAGTGGATTTTTACATCAGAATAAAACAAGTGTTTGCTGACTCACTTCTGGTGAAAGATAATTTCTTATGCTATCTGTACATACCATGTCATAAAATTACAAAGCATTTCCATTCTCTCAAAATGTGCTACACATCTCCCATGTGTTTTTATTAATAAAAATTTCATAAAGAATAGGAAATGTTGTCGGTGCAGTTTCATTCTCAACAAAATATGCTGACCATCTACTTTGTATTAATCACTATTCTAAGCACTAGCGGAAAATAATGAACTTGGCAGAAGCTTTAAAAAAATAGTGAGAAAGATGCGATTTGTCACATGAGGAGCCTATTAACTGGCCCCAACGTTCCTACACTTAGACATATGATAATTCAGAGGAATGACAGTGCATTTGGTCATGGATTTGCTCTGTTCTTGAACAGAATCTCTTGAAACACCAAAACAGAGGCCTTGAAATGTGTCATGTAGGCAACCACAGGTGGAGGTAGGGGAGCAGCAGGCAGCTACTTCCTGCAGGATGTCCTGAAAAGAAGCAGTTTTGACAGTGGGGTGGGGTCCATGGAACTAGGACAACATTGCCATGAAGTCCTAAGTGCGGAGGTCACACCTGGCCCAGAACAGCGTAAAGCCGATGGTGAACTCGCGATTCCAGGTTTAGGATCCATGGGCCTTGGTGACCTCAGCGTCACTTTTCTTCATGACTTATGGAAACTCTAGAGGGATGCAGTGATGCAGTAAGTTGTTCCTAATATGTGCTACCTCCTTCTTCTTTCTCTGCCTCACTTAATATTAAATGATTACTTCATCTCCATCCTTCCCTACATGGAAGTATGGATTCTGTTACAATAAGCCAGTAAACAAATGTACCTGAAAATAAAACAGTTGTTAGTTAATTTAATGGTTAGCGTTACTCAATAATGTAAATCAGATGTCAAAATAATATTTTCTTATTTTATCTTTTTTTATTCATTTTTATTGGTGCGTTAAAGTTCTACATAATTCTGGGGTCCGTTTTGATATACTTATGAATGCATACAACCGAGTTTGCTGCATTTCGATCCCCAGTACCACCCACTTGCCATCCCTCTTTGTTCCCCTAATCCCCTGCATCTACTCCACTGATCTTCTTTCTAGCATCTTTTTTCATAAATATTTCTATCATTTTTAGTTATGCATGACAACAGAGTATACTATGGCATAATTATAAAAGCATGGAATATAATGTGTTCTTATTCAGTCCCCAGTATTTCTCCTTCCCCTCCCTCCCACCCCATTCCCTTCCTTCTATTGATCTTTCTGCTGTTTACTTTCCCTATCTCATCCTCCCTTCTCCCTTCATTTCATTCCCCTCTGTTTACTACACTAATCTTACTTCTATTCATTTTTTTTAATCCAACCCTCTTATTTTGAATTAGCTTCCACATATCAGAGAAAACATTTGACCTGTGATTTTGGAGGAACTGGCTTATTTCACTTAGCATGATAGTCTCCAGTTCTATTCCTTTACCAGCAAATGCCATAAAGTCATTATTCTTTATGGCCCAGTAATATTCCATTGTGTATATATACAATATACACATATTAATATATGTGTACACACAATACATAAATGTATTAATATATGTATATACATAATATATAAATGTGTATATATATATATATACCACATTTTCTTTACCCGTTCATTTGTTGACGGGCATCTAGGTTGATTCCACAGCTTAGCATTTGTGAATTGTGCTGCTGTAAACATTGATGTGGCTGCATCACATTAAGTCCTTTGGGTATGTATAGCTAGGTCATATGATGATTCAATACTGCTTTTCCATAGTGGTTGCTTTTCCACCAACAATGTATGAGTGTACCTTTTTGCCCCACATTCTCGCCAACATTTATCATTACTTATATTTTTTTGGTACCAGGAATTGAACCTGGAGCACTTAATCATTGAGCCACATCCCCAGTCCTTTTCTATATTATATTTTGAAACAGGGTCTCAGTCAGTTGCTTAGGGCCTCACTAAAGTTGTTGAGGTTGGGTTTGAACTCAAGATCCTCCTGCCTCAGCCTCCTGAGTTGCTGGGATTACAGGTGTGTACCACCATGCCCAGCTTTGTTACTTGTATTCTTGATAATTGCCCTTCTGACTGGAGTGAGATGAAATCTCAGTGTAGTTTTATTTTGCATTTCTTTAATTGCTAAATAAACATGTTGAACATTTTTTCATACATTTGTTGACGCTTCATATTCTTTTGAGAAGTCTGTTAGTTCTTTTGCCCATTTATTGATTGGGCTCTTTGGTTTTTTGGTGTTAAGGTTTTTTGAGCTCTTTGTATATCTTGGATATTAATATCCTACGTGCAGGTGGCAAAGATTTTCTCCTATTCTGTAGGTTACCTCTTCACACTCTTGATTATTTCCTTTGCTGTGAGAAAGCTTTTAAATTTAATGCCATCGATTTATTCATTTTTAATTTTATTCCTTGTGCTTTGGGCGTCTTGCTAAGGAAGTCAGTTCCTGAGCTGACATGTTGGAGTGCTGGTCCTACATTTTCTCCTAGCAGGTGCAGGGTTTCTGGTCTAATGCGTAGGTCTTTGATCCACTTTGAGTTGAGTCTTGTGCAGGGTGAGAGATTGGGATTCAATTTCCTTCTACTACATATGATTTTCCAGTTTTCCCAGCACCATTTATTGAAGAGGCTATTTTTTCTTATGTATATTTATGGCACCTTTGTCCAGTTTGAGATAACTGTATTTATGTGGGTTTGTCTATGTCTTCTAATGTATGCCATTGGTCTTCATGCCTGTTTTGGTGCCAATATGATGCTGTTTTTGTTATTTTTGTTCTCTACTATAATTTAAGGTCATGACTGCTTTTTCTATTTCTGCAAAGAACATCATGACAATTTTGATGGGAATTGCATTGAATCTATATAGCACTTTTGGAAGTATGGCCATTTTGACAATATTATTTCTGCTTATCCAAGAACATGGAAGATCTTTTCATCTTCTAAGGTCTTCTTCAATTTCTTTCCTTAGTGTTCTATAGTTTACCTTCACCTCTTTTATTAGATTGATTCCCCAATATTTTATTTTTTTAAGGCCATTATGAGTGAGAGAGTTTTCCTAATTTCTTTTTCAGCACATTAATCTTTGGAGTATAGAATGCAATTGGTTTATGGGCATTGATTTTGTATCCTGCTACTTTGCTAAATTCATTTGTGAGCTCTAGAAATCTTCTCATGCAGGTTTTTAGGTCTTCTAAATATGGGATCATGTCATCAGCAAACAGATAATTTGAGTTCTTCTTTTCCTATTTGGATCCCTTTAATTTCCTCCTCTTGCCTTATTACTCTAGCTAGAGTATGTTGAATAGGAGTGGTGAAAGTAGGCATCTCTGTCTTGTTTCTGTTTCTGGAGAAATGATTTCAGTTTTTCTCCATTCAGAATAGTGTTGGCCTTGAGTCTGTCTTTTATAGCCTTTGCAACATTGAAGTAGGTTCCTTCTATCCCTAGTTTCACTAGTGTTTTAAACATGAATGAGTGTCGTACTTTGTCAAATGATTTTTCTGCATCTATGGAGATAATCATGTGATTCTTGTCTTTAAGTCTATTTATGTGGTGAATTACATTTATTGATTTCCACATGTTGAACCAACCTTGCATTCCTGGGATGAATCCCAGGTGACCATGGTGCACTAGCTTTTTGATGCCTTTTTGTGTACACTTTGAAAATATTTTATTAAGATTTTTTGCATCTAAGTTCATCAAAGATAATGGTCTGAAGTTTTCTTTGTCAGAATCTCTATCTCTATCTCTTTTACCTCATTATTTTCTCTCTGAATTCATTCCTTATGTCATCTTTTAGCTCATAGAACAGTTTGACTATAAATTTTCTAAATTCCATCTCTGACATTTGCTTCACTTTGGTGTCATTGAAGCCTTTTGTTGAAGTGTTATGGGTTGTTGGGGATGGTTTGTTCCCTTGCTTTTTCATATTGTTTGTATGTCCACTCATCTGTCAGCAGAGTTCTGACTTCTTTTATATGAAGGACTACTATGAAAGCTTTTTGTTTTCTTAAGAGGCCTGGGTTGGGTGGATATCTTGATTACAATATTTCAATTCTATGTGTGACCTCTACCTATCCCAGCACTACTTTAGAGGTACTACTGAACCTCATTCCTTGGAGTCACTTCTGAGCCAAGCCTTATACTATTCAACCTTCTAAGAACAAACACTTGCTTCAGTGGTTCTTTGTGGTTCCTCAAATTCAAGTATTAACCTATAGTAAAGTTTGTGGACAAGCCAAAAAATTAGTAGTGAAATTTGGTAAACTTATTATAAACTTAAGTGAGTGCCAAAAGGAGGGAGGAAGAAAGTTTGTGCAAATGGGGGGAAAAAAGGACAGAAAGAAAGAGAGAAAGAGAGGGAGAGAGAAGCTATAAAAGGGTAGTTTTACACCAATGTAGACAGGAGGAAGAGATGAATTGGTGTTATTGGAGGCAGGAGAGGAGAGTGCAAGAGTAGTGATTAAGAGAAGCAGGTATAAACTAGAGCTAGGAACACAAAGAGAGGAAGATTGGTTCCAACTAAGCTTTAAACCACTAGATGAAATACATTCAAGTGGGTTGGAGGTACCTCGTCGGCTATAGGATTAACAATTATTGTTCAAGCTAAGGAGTTATTTATTTTTATTGATTTTTTAAAATATTTTTTAGTTGTTGATGGACCTTCATCTCATTTATTTATATGTGATGTTAAGAATCGAACCCCGTGCCTCACACATGCTAGGCAAGTGCTGCACCACTGAGCCACAACCCCAACCTTTGGCCATAAGAAGTGAATTACTCAGGGCCATAAGAAGTCATTTATAGGTGCTCATCTGACATTAGAGTTGTTTGTAGGCTCAGAGGGTGCAGTGTTGGGAGCTGGCTGATTCTACTGTTGCAGAAGTTCAGGATGCAGGTCTGAGATGCACCTGTGTTTGCTGTGGGTCACAGGGGTACCTGTTCACCTCTGCTAGATTCTTTTCGTGGGAGTGAAGATCCTGGTAGATGTCTGTGCGAGCCAGAACCCTGGTTGTGGGTTTTCCGCAGGAGCTCCGTGGTGCAGGGGTACCTCCTGCTGCTTCCACTCCCTGATGTGCTGTAGTGAAGGGTCTCTGGCTCTGTACCTGCTCTCTAGTTCCACGGCTCCAGGTTGATTCCTTCTGCTTAATAGGTCTGGTGGAAGGTCCCACAAGTCTGCAAACAATGCCCTGTCGCCTGCCACTTGGATCCCGAGTTAGACAGTGCACCCATTTAGGCTAACATCCAGCCTTTTCTGCTGCAGAGCCTCTGGTATTGTCCCACTGGGTCTGTATGTCACTGATATTCCTGCAGCTTCCCTCTGGTATAGGTGCTGCTCTTCTGGGGATGACCCTAGGCTTCCCAGGGTGCCTACCCTAGTGCTAGCAGTAGAGCCTAGTGAACCAATTTTCCTTTGTTCAGGGCCAAATGCACTTCCTGGTGACCTGTGTCTGAGTCAAGCTAGCCTGCACAGAGGCTTCTGCCCTTGCCTGGGTCCTAGAGGTTGACGGGGGCTAGATCTGCACTTCCCTTGGCCCCGTCCCCTCCAGATGGCTCCATTCCCCTTGTTTGCAAATGGAGGGGAGGGGGTTCCATGATTTACCTAGTAGTGGTCCTTCAGAAGTCTTTCCAGCCAGATTCTTAAGAAGGCCATGCAGGGGACTTCCTTCTGATTTAACCTGCAACTGTCTGGGCACGGGAAGCTGCCCTGCTGATTTAAGAGAGTGGCTGGTCTGGTCAGCTGCAGCCCCCACCTTCCTTTTCGTGATTTGGTTTTAAGCAGTTTGTGCTATTTTAAGGAGGCTTCTGTGTTTTAAATTCTGTCTTTCCAACAGTTTTTAATTAGGTGAGCTTAAGAGAATGCCTGCCCCATCTCTCTTTCCTTCTCTGATGCTTCCTCCCCAATCACAGGTTGGGTCTCGGTTCCCACCTTTCCTGTTCCACTCTGGTAGCCCGTCTTTCAGTCTTTCCAGGCCTCAGACTGTGTAGTATGGAATCACAGAGCATTTATTTTGTCACCTACCTCTCAATTCTGCTCTTATTTGCTTTTTCCTTTCCGTGGTGTGAGGAGCTCAGGACTCGCTGGCTAGTTTGCTTCCGCCATCTTCTGCAATACTTCTCTTATTTTAAAGGAATGGAGAACATACGGAAATGTCAACTTTGAATGGCATTTAGAAGCCATGAGAGTTAAACAATTTTGTCAAAGAGCCCTGTACTTGTAGACTTTTTACACATGCACTTCTCTTAATAGATTAAAACTCATACTGAATTTGCCTAAACATATAAGTGCTTCTGTGCACAATTTTATATTAACTCCTTTTCTATAGATTAAAAGTTTGTTTTTTTTTTTTTTGGTGGGGGAGAGTGGTATTATCAAATTACCAGGGTGAAGCAAACTGGAAAATGTACCCACCCTCGTTCTCTGGTTCATTTACAGCCATCCTAGAGCTTCGTATTGGACTTGGAAAATGATCCAAACTCCCATCTGCAGCCTCCAGCGCTTGCAGAAACTGCACTCTAAACATCTGATATCCTAGTCTTCCCTCTTCTCTATTCTTTGGGCTCTTTGGCCTTCTGGTCTTCCCTGAGTATCAAGGTCAACCCCAATTTAGGACCTTTATTCTTACTAAATACGCTGCCCACGATGCTTTTCTCCCAGATTTCCAAGGGTTGTTTCCCTCTACTGCTCAAATTTTAGCATTGATGTTGGTAAAGAGATGGCCCTAACTCTCCCATTTGAAACACAGACCTCAATTTGGCCATGTTCTTGCCTCTTGCCTTGATTAGTTTTCGCTATAGTATTTTGTTTTTGTTTTTGTTTTTGGTACCAGAGATTAAACCCAGGGGCACTTGACCACTTAGCCACACATATCCTCAGCCCTTTTTTATATTTTATTTAAAGACAGGGTCTCACTAAGTTGCTTTGGTTCGTGCTAAGCTGCTGAGGCTGGCTTTGAACTCACAAGCCTCCTGTCTCATCCTCCCAAGTCACTGGAATTACATGCATGCACCACCATGCCTGACTTTATAGTATTTCTTGATATATAAAATTATTATAAGTTCCTTTATTTATTGTCTTTTCCCCTATTATAACATAAGATCTGAGACCAGAACACTTGTCTATCTTGCACATAATCGCTGCTCAAAAACATACTTGATGAATAAATGAATATATGAACATGAGTTCATCCTACTTAAAACCATCTTCATAGGAGGATTATATTTTAACTGTCTAGCCAAACTTGTAAGAAAGTTTTTTCCTGATATCTAATCAATCTACTTTTTTCTTGTTCTGTTCTTCTCAGAATAGACCTGACATATTTGAAATTTTTCTCCCAGAATAAGTCATGTCAGTTTCTTCAGTTTTCTGTCTTATATTTAACGCACTGATATTCTAGTAATGTGGATGTCTAGTTCCTCCCTGACACCTATTCAAATGTTCCTGTTCTAAGTTCTAACTTTTAGAGAATGGGGAAAGTGGCCATTATATGAATAATGTTCTGACTAGTGTTGAATACATATTCATCGCCATTCAATTCGCAAAGGGTAAATTGCAATTTGCTTCCTTTATTTTTTCCAATGAAAATTAGATTTTATTAGTACAGTACACACACATGTAGAAATATTAAAGTTACATTCCTGATAGTTATAATTTCCTGTTTTTACCATTTTAAAAGAAATAAAGGTGGTTTGATTTAAAACACAGCTGAATAACCTTTAAAAACGTGAGTAACCACAAATGAATGATTTCTTCAAATCCTAATTGACAATTAATCCCTTTTTGCCCTTCCTTCTTTGTCCTGAGTTTCAGCAATTTTATGTTCAGTTGGTGGGGTAGCCTCTCGCATCTGGGCTGCCCAAATTCAATCACTGGCATTTGATCTTATGGAGCTGTGTATGACATGCCAGACTCCACATCACCTTTAAAGCAGCCTCTCCACAAATCCAAAGGAGGTTAGATTCTCTTTCATGAATATGGTTATCTGTTGTACAGATGGAGTAAATATCACCATGCAGGAACGAGATTTGATACTATTGACATTCCTTCTGATATTAAAAAGATGGACTAGAAAAGAGTGAGAAAATTTCTGAGAATCATAGCTCATTCATCCTGTTATTTCACCAAAACTTAAAATGAATGTTGCTTTTCATTCCTTTATCAAAGTTTTTCATTATGTTAGACTTCTTACCAATCAGAAACTGAAGATTTACATAGAATGTATGAAATAGTTAGTCCTCTTACAAAGTTTTAAAAAACTTTCGGTATGAAAAATAATGAGTCACTAAGTGATCTTAATATTACAAAATTATCTTAATAATTGAATATTATTTAATGATGTTCTGCTGGTTTCCTGGATGCTATTCTTTGGTTGGTAATGGAGACTGGGTATACTCAGGATTTCTAAGTAGAATAAAGTGAAAAGAGAAAATGCGGGGTTGGGGTTTTGGCTCAGTGATAGTGTGCTTGTTGGCACCTCTGAGGCCCTGGGTTCAATCCTCAGCACCACATAAAAAATAAATAAAGTTAAAAAAAACAGAACATGGTATCCAAACCCCATCTCGCTTGGCTCTGTTCACGTGGACTTCCTTGGCATAGTTCATCTTTCTGCTTGTCAATAAAGTCAGGGTGTTTCCCATACTTTCTGTGGTTACCTACATTATTTGCTTGGCTTCTAGATCTTGGTTTCATAACTTGGTCTAATATCATCCGATCCAACTTATTCTTCAATAAACTGCCAATAGATATTCTCCAGCAGTGCCCCTCACCCTAGGGTTGTCATTCCTTTGAACAAACTCATTCCTGTGACCCTGTTCTCATTCATACTCTTCCGCTCCTGTCTAAGGAATCCTCTTTTTCTTTGTCTGTCATGGTACCCAAACTTCAAAGTCCAGACCAAATTACATCTCTTCCCATGAAATTGTCATTCATCTTCATTCTCCTCCTGTCCCAAAACTGACACCATCTGCCCAGATCCAAAAAGAGTTTTTTCTCTTCTTGGAATCTCAATACCAAACATCTCTCAGCCCCTTAGCAGTAAATAAAGGCATCTATTGGTTGATTTGTTTCAGGTAAATATTTGTGTCTTAATTGATGAATAAAAGTGACAATGGTAAGGGAAGAAAGGAAGCAGTATTACTGACAAAGAAGTAGAAAATATAGAAGCCCAAATTAGCAATTTGGGGGCTAAATAAATTAAATTGTTAATTAATAATTTACTATTTGCAATACTGATGTACTCTATTACTTGTCTGAACATTTGGGGATTGATGTATATCAGCTCTGCAAGCCTTTAGAAACCTGCAAACAAATGGTGCAGTTTTCCTAGCTACTACCTATGAAAAGCCAGGTATCACTTCTCACTAGCAAGGAGTTTTCTATCTTGTACCATTGGTCTATCTGTCTATTTTTGTGCCAGTACCATGCCATTTTTGTTACTATTGCTCTATGGTAGAGTTTAAGGTCTGGTATTGTGATACCTCCTGCATCACTCTTCCTGTCCAGGATTGTTTTGGCTATTCTGGATCTTTTGTTCTTCCAGATGAATTTCATGATCTCCAAAGTTTATAAAGAACTTAAAAACTTTACACCAAAAATACAAAGAACCCAATCAATAAATGGGCTAAGAAACTGGGCAGATACTTCACAGAAGAAGATATACAGGTGATCAACAAATATATGAAAAAGTGCTCATTATCCCTAGTAATTAGAGAAATGTAAATTAAAACAACTCTAAGATTTCATCTAACTCTGATTAGAATGACTATTATCAAGAACACAAGCAATAATAAATGTTGGCATGGATGTGGGGAAAAAGGCACAATTTTACATTGCTGATGGAGTTGCAAATTGGTGCAGCCACTCTGGAAAGCAGTGTGGAGAATCCTCAGAAAGCTTGGAATGGACCCACCATTTGACGCAGCTATCCCACTCCTTGGTTTATACCCAAAGGACTTAAAATCAGCATACTACAGTGATGCAGCTCCATCAATGTTCATAGCAGCTCAAATCACAATAGCTAGATTGTGGAACCAACTAGGTGCCCTTCAGTTGATGAATGGATAAAGAAACTGTGATATATAAACACAATGGAATTTTACTCAGCCATAAAGAAGAATAAAATTACGGCATTTGCTGGTAAATGAATGAAGTTGGAAAATATCATGCTAAGTGAAATAGGCCACGCCCAAAAAACCAAAGGCCAAATTTTTTCTCTGATAAGTAGATGATGACATATAACAAGGGGAGGTGGCAGCAGTGGAGAGAGAAGAATGAAGGAACTTTGGATGGTGTAGAGGAAAATGGGGTGGGAGACGGAAAGATAGTGGAATGAAACAGATAGTATCACCCTATGTATATGTATGATTACATGAATGGTGTGAATCTACATTGTGTACAACTGTAGAAATGAAAAGCTGTACTCCATATGTGTACAATGAATCAAAATACAGTCTGTAAAAATTAAAAATTTTTTATTAAAAAGCTATGTGAGTGAAGCACTGAGTAAAGATAATGCTGCTTTGCATTAAAATTTCCGTTTTTAGCCTTCATCATCATCAACATCATCACTGTCAACCAGAATATCTATCCAAGTGGTGTGGGGCAAACTATGACAGAGAGCAAAGGAATTAGGAATATTGGGTAGTCTGGATCAAGTCCAGGGTCCAGTCACTCAAGTACAAATGAGGAAACTCAGTCAACAGGCCTCATGGTGCCAAAGATAGAGCAGGAGCCCCAGAAAGACATAACTGATCCAGAAGGCAACTGACTGAGGACCCTACTGACCATGGCACGATCACTCCCACCACGTGTGGCGACGTTGGCCCGAGGGAAGGAGGAGATACAGACGTGGAGCTGGGGAACAAACAGGCTCAATGGCTAAGGGTCTCAGGACTGTGGAAGACGATGAGCCTGCCACTGCAACAAACAGAATCTGCACAGCTGAGCTCAGACTCTAAAGTCATACACATCTTGGTTCATACCCATTCCATGAGGGAAGTTATCATGTCCGTTTTGTTCACTTGTATTCAATACCCAGCACAAACAAAAGTACAACAACGATATTAAATAAATACTCATAAAAGAAATAAATAAATTACCAATCGTTAATAATTGCTGGTTAATTTTACTATTGTTTTCTTAGTTCTCATAATGCATTGAGTGCCTCCGAACTTTTCATTATTTTTTGGAAGTCTATGTTATCTTTTTAAGCCCTTCGAAAAGCCTTATCTAATTTCTAATTATCCCAGAGATAATTGACTCTTGGCATCTTTTCTTCTTGGAAGAAAAAATTGGAGTGTATTCTTCTGACTTTTTCTACCCTCATTTTCAAAATAGAAAAAAATAATTGAATTCACCCTACATAAAGCAGTGAGTGTAACCTACCAAAAGAGCAACATCTGACAATGTCCTTTATCTATTTTAAACTATTCTAATCAATCTTCTAGTCCATCTTCTGTTGCAATGACAAAACACTTGAGGGTGGGTAAATTATAAAGAAAAGATTTTTTTTAGCTCACAGTTCTGAAGATCCACAAAGGGTTACTTCTGATGAGGATTGGCTTATTGGCAGAGTCCTGAAATAGGATATGGCAAGACAGAGCAAACATGCCAGCTCAGGTCTCTTTTCCTCTTCCTAAAAAGTCACTAAGTAGTTTTGAGGGCCTCATCTTCATGATCTCTGCTAATCTTAGTCACCTCCCAAAGGTTCCACCTCCAAATCCCATTAACATTTGACTTTGGTAATGAAGTTTGCATCACATGAATTCCGCAGGGACACACTCAAACTGCAGCAGGTGCTGTTGAATTTGAGTGGATCCATACCCGGCTCACCAGAGCTGCCAGGAACTAGAGAATGGGTGTCCAGCCTCACCTTCCACTGTTCTTTAAATCCCTCTAACCACCATGCACTCACTGACCCCTGGGCCTTTGATCATCCTCCACCTGCCTAGATTTTCCTCCATCAATCTTAGTCTTGATCTCTAGTTCTCTCTCCTCCCTCCATCCCTCTTGTCTAACACCTTTACGGAGGCATAATTGATGTGCAAAGAACTGCACATATTTAACACGCATGATTTGAAGAGCCTGGACATATGGAAACACCATGATACAATCATCACAATCACCAAAATCAAGGCTATAGACATATCCAACACCTCCCAAAGTTTCCTTTTGTCTCCCTTCCCTTTACTTTTGAGTGGTTTTCATGCTTAATGTGAGATATACCCTGAACCCATTTTGAAGTTCAAATACCTCATTGTTAACCATAGGCACATTGGTGTACAGCACATCTCTAGAGCTTATTCATGTAGAATAAGTGAAACTTCATACTCATTGAACGACTCCCTAATATCCCACCCTGCAACTCCTGTCAATCTCTATTACATTTTCTGCTTCTATGAGTTTGACTGTTGCAGGATATCTCATATTAGTGCAATCATGAAGAATATTATTCAGCTATATAAAAGGAAATCTTGCCATTTGTAACAATACAGATGAACCTGGAGGACACGACATATCCATTCATTATTAGGCATAGTGAGGATACAAGGATCCGTAAAACCTATCACACCTTATTACTCCTGTTTAATTCTCTACTTTTCCCCTTTGGACTCTGTGCTATAGGTAATGTGACAGCCTGTATCCACCTTATTCAAAGATGTATCTTCTGTGACCAATGGAGTCTGATACCTTGTGTACATTAAACTCTTAAATGAATGAATGATTAACCTATGATACCACAAAGGTTACATATTTCCAAACTCATTCTGTCCACTAATTCCAGGGCAACTATGTGGAGAAGGTTAATTTGCATCAAGTTGATAATCATCCTGGTAACCACCCCACAAGTCCCCTCTATACCTATAAGTAAAAGAATGTCTTTTGTGGGTCTGAATCTTTTAAATGTATGGTAATGTTATAAGAATAATTTAAAATATAAATGTATAAAAGTTTCTAATAATTAGAAATGTCTACTTTAAAAATAAATGTATACTCAAGGTCCAGAAGGAGAAAAATCATTTTGACAGGTTATTAGATGTTCCTACCTATTATGCATAATGAATGACTTTGTATATTATTTGGGTGTCACTATGACCTATTTATTGTTTTCCAAATCTTATTTTTATTAAGTATGTGATCTTTATGAATACACTTGAATAATGAAATTATTAACTAATGTGTGTTGGTATTTCATTATAATCATAAGAGAAATATCAGGCTATCAAGAGTGTTCTGCACTACACCTGTAAATCCAGTGGCTCAGGAGGCTGAGGCAGGAGGACCTCTGAATTCGAAGCTAGCCTCAGCAATGGCCAGGTGCTAAGCCACTCAGTGAGACCCTGTCTCTAAATAAAATACAAAATAGGACTGGGGATATGGCTCAGCGGTTGCGGGCACCTGTGTTTAATTCCTAGCATCCCTGCCCCAAAAAAGAGCGTTCTAGGATTTTCAAAAACTTCCATTTGTTTTTCAGCTCTGATGATAACTAAGGACCAAATTCTTCAAAGTTATATTATCTCATAATACTATACACAGTTCTCATTCATGCTTACATTATTTAATCTGCATGAATAAATCTGTCACTTCTAATAATATGCTTGGGATTTCAACATCATCAATTATTCCAGCTAGTAGTGCTTTGCTATGTAAAAGTTATTAAATCAATAGAGTCACAGGACAAAATTCATGTCAAATACATTTTGAATGGTTTAAAGAACAATTGGCAAAGCACTCAATATCAAATAAACTTGGAATAAAATGAAAATTGCAGGGAAAAAATCAGAAATGGAAATTGGTGCCCCTAAATTGACACATTGCTCACTGTATAACACACAAAGAGAATTAACAATATGAAAGCTGTTTACATGATGTTAAATCACTTTTTAAATATTTTATTTCTGATGTTTCCCTTATAATCTTACTAAAATGCTCTCGCTGAAAAAACTTCTGAAGTCTTTTAAAGAATGTGATTTTTGAAAAAGCAATAAAAATAATAATTCTGTCCACATGCTCTATGGGATGAAAGGTAGATTATTCTAAATATAAGTGTCATCTGAGAACGGGCGCCTCATAATTTTCTCCCATGACTCACTCATACGTAGCCTTATTTCATGTTTTCTTTCTTCATTTGGGATGGTCATTAATAGCCTCAGAAATAGGGAGCAAAGAAACCAATAGCCTCTACAAAGGTCAATCTTAGTCACAGATAAATGAGAAGGACATCTGTGGGGTATGATTTCAGAGGCACCAAGAAAGGTTCCTGTTCCCCAAATATTTTCTTATTAATTCCAAAATTTATTCCACAAGATGTGATGTTTTTTCAGTTAGGGATAGCACCAAAACCTCGAGCTCTCCAAAAATGTGACACTTGAACTTAAATTTACAGCTATGTGTATTATCAAGTCATTCCAGGTAGACAGATTTTGCAGGTAGAACGGCAGGGGAAAAAATGAGCAAAATACCAAGATCCTGGGTTCCCATATGGGTGGAATAGACAGGAGGGTGTTTTAAATTCAAGCCTACTGCATAGTCCTGGGGGTCAGACGTAGGCTCAACTTTGCTTCTGTGAGCCCCAGGACCAACATTTGTAAAATAAGAGCACTTAACTGAAAAAGTGTGTTAGTCAGCTTTACGTTGTTGTGACAAAAAATGCCTGATAAGAACAATTTAGAGGAGAAAAATTCATTTCGAGCTCATGGTTTCAAAGGTCTCGGTTCACATTCAGCTGACTCCACAGTTCTGGGCTTGATCTGAGGCAAAAGTCATGGTGGAAGGTCATGGCAGAGGGAAGCTGTTCAACTCACTGCACGGCGCATCCAGAAAGCAGAGCGGAGGGTGAGAGAGGACCCAGGACAAGATATGATCCCCAAGGACAGCCCCCAGTGATCCAATTCCTCCAGACACACCTGCCTGAAATTTATCACCCAGTAATCCATTCAAAGTATGAAAATCTACTGATTAGGTTTCAATTTTCATAAGCGAATAGTTTCATCTCTTTACATTTTGCATTGTCTAATGCATGAGTTTTTCAGGGGACACTTTATATCCAAATCACAATCAAGAGTCTTCAGGCTTTTGTTGAAGAGTAGGGAGCAGAGCTATATAGATCAAATGAGCTTATCGTGTAAAGTGCTTAGATTAGTGCCCAGCATGAAGAAGGCGCGCAATGATGTTAGTTGCTAGAATTATCCTCATTTCTTAAAGTAAAGCAGAATAATTGTCATGGAAGATAACTTTGTATACATAGCTATGTGCCTGGTAAATCATAAAAGAAAGTTAACCAGGTCAAAGGTCATTTAAGATTCATCCTGCCCTGAGACTTTCTGATTCTACAATAGTTTGTTCAACAAGTTACTCACCTAGTAATGCCATTAGTTCACAGAGCCATTCTGCAATTATTCTGGAGAGGAGAGAAACATTATTTTGCTATGCTTTCTCATGTAAATCTGCAGAAGGTTTTATTCTCAGGGCAATTCAATTCAATAAAATTTATGTTTGACACATGGTATAGTATATCATTCTAGATTTGGATTCAATGATGCTTTCATTAATGAATCCACAGAAATAAAACTCTTAAATAAATCAGAAGCTATGGTTAATATATGGGGTAATAAACCCTCAAAAACATGTATATAGAATACTGAGAGAAGGAAAAAATAATCCACTTTTAGAGATATCCATACAGGTACAACCGATGTGACAGAAACTCCCTCAAAGAGCCCATGAGGTAAACTGTGTTTTATAACAAGTCTATGAGGTGAAGAACTAACCTGTAGAAATTACAGGAAAATGTCCAAAAGATGAAAATTGGAAGACTGGGTATTTCCAGCCAAGTTCAGGAAAAAGGGTCACCTGCTTTCCAGTGACTGGAAAGTGCAAATCGTGTGCTTGTAACTTGAAAGCAAACTTTAAATAACATCAAGTACCTTTGACACAATAAATCTTTCTCTAGAAGATTTTCCTAACTGGGAGAAATGTGGTGGACAAGGAAAAAGAATACTGAGTTCAATGGGATGATTATTTAAGTGAAATGAAAATATTCACACATAATCCACCTCAAGAAAGTAGAATACATGGCAGAAAAGCAAGGCATAGTCAGTCTTTGATTGAGCCTTGAGTTCCCCAACTTAGTACAGACCTGTATTAAGTTGGCTTAGACCATGTTGACACTATCTTACTGTGATGTTCAGAAAGTATAAATAGATCACAGACAAATAGAGATGTCCTTCTTTTCATTCTGCAGTCCAAACGCCAGGCTTAAGTCTTAGAATTGCCATTTGTCTGCACTAAAGAATCAGGACCCCAGCATGGTATCCCTCATCTCTAATCCCAGGGACTCAGAGGGCTGAGGCAGGAGGATCAAGACCAGTCTTAGGCCTTTTGGCTCTCTGAGCTACCACGGCGGTAGGCAAGAACAAACGCCTTATGAAAGGCAGCAAGGAGGGAGCGAAGAAGAAAGTGGTTGATCCATTTTCTAAGAAAGATTGGTATGATGTGAAAGCACCGGCTGTGTTCAATATAAGAAATATTGAAAGAACATTAGTCACAAGGACCCAAGGAACCAAAATTGCATCTGATGGCCTCAAGGGTCATGTGTTTGAAGTGAGTCTTGCTGATCTGCAGAATGATGAAGTTACATTTAGGAAATTCAAACTAATTACTGAGGACGTTCAGGGGAAAAACTGCCTGACCAACTTCCATGGCAGGGATCTTACCTGTGACAAAATGTGTTAAATGGACAAAAAATGGCAGACGATGATCAAAGCTCATGTTGATGTCAAGACTACAGATGGTTATTTACTGTGTCTGTTTTGTGTTGGTTTTACTAAAAAATGCAACAATCAGATATGGAAGACCTCTTATGCTCAGCACCAACAGGTCCGCCAAATCCGAAAGAAGATGATGGAAATGACTTGAAAGAAGTAGTCAATAAACTGATTCCAGACAGTATTGGGAAAGACATACAGAAGGCTTGTCAATCAATTTACCCTCTTCATGATGTCTTTGTTAGAAAAGTAAAAATGCTGAAGAAGCCCAAGTTTAAATTGGGAAAACTCATGGAGCTTCATGGTGAAGGTAGTAGTTGTGGAAAAACTACTGGGGACGAGACAGGTGCTAAAGTTGAACAGGCTGATGGATATGAACCACCAGTTCAAGAATCTGTTAGCAAATTAGCAAGGCCCTAAGCAACTTAGTGAGATCCTGTCCCAAAATAAAAAATAGAAAGGACTCATGATGTAATTCAATGGTAAAATGCCCTCGGGTTCAATTCCTGGTACCAAAAAATAAAAATAAAAGAACATAAAGAATTGTAGTTTACATAGTATTTTTGATTAACTATAATTTCAACAAGATTATGATACTCATTTGATAACCAACATCTTATGTTCCTCTTGGGTACAACTTAATTTGGTCATATTCTACAGTGCCATACAGTTATATTGATACCTGAAGTTCTTATTTTCTCTGGGTATTGGCTTCTTGAGCCCAGAGGCAGACATTTCAGACTCTTTTCATTGTCTTTATCTTGTAATTTTCCCTGAGTTGTAATTCAGGTTCCCTCAATCTGCATGATGCACCTATTCAAAGTGAAGAGGAGACATTTAATAGAATGGAACCGACTTCCTTGGAGAAAGACCTGTCAGCAAACTATATAAGATCCTAGAACTAAATACTAAAATTAATACTAGAAATAGAGAAACATGTATGCACAAGGTGGACATTAGCTGTAATTTCCTTGTGAAATAATTTTTAAAATATTCTGTAAACCTTATTAAAATATATAGCAATTCTCAACTATAGAAATTTTCCTCTTCACTCCAAGTAAGTGTAATAAGAAAAAAATAATCTTTTTGTGAAGATTGAATATATGTTCTTTTTAAATACTTCTTGATACTTAGTTTTATCCCTGCACATGCACACTTGTATGTCCCTGATTAGACTGCAAAAGTATTTACTGATTCCAGAAGAGGCTACAGAGAGACTAATAAACTGAGTTTGGCAAATTTAAAGTAGTGTCAAAAGTTGGCATTCAGGGTCTGCTAAGGAAGTTTGGGACTTATGTCCTAGGTGCAAGGTTAAGTAAGAAATAGGGACAAGCAGCAATTTAAACTGTGTTTCTAATCATGTCAATCCCTGGGGTTGAAAATAAAAACAATAGACAATAGAAACAGACAAATAAGAAATATAAATTAATTATTTGACACAGCTTTAAAAATTACATGTATTATGTCAAAGGAAAAACAGAAAATATGGATATTTTCATCAGATAACCTATAACACTAGAAAGTAAACATTGAGGTGCCAGAATATATTTGAGGTTGTGCTTTAAGTTTTTAGAAGACTGACCCATTTCCAGTTTATTTCTCCTTAAGTGTAATCAATAAAGGTTTCCACAGAAGGATTGAATAATGGTCAGGGACCCTTGTCCTTGGTGGACACTTGATTTCAATTCTTTGTCTCCCCAGCTCAGTGGGAGACCTGTGCTTAGGTCTTTAACTCAGCAGGATCCTTCTTGGTTTTCCTAACCTCTTGACCTAAGTAGGTGTGGTTTAGAAATAAGTAACTGCATCAAGAGGGAATTAAGTGAAGAATGTTGGGTATACTGCTTTTTAGTATCCTATCTTCTGGGATTATGGCCTCACGGATTCTGGCTTCCTTAATATCTGTCATCTTTTTCCTTTCTCCATTTTGGTGAGACTGACATCAATTCTAGATGGTCATTTAATGTATCACTTCTATGCTGACTACTTAAGTTGGCCTAAGTCACAAAGGAATAATGTAAGGCCAATGTAGGTCTTACCAATGATCTTCCTTTATTTTCAGTATTGACCTTTCAGGATATGGCTGTGTTCTTGCTTTCTCATATCTTTAAACTGATTGTTTAAAAATTATTTTATCTAGCATTTATTAATTAGTTAATTTTTGGTCAGAGCATTAGCCTAATAAAAGAAGCACCATTCTTTTGAAGGCAGAGGTCTGCGTATTGAATTTAATCAAATGTCAAATGTTTTGTTCTCTCCCTATATATAAAATATATATTATATATTCACATTATTATATAATATATACATATACATTACATGTATACATTATATATATAATGTATATCTACATATATGTGTATGTATATATGTATACACACACACACACACACACACACACATACACACACACACACGTTTTTTGTGATACTAGGGATTGAAGCCAGGGACACTTAATCATAAAGCTACATACTCAGTGATTTTCATTTTTTATATTGAGGAAGGGTTTTGCTAAGCTGCTGAGACTGACCTGGAACTTGTGATCTTCCTGTTGCTAAGATTACAGATGTGTGCCACCACACTCAGCCATGATCATATAATTTTTTATTATGTTAATGTGAAAAATTATAGTCATTGATTTCTGAATGTTAAAACTGTTTTGCATTCTTGGGATAATTCCAACTTGATCATCTTGTTCATAGTGTATTATCCTTGTTACACATTATTATATTCATTTACTAATAATATGCTTAGGGTTTTTGTATTCATTTTTATGAATAAGATTGGTTTATAGTTTCCAGAATGCTGATATGGGGACAGGAAATTTAGCTTAGGATTACGTCTGAGGCAGGAAGCAGTATCTAAGAAGACCATCCTAAATCTGATCTTCCAGTAGCTCTCCCTCCATTTAAACTGACAAGAAGACTGCTAAGCAGACAAGAGATGTAGCAAAAAATCTTTTTCATGTTTGGGTATAAAGAACAAAACAGGAGAACTACTTTCCATGTTGATCGAAACCTTAGGCTTGAGTAGGGATGGAAGCATACTGGAAATCTAAACTATTTGTATTGGGGGGTTGGAATTTCAAGGTGAAAAATTTAATCTAAGCTTGGTGAATACTTGCAAGTAAAAAACAGTTCTGAAAGATACTTTCATGAAACAAGTTCATAAGATTTACACAAAAAATGCAGTCTCACCCAAATATTAATTCACAATAAAGCAATTACAAAGAAGAGTGAGGAAATGATCAACCCTACAATGAAACAAAAATTATATATCCTAAATTAAATTCAGACATCCTAAATTAAATTTAAAGCAGGTATAGCTAAAATAAACTGTCACAGAAAGGTTGTAAGTAATCAGGTAAAAATAGATATTTCAAGCAAATATTCATCAAAGGAAATATCTTCTACCAGTTGCTAGGGTTGCCAAAACAAACTATCACAGACTGGGTGACTTAAAACAACAGAAATTTATTTTCTTATGGAAGGGAAGCTGGAAGCCCAAGATCAAGGTGTCAGCAGGGCTGGTTTTTCCTGAGCCCTCTCTCCTGGGCTTACAGATACACCCCTTCTCTCTGCCTTCTCCCATGGCCATCTCCCTGTGACACATATCCTTGGTGTCACCTCCTCTTCTTGTAAGGATACCAGCTACGTTATGTCAGCGTCCCATCCCAATGGTCTCATTTTAGCTTAATCACCTCTTTAGAGACCTTATTTCTGATGCAGTTACATTCTGAAATCCTGGAGGTTGGAATTTCATATGAATAGCTAAACTACTATCAGGTAAAATAATAGGTAACCAAAAATGTGCTGGGTGATCTGGACTCACTTTCATGTGATAAAAGGTAAAACTCTTAGAGAAGACCTGAAGATCCTGAGGCACTGCACACAGAAAGACCAAGGCTCAACATATAAAAATCAAATATTGATAACATAAGAAGAAATTGATCACAGCAAGATAATTTAATATACCTCTGTGGAAATTGATAGATTAGTCAAAAATTAGAAGGATTTAGAAGGATTGAATATTGCAATTGACAAGCATGGGTAGAAGGCTACATTCTTTACAACAAGTAAAGAATAGGTTTTTGTTAAAAACAAACATGAAGCATTTATGATATTGAAGTTCATTCTAGTTGCCAAAACAGATCTCAGAAAATCATTATATCAACTTTCTTCTCATGCATTTTCTACTGTTAAATGAACTTAAAATCAAGAGCAAAAAGGCCTGAGATTCTATTCATTCTATTCATTTATAAATGTAAAAGTATTTATAAATAGTTTATAGGCAAAAAAAAATAGTAATGACAATAGAAGCATTAAGGATGAAATGCCAATGAAAATAACACAAATTAAAACCTTTGCATTATGCTTATATAAAGTTTATGCAGTATTGAGGGGAAAATGGATGGTCCTGACTGGATAAGCTAAAGAGAAAAACAAAAGATGGAAAATTGTTATCGTTATTTATTTAATTCAAGAAAATATAACTAGAACAGGGGCAGGAATGCAAAGATGAGAAAGGAAGGAATTTGTAGGGACGAGAGCAGAAATGCATGATACGGAGAAAACAAAAACATAAAGAGAAGCACAGGAAATCAAAAGCTAAGCGGCTGAAAACACTGATTAGTTTTTTCCAGTGGTGTCGATAAAGGGAATCCTAAAATAAATTAATTATGTTGGAACTTGTGAAAATGAATGGAGATAAAGATTAAAAGAATTAAAAGAGCACATTTTGACTCCCTTCATGATGGTACATTTTTTAAAAAATACAAATTAATAAAATGGGTTTAAAAAACAAACTAAAACAAATACATAAGCACTACTAAAACCAAATCTGACCCCAAAATCTACTTGCCAGGACTTCAGTGGCAAAAAAAATTGACAAAGGATTAAAATATCCATATAGAGAATATTATTTTAAATCTGCATAAAGAAATAACAAGGTAGAGTTGTCCTACTCAAGGATGAGACCAGTTTTCCATTAGATTCTGTTCCTCAGGAGAATCCAGCACATAGTCTAATATACTTTTTAAAATACCATACAGAATGGGTGCAGGGTGTTCAGCTAATGAGCTCATCTTGTTTGTGAAAAAAAATCATTTTATTTCTATTCATTTGAGCATCATGAAAATTATGTCACCAAAAATCCCTGGGAAGTGTTGCTTATAAGTCCTCAGAGATCAAATTTCCATGGAATGTATTCCACCGACAAAAAAAAAAAAATTGCATTATGCTTTCTTTATATTTGGAGCTCTCTTTACTTACAGACATTAAGTCATCAGATCAGGAACTCACCTCTTAATTCCATAGTACACTGAAACGTCCTCAATTAAACCAAACAGTGATACATTAAAATTTAACAAATGGTGCATCACAAATATTTTTCCATTGATAATGCTCTCCACTATTGCTATTGAGGGAAACTTCAATTTGACTACATTTCCAAATAGCTCCAAAAACCACCAAGACCCAGCCAAGGTGCACAGCATATGCAGACTTACTGTCTATGATAGTAGCAAGAGAGAAGAGCAAGAGAACAACAGTTATTTTCACAAACAAGGACAAAACCACTCTCGGCAGGATGAAATTCTTGCTTTATTGAAATAAATATCAAATAGAAAGTTAAAGCACAGTGGTATTCAGGTGAACCCACCACAGCCACTAATAACACCATTTGATTCCCTTCAAGGAAAGAGTTCTCCAAAGCACAATGAGCTAAACTAATGCTGCTGCTTCATTCAGCTCGATTCTTAAGTAAGAACAAAACACTAGGGATATCAAATCCATGATTCTGTGCAAATTCATAGAACTTTAAAAGGAAAAAATTGCTACTACCTTGGTTTTGAACTAAACCAAAGATAAGATCAGAGATAAATCTAATCAGAATATTCTATATTAAGGTGAGTCAGGGTCAAGTCAGAGAACTGTACGTGACTACCCAAGAACAATAATCGCCTTCGTATTTGAAAAAAAAAAAAAGAGCTTTGTTTTGCAGATGAAAAATATGTATAGACAATTAAATGAAATAAAATCTGTAAATCACTGGAAAAATTCTGCATTACTATTATTTTTCCTAGCTTATGAATAATTTTTAGAAACACGACTATACAGACGTGGTTGAGTAATAAAGAGAAAAAAAAGCCTATGAAGATATATTAGTGCTAGTACTCTATATTGTAACTTTTTAAAAGACTATTTAAGACATATATCTATTTTTACTACAACAAACATGATGACTGCAAACTTTTGAAGATATGAGAAGACATTGTAAGTTTTATTAACACTACTTTCATTTAAGTTATATGTAAAATGCACACATGTAAAATAACATTAAAATGGTCCCTATAGGTTTATACATGTGTGGTATACATATAACAGATGTGTATGTATGTAAAATATGTGCCCAAGTACATATGTGTATATGTATAAGATATTTGCAACACACTAGGAAGAAATGTTTCTATAATATATTTCCATGTAACTGAGTCCTACGTATGTCACTGTAGATTTCTCTGCCTTTTCGTAGGCAGAAATGTTCTATAACCAAATGTGAGACATCTGTCATGAAGAGTGATAGTTCCATGAATTTTAGCTTGGCTACTCCCCTTCACCTTGGATTTAAGAAACACATTTTGATGATTCACACATACAGAATAAGGACGACTTTGACAGGAAAATGACTGCAAGCTATATAAGCCTCTAAATAAAGGGAAGTCATACCTCTCACACAAGTAAATTCTCACAAGAATTCATTTTGTAAAATTGGAGAAACCTGCTCCAAGTGGGCAATGGGTATAAGATCCTAAAACGAAGAAATAAACATTCTAGTTTTCCATTTAGAACACATTCCAGAATTCCACTCTCCTCCTACCACCCCATATTTTGAAGTTTTATAGTACCTAGCATAATTTGTCTTCCATTTATTTGCTTTTGAAACATGCTAAGCTGTAATTACTTGGTTAATGGGAATCTATTTTTTTTTTTTTCACACTGACCCACATTAGCTAGAACAGATTTTCAAACCTTTGTATGTCTATACATCACCTGGGTATCTTTTCAAAATGCTGCTTCAGACTCAGTAGGATTGGGATGGGACTGCATTTCCAGCAAACTTCTTGCTGATGTTGATCCTGCTGGCTAGCAGCCCTCCCGCTGTGTGCCAAGGGATTAGTGTACTTCAGCCATGTTATTCACGTCCATCCTGCCCTCCAAACATGTGAATCCAGGTGTAAAGCAGGTTTTAAAAGTTATTTTTCTTTATATTTTGCTTATTCCATTTGGCTATGGAAAACAAGTTATAAAATGCCTTCTGGAAAATGTATGACTGTTTGTTAGACTTGCTTGAGAATAATGCAGAGATGCCTTAAGTTAGCTTTGCTTTGCTAAGTACCACCTAATCCTGGTGGAAACAATCCTCATAAAGACTACTTAAAGGAACACCTTGCATTCTTTCTCCTTACACTACCAGAACTCAACAGTTGAAAGAGTCCACCTAAAACACATTTTATTCAACACTGTCAACCTTTCTTCAAGGTCAGAAAACCCTGTGCAAAGAAGATTGAGTTTGGAGTCAGACCTATTTGGATAAGGTATGATAAATCCCACTTATCTGTATGATCCTCAAGTTGTATCAACTCCCTGATCCTGTGCTCTTTCCTGCAAACATGGATGTGTTAGCCAGCTTCCCATCACTGAGAAAAAAATATCTGAGGGAGTTGTCTTAAAAGGAGGAATAGTTTATTTTGGTTCACAGTTTCAGAGATCATGGTCCCTTGGTCCTGTTGCTTTGGGTTTGTGGTGACACAGTACATCAACACAAAACCACATGGAAGAGGCCTGTTCACCTCATGAAGGTCAGGAAGCAAAAAACAAGGAAGACACTGGCATCCCAATATCCTTTCAAGGGCACCTAACTTCCTGTACCAAGCTCCACCTCCTAAAGGCTCCACCTGCTCCCAATGCACCATGTGCTGGTGAGCAAACCTTCAGCACGTGGACCTTTGGGGTCCTTTGAGATCCATAGTATAGCTATGGGTATGAACGTCATCTTCCACTTATTTGAAACATTTATGAATAGCTGCAATGAGCTAGGCTCTGTTTTATCACTTGGGACGATCAGTGAGCAAATGGACAAGGACTCCCCCATCGTATGTATGTTGCATGACAATAACGCAGGTAAGCACACCCTGGCATGCACCTGACACCCCAAAATGGTAGCTGCATAAATGTTCATAGCAGCTCTCATACAGTGCTTACTGTATGCCTGACACGACCCAAGAGTTTTGCAAGTGTCTAAAGCCATAGAACCTCACAGCTACCCCACAACTAGGTTGCTACTCTCATTTCACAGGGATAAGAACACTTTGGCTCAGAGAGAAAATTAAGGAATCCCCTAAGACCACAGAATGGATAAATAGCCAAATGGGCACCTAAACTCAAGGAATTTGTCTTCTGACAACTACACCACCTTGGAGAGATGAAATGAGAATCATTTAAAACAAGTCTGAAACGTTTCAATTCGTGGACTAAAGAAAATAGTGGCGAATTGTGGGTTAGTTAGGTTTGTTCTGCCCTCTGGTGGGTAACCAAGGAAAGGGAAGGCCAAGTGCAGTAGGGAAAGAAAACAAGATTCCTGACACTGTGGGCTCTGCAAAAGTTGACAAACTCAGGAAAAGGGCAGGACAATTTACTATAAGACAGAAGAAAACCAAGCGAGACCCCAAGTAGGTGTACTAGGGCAGTTTGATGTGAAATCTCAAGGGATAAAGAGCAGAGGAGCAGATTTTACTAGAAACATTAGTAAAAAGGTATCTGTCAGCATTCAAAACACTGGACCATGAATCTGTTGTACAGTCTTCCCAGGCATGAATGCCCAGGCAGGAAGTATGGCCTGGCCCTCCTTGTGCTGCTGTAACATTTGGGATTGATGAGTTCCTAGGACATCCTAGTTCCTAGGATGGTGGCCTCCTAAGTCCTCCTGGGTAGCTTTTGCACCCCTTACTCCCGATCCCCCAAGCAAAAGCCTGGTGGAGGGAGATAATGCTTCTTTGCTCATCGCATTATACATTCCAGTAGTCTAATGCCAATGGGCGTTAAATGTCAGTTGCCTGCTGTGACGTTCTGATAGCATGGCATCTTCTGTGACATCACCAACACTGTCTGATATGTACCCTGTGCTCCAGCTACTGAAGGAGGGCAGAAAGTTTGCTCTCTTATGTTCCTCTTCCCCCTGCCCTTCAGTCTCAGCTGTGACAGAGTCTTCACGTCCAGGAGACTCTCAGACCATTGCTTTGCTATTGCCCAGACTGCTGAGAACCCACCATGCTCACCTACCCTCCTGGCTCAGGATTCTCCTTTCTCTTGTTGGGTCTCTCAGGAAGACAAGGATGGCATTAGAGATGGCTTTGACATTTGTCTCCTGAGAATCTGTGACTTTGTGTAAACATTTGTTTATCTAGAGAGAAAGAGCACAGTCTCTCATGCCTCAGGCCTGGAACCTGGATTCTTCAGGATGCTTAGCCACTTCATTAGACCAGGTGTGGCCATTGACCTTTCTACAGTCTATCCACCACTATGTAAAGTGCTTCTAAATGACCCTCTGGAATGAGCAAGTCCGTTCTTAAAAACACTCAAGTATTTTTACTTAATTATTTTTAAAGTTGGCTTTTGAAAAAAAAAAAAAAAAACAGTACTACTTAAAAATAAATAATACCTCCGTGCGTTCGGAAGCTGGTCAGCTATGCAGGTGTTTCTTTGGGTGGTCACAGTCTCTAACTTTGCCTTTGAGTTCCTCTTCAGCCACCCTACTCTTAATCGTTTTAGGACGTTTTCAGTGGGCTTTTTCCTATCAGCTAGAGTGAAATTGATAGTGGTTTTTCCCAGTGTGAGAGGAAAACAGATGACGAGAACCGCTCTCCTCACTGCAGCATAGGAGCTTCTGAGGACATGGCATCCTCGCCCTGAATTCCCACAGTGACTTGTGAGAAACTGCATACACTCCTTAGCTAATTCATCTCTGCTTCAATCATGCTTTTTAAAAAAAGCGATTGCACTTTTAAAAAAGAGAAGGGGCAGAGCAAGGAAAGGAGTAAATTCTTTTCTCTCCAATAGCCAGGCAAGGTGGTGCCCACCTGTAATCACAAAGGTTTGGGAGGCTGAGGCAGGAGGATGGGAAGTTTAAAGTCAGCCTAAACAACTTAGCAAGACTCCGTCTCAAAATAAAAATAAATAAATAAAAAGGGCTAGAGATATGCCTTAGTAGGTAAGTGTCTCTAGGTTCAGCCCCCAGTACGAAAAAAAAAAAAAAAAAAAAAAAAGGTTCTCTTCAATAATTTTTTGGCTCTGATCTTCTTGTTGGAAATAATTTTCCTTCATTCTAAGACCACAGCATTTTTCTTTGCATTTATTTCCTTTTGCCTTCTCTATAGTTAACTTAGTAATTTTTTTCATCTAGCTCCACATCTCCTAGACTTTCTTAATTAGGATTCTTATGTGAGTCATAGATCCTGGAAACATATTTCAGTAATTATTTTCCTAACTTTGTCAGGGAAGTTTAATAACTGATACCACTCCAGACGCCCAGAAGAAATATTCATGTGTTGCGCGTAACCGATGCCTTAGGTTAGTAACACTGAGTTCTGCACTGGAACCCGGGTTGAGAAAGGTTTGTACTTGACCTCGCCAGCAAGCTTCATTGTGACTAGAAGGTACTCAATGGGTGCTTTTTAAAATAAACAAATAAATTAATATCTGTAAATTTCTAAATGTGAGCTTTGAAGTCATTCAAAGGTTCATGAACTCAGTGTTTTAACAAAATTATTTTCTCATAAGGTTACTTTTTCTACTCATCTGCTAAGAACAAAAAAACTTTTCAATTCTCAGGATTAAATAAGATAGGTGATGGAAAATTTAATATAAGATTTATTCTAGTCATCAAACTACAGAATTATTTAGGAAGAGACTTCTTTATTTTGCCTATCTTAAAGATCTAGATATTTGGAAGCATTAATACTTTGGCCATGATGGAAAATTATTAAAAATTTATCTTATTTATTATGTGCCAGAAATTACATTAGTACTTCACTTATATTTTTTACTTTAATAATTGTGTTAATAAAATCAGGCAGGCAGTATTACCTTGTCCTTACAAATATGAAAAGCGGAATTTGTAGATGTTAAAAACTTCCCAAAGTTTAACTAGTAAGTGGAAAAGTCAGGATTTGAAACCAAAGATATCCCATCAGGGATACTGCTGTCCCACGGGGGCTTTGGACAAAAAAAAAAAAAAAAAAAATTGGTGCACCCAGTGTGTGACTACGCAGTCTCTTCTGTTGACAGGTAGAGGTATCTTCCAGAATAAAGTAAATATTTAACTACCAGTGCGGACAGGAACGGTTCCCTTGCTTTCCACCCTTTATCCTGATGATCAGAGACTTGTCTGTTCTCTAATCTCACGTGAGTTTATCATCAAAGCCTTTTGAAAACAAATGACAATGACAAAATGCAGCAAATCCTCTTCATTTATGTCTATCTCCCACATGTAATGGGATACACCAAAAAAAATGTTTTAAAAAGCAAAACAAAAAAGGCAGTAGTGAAGAGGTATTCTCCAAAACGAAAATCCTGGGTTCTCTATGCGCTTTGAACCTGAGGAAGAAGAGGAAACTGCTCCGGAGTGAAAAGAGCAGAGAAGGCTTTGCAAGGGTCACAGTAGATTCTGCTGCTCAGCTGGAGGCCACGCCCCAGGTCAGCGGCAGGTCCACTGCCTCCCAGGGAAGAGGTTAGCCTGACTCTATCTAGATGGTTCATATATTAATTCTGGAAATAGTTAGGAAGCACTTTATAGGGGAAAGGGATACAAGATTAGACCCGCATGGGTGACAGTAGTTTCCTGTCAGTTTGGGAGTGACAGTGTGGGCTGGGGTCCAATGAAGTGCAAGTTACTGAAAAAACAGTGTGAGTTTCTGAAAGAAAGACCCAACATCATTTAGATGAGATCTGTTCCTTCACTTTGTAGAAAACACTGTCATCTCCACTTCTAGAAGTTGACTTATTTGTAAAAGTCTGGAAAACCTGGGCATTAGGGTACTAGGGCGTGACACGTGGGTTAAAGTGTCACAAAACCCCTGGGGTGCTTATTGGCCGTGATGAACACGGCCCTGAAGAAACATGGAGTAAGGGATATGTGAAGTTCAAAATGTCCTAGTTGCCACACTGAAAGAGTAAAGCTAAACACATAAAAATTGATCTTCGTAGTATTTAAGCCAGTATATGTCTATGTGGAGTCAAAATGAAAATCGTTGATGGCATTTTGGTCTTTTTCACGCTAAGCCTTCAATATCTAGTGTGCATTTGACAATAGTGCATCTCGACTTGAAGTCACATCTGACATGTTCAGCAGCCAGAAATCACTCCTGACTTGGTCAGTGCAGATCTCAACTCTTTATGTAAACAATGTTTCAAAATGTTGAAGAGAGCAAAACTAGTGACCTTCACAACGGAGAAAAACAAGTAAATCACCTGTATCTATGTATCTTACCTTAACACTGTGTGTGGATTTCATTTTCTAAGCTGAAAGCCTAAATGGAATAAGAAAGCAGTAATAATGTTGTTTCACCCGGTTTTATATCTGAATGAACAAACTCAAAAGGACAGTGTTAAAAGAGCACCACCTTGTGGTGTTGTTTTCACATTGTTGAAGCAGAATTTGGAAAAAAGAAAACAAAACAATCAGAGTAGAAGTATAAGAAACATTGATGTGGCTGCATCACTGTAGTTTGCTGATTTTAAGTCCTTTGGGTATAAACCCAGGAGTGGGATAACTCGGTCAAAAGGAAGATCCATTCCAAGTTTTCTGAGGATTCTCCACACTGCTTTCCAGAGTGGCTGCACCAATTTGCAACTCCAGCAGCAATGTATGAGTGTGCCTTTTTCCCCACATCCACGCCAACATCTATTATTGTTTGTGTTCTTGATAATAGCCATTCTAATTGGAGTAAGATGAAATCTTAGAGTTGTTTTAATTTGCATTTCTCTAATTAATAGAAATGCTGAACACTTTTTCATATATTTATTAATTGCCTGTATATCTTCTTCTGTAAAGTGTCCAGTTCCTTAGCCCATTTATTGTTTGGGTTCTTTGTATTTTTGGTGTAAAGTTTTGAAAGTTCTTTATAATTTTGGAGATTAGTGCTTTCTCTGAAGTGTGCGTGGAAAAGATTTTCTCCCACTCTGTAGGCTCTCTTTTCACATAACTGATTGTATCTTTTGCTGAGAAGCTTTTTAGTTTGAATCTATCTCATTTATTGATTCTTCCTTTGATTTCTTATGCTTTTGGAGTCTTGTTAAGGAAGTCTGATCCTAAACCAACATGATGGAGATTCGGGCTTACTCTTTCTTCCATTTGGTGCAGGATCTCTGGCCTAATTCCTAAGTCCTTGATCCACTTTGAGTTGAGTTTTGTGCAGGGTGAGAGGGAGAGGTTTAATTTCATTTTAGTGCATATGGATTTCCAGGTTATCTAGGTTGTGGAACCAACCTAGATACCCTTCAACGGATGAATGGATAAAGAAACTGTGGTGTATATATACACAATGGAATTTTTTTTTTTTTTTTTTTTTTTTCGGTGCTGGGGATCGAACCAAGGGCCTTCGGCTTGCAAGGCAAGCACTCTACCAACTGAGCTCTCTCCCCAGCCCCACAATGGAATATTATGCAGCCATAAAGAATAATATTATGGCATTTGCAGATAAATGGATGGTATTGGAGAATATCATGCTGAGTGAAATAAGCCAATTCCAAAAAACCAAAGGCCGAATGTTTTCCCTGATAAGTGGATGATGATACATAACTGGGGTCGGGGGCAAGAGAAGAATGGAGGAACTTTAGATTACATAGAGGGAAATGAGAGGGAGGAGGGGGCAGGGGTATGAAAGATGGTGGAATGAGACAGAGATCATTACCCTATGTACATGTATGATTACTCGAATGGTGTGACTCTACATCATGTACAACCATAGAAACGAAATGATGTACAAAAAAATCAAAATGCAGTCTGTAAAAATAAAAAATAAATAAAAAGATTTTAAAAAAGAAGTGTAAGACACTGCTTTAGTAAGGCATCACCATTTTGTCCTTATATGCAGTTTTTATGGCAGGTCCTCAAGTTGTATGACAAACTTCCCAGACAGAGGACATGGAAGTGCTGAACTCTGGGTGCCAGAGAGCAATCCACACGGCCCTCGGCTAACAGCAAGCAGGCTTCGGTGCTTTCAGATTGACACGGCATTTGCTTCATATGGAAGTTTGAAACCATATGAGCACATCCATCAAAATTTTAGCAGAAACACTAAAAGCCCCACCCTCTGCAAGCAACCACGGAGATACTCTGGGACTGCCAAACTTTAACTTTATTAGGCAAAGACCTCAATGAAGCTGCCTCTGCCATTAAATGTCATCCCAACTGATCAAAAATACTAGTTAGCTTCACACTCTACTAGGATGGCCAGGAATGACTGCATGAGAGTACAGACTTCTCATTGGCTTGATCAGAGAAGTCATGGAAAGGAGGTCATTCTGGAGCTGGCCGCCCAGCTCAGAGTCCTTTGGCCAAGGTCCGTAAAGGTCCTTCTGAACGTCGTATGTATTCTCACCACAACGTGAACCAACAAAGGAATCTTATGAAATAGAGTTCGCTTACATTCAATGTATGTAGTAGATGCTGGAATACAAAGAAAAAATTTCTAGTAAGCTTTGGCTAGGACTGTGACATTCAATAAAAAATAAGTTTTTAAAATACCATATATTATAGTAAAATACATCTCTAAATGATACATGCTCCCTGATACAGAAGGCTTAAAATCCTTGTGATCAGACCAGATCAAACCCATTTTGGCTTGGGAATGTGAGTTGTTTTTATTGAGCACTTTCTACAACATGGTGGCTTATAACCCTGTACTTAAGCCAGTGTCAATTCCAGGCCAATCAATTCTGTATCTCAGAGTTCCAGACCAGATATTCTCAGTATTAATTAGTATAGCCAAAGTGTGAGAAGACTTCTGCTCATCTATACCTAATTTTTTTTTTTTAAACTGGGGATTGAACCCAGAGGGCCACTTTACCACACCCCTAGCCCTTTATAATCTTTCATTTTCAGACGGTGTCTCACTAAGTTGCTTGCGGCCTTGCTAAGCTGTTGAGGGGACTCGAATCTGTAATCCTCCTGCCTCAGCCTCCAGAGCTGCTGGGATTACAGGCTGACACAGCCGCGTCCAGCTGTTGAGTTGTTTTATCATAAAAGGATGCTTACACCCTTCTTTACCTGATTTGCTGATTTTTACTCATGAAAGGGTGTTTAATTTTGTGAAATGCTTTTCTGCATCCAGTGAAAACGATCGTGATCTTTTTCTTTTGTTGTAGATGGACACAATAACTTTATATTATTTATTTTTTATGTGGTGCTGAGGGTGGAACCCGGTACATCACACATGTGAGGCACTCTACCAGAGGTACAGCCCCAGCCCTTGAGTGGTTTTGATCTTATATTTTTTTTGTACCTTGATTTTTGTCCCTCTTTGGCAGCTTCTTCACTCTCTTCCCCCAATGGTAGCTGCATTTTTGTATTTCCTCTCCCACTTTTTAAGATTTTTATTTTTTATTCCTCCCTCGTTACTGCTGTTATCTGTTGCCTTTCTCCTGCCTCTCCTGTGTTCTAAAGTATTTCAGATTTTCTCTTGCCTTCCTACTCTATTTCCTCTTCACTTTAGAAATGAAGCCAGGTACAGTGGCACACACCTATAATCCCAGTGACTGGATTATAGGCTGAGGTAGGAGGATCTCATGTTTGAGGTCAGCCTTAGCAACTTAGAGAGGTCCTAAGCAACTTAGTGAGATCACATCTCTAAATAAAGAATAGAAAGGGCTGGGGCTGTGGCTCAGTGGTTAAGCGTCCCTGAGTTCAAGCCTGGTACCAATAAGTTAATAAATAAAATTAAAAAGTTCTCCTTTGTTATTTCTATTGAACATTTTACCAGAGGTTTTAGCCAGTAAATTTGCCAAAATGTAGGTTTACAGACTAAAATAAGAAAATTAGTTTTTTTTTGTAGAAGATCATTTACATAGAAAATCTGGTAGACTAAATTATAACTAATTGTTTAGCAACTAAAGGTGGAGGATAACAAGTCAACATATAAAAACACTGCATTTCAATATATTAGTAACAAATCATCAAAAACCAAACTGTCATTTACAGTAGTATAAAAACATGAAATGGATAAATCTGACACAAATGTATATAATGAAAAGATAAAGCATTGCTAAAAGAAATCTTGAAACATGTGAATCAGAATTACTGTGTTCCTGGGTTGGAAAACCCCATGTTGTCAATACTCCCTGTATTGATTTGTTACAATCTCCACCAAAACCCATGGGGCATTTCTGGTACGTGGTAAAGTTGATTATAAAATTTACACAGAAACGCAACAGAATGGACATCCCAGAAACAGAACAGTGAAATTTCTTTTTTCTGAAGAAAAATAAAGGACCATCATTGCCCAATTTTAAAGTTATGAAGGCAGTGTGATATGGGAGTTTGAGATGCAACTCAGTGAACAAAGAGCAGCTTTGTCTGCAAATAGTATAGGAACAAGGTGTGAATCCATAGCTCCCACCATATTCAAAACTGCAGATGGATCTTAAACCTAAGTGTAAAATTGAAGACTGTAAAACATCTTGAAGAAAACATAGAAAAATTATTATGCTCTTATACTAGGAAAATTTTAGATAAAACACCAAAAGCATGACCCAGAAAACTATAATCATTTGGATTTCATAAAAACAAAATTTTTCCAGACACTAAGAGACAAGGCCCCCCATGATAAAGCTCTTGTAACAGAAGATATATTCTCAGATCTCAGTAAAAAACAATGAATTATTTAAGTAGACACATCACCAAAAATGTATGAAGTCAAACAACATGAATAGATGGTACTTCAGAAAACTCTGACCCTTTTAAAAAGCTGAATGTGACACTTTGTATATAATCTAGCTATTCTGCTCATAATTACAGAAGAGAAATGAAAACAACTATTTATAGACTTGTCTAGAAATGTTTACAGAAACTTATTTAGAAAAACAGCCAGGCATGGTGGCGCACGCCTGTAAACCCAGCAGCTTGGGAATCTGAGGCTGGAAGTTCAAAGCAGGGGTGGAGCACCCCTGAGTTCAATTCCTGCTACCCCCGCCAACTCCAAAAAAAGATGTGGGGAGCCAAATATTCATTAACAAGAGGCGAATAAAACTGGCAAATCCAACAGCACAGTGCTTAGTAAGGAATGGACTTCCAGCGCACACGCTTGGATGCATCTCGAAATCATGTTCAGTGAAAGCACACACACTAAGAATGTAGTTTGATTCCATTTGTATCGAGTTCTCGAAAAGGCAAACTAACAGGATGGAGAACACATCAGACGCCTGGGCACTGACAGGAGGAATCAGGAGAAAGCGTGGGGAAGGCCCTGCTCCTGTGGTCGCCTGGCGCTCCTGACACACTTCAACACTCACCACTCACTCTAGCCTGCCATCAGTTTACTTCAGCAAAGCTGCATGAAGAAGACGGTTCACCACTTGGGGTAAATTGATCAAATGAAGTCTATTACAACTTCCAAATCAAGTTATTTCTAGGATTAAGATATTCATAATAACATAAGGCAAATGTTATTAAGTTCGTAACAATTTTATTCATAACAAAATTTATTCATAGGTATATACATTACTTTTTTACTTTGACACATAAAAATACAGACATATTTACACATATACAAAAATATTAAAACCAACTTCGGAAACAAGGAAAAAGTCACAATTTTACAAAGGACAGATTCGTGAGAAATATATACACTGAAAAAATGGTTAAGGAAAGTTAAACAAACATTTAAATTAATAGACTCCAAAAATTGATAAATTGGTATTCATTTAGTGAAGCAAGATGTCTCGAATGCTAGTAGATAGCAAACCAGATTTATATTTCAGATTGTCTAGGTAAAATTACATAGCTTCCCTTTATCCTAAAACAATCAATTTTATTTTCTCTCTTAAATCACAAACATCAGATAATTATGCAGTTTTCCTCTTAAAATACTTATATCATTAAGTTGTAAAATATTTTAAGAGTTTTGTGTTCTCTATTTACTGGGGGGAAAAAAAAAAAATCCCAGACACATTGATTTCAACATAAAATGGGAAAAATCACCACCATTTTTTTTTTTTTGTGGGGTAAGATTAAAATCTAACATTTTCTAACCCTCATGGACATTCACAATTGATTTAATAACAGATCACAATCTCTGTAAATTCTTTTTACTTTTTTTAGTACCAGGAAGAGGACCCACTTTACAACTGGCTTTTAGGAGCTTGCCATTTAAACAGTCTTTGGTGGAATGATAATCACAAAGACACCTTGTACAATAATCGAATCCACAGCCTTCCCTTCTGCAGGTTGCTCGCTGTAAATAGCAATCGTATTTCGCAGGTGACTTACAGCGAATACAGGCTTTGAGACTCTCGTTCTTTTTCAAAGTCTTGGCAACCTAAAAGAAGCAGATTGATTTTAGTAAGGACTGAATGTAATTTAGTTAGTAAGCAAGAAGGACACCCGTTCCCCCACACATACTTAAAGCACTACTGTCACACACAAGACTTCTTTCCCTTAAGGAGACTACTATTCAATGGGTGACAGCATTACTCCTCAGGGGGTCCAAGGGCCATGGCTGCTCTTAGATTTACTGCCTTTTGCCTCAGGCTAAGGCATTAAGTAGACACTGAAGGTTACTTCCACATCAATGTGCAACTTAAATGCCACCATTTCTATGAAGCCTTCCTAGCTTCACCGAGTTGGGTGATCTTTTATCTTGAGTTCTTTTAAAAAGCACCTACTATATTATATGCCCTTTATTTTTTAAGTACCTATTTTCCATTTTATTTCAAAATGTGTACTTGATTATGATTTTCTAAATTAAGCTTGCAAAATTATCCATTTTCAAGCAGAACTTTTAGTACCTATCACCCTGTGATCTGAAGGTATAAGAAGCTTTTGATTTCTAAAAGTCAGGCTTTTATGACTTAGTTCTTTCCTCAGTTACAAAATGCACCACTGACTAATTTTATAAGTTTTAAATCCATTTTTGAGAGTGAAATGAAGAGAGGAGAGGAACTCTATTAATTCCCTAATAATTCTAATTATGATACAATTAAATTTAAATGAGCATCAATATCAGGTGTCCCAATTTGGAAGAGAATACATTAGTTGTTATTAAATACTAAGTTTACATTTTGACCTTGAAAGTCCTTTTCTATTTCTTACTTTAAACTTTTAAACAAAATAAACCCCTATGTTTCTAATTTGTTGATTAAAATAAAGTTACCTCAGAGAATTCATTGTGTCGACTGTAAGTAGAACTTTTCTGATCACGCTGACTGGATAACTTGGTTTGAGCACTTTTGGAGGGAGGACCATGCACTGCAGATTTTTGAACTGAAGCTAATGCAGTTCTGAACATAACATATTCTCTGGTTGAAGCATGTGGTGAAAACTTAATGCTGTTTTCCTAATTAAAGAAATTTTAACAGGGGTTACAATATTTTCTTTGCTATATCAGTTCAACAGTCAATCACTTATATTTGCACACATAGGAAAGGTCAAACAGGAATGTGTGAATTTAGTCCTATCTAATGTAACTGCATGTGCTTAAACACAGCCACAGTAACTATTCAGAACTTTAAAGCCTAACTCTTGACAGAATTCGTGAGTCACAAACTGAGAAATCACCTTACCTGTGCAGTCTATGTGGCGTTTGTCTAATATATGATTTATAACTAACCAATGTCAAAGTAATGACAGAACAAATGGTCATTCTTCCTATCATCAGTAGATGGCAGTAGCCACACTTAAGCGTCACCACAGTATTATGAACAGCTTTTATAGTCTTTTATACTAGAGTTTTCATTAATACCAGTAAGGAATTCCAATGTGGAGAATTTAGGCAATACTTCTATAGTCATTTATTTAGCACCAAAATTTTATACCTAACCCTGTCCAGTTCTAAAGCCTCAGCTTTAAATCATGCACTGATCTTGATTCTTAGACGCATCTACAGTTACCAAGTATTTTAGAAAAGTAAACATATTTCCCTTCCACAATAAGAATCTTCCATATGTTGATATTACTGGTTGTTTTTTGGCAAGAAAAATATACTTTTTATAGTCCTTATTTCTTACTAACTAAGAAGTGTAACTACAATAGATTTCCACATCTGTCTCCAAGATTGGCTAGATGGTCAACTCTCAGTATCTGAAAACTTAGTTATTTCTCCCACTTTGGGCATTCATAGAATCCTAGGGGGAACTCAATAAATAAATAACTGAGGTGGCATTCCTTTCTCTTAAATTTTTTGAATTTCGTTTCTTAATCAGTTCCATTGAAAGGCTAAAATTATTTGCAAAGCATTTTTCCTTTTGGGAAAGGGTTTCTAGATTATCTTTTTTCTTTCCTATTTCTCCTTTATTAATAAAGGTAAGAGCAGTAGCAGTGTATTTTAAAAAGAAAACACCAATTGCAAAGACTTACAGTAATTCTTTGCATAGCCTTATTGTACAGCTGGAATGTCCCCTTATCATCTTCTAGAATCTTCTTCCAAGCTGTGCTCACTTTTGACATACTGGAAAAAAAGTGATCATAAAAGAAATGATTAAAGTACCACAAAGATGCTAAAATAGATATAGTAGAGAAACATTAAGTGTATAAATGAAATTTATCTTAACAGTGTTTTTCATATCTAACTATCCATTAGAATTGTTTTAGGCACTTGAGTCTTAAGGATGGATGCCCGGGGCTAGTCATTTGGGTTTAACTGGTCTAAAATGGGCCTCAGGTTTCTATATTTTTCAATAGCTCCTTATGGAGTAATTCTAGTATATCCAGTTAAGGATCACTGTTTTGTATTTTAATAATTATCTGTGAACACTAAATAAGTAGCTATCATTGTATATATGATACCATGGACACATTTCAAAGTACTCTAGGACATACCACTATTAACAGAAATCTATTTGAAAACCCATTATGCTAACAGAAAAGGGTACTGATAATGATTAGCCTTTAAGAAGCTAGCTGGGCTACGGTTGTGGCTCAGTGGTGGAGCGCTTGCCTAGCACATGTGAGGCCCTGGGTTTAACCCTCAGCACCACATTAAAATAAAATAAAGGTATTATATCCACCTACAACTTAAAAAAAAAAAAAAAAAAAAGTATGTGTGTGTGTGTGTGTATATATATATATATATATATATATATATATATATTCAGTCAACAATAATACTTGTTTAAAATGTCATCATTATCAAACCCAGGAGGACCTACTTAAAAAAAAATCTAAAGACCAACTGAATTTTGTGTGCAAAAAGTAATAAGGCGTATTAAACCCACAGACTGGAACTAGGCTTTTATAGTTGATTTCCAAAGACATAACTAATACATTAGAAATTTCAGAACTAAAAGAAACAAAAGATGCCAGACTAATAGAAACACAGTTTTCTAACAGTGAACATGAAATTCAAAATGACAACATGAAATGCATACTTCTTTCATCTCAGGGGCCCACAGGTAGCGAAACACCAGCAATCAGAAATCATTATTTCAATTAAACATTAGTCTTTGTATCAGCTGACAGAACTGAGTCATCTAACAGAAATGTGCAGATTACACTCATGTACTCAAAGCAATAATACTTACTTGATTAAGTCCATATCACTGAGCTGTGTCAAAATATTTGCTAGAAGATGCCTGAGTCCCCTTCGAAAGAGTTCACCGAGGATATCTACACATTCTAGGCCCATTTTCCTGCCAATTATATTCTGGAGTCTAAAATTTCCATTGGATATAATTTCCTTCAGCATTTCTCGATCTATTTTAGGATTTCGCTTGGCATTCTTTTTTAATGTTGAACAAACCACTTTTTCAAAATGAAGAACTGGCAGCAAGTTTTTGTTGGGATATTCTGGGCTTTGTGTCTGTAGCAGGCAGGACTGTGGGCTGTTTCTGAAATTTTCCTCAAGTGTAAGGCTACCCTCTTCATATTCGCTGAGGACACTTTGCTGAGTAAATGAGGAATATCCACTGTCTTCATAAAGTCTACTGGTCTCCAATTCTTCTATTTCATTGGAACTATTAAGTGTTTGTTGTACATGTTGATTTTCTTTGTTATGCAAGGGTTTGCTTTTAGGTTCAAGTTCTTTAGTCCTTGTGCTCACAACTGGTGACCCAATATATGACAACCTTTCACAGTCTTTAATGCAGTCTTTACAAGAACCGTCCACATATGCAGGAGTGCAGGAAACTTGTCTTCCACTCTCATCAGGTTTTACTGGTTTTGATTCAGAATGAACATGGTTACAATTAAAATCACACTTCATTTTGTCAGAAAGAGGGAAATCTTCTTTACAACCTACAAAAAGAACATATTTACTTCTTAATTGCAAAATTTACATTGGAATATGCAAGATTCAATGACTTTGCATTCTCTTAGCATTATGTACTGCCTACAAAGCTGTGAAATTATCCAAATTTAATGGAGATATGATAATACATGTAGAAATATTATTTAAATCTTATGGACATATACATATTCTTGAAAAGATTTCAGAACAGATTGCTTCTGGATCTATATACATGTAAAATTTGTTTAGAATCTACATTTGATTAAGTAAAAACCAGTCAGAAAAGTGACCATATACATGTGAACTTAAGGAATAAATGAGGAATATGATACAACAAAAGAGTAGGGTCCAAAGTTAAAATGATCCTTAAAGTAATCACAAATGCTTCTAGAATCCATATTTCTTCTCTGGACTTTAATAAACATTCATATGCTAAAGTTACCTGAACTCCCAGTTCTCATCTCCAACTTTTATTCTGACAGGCTCGAGGTGACTGTGTGACACATTTAAAGTGTTTGTGTACCTAAGGGATAAGTATAGGAACACCTCTCTATATCTGGTTTAAATGTACTAGAAATATTGCTATTTTTAATTACTGAGCAAAGACTTTTCATGACGAATTAACCAAAGAATCAGAGTACTTCAGCTACCAGTCAGAATTAAGACTTGACAAATAAACATGGCACTCCAATCATTATAAAACTATATTTAATAACTTGAGGGAAGTAGGTCGGCAGGTGTGTGCAGCTGCTTTAAACAACTTAAGACAACATACTGGTTATAAGTAGTGTGAGAGGAAAAAAAATATTATCAACAAATCATGCAATTATTTCTGAACATTATTCATTAGAATTCCTAATTACTGATTCAATCTTAAGCTTAAAAAGTGAAAGGTCTTTCAGGGCTATTACGTGATTATCAGAGCCTAAGATACTAGTTGAGACACAATGGGGAAGGCAGCATTTTAGGACAGCTTTAAAGCAAGGTTTCCCAATCTCTACTTGCTCGATTCTTGCTCGTATGTGCTGCTCAGACATGGTAGGCTGTTCAGCAGCCTTGGGTACCAGTAGGAGCCCCCAGCCACAAGGTGTAACAAAGAACAAATGTCTTCAGTTACCAGTATCTCTAAACAGCCCAAGGAAGGTGGAAATGGCAACATTTCCCTTATTCCTAAGTAGAAAACTACAGCTTTAAAGGACGATTAGGATTTCTGTCAGGCAGTAGGGGCTGGGGAGGTTATTCACTGAAGGATAACTTCAGTAAAGCCACAAAGCTGGGAGGGAATGTGGTTGTCATGAGTTCGGGATAATTGTTTAGCATTGTTGGAAGGCAGATATATGAGCAGGGGGACAATGAGGACACAGCCAAGAAAGCGTCAGTCTTCAATGCCCGGTGAAGTGTCACTTCCTTCCCACGTGCCCCACCTACCATCACAGATAGGCTGCGAACTTATTCTGTAAGTCAGTTGTGTATGCTAGCCAGTTGTTTATCATATACAAAATACTGGTGATTTGTCCATATTAATTTAACTGGTTTTACTGAGAGCAAAACTTTTCAAGTCAAAGTACAAATTTATCTTTCTATCAAGTAAACTTGTAGGTGGGAGTCTGCCTTTAACTTCTAATGCTTGAGAGTGACAGTTACTGCTTTCGTATCCCACTAAACCTTAATCTGAACCTAAAAATTGTTTTAACTAAGAGGTCAGGGCCATAAAGAGCACATAAACAACTTTCCAATTAACCCTTACCTAAAAACAAATTAAGTGGTTTCCTTCTATTCCAAAGAGTAAGAAACACCAAGAAAGGATTTTTCCCCCCTAATCTTGCCTCAACTGGAGAACTGTTGGATTTACATAGGACCACAATTTATCTGAGGATAAAAAAAGCAGAAGCAGCCTATCAAAGCCACACCCTTTACTTCAGGTGCCTGAAGCAAATAGGTGTGGAGCAGAACTCCAAGAACTCCTTTTTCAAAGGCTGTCCCTATTCCAGAACCCAGATTTGGGAAGACTGTCCTATAGAACCACTTTTACTCAACAGCATTCCTTAAATAGACAGTCCTTTAAAATTCAGCTAGTAATGATTCAAATATTTTATACTTTTTTAAAAGTTTTCAATTGGTCCTCACAATCTTGAGGTGGGATGGGGAGTTCCTATTACCCTGGTTTTGATAATGCAGCGCAGTGAAGCCAGCTACGTAGATCGCAAAAGATTGGATCATCAGTCAAGAAAGCCAGATCACTTGACTGTAAATCCAGGGCTCTTTTCACTATCTCACCTGGGAATGAGGTGCTTTGGAAACATAAACCTGTTTATAAATGATGAAAAAGCCAGAATTTATGGTGCAAGAAGTTACATATTCACTTAAGGCACAAAGGAACATTTTTACATTTCTTCTCTCATTTAAGAAACCTTTTTTTCAGTTTGTTAGAACAATAATTTTCCCCATCCTAGGAGTTTTGCATAATATATTTTTCTCTGACTAGTGTATCTTTTTAGCTGCCTTTGTCTAGTTAGCTCCTAATTTATTATTCATGTAAAGCTTCATATTTCATTTAATTTTTCGAAGAGTTTTTTTAGACCACGTCAAACCCTGCTTCACAGCTCAATTTTAAATTCATAAGATTACTGTAAATTCCTTAACATGACTGCTATTGCTTATGATGCAACCAAGCAGCCGGTACTGTGCCTGACACAGTGAAGACAGACATAAAACATTAGTGTTTCCTAGTATTCTTTAAGACCAAGATTAGAATCTGTCCCTAACATCAATATTGTGTCAACATTTTTTTTCTTTTTTGGCTCTGGTGCTGGGCTTGAACCCAGGGCCCTATACACTCAGCCCTTGTGTTTTCATATGAATAGCACAGAATTCCTATACATCCAGCACCAGATCCAACCCTCAGGTTACTATGGTGCGCATGTCAGAATAAATGATTCTTATTATTACTGATGCATTATTAATGACCAAACTCCACATTTTAGTTGTTTCAGTTTCTACCTGTTGGTTTTTTTCTGTTCCAGGTTCCCATCCAGGATACATGGTCATGTTCTGGTACACCCCCCTTGGCTTTGTCAATTTTTGACTTTCCTTAAGTCTACTGTTTTTGTCATGGTTATCTGGGGTTGTGGGTTTTTAGGAAAAAAGACACAGAAGTAAAAATACAACTGTCATCACATCCTACAGAAGATAAATGTTATTAATATACTAACTTATTTCCAATCTTTACCTTAAGCACCAGGCTGAACTGATCAGGTCTTTTCACCATAAAGTTAATCCTTTTTGTTCCTTTCCCACATCATACTCTTTAAAAGGGAAATCACTAAACATAGTTTATACTTCAAAGAAGAGCCGACTTCTGTTCTATCTCTTTTAGGGAGAGTAAATACATAATCATTTGGAATTTCTCTGCAGATTTATCTATTTTATCCCACTTCTTTTTCAACCATTTCTGTCAGTACGGACTCATGGATTTTGGATTATAATACAATACTATTTCAGTTTTTGCTCAACTTGTTCCAGCTTTCACAACTGCAAGCTCTCTCAGTTGGCACTGATGTTCATTTGACATATCTGCAGATGACACTTGCATCATTTTGGTTTTTGAACATTCCTTATTTTTTGGTTCTACAGGATTCTCTTCATTGTTTCTATCAGAGAACAGTATTAGAAAGTAAAATCTGGATGCTGGTTGTAGATGTGAAGTGACTGTAATGTATTTTTCATCTCCATAACAATACTTTATTAAATACCGCCATCAATAGGAAAGGAAGCAGAAGAAAACTGTAAAAAGCTAAGCCCATGCCTTTAACTAGTCAGGTACTTTCCAATGATCAAGTCAAGTGTTCCTAAACTACGTGGGAAATATAGGTATCCATAATTGATCTGATACTATCCAGAAAGGCAGAGAAGATGACTTGGTTCTATAACCTCTTGAAATTAGCAAATAGGGTCAAGAGTCCAGTTCTGCCTCTTCATTCATTTATCCATTACTTAAATCTGAAAGCCTTTTCGGAAATCTGTTAGAATTCCAGATTTAGGGAAACACAAGGAAGCAAGGACAAGTGTAAAATTTTAATGTTCAAGAAAGACTAAGGACTAATAGTGCTACAACTTAGTGAGATGGGAAGAATGACTAAGAAATAATGTCGGAGAAGTGGAACATTCACAGGACTTGTAAGGGTAGGTTGGGCCTTTGCACTGTTCCAAGTGAAGGAGAGAAATTTGGTTTACATTTTGAGATCTTTGAAAGCTGTGGTGAATGGACTGCAGGAAAATAAAAGTGAAGGCTAGTAAGTTAGTTAAAAGTTTTTATCGTAAAAGTATTTTATCATAGGAGTCCAGAGTTGGGGACTTCAGTGGAAATGAAAATAACTGGATAGATTCGAGGTCTTTTGTATGAGGATAAAGACATAATTACTTTGCTAATGTACTGGTTGTTGATGATTAGGGAAAGTGGAATAACAATAGCCTGGGATTTAAGGTTTGAGCTATCCAAGATATGCAGCCCTATTTACTGAGTTGGGGAAAGGCAATGACCTCTCAAAGTCTGTTTCTTCATCCATAAAATGGGGGGAAGAAAACCAGATTAAATGCATGGCAGAGTCTCTATAATGAGTGTTTAATCAATAGACTTTTTACATTATTCACAATAAATCAAACCCTTCATATTCCTCAAGTTGCAAATCATGAACATTTAAAAGCAGTAAAATACCCTCCAAAGCGTACACTTAGGAAGCAGAACCAAGTTCAAAACAAAATTCCTGCCCAGTCGTGACTAGCTTTGTTGATTGGAACAGTGCCCTTCATTATTTTTCATTTTCTCTAAAACAGAGATACTAATGACATCCAAATAGAGCATTAAAAAAAACCTCTTGACTCAAAAGAGTTCAATCATGAAAAAGTAGTATTATAATAAACCTTACAAATTTGACCTTCCATTTAACTTTCCAATATAGACCTGACACACCATATTAGAAATTAAATTGGGTTATAGTGCTTAAAAATCTTTATACCTCTTTCAATGTTAATAATTAAATTTCACTGTTTCCAATGTCTATAGATAACCCGCCATGTGCCCCAGGCTACACATGGTCATTCCTTAACTTAAGGATTTAAGAGAGAGCCAAGACTTGTGGCCAAAGCTGCAAATGAGCCACAATCCTCAACAGAAAATTTCAGGAAAGCTTCCTTTCAAAAATATTTGGATGCAATATTTGGTTTTCTCACACCTGTAAACAGGTAGGGGGAAATAAAAAACCCTGGAGGCAGCAAATATTTTCAGAAGAGTAGTTAAGACAACTGAATTAAATTTTGTTAATCCCATCATAAAGACATCAAGGTTCAGAATTTCGAAGGGAAACTTACAAATCAGGATTTTTTAGAAGTACATAGTTTAACCTGTTACAATTATTTTTTTCTTTCACGACTTGATTCCTTTTCTAATGAAAGAGATATTACCAAACAGTGCAATACAGATTTACTATTTTTTTTCATTTGGGACCATTTGTGAAGTAAAATAAATGCATTAGAATTTCATTTAGAGATAGCAACAAAGAAGATAAAAATAAGCCATTCTACCCAAATTTTGTTAATAAAGGACTATAGCTGTTAGGGATTACAGAAAAATAAAAATCACTTCTTCAATTCTCAAAAATTGGCCAAATACCCTAGATAAATTCACAGGTCTTTATTAAAAAGTGCTTTTATTTAACCCTTCCTTTTCGAATCCAGGCCTTGAGATTGGACTACAGAGCAAACAGCAAAAAAAGGAGAAAACTGACGTTTTTGTCTGGATGTCCCCAAGGAGCTTGGTCCGATTGCGGGCGGGGGGTCCTCCCCATTTGGCGGGAGTGGGGAGGAGACCCTGAAAATCAGGCGGGGTGGGTGGGCCGCCCCTGCGGGCGCGGGACTCCGGAGGCGGGAGATCACCGCGAGCTGATCTCCCGCGCCCGCCCGCCCGCCCCAGGAGCAGGACCCGGGAGCCGGCCTGGACCTGAGGAGTGTGCGGATGCAGGAGAGGCTGGCGGGCAGGGGGCAGGCACCTGGCGGCCCCGGGGCCCGCGCGGCCTGTCAGCCCCAGCGCGCGTGGGGGCGGGGAGGGGGCATTTGGCGCCCATTCAAGCGGGTGGGGCGGGCAGATCGTCCCGGGAAGGCGCAGCCCGTCCGCCACCGCGCACCTCCCCGCCGCTCAGCCCAGGTTCCGCATGGGCGGCGGGACCCCGCGGGGGCCACCGCTCCCCAACACATCTGGCCTCCGGTCCTGGACCCCAGAGTGCTCTCTCCCCGACCTGAGAACCATCGCGACCCTCGCCCGCACCGGGGTCCTGCGTGTGGCCACGCGACCAGACTCGGGGGGATGGAGGATCAGGAGTCGCAGGTTGCGCCCCTCACCATGCACCCCTAACTGAACGCGCGCTACCCCGCTCGGCTTCCCCGCACTCACTGTCTGGGCGATGAGGTCGCGCGGCGGCTGTCAACGGGCTGGAGCTGCAGGGGCAGGAGCTGCAAGAGCAGGAGAAAGGCCGTGCGACACAGCTGCAGGGGCGCCAGCTCATGCCAGTGGACGTGGGGTCCGCCTCAGGTGGAGTTCCGGCCAAACCTGCAGCCGAGCGAGTGCCTGCTTCACAAGGCTGTAGTTCTTAAAAGGCGCCAGCTGGTACTTTTAAAATCTTTGAATTTGGTGCCCAAATCCGCGCGGCCCAATGAGGCGCGTCGCTCGCACAAGCGCACCAATAGGAAGGCGGTGGGAGGGGACGCCCTCGCCCACACCCAATTGGATGCTGCCGAGGCGGGGCCGAGTCGCGAAGCCCAACCCCCTTCCATCCTGCCGGTTCCACAAGTCCCAAAAGATGCTGCAGCTGGGGCGGGGCCTAAGAGGACTGGGAGCCCGCGGTCCAGCCGCACGTGGAGAGAGCCTACCACGCATGCGTGCACCCGCCACACTTTCCTCCGCCGTCCTGGGAACGGGCCTCCTGCAAGTCCCAATATCAACCAGAAAACGACTCTGGCTTGTCTGAAGATCTCTGACGGGTACAAATGATATCCAACTTTCTTCGATCGTCTCAACAAGTGGGAGTTCGGTGAGCGGCAACTCTGGTCGTCCGGGAATCCAGACTTTCCGGAAGACGAACCCTCCCCCCAGCCCTGCGGAGCCCGCCTCTCTAGGATTTAGGCGCGATCGCCTCTCCCTCCTAATTTTGCCCCTCCCCCCGCCGAATGCCTCTGCGCAGGCGCCTTTGGCGGGAGGCTGGCGACTTGGCGGGTTGGCGCTTGCGCGCTGGGGTGCCCCGCCGTTCCCTCTCGGGCGGGTGGGGCGCAACCGGCGCGGAGCAGGTAGCGGTGCATAGGTGCGCGACCCTTGCGGAGGCGGGGCCGCTTCGGCCAACCGCGCTGGCGGGAGACTGGAGCCTGCCTTTCAGGCCTTCCGGCGTGTCCGAGTGCCAAAGTCACTGTCTCCTTGCCAGTACGTTTTCGTGTATTTTCGGCTGTAGTTGTTCAGCCACCATTGATTTTTTTTTCCTGACGTTAAGTGTACTGGTTTTGTATGTACGCCTTCCTGATTTTTTCTTTCCTTCGTGGACTGAATGCAAGACTTTAGTCCTGCTCAAAAAAAAAAAATAAAATTACCACTTTCTTGAACTGAAGCCCTCTGGCCAGGTGAATGCTTTTTCTCGTGATGGCAGGAGTGGATGTAATGATTGTTAAACCTTTGCTGACAGATTGTACTGAACTTGTATTTGGACACGCGCCGAAGTGGTGAGGGTGCATTCCTTGGACTCAGTTTTGGCTCCTTCAGTGAAGCCACAGGATGTATGCTTTCAAAAAACCCGCCTTTTGCTGTTTCCCCTCCTTTGCTTCTCTGCAGTCTCAGGAAGGGAGGTTGGCAGTTGGCTTTCAGTTAGTGTTCAGGGTAATTGGTGCACACAGTTCGTGTGAAGCAGGGCCTGCATTAGGATGAGTCATGCAAGTGCTGGCTGGATCCATCTTTGCCTAAAATTTTTACAGTTAAGTCATATTGAATTTTCTTTTTTTGCATTTTCATTTTTTTAAATGTTGCATTAAAGTAATAACAATCTTGAGTACTAAGATTTCTGTTAGCCGCTTAAGTTTTGTATCAGAGGCATGTGCCTGGCCCTGGTGGTAGGTCCTGGAAATACTGGATTACAAAGACAAAAGTTCTGTCCTTCAGGAAATTGGAAAGCAATTGACAAGAATATTGTAAATATAAACCCAAGAATCATGAATGGGGAGGAGAGAGACATAGGTTAAGGACTTTGGAGGGTTGGGACAATTTCTGAGGCTTTGAACCATCATGTACATGTGGAGCTGGCAGTGCAGACATAAGCAGGTAAGACCAGAATGCCTGGCTAGAACTCACTGAGCAAGGAGAGTGGAAGAAAATGAGGCCAGAGGTAGGGAGAAGCCAGATCCTGTAGGATATTGTAGGATTCCATGTAAAATTTAGAGTTTCTTCTTTCTAAGGGGAATGTTTGGATTTTAGCACAGGAATTGTTGAGTGAATATTAAACTATATGAAGTTCTTTTATGTACTGTGCAACTAATGTTAATTCATTAATAATGTTGGCACGATTTTCATTTTATGATGGTTGTGCTTTGAAGTTAATCTTCACTGTTGGGAACTAGAACTGCAGGGTGGGAGGATTTCTGACAAACTGTCCTCACAGGGTGAGAACTTGGAAGGATTCAAAGGACCAAACTCATGAAGACTAGGATTATGTGATTCAGAAAGTCCATGTAACTTTCTCTGTTATGCTATGGAACATTTACTGGGGCCTTGGTTGTTGACTATGTTTTCACATTTTACTTCCCTCTTTGACTTTAAAATCATCATTATGCATCTTATTTATTTTCAGATATGGGCAGAGAGGACATTTCAGAATGGGCAAGGGTTCTCATTAAACTAGTTGAGTGAGCATCTGGAATATAACCTTTGGCTCTTAAGCACCTCTTACAAGTTTTGTTCAGTCCCCCCCCCGCCCCGACTGATATATTATTAGAAAAATTAAAATAACTTTAACAATATAAGGTAATATAGCCAAGCATATTTAGTTACATGTTGGCATAATTGTCCCATTCCTTTTCAGTTTATTATTTGATTTGTGCTTTGATTATTCTTAACTGATACTTGACAGGCTCATGGCACCTGTTAATATCATCAAAGCATATACCTCTTTTTTGATGCAAATCAACATCAGAGTTGTTGGATTTTAGATGCAAAATGAAGTCCCCAGAGAATTGCCCTTATTCTTGATGATCAACAGCTTTTTGCAGACCTAGTGCATACAAGACATTATGAAGTGATGTAGTGGGAATAATTGGGACATAGTATACCTACACTTCTTGCTTATGATGTGGGTTGCCTTCATAGTAGACAGTAAATACTTTTGAAAAAGTCATGAAGTGCAAGAAGGAATAAATACACAATATAAAACTATAATAGAACATTGGATGGACCAAATATATTTGAAGATACAGTGGGAAATTTTTATAGAACACAGGTTGAAGTCTATGTTAGGATAAGGGAGTAATCCATAGGACAGGGTTTCTCAACATCAGCATCATTAACATTGTAGACGAGATATTTTTTCATTTGTGGAGGCTGTGCTTTGTATTGCAGGGTGTTCAGCATCACTAGTCTGTAATTCACCTTCCCAAGGTATAATTGAAAACATTGCCAGAAATTCCCTGGGGGCTGGGGTGGGGGTGAAGCCTCCTCTGAATGAGAACCACTGCTGTGGGGATGTCTCTTGAGAGAATTGGAGGAGGGTGGTTATCTACAGTATAAGGAACAAAATGGAGGAAGCTTAAATGCAAGGGCCTTTAATTTGATGGAGCATAAAGGAGGTGGGTATGTAAAATCATCTCCCTAAAGGGGAGTACATAGTGAAGCTGGTTGCCAATCATGGATATATGGTATGCACAGTTGAGAGCTGTAGTTTTATTTGGCAGTGGGGACCTATTACGTGTTGAGCAAAGGAGTGCTGTGATCAGAGCCCCACTCTATGTACAGGAGAATCTGGTGGTTATTTGTGTGCAGCCAGCATTATACAGCATACAGGAGGATGCAGGGAGAAGTCAGGCGGCTATTAAAGTAGCCCAGGAGAAGAGTTAATTCTGGACAAGAGTGAGTGGTAAGAGAGGATTAGAGTGTTTAGAGAAGTAGGATTTAGCAGTAAACTGAATACACAGAAGAGGAATCTAAGGTGCCTAGATTTTAAATTCAAGAGAGGGAAATTGGTAGTTCCATTAATGGCAAGTTATAGATGAGTATGTTTCATCTGAAAGTTATCTTTTATATGGCTTCAAAATTCATTCAACCTAATGAATTTTGATTAATTGGTTTGGTAGGCTCTTGAAGTTGTTTTTTTATGAACAGTACACCCAATTTCTAGAAAAAATAGTTGAGGTATTACTGCTTGTAAGCATCTATTTAGCCTATTAGAGTGTAGGTCCTGAAGAGACAAGAATGGTGAAAACACAATCTTTTCTGTTAATGGACAGTGTGAGGTCTAGGTAAATATATGCTCCTTAAAATTTGGTTATGTCCCCATAAACTCATAAGTTAAAAATACCAAAGTCAAAAACATATTTCATGCACCTACCTACTGAACACCACTTCAGCAACACCATATTGTAGAATCATGGGTGGTCAGTAACCTCATAATTGTGTGGCTAGGAGCAGAAGCTCCCTGTTGCTGCCCAGCATCCCAAGAGAATATCCCATTAAAATCCTGCAGAAGTCCAACCATCTTGGGCTGGGGACGAACTGACTCTCCTTTTCCATTCCTTATTATACACACACTCTTGTCTTTAATAAAACTAGATATAAAATAGTTTACTACTTTGAAATGACTGTTGCCATACACACATTATGGTATCTTAGTCTGTTTGCACCTCTGTAACAATATCACGTGATATCTACTGTCACACTTCTATTATTTTACATTTTAAGCTTCTCAAAGAAATTTTTGATTAAATATTTTAAGTATTTTACATAAAACAAATGACTTCATTCGCTTGTACAGAAGAATGCAAGATTTACAACAGCAGTCATGATTATGTATGTTTATTAATACATTGAGGGAGGTCTACATTAATTATGCATTAAGAATATGCATATTACTTCCCATTGTAAAAACTTTTTTTTAAGAATACTGGTGAGTAAGCACAATTGATGTGCTATAGAATTTTCCTAAGCTCATAAAATAATGACAAATCAACCTAAACTTTTTTTGGAAATAATTTCAAGTAAAGATTCATAATCTGCATAGTCCTTCAGTGACTGTATAAGTTCATCCAGTAGATAATCTCCTTGCATAAAAGTCTCAAGATTGTGCAGTGATTTGTTTATTCTGTGATCTGTAACTCGGTTCTGTGGAAAATTATATGTTCTTATTTTCTCTGATCTTCCTTTAGTTCCAACCTACACATGTATAAAAAAAGATATGAGATACAATTAGATTCAGGAAAACTTAAACATTTAACTTAGATTAAATTCTTGATTTATAATGTAAGTCACAATGCAAAACCAAGTTTTAACATGTTGAATGTCCACATGACATAGGATGTGATAAAGAAAAAAGAATGTGGGCTTTAAAGTCATAAAGATTGATATTTGAATTCTGGCTTTGCCACTTCGGTGCTCTCATTTCAGGAAATAGATTTAAACTCTAAACTTTAATTTTCCCACATGAAAAACACAGATGAATTTTATCTACAACACAGTGATGTTGTGTATACGTAATCTCTGTGAATTAATGCAGCCATCTTGAGTGGCGACAAGATGAAATGCACACACTGAGGAAGTCTTAAAAGGGCTCTGTAAAAGCAAATAGGAAGAAAAGTTCACTTTGCAGGAATTTAAAAAAAAATTTTTGTGGTACGAGGGATTGAACCCAGAGTTCCTTCACAAACAATGAGCCACATCCCAGCCCTTTTAACTTTTTAGTGTTAGACAGGGTCTCAGTAAGTTGCTCAGGGCCTTGATAAATTGCTGAGGCTGGCCTTGAACTTGAGATCTTCCTGCCTCAGCCTTCCCAGGGGATTAAAGGTGTGTTCCACAATAGTTGGCTCTCAAGGGGTTAAAGATTAAAGGGAGTGGGGACTCATTATATCTTTTTTTAGTAACTTTGACAAAAAAGTCTGAGAAAAATGCCTCTGAATATAGAAGGCAGGGGTGCAAGATTACTATAATACAAGTAGGACTTCCTCAGTCAACCTACTTGAATTGTTTTCTACTTTTGACAAATACATGGAAAGAGTGGACATACAAAAACTCAGTTATATAAAACATTTTTATCCTGTGGAAACATGTTTTAAATTGACTTTTACCTGAATCTTCCTCGCACTGTATCTCCTGCTTATTTCTTCCTCTAGACGCATATTGTACAGCTTTGCCCGTAACTTTTTCATAGCCATCTCTCTATTTTTCAGTTGAGACCTTTCTTGTTGACATTCAGAAACAACACCTGAATAGTGTTATGAGAATTAGAGAGTTTTAATAGAAAAATCTTCTTATTATCAAGGAATACTCCTTTTCCTTCTCATTCTTCTTCCTTTATGAGGGGGAGAAAAACAGGACTCTAAAATAAAAGGGAGACTTTAAACTTAAATAGCTTTTTAAAATTTATCAGAAAAACTGAAATTTAAGTCTGAGCTATAGCCAAGGGTATTTCCATATTGAAGGCATATATAATTAAACAATAAATATAAACCATTTAATAGATTGTTTTCTTATATCCTCAGCTAACTTCTATACTTTTGAAAAAATAACACTTATAGAAACAAAGATATACAGAAGTTAAAATCATAACACTATTAATGTTTTTGAGAATATCTTTTTTCCCATTACTGTTTACACTTGACCTTGAAATTTAATAGGAGGACATTCCCATATTAAAAAGAACAAAAACATAACCCAGCACTCCCATCAGTCACTTCTGATTAATGGGAAATATGCCTATTTGAGATCAGTTAGAGGTTCCTATATTCTTTCTAAACAGTTGAGGTCTACTAACCCCTATACTCTTTATCACATGTAAATCTGTGTAGTAACATCAGTAAAACACACTTAATTCTACTTGGTAAGGATAGTGGAGACTTAAAGATTTAGATACAGTCCCCTTGCCTAATTATCTAGAATCAGAACCCTTACAATGATCTCAATGGGAAGAAGACCCCAAAATTATATTCAAAACTTCACATGCATATGTTTCTGGGTAAGGGGGTCAAATGCTTTCATTTTCCCAAAGGAATCCATGTTGCCCTTTCCCCAAAAAGACTCAAGAACCAGTGAGTAAGAGCATTTCCTATATGTAACCTGTGATAATTACTTCACAGTAATCATTTTCTTAAATATCTAAGAATATTAAGTATAATTTTCAGAATGCCATTTAGAAAGACTACATACTTTCTCTTCATAGGCACTAATACGGAAATTCCCTGAGTTCATCAGAACTCCTCCTTTTCCTGGCTTTGTAATTATCTTGCAGAGCATCATGTGCAGATTCTAAATCAAGTAATTAATAACGATCCTAAATAGTATATATTCCTTGGGTGACTGAGGGTCTGTTTCAGTGGAAAATGAGTCAAGTCCTTCAGAAAGTGACTCTTAATTCAGTTTTATGTTGAAGAAATAAGTACACACCTGTTGGAAGATGAACGATCCGGACAGCACTGTCCGTGGTATTTACATGCTGACCCCCAGCTCCACTGGCTCGCTTAGTATCTATTCTCAAATCTTTAGGATCAATCACCAGATTAATCTATACATACAAAGAGAAGTTTAAAAGATTTTTAAAACTTATGTGTACAACTATATAAAGGGAAGGTTGAACCATTTATAAATACATGTCATGTAAAGAATTCATAAGATTTAAAAAGTTTAAGAATAGAAAGTAATTGGAATGATGCTATTTTTAGACTTGTTTGTTTGTTTAAGAAGAGTAGGGAATCTAAGCATAATACAGAACAAAAACAAACCCTTCCTAATCCTCAAAAACTGGGCTTGGTTTCTCTGGAAATTATTCCCTTTTTCCCCACATGAACAGCAAAACTTAGCTACTATTAGTGGTGTGTGAATATAAGCTACAATGAGATTCATAGACTATTTCTGAGTTCAAAAAGACTAGCAGAGGGGGGAAAATTGCTAGCTTGAATGCAGGGTATTTCAGACAGGGAAATGGAAACGGCAAAGGCCAGGACTCCAAGAGTATTAAGAGTATAGACTCAGTGGATACACTGGGATCTCACATCAGGATAACACTTGGTCCTGGGAGTCACTGTAAGAAGCACTAAGTTTAAAAAGTTCCAGGAACTATGAATTGCTCTATGGAATGTCCACAATCTTGGCAGTAAGAATCTCACCATTCCCCCCATGTCTCCCTACATAACTCTAAGAGTTGCTAGAAGTGTCAGATGATATATGGACCTCAGTCTCCCATCATTTCCTGAAAGCACCTACCATCTCCAAGATCTCAAACCAAAGTGATTAATACCTGGGTGTGACTCCTGCTGCTCATTCTACTTTACTTTCTCCCTTAACTGTTCATCTATGCTTCATACAAATATGAGAACTAAAGAAACTCCATTAACCCTATTTATATACAGCAAAACCACACTTTTTCTCTAATAAACAGAAACCATCCATTAAATTTCTTTCTCAAATTATATCTCATTTTGAAAAATGTCGAAAACAGCACAAATTAAGCAAAACAAATACTACACTAGATGGAAAATTAACTTTGTAAGAATAATACTCATTATGAACACTATAACAGTGTTTCAATTTTAATGTGATTGAGCCATAAAGTAGCAATTATATTAACTTAATACCCTTGTTCTAATATCCGGGGATCCAGTCACACAAAGCAAAATTATTACTAAGGCTATCAAACCATATTTAAATTGGTTAGTATTATTTTACCTACAGAGATGGTCTCACAATGTATATTTTAGTGGTAGAAATAAATTGATAATGCAAGAATGGATCATTTATAAATCTTTAGTTCTTACCATCTGCTGTAAAACTACAGATTTTGAACTAAGAATCTATTGATTCTCAGAATTAACTCAAAAGATGTGAGGAAGGCCAAATGATAAGAGATAACACTCAATTGAGTAAACTTTTGAATGTTACTGGGGAGTACAGGGGTACTATTTGCTAGAAAAGAGGGAGATATTAGCCTTACCTCAGTGGGCTGGGGTAATATTGCCACTGTCATGGTGCTAGTATGGATGCGGCCTTGCTTCTCTGTCTTTGGCACTCTCTGTACTCTATGCACTCCCCCTTCAAATTTCATGTGTTTATAGGCTTCTGAACCGCTAATGCTGGCAGATGCATGTCTAAGGCCACCTTGAAAGTACAGGGAAAACAGGTTCTTTTTATTATTCCTGAGATTTATAAGTAACTGACCATTACATCTACTACCTTGAAATATATTTAAAAGAACCACAAAAAATTATAAGTAGAGATTGCAGATACATTCACTTTGGCAAGTGTATTGATACTTAGCATTTTCACATTTCTTTATTACTTACAATGACTAAACTATAAAGCATTTACAGTGCTACTGAACTGACATCAATGAAACATGTTGAAAGACTGCTCTTAGAGACCATTAGTCATTCAGTCCTTAATACTGAATGAATATCCATTAGATTGTATAGGCTATTTCAAAATTGGTATGCTTATATTCAAAATTATTAGGTAAATGATGAGCATAAAACAGCTTAAGACATCCTAACAAGTAAGTTTCTAAAGCCCAGTCATGGTCTTGCCAACTCTTTTTCTAGGGCCCAGGTAGATAAGTAAAATAATACTACATTGCACCCACCAAAATAATTTGAACAATTTTACTGACCTATTTCACTTGGAAAGTATTCCAGGGTTTCAAAATGCCATCTTTTATATGCAGCATACTGCTGATACATATCAAACATCTCCGAAGTAAATAACATTGCCTCCTGACCCCCAACTCCTGCAGTTACCTCCAGAATCAAATCATTTTCATCAGTTTCTTCTGAGGGAACCAAAAGTAAGACAATCTGTAAACATAAAAATATTATCCCTCCTATAATTGAGAATTCTCTGACACTTAGTAACAACAAAAAGAAAAGCTAAATGATTAGAGTATTTTAAGTATTCAATGCAAGTTTCTCTAAGCAAAGAATTGCTGAGTACTATTCAACCATCTTGCAAATTAGAACTATATAATCCATCACTTCCATGAAATATCAATGTTATAACTATAATAAATGTTATAAAATTCATATTAAACTTACTGGCTTGATTTTATTTCTCCTTAGAAATCTTATATGCTTTCAGTTCCCTATTCAGTTATTAAGAATTAGGTGCTCATTGTGAGCAGGATATTAGGCAAAAGAAGATTCTAGTTCAAGTCTTGAATAGTAAAGCCTAGAGTAGAAGAAAAACAAAAGGATTCAAATTGCATTTGTGGATTTATATGAAGAGAAAGCTTGTCATTTTGCAAGTCTAGACGGGCACTCTGTAGTACGAGGGGCACGAAGATAAAAACCCTCTTGCCCCTGAGGTGCTCCCAGTCTGCCATCACTTTCATAACCTCTTCTACCCACTGTCCGTTCCTAACCCCTTAAAATAACAATAGCGGAAATATTTCATTACTTTTCCAGAAAATGCTAATACTGAGACATTTGTCTTTTTGTGAGAGCTCTACAATCCTTTTGGTATGAAAAGAGGACCATACAAAGTATGTCTTTTCCTGCTTTAAAAAGCAGTTTGTTGATAGTGGTAATCATTTCATAATGAATGTATTGAATACCTTCAGTAAATAAAAATTTTGTCAATTACAACTCAATCAGATGAAAAAATTAGGTTAAAAAGCTTATTATAAATAGTAAAAAGTTAGTTACTTCTTGATTTTATTATAAACCTCTAATAAAATACATAGGAAGTAATGACACGCAATTTATTCTTTATACCAATACTGTACCTGATGCTTCAACTGGGCTATTTCTTTTTGACACAAAGTTATTTCATTCTCTGCAAGCTTCCTTAAATCTTCATTCTCATCTAAGAAAAAAAAGGCAGCAAGTGAGTTTTTCTTAACTTCATATTAAACTGCCAACAAGTCTTCAGGATAACAGGAAGTCTTCGGGAAAAATAAAATGTCTAGCTTGTGGTTTTAATAATTACATTAAAAGCATTTGTACACTAGTTTTCATAAACATGCAGCTGTGAGAAAACAAATTTTTCCTTTTCTGATGATGAAAGTGTAAGTTAAACTAAAACTAAAAAGTGCCTATAGGAAAGAAATAGTTAAACTTTTCTATAATTTCATCCCCATAAAATTGTCACATTAATAATCAAACTTCTAGTTTTTCAACTTAGACTGTACAATAACAAATGAATACATTTAGCAAGTTCAGAAAACCAGAAGAGGAACAGAAGGTTCTACCACTTAAACCAAAACTGGATCAAAAAGTAGGAAGTTACTGTCTTAGTAAATATTTCCTTATCACAAATAAGTATTCCTGCTTAACTTTTACATGAAATGCTCCTGTTTCTCTGGCTTTACCCTTCTGGTTTCATCTTTGAGTTTTTATTTTTGACCAACAAAACATACTTCCTCATTTATTCTATAAATAATCACACAGCCTACAAAAGGAGAGACGGGGACATTTTTTAGCCATTATCAATTGTTCTTTCTGTGAAAGATCAAACTCTTAGAGAGTATCTGTATGCTTATCTATTAAGGACCAACCTTGCTGGGGACTGGGATAGAAAGAATGTAAGACGATTACCCTTAGGGCAGGGTTACACATCATTTTAGTCTCTTCATACTTTTCTAGAGGAGAAAAAACTCATCAATAATAACTTAAAGCACCATATGACACCTATTCTATGCTCCTACCACAGCATATTTCCCAATTTGGTACATCTGTTCTTAGTGATCACTTTTGTCTTTAATTCCTTCTCTTGATCCACCTGACATCCACTTGCTTACCCTTCAAGATCCATTTAAATGCCAGTTTTTGCTTTTATTACACTCTGCTCTTTAATACAGAAATAAAACATTCATCCACTTGTTTTTACTTAACATCTTAAACTTCTCTTTCTCATTAAGCTGTAAGCTCCTAAAAGGTTGTTCCACAATTTTTTTTTTTTTTTTTTTTTTTTTTTTTGTATTTAGTGGGGTCTGACCTCTGACACAGTAATAACTCAGGACTTCCTCCTGAATGACATTTTCTGTAAGCAGCATTTTCTAAGTCTGTTAACATCTCTAAGTTCGATTTTTAAAATACCTCTTAAATCCACTTGGATTTTAAGATTGGCTTGTTATGGAACCAATTTTTCCCCAAGGTATTTTTCTCAATACCATTTATTAATTCTTATAAAAGAAGTGACATGCTGTTTTTCTCCTAAATAAGTTAGGCTCTTCTTAACTTTCACACTTGCATTAGCCTCCCTTTTCGTGGCATCTTCAATCCCATTCCAGGCTGACTTTTAAATTGCCACACATCAGGCTTCCTAAGGGACAAAGTCAACTCTATTATTTGCATCCCAATCTAAAAGCTTCTGCTGGTTCCTTCTGCCAACAGGATAAATCAACCTCTTAGATGAGTATCTTATCTCCTTTACAAAATGCAGGTTCCAACTTGCCATTCCCCTTACCTCTCTTCTTTGATGAACAAGAGTACAATGATTAAAAGAATGAGATTTGTAGTGAATCCAATCCCAACTCCACCCCGTATAAGCTGTGTTGTTTTTAACCTTAATGCCTCAGGTTCCTCTTCTGTCACATGGGGTTCACAGTACCCACCTCGTAGTTTGTGTGAATTGGATGAATTAATACATAAAGAGAGCTCAGCAAAGCTTGGAGCATGGTAAGGGATCGATAAACTATTATACTATTAACGGGCAGGCTCTTACACCTCTGCAACAGCAACAAATTCTTCGCTTGGATTTTTATTCATCTATATATATCTGTTCTCATATATCAACTGTATAATTAATTCTGTGTCCCTCAAGAAACTGCAACCCTCTCTAGAACCTTGCCACCCAAAATGTGGCTCACGGACCAGCACCTTGGCATCCCTGGGAGCTGGTAGCAATGCAGCAACTTTTAAGCCCATTGCAGATTCGACTGCGCGGGAACCACCTGAGAAACTACAGAAAGTACACATCCCTAGATTTAAGACTGAATCACAAGTCGCAGCGCTCTTCACACGACTGCGGACCGTGTTCCTACGACGGCGGAACGCCGGTCCGGAGCCCATCGCTGGTAGGGTGCCTTGTTTGTCCTTGCTTAGGAGAGGACTCCTGCCAGAGAACAGGCAACACAGAAACGTCAACCTCTGTAAAGGCGGGCGGAGCACTGGCAAGGGAGCACGAGAGCGCCAGGAAGAACGAGGAAAGAACTCACTCAGGATGTCTCGACCTCTCATGCAGAACAAGAGGCTGAAAATGGATATAAAGCTCCAAACCCGGTAGCGGGGACACCCGGCCAGCGGCTTAACGGAAAGGGCAAACGAGGAGTGCTCCCCTGGCGCGGCCCTCACCGTGCAGCAAGGGCTCGGTCTCCCGCAGTTCCCGCTCCTTCTCGCTCAGGAGTTTGGTGGCCGCTACCAGCTCTGGCCCCCGATATCGTAACTGGGCTTCTGACCCTGCCTGACGCTCGAGGAAGGTCCGTAAGGGCCCGCCGCGGGCCAACAGCTCCTCCAGGGGCGGGCTACTGCAGCTCAGGGGCCGGCGGGCTGCACCAACAGCCCGCCCAGCCCACAGACGACGGGCAGCGCCCCACAGAAGTCCGCCCCGCATCGCGGGCCCGAGACCGCCAGGCCCATCGGAACCGGAAGTTCCGGACAGAGGAGGTCTCGCGATACTGGACCGAGGCGAAGAAGTAGGGGCGAAGAGCTGGCCACACCCCTTCAAGCGCACATGCAGGTTTTAAAAGGTTTTCCGGAAGCTCTCGTGAGAACTTCCGGGCGACCGTGGGAAAGCTGCAAGGTTCATGAGGGCCAAAATTGAGGGGGCGTGGTGGAGAGCTGCGGGGGCGGAGCTGTCCTTGAGGGGCGGGACGGAGAGCAGCTGGGGCGGGGCGGGGCGCGCCAGGGGCGGGGCTGCCCCTTTTCCACGCCCCGAGTCGGGAACGCCTCCTCGCAGGGAGTGTGGGAATAAACTGCCTAAGACTAGGTATGGCTGGGTGCTTTTACAGAAAACCTCTCTTGCCTTGTGTCTCCTACGTAATTACCTTGGTTTCAAATGACCTCTCTCAGTTGCCTATCCTCACTTAGTTATCGTGTTTTTGTTTTAATGCAGTTGCCTGAATTCTGGACTGTGGCCACTACGTAGCTACACAACGCAGCCCTGAGACCATCTGCCTGGCGGGGTGTGCAGCTCCGCGGAAGAGCATTTAAGAGCCTTGGGAGGCCCTGGTGGCATCCCCAGCTCCGCGCACAGGAAAAACCGCCTCCGGTGGCCCGGTGCTTCTTACTTCCAGGAAATTTGCACATAGGACCCGGGAATACTGAAGTTTATTGGTATATTGCTTGCGATTTTAGAAAACACTTATTCACAGCCCACCAGAGAAAAGGATATGAGAGACTAAATACAACCAAGACAACCCTGGGAATGCCAAGGTGAAATGCTCAGTCAGGGATCCCCCTCCATCTAACTGGGTCGGGCAGCGTCCCCTTGATGATTTTTCGTTTTTGAGATGACTTACTTGAAATAGCATTCTTATTATTTTTCTCAAAAAAGAAGAAAGAAATGGTAGATCATAGAGTGGTTAACAAAGTTGAAATATACTTCAGTCATCAAACAAAAACTGTTAAAGTATAACTTTCTTTCAGAAAATGAACTTGGAGCCTGGAGATGTAGCTCACTGGTAGAGCACTTGTCTCGTATGCCCAAGGCCCTGGGTTCATCCTGAGTACTGCAAAAACAAAACAAAACAAAAAACCCAATAATTTGCATTTTTCCATTGCCTTTATCTCCTAGCACTACATAAAATGGTAAATGAAATGACTCTTCAAATAATGGAATGCAAAAATAGCTTTGCTACTTAAAAGCTACAATTAATTAATAATTCTTTCACTTTGTATAGTCAAGGTACATTACTTTATAAGATTGTCTTGCTGTAAGATGGTGTTTAAAATCTTATTTTAATGTTGATCTGAGAATAGAATGGAACAGTCAGTTTGTTTGTACCCCTGTTAGGAGCAGTTATTTCCTAACTTGAAACTCAACCTTGATTTTATTTTTTAACCAAAGAAATAAATGGGAGTAATTTGAGCTCAACATGATAAATCTCTCAGCTGAATTCTCAAAATTATTTCAAGATTATATTTTGTCACTTATAAAAGGTACAAAATTGCAATAAGCAATAACCTTACAGAACAATGTAATGAATCCAGCCAGAATTTATTTTTCCTTAGATGCATAAGCAATTTAAGCAACACATGTGTACCCTTTATTCCTGTAGTGTTATACCAATGAGGAAACAGTAACTTGTCAAAGATACATTGGGTGAATTCTTTATTAATTCAAAAACATTTTAGGAAAGTGTAATGCTTATGCATTTTACAATGATATATCCATAGGTTTCCACAACATAGTTAAATGAAAACAGCTGTTTGATTTATTTTGAAACTTCAAATGTATTTAGTTTGAGACTTCTGGATTTTCTTACATTGTTGTCATGCTCAAATTCTATTACATGGTGAAAATTCTAGCATTTGGGGGAAGTCTACTATTGTACATAGGTAAAATGATAAAATAGATTCAAGGAAAGGGGAATAAAAATTCAGAATAATTTAAATTGGAAAAATAATCTTGATTATCTATGCAATTGATGAGTAACCACAGTTATTTTGGCATTGCAAAATAACCAAGTGTGGTGCCTTTTAAGATGTATTCATGCACTCAAAACTTTGTAGTCCACTAATAAATATTGGTGGAGTCCAAAATATGGATGTAGATTACTAAATATAATGAACATGGTGGTAAGAAATTATACACATTCAATATGATAAATTTTATAGAATCAAACACATTAAAATTCTTTTTAGTATTTAGCAAACATCTTAAAATCATATACAAGAAACAGTGTATTTATGACAAATAGGTAAAGCCAGGGGTGGAAATTTCAAGTCTTTTACAGTATTTCAATATTGTGTACATTGATCAGTGGAGGGCATATAGAAAAGCACTAAGCAAAATGATTCCCAATTTAAATTACCCCTTATTACAATTAATAAGATTAAGATCTTTAATATCCAAAATATGCAGAGGAATAAGATAATTGCACAGGTAGTTCAAGGAAAAAAATTTACTTTCACCTATTATGCAAAAATTCAAGGTAACACTGTTTTAGTTTTATTCTCCCATTTTATTTTCCAGTTCATTGTATTCATACCATTGGTCAGTCATCCTTTAATGAACCTAATATTAGTATTGAGAAACCCACTCAGAATTTTTTTTAAGCTCAGTGTAAATGTCCACTAAATTTTCCTCCAATACAACCTTGTAAAAATGTATTACTTTATAGTGGAGAAACCTAACAAGAAGTCCCTCACCTCAGGTGATCAAGGTCAACATCAACAGCTAAGAAGATCCCAAAGTTTGAGAAAGTCTCACAGCAAGAGGAGTCATGACCATGGCATTCGCCTTTGGTATCATGGAACAAGAATGGTACTTTCTCTCTGGTACTCCTTCCCCAAACCATAACTACTCTCTAATCTTGGAAAAGCATCAGACAATCACAACAGAGGAACAGTCTGCAAAATGCCTGACCAATACTCTTCAAAACTGTCAAGGTCGGAAACAGGGAAAGATGTAAAAACCCAGCTAAGAGGAGCCTAAGGAGACATCTCAACTAAATGTGATAGAGTATGGTAAATGAGATCCAGGGACAGAAAAAGACAAAAAAAAAGGAAATCTAAACATAGACTTAATCAATAATATTAATTGACGAATAACTAATACCCTATGGTGTGATGTATTTGAAGACTTTTTTTTTCTTTATACTATCTTTGCAACGGAAAATTTGCAGAGATGTAAATCTAAAATTATTCAAAAAAAGATTTAATGAAAAGTTTTCGGAACGCATAACAACTCTTTTCATAAGTTTATGGTAAAATTGTTAAAGAGAATCATACTACTCTAAAACTAAAATGTCTGTTATGGTCAGTCTCTCATTAAGTTAGTTTATCTCTATCATCCATTTAGATATTTGGTAAATGACTTGATATTTTTATTATTCCTATCCTTGAGAATATAGTTTTTATTTCCATTATGTATGTGTGTCTATATATAAACACATAGATATGGTACATGTGTGTAGATATATATACACATATATATATAACTGCGTGTGTGTGTATATACATATATAGCTATGTATATATACACGCATACATTATCTGTGTATATGTATGATTGAAGAAATTTTTCTAGATTTATAGATATGGTGGGAAATTGTTGAAATGAAAATAGTGATTTTGAATCATTATTGAATTAAACAATAACATTTTTATGACCTTCCATCTTAAGCTTGGATTTTTTTTGATAATTAATCAGATTTTTAAAAAGTATGTTTTGTAAAAACCAAACCAAAAAAAAAAAAAAAAAAAACAACAAAAAAAAAAAAACCTACAGATAGTCCTGAAAAGCAGCAATTATCATTGAGGTGAAAAACTTTGATAAAATATTATATGTAACACTATTCTTTCCATATTTATTTTATTTAGTGTTCATTGCCATGCTATAAATAAATGTTCCTCATTTGCAGATAAGGAAACAGACTCAGACAGAAAAAATGATTCGCCAACCATCACAGGAGACGGAAATGTAACTGGAGCCAGGAATGGCGGTAGCACACAGGCCAGTAATCCCATTGACTCAGGAGGTTGAGACAGGAGGATCTCAAGTTCAAAGCCAGCCTCAGCAACTTAGTGAGACCCTCTGTAACTTAGTGAAACCCTGTGTCAAAAAATAAAAAAGGCTGTGGCTCAGTGGGTAAGCCCCCTGGGCTCAATCTGGTACCTGCCCCAACCCCCGCCAAAAAAAAAAAAAAAAATCTAACTTGAAATCAAATTGGTTATTCTAAGTTCTTGATGTTTTTACACTGTATTCCAAGTGTGAATCTGGACATAGTAATATAATAATATAGTAAGCATTGTGTATCACATCATCTGAATACAGCAGTAAGGGCTAGAGCTTTGTGAAAAGGAATTGTATTCAAACCTAGGACAGAAACGCAACCTAACTATTTAAAACCTGGAATGTTGTGGCAACATACAGGTATAAATCAGCAGCTCTAAAATTCTAAAATTTCAGCAATAGAAAAGAGAAAAAGAGGAGAAATGATAAGGGGAGAATGAATTTGAGTTTGCATATGTATTAAAAATGTTATATTTGGTTCTTTTCCTTAGTGCTTAATAGCACCCCTTTTCCCTACTCATCTCAGAGCTTTTGTCATGGGAACCAGACTAGTGGCACACTGAGATGTGTTACCAGTTAGGTAGCGCTTTGTCTTCCACCCTGGTTTCATTAGTCAAAGTCTAGAACATCTCCGTGTATGAAGCTGCAAAGATGTCACTGGGAACTGGACAGGACTACAGCTGTAAGAACAATGATTTAAAAAATTCTTACAAAGACATATAAGCCGATGTTCAGAGACAATACTTATCACCCTGTACACTGTCATGTAATGCAAAGATATTATTAAGTGTTTCAGAGATCTGAAGCAAGTTTTTGGTTATCAGTTTTGTTGATAAATATTTGCAATTGCATCAGGAGAGGAGTTACTAAAATTTTTAGATTATATACTGTTTTCTCAGGAGGACTTTGTATATTGACCAGAAGTTTAAGAACTGAAAAAAAAAACCCACTGTTTATAAAATATACTTTGAAGATTAGGGTCATAGACTGTCAATGTAAAATAGATGGGCAAGAAAGTTTTCTGGAAATATCTTTACTACATTTCAAAATAATTTGCTAATGTATCAAGCTCAAAGAGTTCAAAATACATGTTTGATATGTTCTCTATATAGACATTTTAAATCTTTAAGAAATTTTGGTGGATTTCCAAATGGTTCTTATTTCTCTTTCTTCTGATTATGTTTGAAATTCCTTCCCTTTAGATTTCTTCACTAAAGCTTCTAATAATATATATTTGTTGCAAATGCAAATAGTCACAATTATGATCTGTTTTGGTAAAGTTAAAATACATAGAAAAAAAATGAATAAACTCAACATTAAGAATCAGGTATTATTTTAAACCAGCTTAATTCGGTGAAAATGTATATTTACTCCCCCCGAATAAACATTATTTACCTATTTCTGTAGTACTTTTACAACACTGAGCTACCAGGTAAGTATACAATACATACTTTATACTAGGCTCATTAAAGGATACTTATTGATAAATACCCCATGCATGATGACCAACTATCAGAACTGGTCGTCCTATGTACATATTTCAAGATTCTTTTTAAAGGACCATGTTGTGGTCTTGGCTTTTGCATTTCTTTATTTCAGTATCAAAACTGTTTTGCTCTTATTCACATGTACCCTATAACACTGTCAGAACATCTATGCTAACTTCAGGTAACATAATAACAATTGGAATAAAGAAATATCATTCATCCACTATTACTGTGATCTATGTACAAGAGCAATCTCTGAAGAAATCTGGGTCTCCAATTTATCTATATATACATAATCTATATCCTATACTTTTCTTTCCATTCTAGATACACCTGAAGTTAGGCAATTCAGAAAGTGCATTAACCTCTTTCTGTGCACATTAGCAGATTCTAACTGTATACAGAGATCATTTGGCAATCTAAAACACAAAGTGCTCCTTTTAAAGTGCTCATTTTTCCCCAGGGAGGAATTTACTCACTAGGAAAAATCAAACTCTAATAAAGCAAATATTGTGCTCTTGGAATGGTAGCATAGACACCAGTTGAGTGCTTTTCTGTTTGTTTATTATAGCTCTATAACTTAAACACAAGGAATTATATCATACTTAAAAAATGATAACGTTGCAAATACACAGACATATTCTTAGAAACTTTAAACATTTTGAAATTAAATGAGAAACCGTCCCATCCCCTGAAAATATGAGTTTAGCACAGGAATGCTCACGTAGCATGGATACCAACAGCTGATGTGTAAATCTGCTCTAGATTCCTTGTCAACCCAACTTCATTATCAGGTTTCAAAAAGACATACCAAGTTCAAAATCTGTATTCTACAGACACCCAGTTAGAGATTAGGGCTCTTCATAAGGGCCCTTATCTTTCCCATTTGGTAAAATATTAAACGTATTGTCAGACAGACAATTCATCTAATAGTCCAAAGTATCTTATAAAGATAACTTACAACTAGCAGGTCACCATCATATATAGTAACAACAAGAATATAAAGTCTACAATTAAAAAGATCGATGCATGCGAGTATCATAGTATATTACATATCTTCTAATCATGTGCACCAATTTATTGTGCCTCAAACACAGAAACATGTATGATACTTTACCATATATTTGTACACATCATAGTAGCACAATAAACCCAATTCCAATCAAGAAAAAAAGTAAATGACTTAAGAACAATAGAACTTCGCAATAGAGGCAATGATGTTTTTAATCTTTCTTTACTCTTTAGGAAAAAAATATGACTTTTTGTAAACATCTTCATAGCTATCTTTTTTCAACATATTACTGAAAACTATTATTAAATAGTAAATATCTAAGTGACATGAATCAACTATGTCTTAACACACAACATTTTCAGAAAGAAAACAAGCATTTGTTAAAAGAAATGATTTTATAAATATTTTCTACCTTGCATTTTAACTACATTTTCATAAATAATGTATTTAAAAGTGCTGAATATGGTAGGATAGTCAGCAACGCCAGTGTAAACAGAACATTTTGTTTTCTACTCTGCAAATTTTTTTAAAATCCCATTTTGTCAAACACTGCAACAGTTAAAATATTTGCATAGGGAATAGATAATAGCCCTTTTAATCATGTCTCCTGAATTCTATATAAATTAGAAAATCATATTCACTTAAAAAAACAATTCTTGAAATGTTTTAAATTTATGGAAAAAGAAACTTACAATGCTATCCTTTCAAGTAAAATAAATTTAAAAAGAAAACCCCAAACTTGTTTTTTAAAAATGTTTAATAAATTAAAAAATGAGAGGTAGTTAAAAATGACAAAGAAAACCTATAATTTTAATATCATCCTTAATATAAGGCCAGTGTTCTCAGTGGATATAAATCTTTTTAAAACTTTCATTTTAGGTTACTCGGTATTATAGTCATTCAGTTCAAGATTAAAAAAATAGTCTCCAGGGGATATTAATATTCAAATGTAACACACTGATATAAATATGACAATGATTATTGTTATCATCCTTTTTGTGCACAATAGGATATTGTTTTCTTGAATGTCAGAAGTACATGCCAATGTCAGGCAAGAGTTTTGTCTTAAAGAGTGTATTTATAAAAATAATGGCAGCTAAAAGATTTGAGCACTATACTGCCCTTTCATTATGGATGAGCATTAATAGTTTGGTTTTAACAATTTTAAAATAAGTCATTCGTACGGTACTATGTGAAAACAGTTAAGGTCTGAAGTAGAGAATTATCTCTTCATAACCCTTATAAAACTTTTCCTAGTAAAAACTTAGCTTTTCACTGGATTTCACTTTCAATGAAAATATGCCACAGAACAGATGCTAGTCATCAAAATGTTTTACAGTGCTACATGTAGGCATTCTTTTATTAAGTACTTTTCTACATATTCCGAAACTAAGTTATCAAGCTTATTTGTTTTCTTGCTTAAGTACATAACTTTACACAACCATTATGAACTGGAGAGCCAGTCTTTAATAAATTAATTACAGTATTGGACATCTTATATATACACAGATTCATTTTCATCTATTACAATTAAAAACAGTATCATTCTTTGATTTGTCATTGAGAGAAGATATCTTCAAATAGTTTTGTGCTTTGTTTTCTTTTCTTCTTCTTTTTTTAACATAGCAAACTCTTCTGTAATAAAAATGCCACAGTTTTGGCAGTGAACGACCAGAGAAATCCCCCACTAGAATTTGCCAACATAGATAAATAGCTCTTTTTTTCATGTACAGAAATATTGGCTTCAAAATTAGTGTACTGAGCACAATATTATAGCATGTTGAATACCATTGTTACATTTTAAAAATTGCCATTTTCTGTCTCGGATTATGTTAAAAAATGCAAACCACAGCCAAATTTTTGGCAATTATTTCTATAAGACCATATTGCACAAAAGTCTTTAAATACAGATATAAGTTATGCTATTTGACTAAATGGAACAACAACTACGTGGCAAATGAAGCAGCTTTACTTTGCACATGCAGTCTCTGGAAATACACTAGGAGACTGTTCATAGGACTACGAATACAGTTTGCTTGCAAGTAGGATGAGTGTTGAATAAAACAAACTTAATTTGGCAATTCATTGTTTTGTGTGGTATTTTCTCCAAACTTGATCATGGATAACCTTGATAAAAAATGGAGACAAAAGACCATAATGGTGGTATGTTCACAGTAGCCTGAGAAGCGCTAAACTGCAGTTCTCCAGGAACTCAATTTCTGTATTATTTAACTACTTTTATTCCCCATCCCAGCCCTCCAAAATGATGTTTTTTAAATGAAAATTAAGATTCAGAAGAAGAGCCGGCAGTACTTTCGACAAATGACTTATAGATCTGAGAGTTCAAAAACCTTGGGAAAGAATCTCTGTGCATTAAGGTATATATCTGAAGTTGGGCATCTTCATACATGTGAGGGTTAGGATCCAACAGATTTCTATTGATCACCTCTCTAACTCGAGAATCAAGACTCACCTAAAAAGAAAATAGAGATCCGTTAAATAACATATTTTTTTTCAAAAGACCTCAATTAAATAACTGCAGGTTTTTGACATTTCAGACAAACTTCAAAGAGTAAATCCAACAACTGCAAACCTTGAGGTCGTCTTTTCAAAGGCCATGTAACCTTATATAATTTTCTCCCTTCAAACTTTGATTTTAACAGACAAAAAAACCAACTAGACTTTATGCCAGAAATCTGGTTCACAAATATCTTGACTAACTTGGATTTATCTTTTCTATGCATTCATTCAGGAGCTTTTGAGAATTTCATTCACCATTGAGGTCCCAGAGAATAGCCGGAATGTAAATTCACCTCCTCCTTTTCTTTAACTTTTGGAGAGTTTACTCGGTAATAGGATAAACCTCTACTGGCAGAGTCGAGTTCTCTGATCAAAATTAATATGCATGTCATAGGTTGATTCTCAACAGTTTCCTATCCCCACAGATTCTATGGCCTCACAAGTAGGAAAAGAGGAAAGCAGAGTGAAGCAGAAGTGCAGGAGGCTTTCTTAATGATGCACATCTCCCTGGCAAGACCCAGGAAACATCCTTGCATTGCAATACATCCAAAGACCTCTGTACTCAACATGAAGCAGCACAGCTGCGTGAAATGGGATCTTTCAGAAAACTATAAGTAGGAACTAAGAATATTAAAATATATTAAATAAAATAATCAATGCAGTGTTATTTGAAAAGTATATAGAAATGAAATTCTGTTGTGATGTAGTGCCCTCCCCCACTTAGGACTGATCCACCCGGAACAGGTAAGGACCCTCTGGGGGGGAAAAAGTGGAAAAAAGTAGCAACGAGGGCATGCTTGGGGAACAGGACTCACACTCTGCCTTGACTGCCTTGTTTGAGAAACACTCCAAGAGTCCTGACTGATTTTCTCAACTTTCACAACTGAGCAAGGATAGGACATTATGAGCCGCCCTTACTTGTCTGATGATACACACACCATACGTATTTATACCTCAACAGCCCATCGTGAGCATCTGTCAAAAGCTGTTTTGGTTCTGGCTCCTTTTTCCATCACTGTCTAGGGTACGAGAGAGTCTCTGGATGAAGCCACTTGCATTCCATTGGGTGTCCCCAGATTCCTGATCGCTACAGATCATGTGGAGTTGGGTTGATTGACACACTCCAAGGACAGCTGCTAGGTTTGTCAGGAAAGGGTGATTCAGACTAAATTTCTGTGGTTTAGTTAGACCAACTTATAAATAGAAAAAATAAATATTTCTGGCTAAACTATATATTTGTCTTTTATGGGATATTCTTTTAAAAATGATGTTATGGAAGTGTATCATTTAGTTTTTAATTTCTGTGGCATACGAAGTCATCATCAATTATAAAACAACAAAAGTAGAGAATTCCCCCGGCCCCATAATCTTCTTATTTCATCTAAAAGTATCTTTTGCATTTCTACTCAATGGGACACTATTGACATTAGAATTTAAACTGATTCGTCTTATTGAGTTGTTGTGGTACAGTAAAGTTTTGCCAAATATATGCCGCTGTTTTTGTAAATGGTGGTTTTATTTTTAAACTTGAGGTAACTTTGTTTCAATGGAGAAGGGAATTTTAGATTAATGAAATAGAAAAAAATGTGCATGTACTTCAAAAATAACAGCATAATTAAGTTTAGTATAGTAGTTCCTTATCAGTAGCTAGAATCAATAGTTTAAGTTATCTTAAGACAGAAATAAAATAACCTGAATCATTACATGTTTTGATTCCTCATTAATTTTTAATTTTCTTTGCAAATTGAAAACAATAATAAAATATCATAAAGTAGTACAGGTTAACATTTGCTAAAGTGTAACAAAAGCGCATTTGTTATTTCCATTTGAAAAATAAAATATTTACCTTCATATCTTGTTTGTTTGAAAAGGTTGTCAGTCAGTCAAAAGAAGTGTAGAAAGGTCAATAACAAGTTTAAGCCCATGGGAATAACAATCTACCGTTTCATCTCGCGGTGTCTTGTGCTTCAGAATGAGGATCATCTATAATACAAGGCAATGGGGTGGATCCAGGCTTGGGCCTGGGCCATAGTCACCCTAGGATCAGGCATGTCTAGATGGCTTGTAAAGCCATCTTATCTGGGGTCCACCCCATCATGCGGGGCTGAGGGGTTCCTGGGAAAATCTTGTCCCCAGGGTAGAGAAAGTTGAGCAGTACAAGAGCTATCTTTTGCCACAGAAGTTTTCTTCCTTCTCAGTCTCCGTATTCTCGTAGTTGGGGATAAGGGGAGAGAGCATTACAGCAGTAACAGTTTAAATGCAGACACTTCTACCATGAGATGGGGTGCAGGACTACTGATAATTTGGGAGCATTTCATTGGCAGTGTTTAGCTGGTGGTTTCAACAGTGCTGACCACTGTCAGTTTAGAGAGGTGGCAACTGCAGCTTCAAAAAGACAGAAATGATTTTATGGAGCCTCAGTGGACTTGGAAATATACATTCCCACTGGAAGAAGAAAAGTGGATTGCAAGCACAGAAAAAATAGGAAAATATACCCTGAATACCCTGGTTATTCCACACATTACTGGGGAGGGAAATTCAATGAGCACTTAGGTTCCATAGAGTACAGAGGTCAAGTGGAAGGAATGAAGACAGATATCTTGCTAGTGTGACTCAGAAAGCCCTGGGTTAAACCACTGGTGTACCCTTTTGTCAATCTTACTAGACTTCCTATGCCTGGAAGGAAACTAATAAGCTAGGTGAATATTTCTGGGAGGGAGAACATACTCTGATCTGACCTTTGTTTGTTTGTTTGTTTGTTTTTTGTTCTAGCCCTCAAGATATAATAGAAATTTTGACCCTGTGGATATGGTTGGCAGAATTGGAATGAAAATGATTTTCACTGAAATCTTTTTTCCCCATAAGACCCTCCTTTATGTGAATTTTCTGAACAATTTTTTACTTAACCTAATTAAATACTTCCTCCCATTTCCATCTTATTTTTAACAGATTTTATATAATAATTTTAAAATAAATTATTATTTTTTCCATGTCAAATTCTGATTAATATTTTTTTTTCATTTACAAGCCCATCTCAGATTTTACCAGTTAGAACTTCTGCCACTGGAGATTTTTTTCCTTAATTTTAACTAAATTTAGTATTCTCACAATAGTTTATAGAACTGAAGATATCTGATTCTCCTATCAATTTTAATAAATCTTGGGCATGAGCACTTTTAGTCATGCATTGTGTTATGCTTGTTATTTCTACTGAAAATAATGATAAATTGCAAAGTGATGGATAATTCGAATGCATCTGTTGGAGCGAAAATCATTAGAAAGATAAAATGAAGTGACTTTATTCCTGGGAGGGCCCAAATGAGGCAGCACACCTTGCTTGTTTTGAGAGTTCAGGGATGTGGTAGGCTGGCTGTTTCTCCTTTTTGCCTGAAGTTCTAAGGTCGAGTTCACAGGCATTGGTCATGAAGAAGACCCTGGACAACGGAGGAAGGACTCCACATGCTTCAGTAGGAAGAACTCCAGGTTTGGGGTCACAGGTTCCTGGGCTCACGCTCTATCACTACCAGATTCAACTCCAATGCCTTGCAACATCCACTTTACCTCTCTGAGGACCAGCTTCCTCTGCTGTGAAATGTTGGCCTCTGTTCTCCTGGCTGAAGGACTGTGGGGAGGTTTGGATTGTGATAATGGATGTGAGACCCTCTTACCCGCAGTGAACTTCAAGCCCAATGAGAAGTGAGGGGAGTAGATAAAACAGTTCATCCTAATCACGAGGACAACTTTTTGATCAATCCAGTGTGTCTGCTTTTGTGTCAACTGGAGTTTTACCTCCTCAGAGCTTCTTTTTTGAACACCCCATTCTAGACTACATCCTTTGACCCTGTCCGCCCCAATGTTTATCACGACTTTCAGTCACTTGTTTCCAACATGCATTTTCTGTGTTTATAGAATGTAAACCCATAATGGAGAGACCAGTATCTGTCTCGTTCACCATCGTCTCACCAGCGCCCAGCCCAGAACATGGCTCAAGGGACTTAGGTTATTAAAAATACAAAAAACTTGTTCTTAAAACGATTTGAAGTAATTTCCATCACATTGGCTTCAATGGTTTCATTAAAGAAAAAAGTTGTGTATGATATATGCACATACACACACACTCAAATATATATAGAGAGAGAGAGATATAAATACATATATTTATGTGTATAAATAACTTTAAATGTAGACTTTCTCTACACATAACAAAATGAAACATGATAATTCAAATTAAGATAAAATAAACTCTAGTGAGGTAAATGCAGTCTGGTCAATACTAAATCTTGAAAACTTTTACTTACTTAGTTATTACCATTTTATAAATGACTCAAATGTTCATATTTTTAAAAAATAATCTGAGTAAGTGGAGATAGTTACAGAATTTCAGAGTAGAAAGGCCAGATTGTCTAGCTCCCATGTAAGAAATCAACTGTGATCAGTTTGTAGTGGTTGTCTTTTATTTTGTTTTGTTTTGTTGTTTTTTGGTATCAGTGATTGAACCCAGGAGCACTTACCCACTAAGACACATCCCCAGCCTGTTTTATTATTATTGTTTTTTTTTTTTTTTTTTTTTTTTTTTTATTTTGAGACAGGGTCTTGCTAAGTTGTTTAGGGCCTTCCTAAGTTGCTGAGGTTGACCGTGAACTTATGATATTCTTGCTTTAGCCTTCCAAGCCACTGGGATTACAGAGGTGTGCCCTACTACACCCAGCATGTAGTGGCTGTCTTAATGCTGTACTGAGATTTTGAGGTTCTATCTGTGTAGGAGTACCATATTGATTAGTTATATCATTTGATGGGGCAGGTTAATGTGGTAGTACAAGTGGCCTTAGAGCTGCCATTTTGGATTTGGTTTACTAGTCTCTGTGCCCATTTTTATGGTTACTCTTACAAATAAATCAACTGAATAATGAGGCTCCCCAAAAAGGTGAAGTGGTTTGTCCTAAGTCACACAATTAGGATGTATCAGAGCCAGGACTAGTATCCTATGAATTTGGATATTTGTCCTGTGTTCTGACTACGTTCTAATCAGGGCTCTCCTGGATATGACATGGGTTCTCACCAAGGAAAACAACATTTAAAGAACAATAATTCAATGGCATCACTAATATATGGTGCCTGATTAGAGATTGAGAAAAGTTCTCACAGGAATATCACTAAGCTAAATAGACTGGAAAGGGCTCCAACTTCCATGATGTTGTGTGAATCAAATCATTGAACATGGCTCAAGAGTAAATAAATCTGTTCCTGGGCTTAAAATATAGTTTTTATAGTTTTTCAATAATGATTTTATATAACTGAAAAGACCTACTTTCATTTTACTTGGTTTTTGAGAGTAAACAATAATCAAATATAATTACTAACTTGAGAAAAATCAGATGACAAAGGCACTTCATACAGTTGTATAATTAAAATTCTATGTCAAAAGTTATTTATAATTTATTCACAAGTCAGCACACAAAAAGCAAGATGATAAAAATGTGAATTCTCTTTCTCTTCTTCCTCTCCATTATGTTATTTTGAGATTTAGGGTAGGTAATGGATCAAATGTGAATGCTAGGAAAAATGGAGAAAATAAATATGGCTATTAAATTAAATATTAGTTTATGTGATTTTTAAAAAGGTCATGTTCCTGATTAGGAAATACTATCTGAATGACATTTTAGTAAAATTCATGTTCAAAATAAAGAAATTAGGCCAAAATATAACTTCGTTATTTTAGCAAAAAGAATGAAAACTCATGTTTATTTTTCAATAATCAGTATCTCTGGTAGCTCTCAGCACAGTCCAAAGAAGAAGTAATCCTGTGTACATCGAGTATTTTGTAAAGCTTCATCAACCAGCCACATCTGAGGAGCAGCCGAGAGGACAATGCCCCCCACAAAAACTAAAGATCAGGAAATAGAGACCAGAGAAATGAAGGAACCATATCTGCAAAATGTGGAGAATACTTTTTTTCCTAACATTTAAAAAAAAAAAAAAAAAACGGAACAACCAGCTTTTTAAAGTGAACCATATGTAATTCAAAGGACTGACCTTGGTAATCCAGACAACTATCACTAGAAGATGACATACCTCACACGTGGCTGGGGAGAGAAATGGGCTAGATAATCTTCTCAATGACTCTCTAATTTTGTGTAACTATAAGCAAAGACACATTTGGGGATACATCTAGATCATTTGGTTTATTTGCCAAATAATGTGACTTTGAAATACAAATGAGAATAATATTATTATGCTAAGATTCAAGAAGAGTTGATTAGATACTGAGGTTCTAGATAGACCAGAAACCTAAAGAATGTTTTCTTTTTATGTAGAATTATGCTAGTGTTAGAAATATAGAATGATATCAGTAATACATGTTTTGATGCTACTGAAAAAAAAATTCCCCTACTTAGTTTCTATGACTACTTCTATATTTCTGTAGGAAATGAAAACAAAAATCAAGCTTTTGTGCATCTAATTTAGGAAGTTTTCTCATTTTGTAGAGAGAATACTGCTGGAGTATTCTGGAATTCCAGTGACACTTTAACCTAACAGATAAAAAACATTAAATTATTTAAGTACACTTCATTGTAAGTGAAATAGTTCATATGGCATTTCCAACTCAGAGATTTGAAAAGTAGATGCAAATTCATCTTACAGGTCTCAGAGGAAGGAGTGCAAAGCAGAACCTGGGAGCTGGCGTTGTAGCTCAGTGGTGGAGCGCTTGCCTACCATGTGGGAGGCACTGGGTTCGATTCTCACCACCATATACACATAAATAAATTATACAAAGGCTCATCAACAACTAAAAAAAGTACACTTGTCACTAAAAAAAGTAACAAGGCAGCACAGGGCCACCTCTAGTGCTGGATGAAACACTGAGAACAACAGCCTGGTTCTAGGGACTTCATCCATGTCCCTGGGGCACAAGAGGGCGGTATGCAGTATGCAGGCTAAACCAGGAGCAGAAAGCACCAGGGCCAGATACTTAAATACACAGATCAAATCACAGTCGTTTAGTAGAAACAGAAAAGGCAACAGAGGGTGAGGAAAAGAGACAGCCTTCCAGGGGCCACTGGGTTCTCTCAGGGCATGAAAGCACTTCTGAAGCTCTCACATCCCGGGGCCTGGTCACACTGCTAATCCACGGCTTCTAACAGTCAGCTGCAGCATTTCTTATGCATGAAATTAAATTAATTCTTTAAAAATTAAGAGGAACATGCTATTGGGTGGCTGGAGGTGTTTTTTATTGATTAGGTACATCCTAGCAATGGGAAAACTTGCACTTTCTGTAACAGAAAGTCTAGAATAAGTCATGTAATTTCTATTTCCACCCTTGCCCTGAAAATATTAGTGGTGATAAAGGCCCATTCTTCAGTGCTGAAAAATTCAATCATAAGCATCAACAAACACATCAGTGATTGTTTTTTGTTTTTTGTTTTCGTTTTAGATTTTTTTTTTTTTTTTTTGGAGCCCTTATGCCAGAGGTTTTCAAACTAACACATATGTGGGAACAAAGTGAAGATTCCTGGGCTCTGTTTCCAAAACTTCACATCTAGAGCTCTGGGTAGGCCTCAAGAACTATCGTTTTAGACATACTCCCATAAGAGTGATCTGGGGAAGATGCTTTGAGAAGCACAGCAAGTTGCTTAAACAGGCCGGATAGTGTTAGCTCCTGAGAAGCAAGAGGACTATCCCACACAGTTCAGCCAGACAAAGCCTAGTGGAGGAACCTGACCTTCAAACATGTGTCAGGAATATACATAGTTTGGAGGCTTAGTAATCTGCTCACAGAAGTCTTCTGACCTGTCCACATCCCATGCACTACCCAATTTGGACTGTGGTTCCTTTAAGGCTATTCTTGGTCTTAGAGAGCCCACCTCAGTTTTCCAGAAGTTTACCTCTTTTGGCGACAGTATGGAGATGTAATCTTCATATATCATTCTGGCCTTTTCTTCAATGACTTTTTTGTTTTGTTCTTTCTTCAAGTCTTCACAGGCGAGCCAGAAAAGCAGATTCTCTTCACTGTATTCTGTTCGCAGGAACTCTCTGAACAGGTTCCTTCCCGCTGGGGCCTTCATCATCTTGTCGAAATTTTGAGACCAGGACAAGACTTCATCCGCTGTGGGATTCTGGCTGCAGAGACGGAAGGTGACCATTACCAAAAGCAGCCTTGACCTGTGAACACTAGACTAGGTGAGGAGGAGAGGGGAGAGAACATCTACTCAATCCTGCCATCTAGAGGTCAGGATTTTGACATGCAGTCCCATCTGACTGGGCAAACACCTGTCAGGACCAGATCAGTTTTTTCTGGGTCTTGACCAACAATCAGGTAGGTACAATATGCCTGGAAAGAAACCAGGTGATGAAATAATAAAGAGCTATACAGTGTACGAACATGATCATCGTAAATTCCTGATGAAGCTTGGAAATGTTTAAACCCTGACGATAACTTGCAAGTGGATGATGCTTTGAAGTGTAAACTAGATTTTTTCATGGCCTCACAATATAGATTTTCTAGCTAAAAGGAAGAGTTTTTCTTCTCTAGTACCCATTTTTCCACTAGTCACTGGATCTCAAATACAAATATATTGTGTGCACTTGTCATGATTTTCCTAAAATGCTGCTGTGAACCACCTTCTGGTTCATTCCACAATGGCATTGGAGAACTTCAGATATCTATGTGCAGATTTTTCCATGACTACTGCAGAAACCGCCATTCATTGCTCCATCTGCATTTGGTCAAAGAGGTATCTATATTTTATTTTTTCTTAATTTTTTTGACCAGTTATTTAAAATAGATCTGTTACATTCCATAATGTCTGAACTTTCTCCTTCACTTAGAAATAATTAAGTTTTAAAAAGTTTAAAATTACAGTGAAGCATCATTATAAAAAACTTCTCATAAAAGAAAAAAGAAAACACTTACATGAATAAACTTGTATTTTCATTTTACTCCCTAGACATTGCATGTCATTTCAATTTCTCATTTTGGATAAACTTGTCAGAATCTATTCCTGGAAATAGAACCAGGAGGCAGCTGGGTATCCTTCCCAATTGACTTTGGTAATCCAATATCTATTTATCTATATTCCTTCCTATCTTCCCTCCCTCCCTCCCTCCCTCCCTCCCTCCCTCCTTCCTTCCTTCCTTCCTTCCTCTGTGTCTGTGTGTGTATGTGTTTAGAGTCTTCACTCATAAAGAAAACTTTTAAAATACCCTCAGAAAAGGAGAGCTAAATAGGCAATTTGGGAGGCTAATTCATGCAACAATCTCTATCTCTTTCAAGAGAAAGATGAGTGTAGACGATGTTTTGACTGATAACATAGCCAATAGAAAAACTGAGGAAAAGCAATCAGTCACAAAACAAGACCTCATGGACCGTGTTAGCATTCATTTCACAAAACCATCCCCAAGGTCACCCTGAGGCAAGAGATAGGGCTTAGACACTCAGCAGACGCAAGCAGCTAGGAAGGAAGTCCCCATACTCACCACTCCTCTAGGACCTGGATGCTCTCCATTCTCGTGGTGAGTGTGGGTCTTCCTGCATTCTCCCCTCTTTCTTCATTCCTGACGGTGAGGCTGCAATGTAGCACGGTGTGTTATTTTGTTAAGAGAAATTCAATCAAAGAATGAATTTTACAGGAGAAACAGCTCATAGGAGAGTTCATTGTCAATTATGTGAGAATATTTAAAGTACAGAAAAATCACACTTAAATGGTGGGTAACCTGTGCCAAATGGAGATAAGAGAACAATTTTTAAATAACATGAAAAAGTAATTCAGATATCAGAATGGATATTGTTACTTATTTTAAATTCACTGTTACATAATTTGGATTACTAAGCAAATCTGAGATATTTATGTGATTATATGTTTCAATATTTGATATATAGTTTTTTTTTTTTTTCCCCCAGTACTGGGGATAGAACCCAGGGGTGCTCAGCTCCTGAGCTACATCCCCAGACCCGTTTTGTTTTGTTTTTATTTATTTATGTATTTATTTGAGACAGGGTCTCACTAAAGTGCTAAGGTGGCCTTACACTTTCAATCCTCCAAGGGTGCTAGGATTACAGATATGCACCACCACACCTGGCTTAATACATACTTTTACATATTAATATATACACTTTTATATATACTTAATATGTCCTTTTATATATTTTCTTTATATGAAAAGTCATTTTCACGTTAATTCTATTCAGTTTGTTTTCCATTTATTTTTTTCCCATAATAGCCAAGAGGATAAAATGTCTCAGAATCTAATACAGATTTTGCTGAATTCACAATGTCTTTCCCTGCAGACCAGGTGTGCTGTCAACCAGTCACTTCAGTTTAAGTTACTGGATTTGTATTTGACTTTGTCTTTGATCTTTCACCTTTGATAATCTTCAGTGTTATGAGGGGGTCAGGCCAGCAACTCTGAAGTTTGGGAACCTGAGAGTATTGGGCAGGATTCCTCCTGGAATCTCTGTTTCTGGGGTTTAGAGTGGGAATTCTCCAGGATTACAGGAAGTAGGATAATCTCATTAGTCTTAGGGACCCAAAACAAGAATAAGAATTGTCTGATTGAGATAAACTTCAGCTGAGCACTGCCTTGGGTTGGAACGCCCAAAGTTCAAGGTGTAGACTGCAGATGATGGAGGAAGGTGGGAAGGATAACTCCTCCGTGGCCTTGGCAATCTTGAGCCCCTGAATTAGCAAACTGAAGCCTCTGTCTAGAAGCTGAGGAGCTTCATGAGAGCCTGTTAAGAGCAAAAGCAGGTCAGATAACACCTCTTCATTTATTTACTCCCCAAGAGGCAACGGAAACTATTAATTTTTAGCACCTGTTCTGAGTCCATCACTGTTCTCATAATAGTAATGTTATTCTCATAATGAGCAAAGTACAAAGTGGATTGGTAAGTGGGGCAAAAATTGGATGCTAAAACAAAGTGGGTTGGTAGGTGGGGCAAAAACTGGATGCTAAAATGTCTGGTATACCTGGAGTGAGCTTGAACTCTACTCTAACCACCTGTATTTCCTTTGAGTGCCTACTAAACCTGTCTTCCAAGTTGTTATCCATTTAGGTCAGATATGTGTTTTACAAGAGTCATTAATTTCTTAAAGTATCCAAGTGACAGTGCTTTTCTGGAATTTGAAAGTGGGTGGTTGGGGGAAATACACCACTGACAATATTCTCTGAAATTTCTTGCATATATAAAATATGCATGTATATGTATATATATAATATGCATTTTTTGGTAAGTTCTAGAAAGATCTTATTTAAATAGGAAATTAACACTCATACTGCCAAGCACTACTTATGTTATGTGTATGGATGTACAGACATATTAAGGTGCTACAAGAAGACTGAAAAAGAGATCTTCCCCTGCTTAGATGATAAGAGCTTATTTCAATTGCATTTCCACGTGTCCCAGAGAATGTGCCCCACAAAATGTAGGTATACCCCATGTTAGGCAACATCTTTGAAAATTTGTTCTCCATGGCAGAGCAACAAATCTGGAAACCAGGTGCATGATTCACAAGTTTCCAAAAACGAGTTCTGGCTCTTATATCTGTTACTGTGATGTTTACAAACATCCCAAATGTTACCATATTAGAGCGATCGCTATGAAATACTGGGTTGTGTTTACATCTTGCACTTCCACAGATGGTAAAATGTGGACACACATTTGGACTAAAACTGCTTATAACAGATATTCAATAAAGGCTTAACTGTTCCCCATTTGTGTGTGCTCTCCAACTAATAGTGGACCCTGTATAAAGAACCTGAACTTTAGCAACTGACAATTTATCCTCTTAATAAACTGCCCAGTAGTACCACTCTTCAAGATGGGTGCCATGGTTTCAATGTTCAAACACCAATGAAAATGCCCTTTTAAGATGAAGTGGAGAAGATAAACAAGAAATTGCTGCTGGACTGTGTGTGAAAGCACCCAGAAACCACTGTGGATACTGGAACTCATGCAAGAGACCGAGAGAAAGGGACAGAGAAAGAGAGAGAGAGAGAGGGGTGGGGGAGAAAGGCACGCGGTGGAACTATTCTTAAGTAGTGGAATTTCACAGGCTAATAACAATGGACCAATGACTGACTAGGAGGTTCACCGGCTAACAAATCTGGACCAATGACTGACTACGAAGTTTGTGGGCTAACAACCTGGGTTGCAAAGTGGTGTGTGTTGGGGTGGGGGCAGAACACTGGTGGCAGCAAAATGGCAGATCTGATGCCAATAGTGTGCCTGCCCTGATCCTCACACCCCCACCCAAAGTTTCACTTGATCCTGCTCTAAGGAAGCATAGTTGTTTATTATTTTTTTAAGATACTGAACTACTGGAAAGATTTGCTATAGAGCAACATCTACATGTCATCTGTGTTGGAGAAATATCCAGGAGGAAAACATCAAATGTAAAAGTCGTGAAGTCACATTTTGTTTTTCATTTTCACACATGCAACATTTTAACTAACATTTCTACTTCTTAAACTATTAAATCCACCAAGAGAACAAAACACATTTGCAGTACTCACAGTAGGAGTCTTGATCAAAGCTTAAATACTTTATGGAACAAAAATGCTAACAACCTAGGCTACATATACTAAAATAAGCATTTAAGTTCCATTAGAGACATTCTAGAATGTTGACTTTCAGAAGGGAAGAAATGTATTTGATAGATTTCAGAAAAATAAGAAAATGTGCTCTGTTTACTGGTAGACTGTTGATTTATGGGGGATTGGATGGTGGGATGGGGAAAACGTTGTGCCACTTAAACAGTTTACTTTTGCCATCAGGGATATGTGCACGGTCTAATTTGGAAGATGGTCTGCCAGTGTTAGGAGAACACTGGCTTTCAGGAAGAACCCTTGAAATGGTTCCAAATAGGATGAAAACTTTACAGTAGCCATGGTAAGTCTGGGAAAGAGGATGATCATAAAACCATATATGTTCAAACAAAAATTCAACTGAGGAATCAATACGCTCAAATTTAATATATTGTGACACCAAGGCTCCAAGAAAGAACCACTATCACTGGTAAAGGCAGACAGTTTCCAATATTTTAACATTCTTACACTGTGATATCAATCTTTTCTTTTTATGTAACAGCTTCTAACTAAAATTGCCTAGTGAAAAGAGAAATCAACATCCATTAGGTTCCCTGAAAAATCATTGGTAGATGATTCTTTAATATTTCATTTTCATCATTCAAAATATTCATAGTAAATTATGATAGCTTTATTCAGGACTTAACAATAATCTACAAATATGTATGAAACATCTGGCTTAATTTCACTGTGGCTGGAAATTCAAGATGCATAGGACAAAGATAAGCTCAGACAGGTAAGTAAACATCACATGCCATGCTGTTAAGAAGTAAAAGTAATACCTGTGGTGTTTCCAAGACACCAGTATGGTACTTATACTTTTGCATGAGGGAACTGAGGCAGGCTTTGCAGAAGAGGTCATGATTAAAGTGGGTTGAAAATGAGCAGATGTTTGCCAGAGAAGACCTGGATAAAGGGGATTCCAAGCCGAGGGGTGAAAAAGTCTTGCAGAGGCTGGGAGTTGTCAAAAGATACCATCTAAATGGAGAAGAGAGTGAACAGATGAGATGGTTCAGGGCAGGAGCACAAAACCAGGATGAGCAATGAAGTATGTCTCATGTGACCAGCCAAGAAGACGATGATGTGGACTGCACAGGCAGCGTACTCCCCCTTTGGGATGAACCTCACTCTACTTGCTTTGTTTCCCCTTCAGGATGGTGACAATGCAGTGACCTGTTTCACAAGGGGTAAGGCAAGAAATAAGAACTTGGGATCAAAAGGCAAATTGTTTCAAATGCTTAATTAAATATAAGGCCGAATGGGCTGCATACTAAAATGGCAATTTCAAATTTATTAAAGAGCTTTTCATTTCCAAAGGAGGAAAGAGAGACTTATACTTTGCCCATAAAACGTTCCCTTATACATTGCCTTCCTTACTTCTTCCTCCTAACAGTCCTGTGGGATAATCATTCCATTTTATTTACAAGGAAACAGTCACGGAGGTTTATTTACATGGAACAATTAAAATGCAGCAGCTCACATCCCGGGACTTCTTGGCTGTGCTCATTTTCGCTTTGCAGGGTTGCTCTATTCAGAGAAGAGTTGACTGTGATGTTTTACCGTTTTGGTAAAACATCAGAGGATGCTGGGCCCAGGGTCTCAGTCTGCAATAGACTCGGGTGAGTGGCAACTTGTTTTCAGTTCCCTGGAACCTGAGATTACCAGAAAGAAGCAGGGAGAGAAAGGTTTGACAGCAAAGTCTGAAAGAGAAAGAGAGGACACGATGGCATGGGTTGTGGACAAGCTTCTGTGGCTGCAAAGCCAGCCGGGAAGCCCACCCTCCTCCCAGTTATTCCTGCAAGGAATAACTTGCAGAGAGGAAATCAGGGAAAGGCAACAGAACTGAGGCATTGCTTACAAAAGACTACCCAACGCCCCAAATCCACAACCACAAAAGCACAGAGGCACCAGGAGGTGGGACAGGAGCCACGTGACATCCATAATGTCAGACACGTAAAAGCTCAGTGTCAGATCTATGACCTGAACCTCATCTCCTTCATTTCTCCATTTTTATAATAGGACTTGGTTCTGAGGGGGGTTTGTGAGGTGGAAACAGGAGCTAGTCATCTGTGTCTGGAAATGTTACACAAGACAAATGAAGAATTTGAACACCGTTAATTTAACATTAAAAATCTCATCCCCCCTGTGAGGCCTCCTCCTGCATTTCAGTCATGTATTCTGTGTCACAAAACAAGCGTTTCACTTGGTGTAAGCTTTTGCTTCATGTACTTAAGTCTCTCAAGTAAAATATTCAGCTATTAAAAAATCTCTCCACTAGATGGCTGTGTTACCTTTATAAATACAGTGTTTTAACCAAGTCAGAATAAAGAATAAAAAAGTTTCTGGGAATAATTACCCATATTTGGAAGAAAAAAAAAATCTATTCTTACAATAAGGAGTTTTGAGAATTATGTCTTTCTAAGGAATTTGAAAAGAGTCCTTCAATTTTTCTGTGAATGTAAACTCCAAGGGATAAACTTAATGTTGGGAGGTGTGTATAAATGGAGTCATTTTTCTTTTTGGTTATTTAGAAAATGTTCTGAATAATCCCTGACTCAAAGTCATTGATTTGGGAATACTTTTAGTCATAAAAGCAGGCAGATGTAATCTTATTAACATTGTCATTATGTTTTCCAATTATTTATTTATTTATTTATTTATTTATTCATTCATTCATTTTTGTGGTGCTGGGGACTGAATCCAGGGACTGATTGCCTTGTGCACGCAAGGCAATCACTCTACCATCTGAGCTACATCCCCAGTCCCCATTTTCCAATTATAAGTTGCTTTGCATGCTGCTGTCCTACGCTGGGGGGATATAGAACTTAGGTAATACATTCTTAGAACACATCAATTAGATAACATTCTTAACTATCAACCAGTAGGGAATGTTTTTATGCGAAATGTTTTAAGATAACTATTTTTTCCTTAGAATTAAGAGAATCTGAGGACCGAGTATGTAGCTAAACTATTAGGATACACATCCCATAATTTGTTTTTGTTTGTTTGGACTGGGGGTTAAACTCGGGAGAGTTTTACCACTGAGACACACCCCCAGTCCCTTTTATTATTTATTTTGAGATAGGCTCTCACTAAGTTAGTCAGGGCCTCACTAAGTTTCTGAGGCTGGCCTCTTCCTTGTGCTCCTCCTGCCTCAGCCTTCCGAACCTCTGGGATTTCAGGTGTGCACCACCGTACCCGGCCACACACCAGGATCTGAATCTTCACCCTGGTCTTCAGTTGCCTAAAATCCTATGTTAAGCTGTTCCTTTCACCCACTGTGAGCTTCTCTGAAATTTTTAAGTAAGCTAGTGGATACTTTTGTGGAAAAGCAAACCTCTGGAGGTGAGAAGATCAAGGGGCCTTCTGTTGCATTAACAGACACCATGGCTAAAATGGCACCTGATCAACTGAGTCTTTCAATGCATTAGTTAAGATGGAGCTTAAGCTTCTGGTCTAGGGAACTTGTGTCCTTGCCATAAACAGCAGAATGAAAAAGCAACAACTCCAGCAGCTGGTATTCAGGCTGGCGCTCACTTACCCACCACCCATTTGTTCCCTTTTGCTGGTACTTTCCAGTTACTGGATATATGACTTTGTCTAGGGCGGAGGTCGAGGGCATCCTTAGGTACAAACGCAACTGACGACAACTATCCCGACCTGCAGGGAAACTTGACTGCAGAACACAGAACTCCTAACACTCTGGCAGTCCTGTGGCTGTTGGTTTTGCTCTAGAATACGCTGGGAAGCGCACAAGCTGGGGAGAAGGGCCCACGGTCTGTGACATTAACTGACAGCGTTCGAGAGTGCACAGCAGAGGTCAAACCCTGCCATGTCGGGGAAATTCCTTTCAGCTTGAGACTGTAAGAGGCCTGGAAATACCTGTTAATAAAGGATTATTCAGGGGCCTGAAGCATGTACTGAACCATAAACTAAACAATTTATATATGTAGCTAATCCCATCTCACCAAGAAAAAACCGAGGCTCACAGAGATTAAGTAACTTGCCAAAAGCTTCCGGGTTGCACGTCACAAAACGGACATACCCAAATCTGCCTAATGCTAATGTGGCAGTTCTTTCCCTACCTCATGCTGCCTCTTGAGGAAGAGTTGACATGAGAATTTGTGCATGATCGCATAAAATGGCAACACCAACTCTATTTACAATGAAACTTCTGGAATTAATATTCCACTAATAGCTATGGAATTGGTTGATTGAAATGTTTCTGTACTTTTAGATAATCCAAATTTTTTGACAGAAGATGCAGTAATGGTATAACTTTGCTTTCTCTTAGGAACAGATCTTCCAAGGCACAAGATGTACACTTATGTGTGAAATACGGATATCTGAAACAAACATTTTATATCATTGAATATTATTATATTCATAATACCCAATTTGGTAGAACTATTATACAATATGCTCCATTTTCACTCAAAAGTAGATTTTAGGATCTTACCTAGGAGAAAGAGACACAAAATTCTTGAATAATGTCCTAAAAAAGCAAACAGATTGTTAATAGATCTACCATGCCTAGCCCATCAAAGAAATTAGACAGGGCCCAAAAGAAAGAATGAAGAATTTAAATAAAAGGGACAAAATCAGAGCTAGTACTTACTTCAGTCAGATGTAGCATGACTAGGACACCCTATCAGCAGGGAAAGAAGGAGTAGCCAAAAGGCCAAAAATCTCATCTTTGCATTACTGTTCAGGGGAGGCTGGGGAATTCTTACAGGTTGTCCAAATAGCTACCTCATTTGTCCTGGATCTGGGAGGTTGAATTTCATATTATCTTAGAAACTGAAATGATCTGCTTTGATTAACTCAGGAAGGGAACTTTGACTCCCTGAAACCTAACCTTCATACCCAAGGGTCACCATGTCTCAGGATCTCTAAAGAGGGGCTCACTCGCTTTCTCTGACATGGTCTGTCTCTCTCTTCAAGTTCCTCCTGTGGGCCTTAGGGAAGAGCTGGGTTCTCACAAAGCACGGACACCTCCTGGTTGGCCACATCACAGGTGCTTTAGGACCTCTATCAGATGGGACTCGCCTGGGGCATTGGCAGCCTCACTGGCTCCCTTTGAGAGACTCTTCGCTCTCTGGTTTGGGTGGGTCCCACTACTGTGTTTTGTGAGACTTTTCCCTCTGGGAGGAGGGTCCCTTCTCTGCTCTGCCTGAGCATGGCACATCTACTGGTCCTCTGCCCTGCCACTGTTGGTAGTCCAGAGCTCGCTGCTCTTCACTGTCTTGAGCTCTCCGGAGCAGTCACTCTCGTTTCTGGGTAAAGCGTACTGATGAATCCAGAAGGTCACAATCACAGTGTCCTTGCCGTGCAAGCGTCAGACTCAGGTACACAAGTACCTCTAGGGCATCTCAAAACAGTGAGCTGAAATCATCATCTCATCCTTGGTCTAGACAACTTCCTATTCGCTCATTTGATGGATCAACATCAAGTCAACCACTCAAGCAAGCAGTATGGATATTCCTTATCTCTTCTTTCTCTTATCACTATTTCTTGACACCATCTTGTAATGTTTTCTTGAACATCTAATTCTCTGCATTCTTTTAACTGCCTCTTTGTCTTGGACCCCTAAACGTCACTCATTGTCATGGTTTGGATCTGGAATGTTCCCCAGAGACTCCTGTGTTGAAAGCCGCTCCCCAGTGTGGCCATGTTGAGAAGCGGGGCTGTTGGGCAGTGACTAGGTCATGAGGACTCTGACCTCATGAGAGGTTTAACCCACTGAGAGCTGAATGGATTACTGGGAGGTAGTGGAAATTGTGGGAAGTGGGGCCTAGTTTGAGGGAGTGAAGCTTAGAGGTGTGCTCTTGGGGACGGTGTCTTGTCCCTGGTCCCTCCTTCTCTCTCTGCTTTCTGGCTGACATGAGGTGAACAGCTTGCTCCACCACACCCTTTCACCAAGATATTCTGCCTCATTTCCAGCCCAAACAGTAGAACCAGCCAACCATGGACTGAAACTTCTGAAATCATGAGCAAAATGAATCTTTCCTCCTCTAAGCTGTTTATGTTGGGTATTTTGGTCTCGGTGACCAAAAAGCTGACTAACACTTTCACTGAGGGTACTGTCAATGTCTCCTAATACTTCCCTTGCTCTTTGTCTTGTCCTTGCAAATAATTTCCCATTCCCTTCAGAGACTGAAACATAGAATAGATTTTGTCATGTCCTTACTTACTCATCTTCAGTCACTTCCCATCTTTAAAAAAGTGGGAGGTCCTACCTAACTCCTTTGATGGCATAAAGAACATTTTTTTTTGGTACCAGGCATTGAACCTAGGGTTTTTGGTACCAGGCATTGAACCTAGGGATGGTTAACCACTGAGTCATATCCCCAGCCCTTTTTTATATTTCATTTAGAGGAAGGGTCTCGCTGAGCTGCTTAGGCCCTCACTAAGTTGCTGGGGCTGGCTTTGAACTCAGAGTTCCTCCTGCCTCAGCCTCCTGAGCTGCTGGGATTATAGGTGTATGCAGATTTTGTTATTGTCGTCACCAATGCCCCTGCTTTTCTATTTTGTGCTTCTTGACTTTACATCCCAGCAATACTAACTGAATTTTATTGCTCTCTCCTCAAAACCTTGCCCTTCTTGGCAAAAATCACTTCTAGCAGTTTAACAATACACACACAACAGGATGAAGGAAAATGGTGCACAAGAAAAACTCTCTGGTGCTGCCGGGCTCAGCACCAGCCGCCACACAATTACACTACATTCTGAGACAATGTGCCTGTGACTTTTCAAAAGAATTTCTGTGACACACATTTTCTCGTTTTATAAAGCAAACTCAATTGGCACATCCAAATCAATCATCCATCCAGCACATGTTCAAGAAACTCCTAACGTATGTCAAATAACATACTGTGAGCCAAAATGGCATTTGGCTATTCGAAAACACGAAACCTGAGTATACAGCCATGAAAGTACATAGTGGTGATCAACCAATATGGACTTTTGGGAATTCATCTACAAAGTCCACATAATTTGACAGAAGGTATTTACCTGAAAAAGAAAAGGGTCAAATGGAAGAATCACTGATATTAAAAAAAAGAAATGGTACGGAGAGTTTGGAGTCAGACTCTGGCTCTCACGCGTTCAGCCTGGTCCAAGGAAGAGGAGACACGGCTCAGCACTGGCCCGGGGCCGAGGTCTTCCCTGAAGCTCTGGCACACCCTGGTCACCCCGACCAGATGGTGCTCACCAACGGCCACACGCTGTGAGTCAGAGGTCCTTCCCGGGTCTGAGCTGGAAAGGACTGGAAGCTGACTGTAGTTCTGGTGCTGTGGACCCCACCCACGTCTCCATGCAGAGCCTGTCCCCAGATGCCCTGTGCGGTCTCTTCACCTATAACACCTTTCCGCCTGTCTGCTCAGAACTCTGGGCTTCTGTACCAGAGGGAAGCTCCCCGTACCCTCGACTTTGATGCTGAGGACAACTGTTTTCTCTGGAACCCCCTTTCCACATGGAGTCCACACTCCTGCATTCTCAACCTGCTGGGGCCCCCTGTCTGCCATGGCCCCACCTGGTACCAGCTCTCTGAAGGAACCGCCCCTCTCGGGAGTCTCTCTTACACAAGTCACTCCTCCCACTTGCCACAGGACAAACTGGGACCTGGCATCTTGTTTTAAAATCCTTTGAGGCTAATGCCATCTGACTTGCCTGTCCCCCTCTGCTTATCCCCTCACAACCCTGTGACACCCCGCCCCAGCATTACTCACACTCCCCTGGGTAGGGGAACCTTGCCATAGGTGATCCCAGGGTGTCCCCATGGTGTCTACGAGGACATTTCCTTGTACCCTCACTGCACTACCTGGGGACTGCCTTGGCTCCAAGCTGGCTCCTGCCTTCTGGCCTGAATCAAGTTAATCTGCTGTCTTTCACTCTTGACTGAACCACTGTTCTCCTTTCTACTCTCCTGAATAAGACCAAGCATAACATTTTCAATGATGATTTTCTTTCTTTCCTGTTCATCTTTCAGTCGATAATCTAAATTATGCAATGTGATACTTTAAAAAACATGCATTTTTTAAGAAAGTAAATGCAGAGAAAAAGTACATATTGTATACCTTTGAAGGCAAAGTGTCAATTCAGTTCTGATTCTATTAGCTCTTCAATAGATAGGACTCTGGGTACATGCAACACCAATTTGGCAGAGGCAGCTTAAATATAAAGTTCTTTCAGAGGGTGACCTGGGAATATAACCAAATATTCATATCTAGATGCAGCTGCTTAATGAGACTTTGCTCTCGGGCATGGCAGAATAAGGGAGCACCCCAAGAAAGCTGATGAAACCCAACAGTACAGGGAGAAATGGGCATTCAATTAATTGCAAATGAGAGATTTAATGAATGAATGATACTACAAATTCCCTAGTCCTAATGTCCAACTACTGGTGGTGTGAATGGCTTATGAAACCTGGGTTCAATTCAATCGCTGTCTTTTGATTGTGTAATTTTAAGTTCATATAACTGACAGAAACGGTTGAGGAAATTCACCTATGCCCTTGTGAGATGGAGTTTTGAAACTGGTGGATTCTTTGTAAATTATATTTATCTGGTTACAAGTGCTTTGAAAATCCTGTGCTGAGTAAGTTATTCCACAGGAATAACTTATGCCCCCTGGTGGGCTGCATCCACACTCTGAGGGTGATGGGTACGGAAGAGACTATTCACTGGCACCTCAGATGAAAGGAGTCAGCTTGCATGTGTGAGCAGTTTTAGTTCCAGGGAGTGGGTTCTCCACCATAGTTCAGACATGGATATTTTTTTTTCTTCTTTAAAAAAAAAATTCTTTGGCTTTGAAAGTTTGCATCTTAATATTTCCATTGGCAGAGAGCTAAAGTGTGACGGCATCCAAGGATAAAATAGGGCATTACTTTTACACTGTTTTTGATTACAGAGGCTGTGGTGCTTGCTTCAATGGCGGGCAGGGGGTCTCCTGGAGCACTGATGAACTGTCCCACGGTCCAGGGACTCTGGGCATGAAAGTGTCCAAAACAGAGGCAAGTTTGGTTTCACAGGACTAATCAATTTGCTTAATTTATTTTGTGACCAATCCCTCCTGAGAAGAACCTGGTTTCATGGGTCACATCTTGTGGTACCGGAGACTGTGAATTTGATTGGGAAGGTGGGATTTGGAAATGGTTCATAACGAACCTGGGAATGAAGAGTCTGGAAGTATTAAAGTGGATCCATCAACGGAGTGGATATCAAGAGGCTTGAGTTTCAATTCCACCTCTATCACTGTCACATCTTGAGATGGCAGTCGGTTTGCTGAAGTGTAGAATCAGACATGGCATTTTCCAAATGCTTTGCAGTTGTCGTTGGTGGTTTGGTTTGGTTTGGTTTGTGAGAGCATTTCTCTCAAGCAAAAGCCTATACCTAAGTCTAACTTGTAAAACAACTAAAGACAGAAACATTGCACTGCCAACTCCGAGGGGGAGCCAGAATGTGGCCAGAGGTCCTCTCCCCCTCTGTCCCCACAGCTGAACAGTCCCTCTGCTCAGCACCACACAGAGGCCACACACACGGGAAGGATGGTAGCTGAGGCCTCCTGATTTCTATTTTAATGACTAAACACAGGGAAACCCATCTTGCTTGATGAAACACAGCTAGGATAGTCAGATATTAAAAGAGCGATTAGCCCCTAAAGACCAAAAAAAAAAAAAAAGGCCTGGGTTATTTCAATGTGAACCCAGCTGCTGTGAGAGCATTTAGCTTTAAGCTCAAAAGAAGAATCTGAAAGCTCTACTTTCCTGTCCCCTTTTTGATGCCTGTTGTGTTCTGAACACACAGCGCTTTCCATTGGGCAATGCACCTGAGGTGTTACCTCAAGATCTGAATAACCCCACGGCCTTCACGGTGGTTCGTGGGGAGCCCCCAACACCTTTCGAACATTTCTTCCATGTGAAGAACAGGCAAAAAGGCTGCGCCCTGAAATGGCAGTTATTCTGTTTTCCTGTGTCAACCCTGAAGCTCTAGACAAGTGGTCTTGCTAACACTATCTGCCCAGCTGTCCAGAATCGACAGTCTCATGGACGGAAGGTTTTGCAAGAAGACAGACTGTCCATCTTATGGCTGAGATGCAGGCATCCATCAGCCATTCACGACAGACAGTTAAGGGGGCTAACCCCCTCTCTCCTGTCGTCTCTTCTTGAAACACACCGCTATGAGGAGAGCTGGGACGCAGGGAACTGGCTTCGGGAAGGAAGTGGTTCTTTGACAGCTGGAGAAGGGATCAGCTCAACACTCGTGAAGTCTATCCAGACTATTTAGATCTTGAAGGAAATTGTGGATGCATCCAGCCGTGATGTACTTACTCCCTATATCATTCCCCCAAATAAAATACACTGATAATTTTATAAAGATAGGAATAAATTTAAAATGCGAGGACAGTGAAATTTGAAAGAGAAATGTAAATCTGAGGGTAATATTAAATTGTTTAAAAAACCCATAACATGTGAAGCTAAGGGTGGAGTATTTATATTTATTGCTAGATATAGAAACATTTTCCAAGCACAATATTTCCTTAAAAGGAAGTAAAATCAGCCACATGACAACTGTTCCTATTCGCAAGTGACAGCTATTTCGTATTTTGATTTCTAACTTTTTTTAGTCCTTAAATTACATTTTTTCATGTTTCTTTTTGTTCTGCTCCTTTGACCTAGCCTGGAAAATTTGAAGAACATTTCATTCTTTATTTTTCACTCCAAAAAGCCCTTTAAATTTATTTCTTAAGCTCAAAGTACAAAAGTAATGACATTTTCAAAATGCATGTGTAAAGGAATTTTCATTTGTAATCGGACAAGATAACATAACTAAAATCCCTAATTCAAGGCAATTAAACTTTAATCATTTTTAAAAAATTAAGCTGTTTACATTAGAAATTACCTATTATTTTTTCACATAGGACTTATCAATGTACAGACCATACACTTTGAGGCCTAGACTCAGGCATCGGTAACCCATTGCTAACAAATGCAGTTCCTGACAACCACACTCCTGTCCAGGGCTAGCAGGGCACACTGCATGCTTGAGGATCCAAAGCAGGTATTACTCTAAAGGTGTGGAGAGTTGTAAAACCTGTTTTGTTCTTGATCTATACTCTGTGTTCAGCAACAATGTGATATCATGAGCTAATTTGAGTGTGTGTTAATTAGTGCATATTTCAAGAATTAATAAAAGAAAATGTCACTAAATATCTGTGACAGTAAAAGCAGGTCTCACTAAACAGAGTTATGCATCACATAATGATTTTTCAGTCAGTGACAGACTGTATACAAGAGGGGTCCCATAGGATCAAAAGGAGCTGGCATTTCCTATTACCTAGTGACATCACAACCCTTGTGCAGTTGTAGCTTAACACATCACTCAGGAGTTCAGGTGGTGTGTAGACAAGTCTACTGAGCTGCTGGTTGTACAAAAGTATAATGTGCACAATTATGCATGATATTTAATACTGGATAATAACTGTTACGGGTTTATGTATTTACTATGCTACACCCTCTTTGTAACATTAGCGTGTACTCCTACTTATGAAAAAACATTGACTGTGCAACAGTCTACCACATTACACCAGCAGCAACGTCATCCAGCTCATGTCTACCTAGTCTCTTGATCATATCAAGGGTCACAAGTGGGCTGGGGCAGTGGCTCAGTGGTAGAGTGCTTGCCTGGCACTGGGTTCAATTCTCAGCACCACATAAATAAAGGTATTGTGTCCATCTACAACTAAAACAATACATATACAAAAAAAAAGAGGCCAGAAGTGACAGACCTGTCCCATCAAGGTTCGTTTCGGTTTACACTCTGTGATGCTCACATAGTGACAAAATTGCTTAGCAACACAGTTTTCAGAATACATCCCCACCACTAATTGATGGAAGACTGTATTTATTTGACAGTTAACATAGTGCAACCCAACTTCAGTATTCTCTTTTGGTGTTCAAGTTGTAAAGAAATTAAGAAATAAGTTTGGGCAGGTAAATAAAATGATATCTGATTACAAGAACATGGCATAGTACAAATGAGAAATAGAAGTATAATTCTCAGCAGTGTGTACCAATGCATTTGCAATGTTTAACACAGAATTTAAAATAGCTTTCTTTTTCAAGAAGTTCCGGAGGGGTGGGGGCAAGGGGCAGGGGAGGAAAGATGGTGGAGTGAGACAGACATCATTACCCCTATGTACATGTATGATTTCATGAATGATGTGACTCTACATCATGTACAACCATAGAAACGAAAAGTTGTACAACATTTGTGTACAAAGAATCAAAATGCAGTCTGTAAAAATAAAAAAAAATTGTAAAAAGTAAAATAAAATACGCTAAAGGACAATAAATATATAAATAAATAAATATAAAATCTCAAGTTTTTTAGATCTAAAAAAAAAGAAATTTTGTGTTATAAGTTGATTTTTAAAATTCTTCTATTACTTTGAACTAGTGCCTCTTTAAAGATTTTTTTTTTTCTAATATGAAATGTCCCATAGCCAATTTTTATTAAGGGCTCACTCTGTGCTGGATACTGTTCTCAGCTTGTATGTATATAGTGTCTCATTTAATTTCTATAATAACCTCACAAGGCATAGGTTTGGCTCTTATTACTGTTATTTGGCATCTGAGGATTAGAGAGATTAATTGGCTAAAGGTCACGTAGTGACAGATGAGGACAAAATTTGAACCCTGGCAGTCTGAGTTCAGAACTACCATATTAAGTCACTACATAGTGTTTCGTAAATTAAGACCAGAGCTGGATGATCTCTATGGGCGTGATAAGAAAATGATTACACGATTATGCCTGAAATCACCTCATCTAGAGCTCTATTTCCTTCCTCTGAAATTATTAAGGCTCAACAATGAAAGAGGATGAATCACTTATGACTTTCCCTAACAAAAAATCATCATCACCCAGAAAACCATTTTTGTATGTATACTGAAATATCTGATGGCTTTCTGGGTCTGGTGTTTCTAGACTGGATGGGGCTTGTTCATCAAGGGCACCACTCAGTACAACACTTTTCATCTTCCGTTCTGACCACAACGGTACACCACCACATCAAAACATAGCCTCACTGGAGGTGTTGGCACACATTGGTGATCCCAGTAGCTTGGGAGGCTGAGGCAGGAGGATCCCAAGTTCAAGGCCAGCCTCAGCAACTTAGCAAGGCCCTCAGCAACTTAGAGACACCCTGACTCAAAATAAAATTTTTTTAGAAAGGGCTGGGGCTGGGACTCAGGGGTTAAGTACCCCAGGTTCAATTCCTGGTACCAAAAAACAAACGAAAAAACAGCCTTGGTGGATGTTGGAAAATTGTAGAGTCATTCACAAGGAGAAGGCTCAACCAAACCACTCAGGCCTTTCAGTAAAGTGTGAAGTAGTTAGGGGAGAACCAGATGACCACTGCTAGTCCAGAGGTCCTAAATTGGATCATAAAGGACCCTGAAACTTAGGGTTTCAAGGAACACTTTGTTAAGTCTAACATCCCCCTGAGGACTCTCATCTGAATAAATATCAGGACTTTTGGGTCCTACCAAAAGTCAGTTTTCTCACTGAAAAGAACCTCAGGATTTGGAACTGGGAAGGTTCCAGAAGGTACCTGAGCACCTAGATGGGACTTTGCAAATCAGCTTGTCCATCTCATCATTATTCTGACAGTACGTAAGACCGAGAACAAAGAGAAGTCTCAGAGCCTGTCAGTGATAAAAAGCAGGCTTTTTGTCTTTAATTTCTGAGTTTTTGGTGAACTGACTGGGCCTTCATTCCAAGCCTGGCCTCTGACCTTTCCGATTGGTGGTTGAGATCTCTGCTCTACCCTCCATCCTCTTGGCAGGGGATCTGGGTCTGAAGTTGCCACCCTGACTGAATTATCTGGCCATCACCTGCATGACTCACACCCTAGAAGGAAGGAAACACCTCATGGAAAACCGTATTCAACACTGTAGGCAATACTGCCAGCTATCGTCTTCATGTTCTTGTACTATCCTAAATCTGGTGAATACTTTATATTGACATAAATAAATAACGCTAATCTTATTTTTACCCATAAGGTTTAAGGTGCATGTTGAAAAATGACATAGTTTTCCATTCTTAACCTGTCAATTTAATTGCAGATTCTGAGGAAATGAGCACCTAGATGGGACCTTAAATTCCTTCTTTGCTTGTGGAATGTTTGCACTAAATCAACAATGATCCTCAGTCATTTCTACTTTCCAAGCATTTGGGGGACGTGTGCAGACCTTTCTGGGAGTCAAAGATCTGGCAGGCATGCTCGCTCCCCACGGAGCTCAGGAGCGCGTGGTACCGACAGCGCCACCTACCAGGAGCAGCTGCAACAGCAGCACCAGCAGAAGCAGCACGTGTTGTTGGGCCTCTGGTTTCCAGGCGCTTGAGCCACGGCGGGTGTTCCTTCATTCTGGGATTGCTGCCTTTTTCGCATCTCAGCTACTTCAGTACCCAACTGGCTGAAAGAAGGGAGAAGACACAGGTCTGAAACAAACTGCCATAGGATTATGGCAATCCTCTGCAGAGGATGCATCATGTCATTAAGGGAGGTAATTTAAGAAAGGGTATAACCAGTGAGTAAGCTTTAGCAGTTGGAACAATTTTTTAGAAAATTATATTCTGAAAAACTTTGGGGACAAAATTCCACCATTATGTGCCACATAAAATTCTAATAATTATGTTGCTGCATAATCAAAACCATTGGTTAGGTGAACATGATAAGGCTTGAAAATTTGTTTTGAACTTCCCTCTTTCCTAAAGAATGCTTAAATCTGCTTTCCTTTAAGAACTCCTTAAAGTGATCGCAGGGGTGAATGTATCTAGTTTCTCCACTGCTGTCTGCAGTAAGGCAAATGGTGCTTCACAAACCATTGCAAAGTTCCTAACTCTATTAACATCATGGGGAATATCACGTTTGTGTTTGGTGCCTTCTCCCCTCCTTTTAAAACGCGATCTCCTTGATTGAACTTCTGACTCATCCTCCAGAGGCCTACTCTTGAAAGCATTGGCAACAGGGACTCACTTTTTGTTGGGTGGCCCTGTTGGAAGGACATCACCTCCCTTCCTCCACTCTCCAAAATTTAATTTCATTTTGGAGAGGATGGGGAAAGCCAAAAAGCCATCAAAATAAGGGAAATTATTTTGGTGGAATTTATATGTCATAGCAGCTAATAAAATTCTAGGATAGAGAATGACTTGCCACCTACTGATACAGTCTATCCTGATCTAGGACTACATTATGGATTAAAAAAAAATAGATCAATAGAATAATATCAAATTTAGCATAAACTCTCAAAATAGACATTAATTCTATTGAATGATGCTTTTCAAAAATATGCAATGTATGTAAATCATACACAATTATTATCATATTTATGGCTGAAAATAATACTTATTAAGACTATAATGTGCTTCAGGTTTCTTTGGTCTTGTGAGCTCAAAAAAAAATTATATTTTTAGTTCTGAACACAATGATAGATACTTTTAAAAAATACTGTTTTCTTGAAAACAAGATAAAACATCTCTTGAGACCAGAAACTAAATTACACACACACACACACACACACACACACACACACACAGGTAGATAAATGGGTACTAAAGCCTCAGGTACTTTGTAATTCACGTGTGGAAACAAAAGGGCAAAAGTCCCCTCCAGTGGGGTATAAAATGCTCCATCAGGACAGTGAGAGCCCAAACTCTAGGCTACCTGCATGTAATCAGGGGTTGTGGTTCTGTCACCCACACAAAGGTGCCAAGGGTACCTAACTGCAGGAGGGAAGGATTGAGAAAGCCATCAGAGGGGATTTGTGCTGTTATGGCTTGAACCTAGGAAAGCCCCAAGAATTAGGCAATGTAGGTCAGAGGTGAAAAGATCAGATTATGAGTTGCAACCACATCAGTGATGAATCCACTTGATGGGTTAATAATTTGAACCACTGGGTGGTAACTGAAGGCAGGTGGGGCATGGCTGGAGGAGGCAGATCACTAGGGGAGTGGCCTTAGGCTATATCTCTTCCTGGCCACTTCCTCTATCTGCTTCCTGGCTGCCATGAGCTGACAGCTTTCTTCTGTCATACATTTCTGCCATGATGTTTGGCCTCACATCAGGCACAGAGCTATGGAGTTGGCTACTGTTGACTGAGACCTCTGAAACCATGAGCCAAAGTGAACTTTTCTTCCTTTACATTGTTCTTGTCAGTTATTTTTGTCACAGTGGCTAGAAGCTAACTACCACAGATGTGAAGCACCCACTGGTTCAGTGACTGGGCCAAGGATGTCTCAAAAACCTTTGCTGGGTGGCCAGAATCCTGAAATACCAGTGAAAGAGCTGCTTCAGGACTGAGGGTCTTGAGACACTAGTGGAGACACCTGAAAAGCCTTATATTTTAGTTAGCTATTTCGCTGCTGTGACTAAATGACCCAACCAGCACAACTGTAAAGGAGGAAAGGTTTATTTGAGAGCTCACAGTTTCAGAGGCTCTCGTCCATAGAAGGCCAGCTCATTCTTTAGGGCTCCAGGTGAGGCTGAACATCATGGCGGGAGAGTGTGGCAGAGGGAAGCAGCTCACATCATCAGGAAGCAGACAGAGAGAGTCCTCTCGCCAGACATAAGTATATACACCCCAAAGCCACACCCTAATTCCCACGTACTCCAGCCACACCCTACCTGCCTCCAGTTACCACTCAGTTAACCCCATCAGGGATTAATTTACTGATTAGGTTAAGACTCAAAACCCAATCATTTCTCCTCTGAACCTTCTTGCATTATCTCACACGTGAGCTTCTGGACACCTCACATCCAAACCATAACACCTTACATGAGGAAGAGTGAGAGTAAGAAGGACATTTCTCACTCAATTTGATACCTGCCAGCAAACAACAACAACATCAACAACAACAAATCCAAATTAACACTAGAAAGAACACAGGAAGCCAACCCAATAATTTGAAGATGAATATATTCTTGACCAAAAGCAAATAACAGAATCGCCTAAAATTAGTTTAACAGAGATCTATTTAGGTTAAACAATGTGGCCAAGGAAAGACTAATATTCATATAGGAAAATAAGAAATTATAAAACAAAAATAGGCAAATATGAAACAAGGAAATGGAAAACCAAAAAACACATGATCATTAAATAGATTCAGATAGAATTATGTCTTCCAAAAGCAGTACCAAAGAGAATCAGAACTAGTGCCAAAGAATGTGCACAGAATGCAGCAAAAAGACGAAACAGAAAAACCGAGACGAATAGAATAGTAACACTGAAAGCCTCCAGGACAGCCAGCAAGATTTTCATCATAAGGAGAGAATTAACGGATTGTCAGGGAAGTGGTATTTTAAGGCAAGTTGGCTGAGAAGTTCTTTCCTCTGAAAGAAAACAAACAGCACAAAACAAAGACTCACTTTGAAAGAGCACACCACATGCCAAGCAGGGTAAATAAAATAAAAACAAATCCACATTTACACATAGGATAGTAAAACCACAGATCTACAAGATAAAGGAAAAAAGCCAAATTAGCCACAGAGGAGTCACACTTTGACTGACAGGTGACTTTTTATGAGTAATATTAGATGCCCAGGACAATGGGAAATGGGACAAATCATCCTATAATTTCCCATTTAGCTAAATAATAATCTAAGAGTAAAGATTATCTCACAAATAACTAAATTTATGATTCACATCTTTGCTGGAATTAACTTCTGTCAAAAGAAAACATAATTAGAGGAAGGAGTCAGAGTATATTAACAAGAACTGAATTTGGTAAAATATGACTCTGAACTTAACTACTGGCTATAACAAAACCCCATGTTTCTCTGTTTACAAAGGGCAGGAAAATGGGAGGGCTTCCCTAACTCCATTGCAACTGATTTTGTAGATATCAGAATATTCCCATATTTTAAAATCTGAGTTATTTTGTTGTCTTCTACTGGGCTGCTATAGTTTGAATATGGTTCTTCCCCATCAGAACTCAGGTTAGGACTTAATTCCTCAATGTGATGGTGGTAAGGGGCTGTAGGGTCCTTAAGCAGTAATTAGGCCATGACTGTTCCCACTCATGAAAGCAGGATGTAGTTTGGATGACAGTGGGCCAGTTATCATGAAGTGTGTTGCATAAAGCAAGGTTAGCTCTTGTGTTCACTCTTTCACACATGCCTGCTTGCCCATCTGTTTCTGTCCAGAGTTGAAGCATAATTTTGAATTCCCCAGCCTTCAGAACTGTAAGCCAAAATGAAAATTTTTTTCTTTATGAATTTCTAAGTCTTAGGTATTCCATTGTAGAAGCAGAAAACAAACCGAGTCAGGAGCCTATTAGCAGCATCTGACACAGTAATGCACTGAACAGGTAGCCCTACTATCCATAAATTAAATTCCTAACCTCCAATGAGATGGTATTGGAAGATAGGACTTTGAGGAGGTAATTAGCAAATCAAGTGGGAGCCCTTCTGCACGGAGTTAATGCCCTCATAAAAGGAATCTCAGAGAGCTTTCTGCCCCTCCTTCTTCCATGTGAGAACAAAGAGAAGCCCTGGTCTGCAGTACAGAAAGGGCCCTCACCAGAACTCAACCATGCTAGCATCCTGGCCTCAGACTCCCAGGTTCTAGAACCATGAGAAATCAAATTCTGTTGTTGACAAACCACCCAGTCTCTGGCACTTTGTTACGGCAGCCCAAACTGCATGAGAGACAGTGATAACTCCAACCCCTTTGAAATACTCTCTCTCTCTTTGCCTTTGTGGCACCACATTGTCTGCTTTCTATCTAACCAATCACTTCTAACCCTACTTTGCTGCTTCCTTTTCATCTCCCTTATCTTCAGAGTGTGGCTATAGTCATTTATCCTTAGAACTCTCCTCTATCATTTCTTTGACGTTCACTGCATCTACTAGTTTTCTATACCAAATCTCCAAACTAACATGTCCAATAAAGGTGTTTTTCCTGAATTCAGCGCTTATAATCCATCAACCTACTTGACATCTCCTCTTGGCTTTCTCAACCTGGTGTCTCAAACTTACTACGTTCTAATCTGACTCTATTAGTTTTTCCCCTAAAACTTGTTTCTCTCCCAGTTTTTCCCACTTTAGGAAGTAAAAAGGCTCAAACTTCCAATTATTCAGATGAAAGACTTGGTACTTATCCTTAACTTCTCTCTTTCATCCATATTTCACATCAGTGGATCAGCGAACGTGAGTCCTTACGGGATCTCCTCCTCTTTCCTTTGGTTTCTACCGTTACCCAGCTCCTGCCCTTCCAAATCAATCCCATTCTGTTCTCAACACAGCAGCCAGAGTGTATCTTTTAAAATATAGGTCAAATAATTTCAGCAAAGAATCTTCCTTTCAAAGATGCTCAGAGTCTTCTGGCAGTTTCTCATCTTATTGAAAGCCAAATTTCTTGCAATGTAGTCCTTCATTACTTTTCGGAATGGATCTCATTTTGTATCCTTCTGGTTCTCTGTTTAAACCACAGTGGCCTCCTGGATGCATCTCAGTCATGTCTGATACCATCCTGCGCCAGGACCTTTGCACTTATTTCACACTTGGGGCTCAACTTGTTCAAGTCTTTACTCAAATGTTACATTGGTTTCACTTGAGGTTCCATTCTGTGGAACCTTCCAGGACTATCTTAATTGAAAGTACAACTCCTTCATTTCACCCCCAGCATGACTTAGCATGCTTTCATGTTTGATTTTTCCCCATATTATGTATCATAATTGATCATAGTACAAGGATTACACATTTGTCTAACCACTAGAAAGTAAAATCCACGAAGACAGAGATTCTTGCCTGTTTTGTCTGTTGTCTTAACCATGTTTGGCATATAGGAAGTATGCATCAATATTTGTTGAATGGTAAACTTTACAAGTATTCCCATTGGTGACAAGAAAAAGACAATGAGATCTTATGCACCCAATACTCAAAGTTATTAATTTCCTATCCAATGCAATAAAATAAGAAAAGTTGAGTAAGAATTGGAAAGGAAAACCCAAATCTTATAATTTCTAATTGAAATGGACATCTACAAAGAATTCCAAGTGATTCAACAGACAAGTTATTAGAAACAGTTCACAAGAGATACTAGGTCAGTCTTCAAAATTCAGTATATTTTAAAGACACCAATAGTAATTAATTTGAATATATAACAGACAAGCTTTTCAAATGAGCAAAATTTTAAAACTCACAATGCTAAACAAAAGTTCTACAAGAACTTTACAGAGATATTATAAAACTCTATTAGAAACATAAGATCTAAATACAGACAGAGTTGTTTTCTCAAATGGGAGGATTAAGTATCATTAAAATGTTAATTGTCCCAATTTTATAAACTCCATGTGAATTTAATAAAAGCACTAATTGAATCATTCATGGAACTTAACAGATGGATTCTAAAAATGTATGTGAAAGAATAAAGAGCCAAGTATAAGCTGGGCATTTCTGGAAATAAGAATAAGTGGAGTACTTGTCCCATCAGTATAAATAATAGAAAAACATAATAATTAGGATACTGTGGCAACAACATAGGGATCAATAAGTGGATCAATAGATTTGAATAGATGCTCAGAACTAGTCATCAGAGAAATTCAAATTAAAAAAATTATTCCACATCCAAATTTCCCACGGTTAAAGTCACAAACTACCAATTTTGGGATAGGCCTTGGGTAAATGAAAAACTCTCACACATTGAAGGTGCAAATGAAAGTTGACAAATCACTGAACAATATTGCGAACAACCAGATAAATGATAAATATACATTGGATGAAAATTCACACTTGTGTATGAAGATATTAATTATGGAATATTTATTACCTAAAATGGCAACAACCTGTTAAAGACTGAATTCTTATGTCGTCCCCAGATTCACATGTTGAAATATAATCCCCAATATGATGGTCTTTCTAGGTGGACTCTGGCAGGTATTTGGGTGATTCCAGTGCCTTTGTAGAAGAGGCCAGGGAGCCTTCCACGTGAGGACACAGCAAATACTCAGCACCTAAAACCAGGAAGAGTTCCCTCGTCAGTCACTGAACATCAGGCACCTTGACCTTGGGACTTAGCCTTCAGAACTGGGAGGCACACGTTTCTGTTGTTGGAAAGTCACACTGTTGATGGTATTTTGTGATCCTATACCAAGGAGACTGAGACAGAACTTATTACTGAAAAGTGGAGCATTGCTATAACAACATGGCAGCAACTCTGGAACTTGCTCAGGGTGGAGGCCACTGGAGTTTTAAAGTGCATGCCAGAGAAACCATGATTGTCATGAAGGGACTTTTACAGGTGCTTCTGGTGATGATTTCGGAAAGAGGAGAGCTCTAGAGAAGGCTTCCATCTTCTTAGAGAAGAAACAGATAAGTGTGTACACAATGTTAGTGAAAACATGGACAGTAAATGCCACTTTGATGAGGTGTCTGATGGAAATGAGGAATATACTATTATCCTCATTAACACTGTTGTCCTTTTCTCCCTTTTGTCCAATAAAGAAAGGGCAGTCCTTGTTATAATGTGTCAAGGAAGTTGGTTGCATTGGGCTCAGCTTCCACTGTTTTGTGGAAGGAAGAATTTGTGAGCAATGGAATTGGCAATCAGTAAGTAAAGTGTGAGAGTGGCTTGGTTCCTCCTGCCTGCTTAGTGTAAGCTGTAAGAAGAGAGAAAAGACTTGAAGACAGAAGAATGAAGCAAAAAGGAACCACAACTTCAAGAGGTTTGGAAAATTGTTTACTCACATTGTAAAAAGTGAAAAGTCATGTTCCTAAGAGAACACCAGGGTGTGGCTTGATAAGGAGGTAAGGAAGGGTGTGAACCATAAACTTAGCAGCTACTTGGACAGGAGAATGACACTTTAAACGGAAGAGGAAGGAGCCAGGGAAATGAAGAAAGGTGGTCAGACTTCTTGGACTTTACAGACAGACCTCAGAACCCTCCAGCTGCAGACCTGCTCTGTTCTTCAAGACAGGCAAAGAAGGACCCTAAAGGTGATTCAGATGTAGGCAGTGCTGCCTCCCCATTTCAAAAGCAAAGGTTTTCAACAGGCCAGGTGGCTTCTGCCCAAAGCCACAGAGGTGGGACTGCCTGGAGCTGTGGGGGACCCACGCTTGCTCAGTAGAGATCTGAGACCCTCCCTTCCCCAGCAGCAGAGCTTCAGACCCAAGGACTCCACTCCAGTGGGTCCAAATCTCTACCGCAGTGGGTCCAAATCTCTACCCCAGTGGGCCCAGAGGGGTGAGCATCAAGCCAAAGAGAGCTATGCTCCAGTCTTACAGTCTCACGGAGTTTGTTTCACTAGGTTTTGGACTCGCTTGGGACCTGTCACTACTTTCTTCTTTCCTATTTCTTCCCTTTTGGAAAGGAAATGAATATTCTGCATCTGTCTCACCATTATGTTTTGGAAGGATGGAGCGTGTTTGGTTTTACACGCTCTTAGAGCTAGAGAGAGATTTTATCTCAACGAATTGTACCTCGAATTTCATTCATGTCTGATTCTCATGTAGTTCACTGAAACTTTCATCTGAAGACTTGAGAACTGATGCTGGAACGAGTTAAGACTTTTGAGGTTATATGGGTGGAATGAATATATTTTACATGCAAGAAAGGGGGGCAAAGGGCAGCATGTTATAGACTGAATATTTGTGCTTCCCCTAAATTCAGATGATGAAATCTAATATTCAATGTGATGTTCAGAAATGGAGCTAATGGGAGGTAATTGGGGAGCCCTCATCAATGAGATTAGTGCCCTTATAAAAGGATCTTGATCTCAGATGTTCAGCCTCCAGGATTATAAGAAATAAATCTATGTTACTGATTAAGTCACCCAGCTTATATATTTTTTTGTTATTGCAGCTCAAGCTAAGATGCAACCATATTATCATCTTTTTTAGGAATGAATAAAAAGTTAGTGATATTATATGATGATATGTATAAACAACATTTAAAATAAGCAACTTAGAGCCATAGGAATCAACTTGGGGAGATAGTAAAAACAATGCCGAGTGGAAAAATAGCTGTAAAATATTAAATATAGTATCATTCACATAATTTGCAACAGTATGCAAATTACATGTATACTGGAAAATACATGTAGAAGGCATAAAATCATGAATTTTTATGGTTCCATAACAGGGTACGGGGAAAGGATAATGAAGGAATACAATTGAAGAGGGAGAATTTCAACTTTACCTGATTATTTCTTTAAGAGATCTAAAGCAAAAACAAAATATTAATATTTATTGGAGTATAGGGGTATTGGTTTTACTAACTTTTGTACCAATCTGTATTTCATTTTTTTCTTCAGAAACACCCACTCATACATACACACACAGCACAGAAGTCCTCATCTGCATCCTGAAATACTGCAGAAAGAGTCAGTAGTTTTCTTGAGAACTGAATATCTTAATTTTTTCCACTGTTAAATACTCAATTTGGAAAAGCTTGGAGGCAAATTCTATGTTGGGTGTCCAGTTGTGACAACGTGGATCTTAAATGTTCCCCAAAAACTCTTATGTTGAAGGCTTAGTCCCAATGTGTGATATTCAGAGGTGGAGCTTGAGGAGGTGATTGATTCAGAACTTTGACTCCATGAATGGATTAATCCATTCAAGAGCTTGGTGGGCTACTGGGAAGTTGTGAAAGCTCAGGAGGCGGGGCCTAGTTGGAGGAAGTGGTCACTTGGGGATGCTCTGGAGAGCTATTCTGCCCCAGGCCCTTTCTCTGTTTCCTGACTGCCACAAGGCCAGCCATTTCTTCTCCATTATGGTCTGCCTCTCCACAGGCCTCAAACCTGGAACCAGCTGACCATAGGCTGGAAACTCTGAAACCAAAAGCCAAAATAAATCTTTCATCTTTTCAAGTTCTTTATCTCAGGTTTATTTTATTTTTTTTTCACAGTGATGGAAAGCGTAATCTCTAAAGATGTTGGCTAAAATCACTGTAGAGGGATCCGAATGTTATTCATTAGTTTGCAAGATCTTCTATATCTTTTGGCTGACTAGAAAAAAAAATAAAAAGCAATGCTTTCCTTGTGTTTCTTGAGGTAATGATGTGTGGTGCCATAAATATCTTCATTCTGGAAAAAAAAGTTCCTACTCACTGATATTTTGTATGTGTGTGTGTGTAGGTTCTCATGAGCAGATCAGTTCTATATTTCTGACTGGTCTATATGTTCCTGAATACCAGCCTTTTAGCATCTCATCTGTGTTCCAGTCTAAACTTCTGACCCTGCTGGCATATGCCTATATTTGAGAAAAGGAGTGTTCTATCACTCTCACATTTTTCTACTTAGATGCAATGTTGAAGGAATTAGACACACAAAACTGGAAAAAGATCGACTGTCTGAGAATGTTGTAGTGACAGCGCACAGGCAGCTCTTTCCCGAGACCCCATCTGCAGGTCAATCAGCACGAAGACCCTGGCCTACCCTCTGGTACTGGAAGTTCAGTCCTGGAACCTTTATTTACAGTTCCTTCCAGTGAGCAACTGTAAATAGTGGGGTCAAAGGGAACCGGCTAGGGTTTACCAGTAAACTCAGAAAATTTCTATGACTTATTATATTTTTATTTTCCAGAGTTCATCAATTTCAGTTTTAAGCACAACACATTTTAATGCCATAATAAAACATGAAAAAGTTATGCAAAGTGAGACATAATAATAACCTGAAACTCTCAAACACCTTTGTACATGTGGAGGCCAATTCCTTTTTCATTCCTCTCTAATTCTCTATGGAGAAAGATTGTCAAGAAACCCTTTCACAGCATAGATAAGAACAAGGCAGAGGAAACTGGTTCCTAAGAAGAATGTACCTGTGCACAAAGCAAAGACTTCAGTCTTTGGGAGCTGTGCAGTCCTTGAAAGGCCCAGGATCCAGAACAGAGCAGGACTAGTACAGTGTGCAGCTGGCATCCCAGAATGCTCCTCTCACACCAGCCTCCCTTAAAAGCACTTCATTTCGTCCTTGTAGTGAAGTGCTAGGAACACTATAGTGGAATAGATATTAGTGTTCCCAGCATAATCACCCCCCTTCCATACAAAGCTTAAGTTTATTAATAAAGAGGCAATTGCTGTAAGAAAACGTAGAGTCAACACTCCAACATATTGGTGCAGGCACCAAATTCCTTAACAAGACTCTGAAGTTCAAGAACTAAAATCAAGAATCAATAAGTGGGATGATATCAAATTAAAAAGCTTCTGCCCAGCAAAGGAAATGATCAAGAGTGCAAAGCAAGAAACTACAGAATGATAGATCTATTCCAGGTGCTCCACCAGCAGGGGATTAATATCCAGAATACATAAACAACTAAAAAAAAAAAAAAACCCAAATAACCCAATTAACAAATGGTCAAAACAACAAAATAGACACTTCTCAAAGGAAGAAATAAATGTGAATGGTAAAAAAAAAAAAATGTTCAACATGGATAGCAATCAAGGAACTGCACATCAAAAGGACACTAAGATTTCACCTAACTCCAGTCAGAATGGCAGTTATCAAGAAAATAAATAATAGTACATGATGATGAGCTTGTAGAGGAGAAAGGTACACTCATCCAGTGTTGGTAGGACTGCAAGTAGTACAACCATTCTGGAAAGCAATATGGGAATTCCTCAAAAAATAAGGAATGGAACCACCATATGACCTAGCTATCCCACTCCTTGGTATTTATTCAAAAGCACTAAAAGCAACATACTATAGTGGTTCAGGCACAGCAATGTTTACAGCAGCACAGTTCACAATGGTCAAGTGAAGGAACCAGCCCAGGTGCCAGTCGATAGATGAATGGATAAAGAAAATGTGGCACACATACCCGATGGAGTCTTACTCAGTCATATAAAAGAACAAAATTATGATATTAGCCAGGAAATGGATGGAACTGGAGAACATCACGGTAAGTGAAATAAGCCAGACTCAGAAAATCAAGGGTCTAATGTTTTCTCTCATATGCGGAAGCAAGACCAAAATAAGGGAGAAGGATGGGGGTATCCCATGAAAACAGACGGGAGATCAGTGGAGCAGAGGAGGGGCTGGACGGGGAGGGCAGAGGGACCATAAGAGAGGAATGGTGGAATGAAATTGACCAAACTGTGCTATGTACAGATATGAATATATCACAGTGAGTTTCACCTTTATGTACATCTATAAAGCACAAATTAAAAGAAAACTATAAATAAATAGAAGGAAGACTAGGAGGTTAGAGGAAGGGGAACAGGAGGAGGGAGGAGGGAAGGAAAAGAGGAAGTACTGGGGACTGAAGTAGAGCCAATTATATTCCATGCATGTATGATTATGTCAAAATGAACCCCAATATCATGAATAACTACAATGCCCGAATGAAAATAAAAATAAAAATTAGTTCTCCTCTGGCTCTGGATACTAAACTTACAAATACACAAATGGCAGTATCCTCATCCCTACCACCAAGCCACATCACAGTACGGTAAGTAAGCAAGTCCTGGACCCACGTCTGTCTCTAAATCTTGCTTCTGTTATCAACGAGATGAGTTTGGGTTACTAACCTCTCTTTCCTCATAGGCAGATAATAATTGACAATAATAGAACATGCCAGAACATTAAAACAGAGTTAAAGGAACTGATCACATAAAATACTTGAGCCAAAACTTGGCACTTACAGCGAGCACCAAAGTCTGAGGGCTCTCTCATGGGAATAAGGAGTGGAGTTGTTCATAATGTACCAAAAAAGCTGGAGCGGCACAAGCTTCTCAGGCTACAGATGTTGAAGATTTCCATCAGGATCTTCTTGCTGAGAGATCATTTCACTTCCTATATGGTGGGTTGAAAAGTTTTCGTATCCGTTGCTTAGAATTCTCCTATCTCAGGGATCTACACAAAGGCTTACTCAGTGAAGAAAGAAGACTGATGGTTTGGAGTCTTTTTTAAATTTTTTATTCCACTACTAACACTGTAATTTTTATCATATGTAAATGAACTGAGTCTCAAGTGACTCATAGCACCCACAATCAACTCGTTACCCAACAATCAAACTCCATTTTAATTGCAGCCATCTCGTCATGTTTAGTGAAAGCATCCCGTTCTGCCACGTAGTTGTTGATTCAGTGTTGAGCCCCAAAAAGGTATTTGCTAAATAAGCCAAATTTGTGAGGCCCTCTTTAGCACCGGGGTGGACAAGGAAGCAATTCGCCAAATACAGACACTTATTCTTAGTTGTGCTGCGAAGAAAAGGAACTCATTTCTCAATTTAAAATTTCTGATCACTATCCTGCTTCAGCGAAGCCAGCGCCTGTCTACATATCTGAGCAAGCTTTCAGTGCTGCTTCCTATGTCATGACTTGCTCATCTTAAAACAGTTGTTTCTAACCTACTTTTTGCTTTTTGTGTGCGGAAAGGGTATTTTTCGTATTTTTTTTCTTTTCAAAATCATCATTTTTGAGACTACATTAGAACTATCAGAAATACAAGGTGTCAACATCTTAAGGGTGAATTAATGGGTCACGGTGGTGCACATCTACTTTCCCAGCAACTTGGAAGGCAGGGGCAAGAGGCCAGCCTTGGCAACTTAGAAAGACCCTGTCTTAAAATAAAAAATAAGAAAAACGACAATTCAGCTTAGTAGTAAAGCACCTGCCTAGTGAGCCCAAAGCTTGGGCTTCAGTCCCTAAGGCTTGGGTTTCAAGCCCTGATCCATACTTCAGGTGATCAGAATCTAATTTCATCAGTGAACAAGGTCCACAGAGATCCCTTTCCCTGTTGATAAATAACACTTGCTAAAATGGCACATTGCATTGAGTCAGCAATTCTTTCTTCATGTTCATATTTACATATATCTATAAAAATCTATAAAATACATTCAAATGCTAAAAAATAATTATTCCTGTGCTTTCCTCTGTCTTTAAGATATGTAATCAGAGGAGCATCCGACCTTCCTCACATTGGATCATGTGCAGAATCTACTGGTCACATTTAAACACATTATTTGACAGGTCCATTTGATAAGAGCACCTCGTACACTCAGCTGCTGGGTTTTGTCCCCAGAAGAGTCAGTCATTTCTATTCAACACCACAGCACAATCACCTCTCCTAATTCTGCATTTCTGTTAACTTCCTGTTTGCTCCTCTGACTCTGCTTGGGAGTGTCCTGCTTTAGAGTAGGAGATCTGGACTTGAACCACAGAGGTCTGCCTCATGTTGGCCCTGTGGCATTCAGCAAGTTACACGACCTCTGCCTTTGTTTGTAAAATGGGGGAATGACATTCACTTCACTCAATAGTTGTTAAGAAATAGGAGAAAATAGATATGGCTGTTATTACTACTAACCGTAGCAGCGTGACAAAGAGCACTGGATAATTTCTCATCTCAATCATCATAAACTCCTGAATAAAAACTTCTGTCTTCATATTTTTGCCTGATGACTTTTCTTCAGATTTTCACTAGAGGCTTTTAAATATGAGTACAAGGGTGACAGATGCATTTGGTATTTGCCAAAGTTCTCACTTAAATTTTGACCTTTGCCTTTCCTGCAATCGCTGGACCATCATCTGGAGGTGTTAGAAATAAGGATCTTAATCCCTAAACTTTCCTCCATCTGAATCTGCATTTTAACAATATGAAATACTATGGAGCTGCAGGTGACTGGTGTCCACACTGAGCCCAGTAAGCGCTGGTTCAGATCACACCAGGCTGTGACCTTGAGACCCACCAAGCACTGCAACTGGTGCACAGAGGAGGAGTAAGAAGCATGTGGGGTATTCTAGCCCCATGAGGGAGGAAAAATCACGAAGGGCTCAGTGAACAACAGGAGTCCCCTTTTATCCACAGGTTAGCTTTCTGTGATCTCAGTTACAGTCAACTGCCGTCCAAAAATATTAAATGGAAAATTCCAGAAATACACAATTCCTAAATTTCAAATTGCATGCCATTCTTGCCCCACCTGCAGCGCCCCCCTTGGATGTGAATGAACCCCCTTTGCCCAGCACATCCATGCTGCATGTACTATCTGATGTAGGTTACCTGCCAAGGTGTGGCAGTGCCTGTGTCCAGCTAACCCTTATATTGCTTCACAATGGCCCCAAAGCACCAGCATAATGTAATGTGCCAGAATTGACTGTTCGTGGGGGTCGTCAATCCCCTCTGCAGGTTCATCTTACTTATCCCCTCTCTTTCATCCCATTTGGGAATAAATATGTTCTCCGAGTGGTAATTGTAACAGGCTAGCTTCTCTGTCTGGATTCTGACATGCTAATAAAGTATCTCCTCTGCCTCAGTCTCCCGGGCTCCTGGCAGAGGTGCCTCCTTCAGGAAATCCTGGTCTTGGGAAGACACCTGGCACTGCTCCAACATGCCTGTCATTCCATGTTGACTTAGAGATTTGACATTTGTGAGTTTTCCCTGAGCTCTTTGAGGGCAATAACCTTAAGAACCAGTGAGTTCCATGGGTGTACGTTATACAAGTGAGATGAGAGAGAGAGAGAGAGAGAGAGAGAGAGAGAGAAGCTGCTCTCGCCCCCCATGGGCTGACAGGTTTCTAACAGGCCAGATCTGGGCAGGGGAAATGAAGGGGAAGGTCATTCAATTACTCAGAAATTTAAGAAAGCCTGGAAGACCAACTCATAAATGTAGTGCTTCTAAAAATCCAATTTTTACCTAACTTGCTGAGGCATTGCTTTCTTTTACAATGGCATCATTAGCTTAGGGGAAATATTTTGGAAATGGAGACAAAAACACAGTTAAGAGCAACTTTTGTCAAAAACACTACACACTGACAACAAGAATCCTTCACATGTCCCTATTACTTTACTGTGCTAGTCTAAAAAAAAGCGTCCGCTGTAGAGTCAGAATATATTTAAGTTGGGGAAGCACTGTTAACACTCTCATCTCTGATACTTTCTTGAGATTCATCAAGCGGTTCTACAGAGCAGACATGCTCACTATTTCAGCTCACAGAAAGAAGAAAGTTTGAAAAAAGGCAACATATTTAGAAAGACTTAAAGTATGAAATGGGAAAAATGTCAATAGAAAAGACAAAACCACATTTGACAAAGGATGTGGGAGATATGTCCCCCAATAGTAATTTTTCATATAATCATTAATGATATTATACAAACAGGAAAATTTCTATGGGAATTTAATACAGAGCAATGGTTAAATACACCAAGCGTGAATAAAGAGATTAATATGATGTAGAGAAATTCACAGGAGGGAACACACTGAACATGTTTTGTTTATGTTTATGTCTAATGTAACATACTTATATGCTCCTTTGTTATTTTTTTCTATAATTAAATCAAGTCAGGTTGCCTGCGATCCTCTCTTGTACTTCCTGACATCTCCTATTTTGAAGAACAGCTTTACATATGTAGCCTATGAGGGAGTATGTTAGCTAGGCTGTCCAAAGCTACGGTCAACATATAGTTTGTCCTACATTAACAGACATCTAAAAAATCATTGAAAGATACAGTGAAATAATGAGCAATCTTTTGCAAAAGTCTGTATACTAGTCAAGGTAAAAATGCATTGGGAGGATTTATGGTCACCCTTCCTACCGTATATTGCTTACTGTTTAGTCAAGCTAACATCTTATCACTGAGCCTTTAGCATAATGTTTTTGGCAAACTCGTCCTAAGCCTGCTATGAAGTTTACACTAAGTCAAATTTCTTTTGTAAATAAACACACCAACCTCCAGGAAGTGTACAAGTGACACTATTCACTGCTGTAGCCAAACATTTACTCCCCCCAGGAGAGCAGGCAGCAGCTATCGGAAAGGCTACGTGTGGTGGTAAAGATGATGGAGGAGCAAGGCTGGACCCCAAGCCCCAGCCTCCCACTACAGCACTCTCTGAAATACAGAAAAGGACAAGAAGTAAAATGACAGGATGTTTTTTTCTTTTTCTTTCCTTGGGTCGGCAGAAAGATACGAAGATTCTCTATCCTCAGACGTCCAGGGAAGAGCACTAGTAATGAAAGAAGCCCCAATGGTCCAGCTAGCAAAGAAGAGCTCTGAGAAAAGTGGATATTGGTGGCAATATTCAGAGCATAATCTGAGAAAGTAGACATTGTAAAGATCTACATCATACAGTTCTAGGCATGTGGTGAGAATATTAAATAATTTTATGTATGTGTATATATGTGCTAAAAACTGTAAAAGTATAAGGTACTAAGCATGATCCTGGGCACTTAGTAAGTGCTCAGTTATCACGATCCTGGGCACATAGTAAGTGCTCTGTTATCAGTACCTACTCATACTGCTGTCATAATCCTCACTTCATTCTTGACACTTGATCACCTTACTGATCCTTCACCACTTCTGATGGAAGACCAGGATGTGTTTTGCTTTCTTTTTTTTTTTTTTTTACTCTCAAATTTCATATCAGTCATGGAGAAATAATTTGTCAAATATCATAAATTTTTTATTAATAGATTTAATATTTTTACTAATAGATTTAATAGACATAAAATCACTGTCAAATTGCCATAAAAGTTTCTAAATGCTTACTCTCACTTTCATTATTTGTTATTGGCTGAAGACCAGTAATGAGGGTTTTGCAAATGAACACAGACCCATAGATCACACTGAAGAGTCATGCTCTCACACTTAACTAAGCACCAGGACTAGAATTGTTTAGGGAGAATATACTCTCTCATAGTCCTCTTATTCTTTGGGCAAGTTGCCTGACTGTCTTCAGTTCTGGACAATGCAATTACAAAATCAAGATAATAACATTACCCAATTCATGATGTTGTAGAGATAAAATAAAAAGATCCCTGTAATTAACAATGGGCACATGATGAATCTTCAATTTATGTCAATTGCCCATATTTCTAAGCTTTCGTACTTTCCCTCTATGAGGGTTTTAGGATAAAGAACCAATTGAATTATTATCTGTATTCTCAGCACCTAAGGCAGTACCCAACTGTCACAGGCCGCACAGTTAAAGTGGATGAGCTTTCACACAGAAAAAGAAATATTACTAAGGAGTACAAAAAACTATAAACAATTCACACCCTCTTGGAAAAATGCCAGCATGTTTCTCTAGGTCACATAATTCATAAGCCATTAAAACATTAACCTCTCACACACACACTGCAGTTATCACAGGTCTCAGCAAAAGTCAGTCTCATGACACAAGGGCTCGCAGGGACACATAATGGAGCAGAGAGGAAATGGACCACGTGGGGAAGACAGGGAGAGCCCTTCCTGAGGGGTTTCTACCTACATCATGCACCCCTAAGAACAAGACTGTGAGATCTACTATTCTCATTTTACAAACATGAAAACTGAAGCCAGAGAGATTACTTAGTCACCGGATATCCAGCCAATATCCAGTATAGGTTTAAACTTAAACTGCCGATCTTCAGGGTCTATGGTGCTTCTTTCTCTGTGGATGATTCCTAGGTAGTATGGTTTAGCACAGATCTCTAGGGCAAGCCCCTTAGGGAATCCAAGGAGTGATCACAACAGGAAGGCCTCATGTATATCTCTCTGCGAGGCAATGGGCATATTCCAGATGCCACTGAGAAACAAATTGGCTTAGCTCATTCGTGATTCCATCAATCTCTCTGGATCATCTAGGCTTCTATACTTTTCCATAACAACACAGACTCAGTAGAGTTATTTTATTCATTGAGGAAGACTATAAAAATAAGCACTTCCTGAAATACCTGTTGGTGGTTCATCCTAAACATGAAGTACTTGGTTTCCATTTCATCTGAGCTGTGAAATATTTGATCCAAGATCAAAAATAAACAGTTTGTGGCTTATAATAAAAGATTAACAAAATTCCAAAAAAATCAGTGGTCTTGCATAAATTAAGTTCCTACTCTGTACAGCTCATGGTTAGACCAAAAGAAAGTACCTTGTTTTCTCATATTAATGACCTGTCAGTTTTCCTAATTAGTCTGCAATGAAAGTTTGTAGGTTGGCTTGCAATAAAGGAGCATCTGTTGTTTAAAAGGTTTGTTTAAAAACAGGTGAGGGCAAATATAGGGAAACCTCACACGCTGGGGTTAGGAAATCAGTTACAGGTGATGAGCCAATAGAGCCAGGAGGGCACGGACACAAAGACCTGTGTGCAGAGAAGTCTTCCAGCAGTGACCTTAGATAGATCTAGAAGAACTGTCATCCCCAGTGACTGACTGTAGAGGGAATAAATGCTCTTACACTTCTGTGCCCTCCAACAGACCTGCTGCCAGTGGTCACTCTTGTTCAAACCCACTTAGGCAGCCCTTATGTGCCAGTTTCCTGGGGTGGACAAGAATAGAGAAGTGAGAAGAACATTCTGCAGGGACACATGGACACTGTCACATCATGAGGGCTGTCCCATCAGTCCATTTTCCTGTATGCCCTGCATCTTCCTGAGCTCACCGATGACAACATGCACAGAGAAGGGGCTCAATTTTCTTACTACTTGTTACTCAGGGTGGCAAATGGACCACAAAGAAGAGGAAAACGAGACTCAGATCTACCTAAAGATGGGTGTTAGAATTCAGACCTGTTGTAGAAACATTAAGGTATTTCGTATGATTCCTGAAATATAAAAACATGAAAAGTTTTTCAGCATTTAAAAAATTCTCGAGGAGAAAATCCACCCCCCCACCCCGCCACAGTCCCAAGGAAATTGCTGTTCCCACTTGTGAGCCAAGTGCACACAACTTCTTGCATTTCCCAAGGAGTGGCTTGTTGAAGAATTTACTTCTGGCTGTTCATCTGCATACAGTCGGCATAGTCCAAAGTCAGCAGCATTCTATGGATGCTAAGGCAGCTGTTAGGAGTTTTAGCGGGAGGGCAAAATCCATGCAACATGAGTATATTTCTCTTAATAATGCACGCCCTGAATTTTGTTTGGGTCTACATCCCTTCTTTTTAACAAGTCACGTAAAATACATTAGTAAGAACACTCTTCATTGTCAACAGCTTCCTCACTACAGAACTCCCTATTAACGCAGAATGGGTGTCAAACACACCTGGGACTCTCAAGCTACCATTATGCTAACACTGTGAAGAAGAATGAAAAACAAAATGTTTCTTTAATTCCATAATTGGCAGGAAAAGGGCTGTCATCACAATTGCCAGGCATGAAGAAGTTAGAAACACGATACAGTATATTACAAACCCTACTCAGCCTTGGTAAATTGGATGTTGTCAGCAAGGTTTACTATCATCATTGGGTTGATAATATTTTTAGAAGAATTTCTGTATATACAGCAGTCTGTGGTTAACATAAAAGAAGTGCTGTTGATTGATTAATTATTTACCATCTATATGGAAACCTCAGAACTAAAATCTATTTTTCGAGCTTTTATTTTGCAGTACACTGTGGAGAGAGAAGAAGCTTGGCAAGACAGAGACCATCATCTGCTCCAATAGTGCAATTCAGCATGGAACCAGGAGCCGCTTCCCCTGATACTCATCACAAGAGACCACGAAACTGGGCTGATTATTTCAACTGGATGAATTCACAAAATAATGAGTACACAGCAGCATAAATAAATAAGTTCACACACATTGCTGTATTTAAATGTTTACTTAGATCAAATTGGGTAACTTGACTTTAAATGAACTGAAAATCATTTGACTTATTATTATATAAGTCATTCATAGGTGAACATTGTTCAATACTAACCCTATTTACAGAGAAAAAATTTTTTGAAATTTAGTACAAAATGAAAGTGAAAAGGACTTTTCACAAATAATGTTGGAATAAATGTATATCCATTTAGAAATAGATAAAATCATTTAAAACCTTAAACTCTGCCCCAGAATATACTCTAGCTACATTCCAGACACAAAATCAAAATTCAGAAAGATACAAGAAAATATGAGCCAAGTTCTTTATAACATGGGAGAAGGCCAAGTCCCCAAACCATGCTCAACTTCTAGAAAAAAAATAATAACTTTGCATGGCAGAAGCAAAGCAAAGGACTACCATAAACATAATCAATAGGCAAATGACAAACCAAGAGAAGATAATTGTAACTTATACTACGTAAGGTTGATTTTCAGGTAACAGAAAGCTCTTTTAAAAAGAAAAGGCAAAAGCCCTAATGAAAAAATGGGAAAGAAAATGTACAAGTGATTCACTGATAAGAAATAATTACATTTTAACATAGGATAACAAAGTTCAACCTTACATATAAAATAAATACAATTATAATACAACAAGATACTACTTTTCAAGTACCAGATTTCTGAGTCAAAAACATGACAACATAGCCTAACAGAACAGCTGTGTACTTTCATGCACTACTGGGAGGAGACAAAACTTCAGCCCTTGTGGAGAGGAATCTGTCACTATCTAAAAAAGGTAATGTTGTATTTACTCTCTGATCCAGCAAACCCCACCTCCAGGAATCTGCTATGAAGATTCATCTCTGCAACTGAAACAGCACATGCCCACAATTAGACCTTACATTATTTGCAGTAACAAAAGATAGGAAATAACCAGAGTGTCCATGAACCACACTGGTTGAATAAACTCTGATGGGTTCTGTGGGTGTTGGTAACCAAAACCCTTTCCCTCCACCATGAGGATTTACCTATGGGTGGACTGTCCACCACCACTCCTGACAATTTGATAAAGGTAGAATGCCAACTACATCCTATTATTGTTGCCTCTGGTAAAATAACCCCACTAGTAAATTGCATCTGGCCTGGTAGGAAATTTGAATGAACTAAATTTGAATATCTTCCTTTAGGACAGTGACTTTTGTAACTGGGCATAGGCCTCCTGGGCACTCCTAAACTGTGCTTCTGGAACTGTTATAAGAGACACTGGCTTCTGTGGGAGCCAGGGCTACGTCCACTGTGTCCACCCTGTCTGCTGAGGGACTCATCTCCTTGTACCTGAGATATGTCACCCAGGGAGGGAGGTCCAGAACTGTAGTGTGGGGCTGTCACTAGCTCCAACTGGGTTGCTACAGGATTCTTGCTGAAAGCAATGACTGATGCTGCCCTTTAGGTTCCGGTCCTTGATGCTTCCAAATGGACTAATAGTCTTTTGAGTCTGAATGGTGAGCACAGTCTGAGAAAACTCCCTGGAGGCACTGCGCATCTGTGAAGTACAGGGCGGTGCACCTGTAAAATACTGAGAAGACTCTCTACCCAGGGGTGTGAAGTAATTTAAAGCATGTGTGTTCAATGAAGAAATGAAGAGGGTGATGTATTCTTTTGTGTGGTATGTGTGTGTGTTTAAAACAGAGAAAAGGAAATAGAATACATGTGTGTCTGTGAGTGTATACAAACATGTGTGTATGTATTTGCCTACTTTTACAAAAAATGACACCAGATAAACCAGACAATAAAAGTTACTTATATAGTGGGCCAGTACAAACAGTAAATTGTGACAACTAGAAGCAAATTTCCCACAGAGCAACTTTTCATGTGATTTTGATTTTGAACCATGTTTTTCATGTTCTAAAAACAAAATCAAGTTTTTAAAAATTCTGAAATTGAACATAAACATAAGCAAATCATCACAATACATATTCAATTCATACTATAACTACACACAGAAGAATCCATTCAAGTAATTTCTTCTAAACACATCACTGTGATTGAAATCTTGAATTTTACTCAGTAGGTTTCTGTTGGTAATAATACTGGTGTTTTCATTATAAAACCATCATCACATATATAATAACGCAAATATGTAAAAATTAAGTAAATGTAGTATGAAGAACCAGTAGTTTTAATATGAAACAGAAATGAAAGTTAATAAAAAGTGTAATAGTACAGATGAACTCGAATTATTCACAGGACCTTGTGATTGGCAGTACATTTGCTTGGCCTTTCCATAGAAACAGTTCAGAAGCAATGGCACCTCAGTAGTAATGAACACACACAGCATCTAGATTCTGAGTCTTAATTTTTATTCCCCACAAAAAAAGGAATCAGCTTCATAGAATTAAAGGCACTTGTCCCAGATAGCTGGGTCATGCTTGAAGACCAATGGTTCACTTAAAAAGAAATAGCCAGTTTGAAAAGGCTTCCACCGGACCAAGTTAGAGGACACCTCTAAAAATTAATGTATAATGATTTTAACACACTAAATAATTAAAAATCCATGGTCTGTAGTAACACTAAAAATGCAGACATAGATCCTCCTATGAAAAAATGCCAGGTAACAAACGTTAAGAGGAATGATAGAATTAGGAAATCATCATCTGATTACCAGTGGACCCAGAAACTATAAGATGAAAAGCTGGGAATAATACCTCTGTGTGGGGCTGAAATATTACAGATGCTTTACTAATTGAAAAGGGGGAAAATGTACTTTGAGAGTGCAGCGATGTTTCAGCACCCTACTTTCAGGAACATCACTAATGGGGACCGCCTGACACGGTGTGCTCTGTGACTGACACACTATGATGCAGAACAGAAACAACTTACTCACCTACGGCTCTTCCCCCAAAGAACTTAACTTGAATATCATCCAGTGTCTGGACCTGATGTCATGTTACAGAAATAAGGAAGAGAGAAGAGCCAGTTAAGTTACATCAGAAAGAAACAAGATGATGAAACTGATCGCCAACCGCCAGTGGAGCACCAGCTGCCTGCTGCTGCCTGGAAGTTCACTGTCACAGTACCTGCAGGTTTGATTACACGTGGCTGCTGCCATTTTGAGACAACAGTCAGACCCCATAAGACCCCTGGCCGGACTGACTGAGCCCCATCTCCAGGAACCCTCAGTCCGACCGATCACTCCCTGCCTCTGGGGCCCTCACATCGACTGAGTGCTCCCTGCTGCCAGGACCCCCAGACCAACTGACTGCGCCCTATCACCAGGACCCCAGACCAACTGATTGCACCTGGCCTCCCGGATCCCACAACCACTCCAAACACACGGGACCTCCAGGACCCCTGCCGGACCAACTGCATCCCGTCTCCAGGACCTCCAGCTGACCACGTCCACCCTGAGCTGCAGCTTCCCATTTGCCAACACATTTCAAAGCCAGAGCAGCCAATTTGGATAATCCTGGAAGCCATAGCTCCGATCTTTGGGTGGGGCAAATCCCATCCTGAGGCGCCTGCTGGAGGCTTGAAGCTCCCTGTCAGGTACTTCTCATGCATCAGGCTACTGAACACTGGGAGGTTTCATTAGTATATGACTGTTATACAGTAGATTTTCATTTTTCTCCTTTTTAAACAAATTTAAGTTTTTATTTCTTTACTTTTCTTGCTCTCTTTTCCTTTTGTTTACCTGTTCCCTCAGAGTCTCTTTCTCCTTTTGCAGGCTAACATCCGATTTCTTTCGATTACACTCTCACACTTTCTATTTTCTAGAACTTCTGTTTATTCTTTTCTTATCCCATTAACAGCCACATTCTACATCCCTCTGCATCCTATTTGTCCTCCATTAGAAACTGCAGACCTTACTGCAAACCTGTTTGTATACTGAAGATAATATTTGAACTCACTTTGTTTATTATGACAATTTTGTTATTGTCCCCATAGGGGCTATTTGGTCTAGGATTGCATAGTGTCTGATTTGGGCACTGCTAATATTGATCTCCCCTTAAAGAAAGGGTTTTGGAAACCTATAGGGCCACTATAAGCCTATAGGGGGAAATCTGCAATACCCAGATCTGCACTGCTAGAGGGCAAGATACATGAACAACATGAAAAAACAGGGAAGAAAATGATCCAAGCAAATCTAGATTCTATAGTAATAGAATCCAATGACAGTATGTTAGAAGAAATGTCAGAAAAGGACTTCAGATTATACATGATTAAGATGATTCGCGAAGCAAAGGATGAGATAAGAGAGCAAATGCAGGCAATGAATGATAATACCAATAAGCTGAAAGAGCACCTGCAGGAAGCAAAAGATCATTTCAACAAAGAGGTAGAGATTCTCAAAAAAAAACAAACGGAAATCCTTGAAATGAAGGAGACAATAAACCAAATAAAAAACTCAATGGAAAGCATCACCAGCAGACTAGACCACTTGGAAGACAGAACCTCAGACAATGAAGAAAAAATATTTAATCTTGAAAATAAAGTGGCCCAAACAGAGAAGATAGTAAGAAATCATGAACAGAATCTCCAAGAACTATGGGACATCATGAAAAGACCAAATTTAAGCATTATTGGGATTGAGGAAGGCACAGAGATACAAACCAAAGGAATGAACAATCTATTCAATGAAATAATATCAGAAAATTTCCCAAACCTGAACAATGAAATGGAAAATCAAATACAAGACGCTTACAGAACACCAAATGCACAGAATCACAACAGATCCACACCAAGGCACATTATAATAAAAATGCTTAACATTCAAAATAAAGATAGGATTTTGAAGGCCGCGAGAGAAAAGCATGAGATTACATATAGGGGGAGACCAATACAGATAGCAGCCGATTTCTCAACCCAGACTCTAAAAGCTAGAAGGGCCTGGAACAACATATTTCAAGCTCTGAAAGAACATGTTTGCCAGCCAAGAATCCTATACCCAGCAAAACTAACTTTCAGATTTGAAGATGAAATAAAATCCTTCCATGATAAACAAAAGTTAAAAGAATTTACAAATAGAAAGCCTGCACTACAGAATGTTCTCAACAAAATATTCCATGAGGAGGAAATGAAAAACAACAATGGAGGTCAGCAAATGGAGGAACTACCTTAGAGAAAAAGCACTCAAAGGAGAAACCAAGCCAACTTACAAACCAAAAATAAGCCAAATGACTGGGAATACAAATTATTTCTCAATAATAACCCTGAACGTTAATGGCATAAACTCATCAATCAAAAGACACAGAGTGACAGAATGGATTAAAAAGAAAGACCCAACAATATGCTGCCTGCAAGAGACTCATCTCATAGAAAAAGACATCCACAGACTAACGGTGAAAGGATGGGAAAAAACCAACCACCCACATGGACTCAGTAAAAAAGCGGGGGTTTCCATCCTTATATCAGATAAAGTGGACTTCAAGCCAAAGTTAGTCAGAAGGGATAAAGAAGGACATTTCATACTGCTTAAGGGGACCATAAATCAGGAAGACATAATGATAGTAAATATTTATGCCCCAAACAATGGTGCATCCCTGTATACATCAAATAGATCCTTTTCAATTTCAAGAATCACATAGACCACAACACAATAATTCTGGGTGACTTTAACACACCGCTGTCACCACTAGACAGATCCTCCAAACAAAATCCAACAAAAGAAACCATAGAACTCAATAACACAATCAATAACCTAGACTTAATAGACATATATAGAATATTCCATCCATCAACAAGCGGATACACTTTCTTTTCAGCAGCACATGGAACCTTCTCAAAAATAGACCATATGTTATGCCACAAAGCAGCCCTTAGGAAATGCAAAAAATAGAGATACTGCCTTGTGTTCTATCAGATCACAATGGACTGAGAGTAGAAATCAATGACAAAATAAAAAAGGGAAACTACTCCAACACTGGGAGACTAACTAATATGCTATTGAATGAAAATGGATAACAAAAAACATCAGGGAGGAGATTAAAAAATTCTTAGAGGTCAATGAGAATGATGATACAACATATCAAAATCTCTGGGACACTATGAAAGCGGTACTAAGAGGAAAATTCATTGCATGGAGCGCATTCCAGAAAAGAATGAAAAGTCAACAACTAAATGACCTAACATTACAGCTCAAAGCCCTAGAAAAAGAAGAAGAGAATAACAGCAAAAGTAGTACAACACAGGAAATAATTAAAATCAGAGCTGAAATTAATGAAATTGAAACAAAAGAAACTATTCAAAAATTTGACAAAACAAAAAATTGGTTCTTTGAGAAAGTAAACAAAATAGACAAACCCTTAGCCATATTAACAAAGAGAAGGAGAGAGAACACTCAAAATACTAAAATTCATGATGAAAAAAGAAATATCACGACAGACACCACTGAGATACAGAACATAATGAGAGGCTACTATGAAAATCTGTATTCCAACAAATAGAACGTACTGAAGACATTGACAAATTTCTAGAGACATATGCTCCTCCCAAACTGAACCAGGAAGACATACACGATTAAAAAAAAATCAATATCAAGCAATGAAATAGAAGAAGCCATTAAAAATCTACCATCCAAGAAAAGCCCAGGACCAGACGAATTCTCAGCCGAGTTCTACAAGACCTTCAAAGAAGAACTCATTCCAATACTTCTCAAAGTATTCCAGGAAATAGAAAAGGAGGGTACCCTACCGAACTCATTCTATGAAGCTAATATCACCCTCATACCCAAACCAGGAAAAGACACATCAAGGAAAGAAAATTTTAGACCAATAACCTTGATGAATATAGATGCTAAGATCCTTAACAAAATATTGGCAAACTATATCCAAAAACATTAAGAAAATTGTGCACCACGATCAAGTGGGATTCATCCCTGGAATGCAAGGATGGTTCAACATTCATAAATCAATAAACGTAATCCATCATGTCAATAGACTTAAGGATAAGAATCATATGGTTATTTCAATTGATGCAGAAAAAGTGTTCGACAAAATACAACACCCCTTCATGCTCAATACACTAGAAAAAATAGGGATAGTAGGAACATACCTGAACATTGTAAAGGCTATTTATGCTAAGCCCATGGCCAACATCATTCTTAATGGAGAAAAACTGAAACCATTCCCTTTAAAAACGGGAACAAGACAGGGATGTCCTCTTTCACCACTTCTATTCAACATTGTCCTTGAAACTCTAGCCAGAGCAATTAGGCAGACTAAAGAAATTAAAGGGATACGAATAGGAAAAGAGGAACTTAAGCTGTCACTATTTGAGGATGACATGATTCTATATTTAGAGGATCCAAAAACCGCCTCCAGAAAACTTCTAGATCTCATCAATGAATTCAGCAAAATAGCAGGCTATAAAATCAACATGCATAAATCTAAAGCATTTTTATATGCAAGCAAAGAAACAGCTGAAAGGGAAATGAGGAAAACAACTCCATTTGCAAGAGCCTCAAAAAAAAATAAACTACTTGGGCATCCATCTAACCAAAGAGGTAAAAGATCTCTATGATGAAAACTACAAAACATTGAAGAAAGAAATTAAGGAAGATCTTAGAAGATGGAAAGATCTCCCATGTTCTTGGATAGGCAGAATTAATATTGTCAAAATGGCCATACTACCAAAAGTGCTATACAGATTCAATGCAATTCCAATTAAAATCCCAATGACGTACCTTACAGAAATAGAGCAAGCAGTCATGAAATTCATCTGGAAGAATAAGAAACCCAGAATAGCTAAAGCAATCCTTAGCAGGAAGAATGAAACGGGGTATCGCAATACCAGAACTTCAACTATACTACAAAGCAATAGTAACAAAAACAGCATGGTATTGGCACCAAAATAGACAGGTAGATCAATGGTACAGAATAGAGGACATGAACACAAACCCAAATAAATACAATTTTCTCATACTAGACAAAGCGGCCAAAAATATGCAATGGAGAAAAGATAGCCTCTTCAACTAATGGTGCTGGGAAAACTGGAAATCCATATGCAACAGAATGAAACTAAACCCCTCTCTCTCACCCTGCACAAAACTCAACTCACAATGGATCAAGGACCTTGAAATCAGACCAGAGACCCTGCATCTTATAGAAGAAAAAGCAGGTCCAAATCTTCACCTTGTTGGCTTAGGATCAGACTTCCTCAACAGGACTCCCATAGCACAAGAAATAAAAGTAAGAATCAATAACTGGGATAGATTCAAACTAAAAAGCTTTCTCTCAGCAAAGGAAACTATCAGTAATGTGAAGAAAGAGCCTACAGAGTGGGAGAATATCTTTGCCAATCATACTTCAGATAGAGCACTAATCTCCAGAATCTATAAAGAACTCAAAAAACTCTACACCAAGAATACAAATAATGCAATCGACAAATGGGCTAAGGAAATGAACAGACACTTCACCGAAGAAGATCTACAAGCAATCAACAAACATATGAAAAAATGTTCACCATCTTTAGTAATAAGAGAAATGCAAATCAAAACTACCATAAGATTTCATCTCACTCCAATTAGAATGGCGATTATCAAGAATACAAGCAACAATAGGTGTTGGCGAGGATGTGGGGAAAAAGGTACACTCATACATTGCTGGTGGGGCTGCAAATTAGTGCAGCCACTCTGGAAAGCAGTGTGGAGATTCCTTAGAAAACTTGGAATGGACCTACCATTTGACCCAGCTATCCCACTCCTTGGCCTATACCCAAAGGACTTAAAATCAGCATACTACAGAGATACAGCCACATCAATGTTCATAGGTGGTCAATTCACAATAGCCAGACTATGGAACCAACCTAGATGCCCTTCAATTGATGAATGGATAAAGAAACTGTGGTATATACAATGGAATATTACTCAGCCATAAAGAATAATAAAATTATGGCATTTGCAGGCAAATGGATGAAATTGGAGAATATCATGCTAAGTGAGACAAGCCAATCTAAAAAATCCAAAAGATGAATGATCTCACTGATAAGTGGATGATGACACGTAATGGGGGGTGGGAGGGGGGCAAGAATGGAGGAAGGAGGGATTGTATAGAGGGAAAAGAGAGGTGGGAGGGGTGGGGGGAAGGAAAAAAATAATGAATCAAACATCATTACTCTATGTAAATGTATGAATATGCAAATGTTATGCTGTTACTCCATGTACAAACAGAAACAACATGTATCCCATAGGAAGGAAGAAAGGAAGGAAGGGAGGGAGGGAGGGAGGGAGGGAGAGAGGGAGGAAGGAAGGAAGGAAGGAAGGAAGGAAGGAAGGAAGGAAAGAAGGAAGGAAGGAAGGAAGGAAGGAAGGAAGGAAGGAAGGAAGGAAGGAAGGAAGGAAGGAAGGAAGGAAGGAAGGAAGGAGATGAATCCACAATCTGGGAAATTCTCAAATACAACTCTCCTTTCTCCTTACAAAATGAACAGTGGGGTGAGAATAGGGGATTGTTTTAGATTAAAAGGATATAAGATCAACTGTGATGGGTGAGTTTGAGTTGGATCCTATTTTTTAAAAACTGGCTGTAAATACTTGGGACAACTAGGGAAACTTCAGTGTCCTCTGGAGATGAGATGAAATTATGAAAGTACTGCTAATTTGATTAGGTGTGATATGGTATTATGATTAAGTTGGAGACAGTCTATTCTTTGATGATACATGGTTAAGTATGTCAGAAGTAAAGTTTCAAGACTTCTGCACCTTACAAATGACACGTTTTTGTATGTTGATCAATGTTGTGATAAAAATAAGAAAATTACCATTAAAAACAAAACTAAATTGTAGCCATTTACAAGTAAAATTATTCTTCAAATGAGTAACAGGAGGAATAAGTGGGGAGTTTTTCTGCCATTATAGAGTCCAAGTACCATTTTGGAAAAAAGAAGAAAATAGTTGTGTGGGTGTACATTTCACATTATCTAGAAACTATTAATTGGTAATACAATGGCATTTAATCTATCCAGTATTGAGAAGTTTTGAATATTCTTTACTATAATCTTACAATTATAAAAAAGTTGGCAATATGCAAGGTGAGGCTCATGAAAAAAATATTCAGTCATGTTTTGAAATACATTTTCAACTAATCTTTGGAACGATCTTGTTAATAACAATTATATCATTTATTAACAATGATCACCTATATACTTTTCAGGAGAAGTGTCCAGTGAAGTATTATCTCTAGTACCAGTTCATAACAATTTAACATTTTAAAAATACCAGCTTGTGTAGGCCATATATACTGACTGACTTCTTTATTTCCAAAGTATACCAATGGAGAAACATTATATCCCTTTTAATAAAAGTGCAGTTATATTGTTTTATGACTTTAATGCATGTTCTTTTCAGAAAATTTAGGAACAATAGAAAAATATCAACTTTTCTTATAGCTTGGAGTGATTTTAAGTTTCTAGAAATACATTTCACATGCAAAAAAATGGTAGTAATCACAGTACCATATACAGTGGTTAAGGACAATGACTTTGGAGGCAGACTGCTGTAAACTTGAGTAAGATACTTAACCTCTGCAAAATGAGGATGACCTCATGAATTGCAGTTTTCTTCAATACTAATGTTGTGAGCAACTTTTCTAACGTTTGCCAGACTTCCTCCCACCTGTTTTTTTTTTTTAACTCTTAGTAAGTACACATCAATTTCATTTGGGAACAGGAAAAATGTGAACATTTCAGAGCAATCTTAGTAAAGTAATATGTGGTATTGAAATTTTTTTCATTTTTTTTCGACAGTGATCAATATTTTTAAAAACATCTCTTTCATACATGCACATAGGGTAATAATGTCTGTCTCATTCTACCATCCTTCCCATCCCCACCACACCATCCCTCCCCTTCCTCCCCTCTGCATAATCCAAAGTTGTTTGTCAGACTCTTATTTTGTGAAAACTATATTCAAATATTGGGCCTATTTCTTAAATTGGGTTGTCTTCCTATGACTTTGAAAGAGTACTTATTCTAGAAACAATTTATTTTCAAACACATGCCCTGGGTTTTCTTCCAGTCTGTTATTACCTCTTCATTTCATTAATGGTCTCTTTCAAAGAGCAAAACATTTATTCGTGATGAAGCTAAATATACCAATTTTTGTATTCTAAGAAATCTTTGCCTACAATACCATGCAATTTTTATTTTTTTCTCTGAGTTGTATTATTTATAAATTTTCATGCAAACCTATGATATATTTTGAGTTAATGTATGGAATAAAGTTGTTATGGTTTGGATATGAGGTATCCTCCCAAAGCCCCAGTGTTTCTGCAGAAATATTCAGAGGTAACATAATGGAATTCTGACAGCTCTAGCCTAATCAGTCTGTCCTAGTTTAAATGGATGGAGTGGTAACTGCAGGCAGGTGGGATATGGCTGGAAGAGGTGGGTCTCTGGGAGCATGCCCTGGGATGGCTGTCCTTCCTGCTGACCCTTCCCCTCTCCTCTTTCTCTGCTTCCTGACCCCACAGAGTTGAAGTTTTCCTCTGCTGTGCCCTTCCCCAGTGATGTCCAGCCTCACCTTGGACTCCCAACAATGAAGCTGTTATTGATGAACTGACACCTCTAAAACCATGAGCCCCAAATAATATTTCCTTCCTCTTAGTTGTTCTTGTTGGGTATTTTTGTCACAGCAACCCAATAGCTGACAAAAGCAGAGGTAAAAGTCAAGATTCATTGCTTTTCAATATAAGTATCCACTGTTTACACATTTGTTGAAATTGTATCCTGTAACCATTGTATTCCTATTTTTGTGGGTTTATTTTGAAGTCTCTAATGTACACGAATGACTGGCAGTGTCTTTATGGGAAGTCTATAATCAGCTGGTGTAACTCCTCTGCTTTGAACTTCTATTTCAAAATTGTTTTGACCATTCTAGATGCTTTGCAGTTCTGTATTTATTTTTAGAATCACTTTGTCAATTCTGACAAAAAGTTTCTTTGAATTTTGTTAGAGATTAAAATAAACACGGGGAAAACTTACATCAAAACAATACTAATTCTGGGGGCTGGGGCTGTAGCTCAGTGGTAAAGCACTTGCCTAGCACATGTGAGGCACTGGGTTTGATCCTCAGTGCCATAAAAATAAACAAATAAAATACTGTGTCCATTTACAACTATAAAAAAGATTAAAAATTTTTAAAAAATGCTAACTGCAATGATCCATTAACATGGTATATCTTCATATATTTATATCTTCTTAAACTTCTCACTGCTATTAAGTAATTTTTTTAGAATTCCAGGCTTGCATATTTTTAAAAAGAAAAATTGATGTATAGATTTTAAACAATTATTATAAATGGTATCGTTTAATTTCAATATTTCAATGTCTAGTTGTTCACTGCTAGCATGTAGAAATACTATAGTTCTGAGGTATTAATTTTGCATACTAACTTGCCAAGTTCTCAGCTAGTTCTAGTAGGTTTGGGGGTTTTTAGTTTATTTGTTGTTGTTGCTTGTATTTTTGCAAATTCCTTAGGATATTCTACAAAAGCTATTTCTTTTATACATAAAGACAGATTTTCTTTTTCCTTTCTAATTTGTATTTATTTTTCATGCCATATTGCACCAGCTAGGGCATTTACTACAATGTTGAAAGGAAGCAACAACAAACCTTCATTCATTTGTTCCTACTCACAAAAGCATTCAGATGTCACCATGCATCACAGTGTCTAGTGTTGATCTGTCACAGATGTTGTCTGTCAAACTGAAGGAATTCCCTTCTATTACTAATTTGCTACTTTTTTTTAATCACAAATGGACAAATGGGTGTTGAATTTTGTTGTTGCTGTTGTTTCACAAATATTAATATGATCCTATGATTTTTCACTTTATTCTATTAACGTGGTAAGTTTTATTCACTCAATTTCAAATATCAAATCAAGCTTGTATTCTTGGAATAAACCCCACCTTTTTATATATGGCTGAATTTGAATACTAATGTATGTTAATGAATTTTTGTTTATTTATAGGGAGTATATTGATCTGTACTTTATTTTCGTTGATTTAGTTTTTTTTTTAATAAGGGTAGTAATGGTCTTATAATAGGAGTTGACAGTTGTTCCTTCCTCTGTTTCCTGAAAGGCTGTATTATTTCTTTAAATATTTGAGAGATTTAATCAGATATTTGGACCTTATAGGAAATTTTAAGATTATGAATTTAATACTTTAGAGTCATATAGTAAAATTATGTTAAATTAGTTTTTCTCTTTATTGTTCTGTTTCTTTGAAGGAATTTGTCCATTTTATGTAAGCTATTCAAATGTTGACATAAAATTGTTGATAGCATCCCTTATCCCTTCCAATCCTTAAGATCTAGTGACACCCCACTGCCTCCATTTCTAATAATGGTAATTCCTGCTTATGTCTCTTCCTCTTCCTCTCTCTCTCCCTCTCTCCCTTCCTCCCCACCTCTTTCAATTCTATTTCTTTTGCTTTCACAAATTCTATTTTGCCTGTTTTATATTTTCATGATTTCTGCTATCTTCATTATTTCCTCCCTTCTGTTAATTTTGAATTAAAAAAAATTTTTTAGTCTATTATTCTGGAATTTTAGTTGAGATCTTTCTTGAATGTTTATGCATTATTGTTGTCATCTCAGTTCAAAACATTTTCTATTTTTTTTTAACCTGGCCCATGGTTTATTTAATAGAGTATTGTTTGATTCGGTGGGTTTTTCAGATATCTTTCTTTCTAATTAAATTCAGTTTTGGACTTAGAATATATTTGTCTATATTTTTAAAGTTACATTTTTCATTTAATAGTTGATTTATAACTCAGCATATGTTCTATCTCAATAAATGTTAAGCTGTACTTAAAGGTACTTAAAAGGAATCTGTATTCTGCTGTGTTTGGGTGCAACATTTATAAATTTCAATTAGCTTAAATTGGTTGATGGTGTTATTCAAGCTTCTTTATTCTCTCTGATATTTCTGTCTACTTTTCTACAATTGTTCAGAAAATGATAGCAATCTCCAATTTTTATTGTTATTTTGAATTTCTTTTTTTTTTTTTTTTTGTTCTTTGTGTTTCTGCTTTGGGTATCTTGAAGCTACTTATAATCACTATGTCTTATTTATGGAATTCCCCCCCTGTAATTCTGAAGTCATAATGATTCTAAAGCTTTCTTATGACTACTGATTTGACAGTATTTTTTTAATCCTTTTAATCTTAATCTGCTGTACCTTGGCTATAGAGTTTTGCTTAATCCACTTATGGCCTAGTACTCAATAAAGACTCAAAATGACCTTAATCAGATTTTTGGAGGTTTTTAATTTACAAAGATACCCTGTCTCTCTCCCCCACAAATCCCTGTCTCCATCTTCTCCAGGACTGCATGTCTAATTAGATGTTTAGCTGAATCCCAATGGTGAGAAAACATTTGTGTTTTGTTTACAAATACTGTCATGAGATTAAGGAAGTGTCCTTCATTAGTTTTAGAAAGAGATTAAAGAATATTGTCATCATAAATGTAAGGGTTTTTTCCCCTCTTTTGGGAAAAAATGCTAAAACAGAGTAAGGTCCATGCCATGGCCAGAATTATGGAAAAAAAAAACCATTTTCTAATTATTTTTTATTTTTTTTAACTAATGGGTCATTTCCTACAGGCCAGCCTGCAGAAAGAAAAGCTGGCAGAGTTGTGAGTCTGTTTTTATGAAAATAAGGTCATTAGCACTAATTTTGATGGACACGATTCATTAACTTTTGGACAATATTGATAGGGGAGAAGAAAAAGAAACAAACAAGAAAAGAATCAGTGAATCTTAGTCTGTGGCTGAAATCTTGGAATTGAAATGCAAGAGCCACTACAGCAAGCATTGAATTTAAACCCCCAAAGGCTTATTTTAACAAAGGGAAATCTAAAATGACAAACTCAACTTGCCACAAACTATACAATAGCATTCTTATCTTGAACAGACAATGCTAGTTTGGCTATGCTGGCAGCTTTCCAGATAAAATGTTTATTTTTTAAAGACACACACTTATATGCAGGTATTAAAACATGCACCAATATTGAAAACATTGTAAACCTCATTATCATGAAATAAAAATGTTGAAAGTATTAGTATATAATCTCCGGATGTGACCTTGGTTTGTCAGAATGCAGTAATGAATAACTTGCTGGAATTTGATGAATTCCTTTATTTATCAGAATAGGTGGCCCCATGAGGACTGGTTTTCTGGAATGCAGGGTGGTGGAAGAGTTTGGTTACCTAAAGATGAGAGAAGCAGAGCTTCTATGGCTAGCTGGAAGCTTTCTCAAGGCCAAGCAGAGGCAGCAGCGCTGGGTGTCCTCTCTGCAGTCCCTCCAGCTGACCCTTGCTTTTGAATGTTTAGCGGTCATCTGTCTCCCTGGTCCTCTCAGAGATCCAGGAGGAACCTAACATCCCTTAACAAACTGTATTTCTATTTTAGTCTAGAATGAAGTTTAAATTTGACATCAAAATCATAAAAAAATATTGGATTCAACTACAGTGATACCAGAGGACAGACCGGGCTATTTTAATATGGTCACAGGATGGCATTCTGATTGGAGAGGGTAAGAAACAAAGACGTGAGGAAACAGCCAGCTAGCTCTGCGACTCTCTCCTGAGGCATGACAGAGAACAGCGGCAAAGGCTGTGGGACTAAGGGAGGGAATTTTTATTTTTCAGGAGGGCAGTGACTGAAGGTTCCTGAGAAGACTGGAATACAATCCAGAGGACAGGCAGAGGGACTGCGGGGGCTATGAGGGGCTGGGCTCCTTCAGCCTAGTAGGTTTCCAAAGTGCAATGGTTTACTGACTCCAGAGGGGTCAGAAATATACAAATATTTCCTCCAGAGGAGCCTCACCTGCTGTATGAACAAGAAACTGATAGATGCCAAGGGAAATTCCAAATGGTGAAAGCAGGCCCGGTCCACCCATCAATGTACATACAAAAAGACGGAGATTTGTTAAGTTTCATTGAACATGTCTGTAAGCTACTTCTTTGTTTATATTTGTGAACAATAGAATCATGGTACAAAAATTGAGACAGAAGAAACAAAATCAATTTTCAGGTCCCATAGCTTCACAATGCTTTTAAAATGTGTTTTAAAATTCATGTTCAGGTTTTTTTGTATGTGTAATTTTACTCGGCTATACTAGGGTATATGTGCACGTAGTCTAAGGCATACTATTTGCTTCATTTATCATAATTATGCTTCTGTCTGAAACAACAGTCACAGGCATCACTTTTATAATATACTACCTAACTGCCATAATTCACTTATCTTTTTCTCTGTTTCTGGCCATGACTATATCTACACTCAATCACGGCATAAATTTGAATTATAGCTCTAGAAAGGACCTTGGTGATTATCAGGTGCTACATCCTCTTTATAGAGGAAAGGAGATCAAGATACAAAGCACTTAAATTAATTCCATCAGTATCCTGCTGCAGATGAGCCACACAGTGATCCTCAGACCCGGGCTACAACATAGGGGAGGGCAGGGTGGAGAAATGATTTCACCTGCTAGTCTAGTTCAGTGCTTTTCAAACTCCTGGTCTGGGAAATGTTTTTTACCAGTCCACACTGAGATAAGGGACTTGCAGAAGACTGAGGGAAGCAGTGTATTGATTATAGTCTGCCGCTGATCAGAAACTATCAGTTTACATGTTAATATTAGTTGGAGAACTATTTTTATGAGTAGCATAAGACTAATTGAACGAAAAAACACTCACGAAATGCCTGATTCTCCCTGTACTTGTGAATGGCATTAAGAAATATTATTTTGTATTTTTCATAGGCACATTTACTTTATTACTCTTATTTTTTTTCCTCAACAAAATCCAGTAAGTGCCCATTTTTGAGCTTTCCAAAATAATGCACATGTACCCACCCTGCAAGCAAGCATGAGCATTATGTGCTAACCCTGCAGGTTCAAATGGTTTACGCAGAGGATTCACGCAGAGGGTTCTCACAGGAAGACAGAGGCAGAGGCGGCAGGATGTCCTTTTACCCTTGACTCTTTAATCAATGGATAATTCAGCACCGTTCTTGGGATGCGTATTTGTCTCTGTGTGAGAAAAAAAGACTCTTGCAGGATAATTAATCTATTCTGGTTTATTTATTTATTTTCTAAATAGTAGAAAATGACAAGGGGAAGAAGGAGAAGGAGCAGGAGGAGGAAGAGGAGGAGGAAAGGAGGAGGAGAAATAAGAAATAATAATAAAAATACAGGATGACACAATGCCATGATTCTGCTGTTTTCAATGTGAGTTGATCTTGGGAAATAATGACAAATTTGGGTACAATGGTTTAAAAAACATTCTATAGCTCACGGGCTATCTTAAAGTTAATTGCAAGCACGAGAGGGATTACTATTGTGTCACTTGGGGAAAACAGAAGACCAGCGGTCACTGATTTCATTTCTCACTTTATAAACTGACCTGCTCACCAGCGATGCTCAAGAGAAATTATGTAGCCAAGTTTCCCTGTTTTTTAAGATTGCTGGAGGAAGAAATGATGCCACAGTTCCTGTGATGGGTAACATGTTCACGGCCCCCTGAAGGAAGCCTCCACTGCCTTCCAGAATATATTACCATCTTTTGGTTCTTGAATGCAATTGAATTGAAAAGCAAACAAACAAACAAACACTGAAATCTAAACTACTAAATTGTATTGTGTAAGGAAAAGTGTGATAGCTGAAGAGAGATGGTCTTTTTACACAGAAAAAGTAGATTTGAAATGCAAGACCAGCCCAGCTCAAGTGGATGTCTAGCTTGCCAAGGTGTCTCAACAGACTCATCGTTCCACAGGAAAAAAATTCTCAAGTTAGAGCAGGAGGACACTAGGAGCTTATTTTATCTCTCAACTTAATTCATAGTTCACCCAGAAATATTCTCATTATGACAGCATTCCTACAATTATTCACACATGGAGAGAATGCTAGCAGTACTATTTCTTAATATGTATCAGTAAACTGGCAGTGTGGTTTGCTCTCTTTTCTGCCCTTATGACCTGGAAGTGTAAATTAGTCATTACATCACCATTCAATATTTGGATTAAATGCATTTCCCTCCATTCTTAAAATGTTGCATGTGGGGAAAGGGGGAGTAAGTGTTGTAAAAACTTAAAATGTTTTCTTGGGAAAATTTAGAAAACACAAACAATGATGGAAAACATTCCACAGTTTAGGAATAATGCTTGACTTTCATGTGTGAGATCTGTCTATTTATACATCTGTATTTCCTCTTTCTTTTCTTTGGCAGTACTGGAGATTGAACCCAGAGGCGCTCTACAATTGAGTTGCATCCTGCCCGTTTTAACTTTGAGACATGGTATCACCAAATTGCCCAGGCTGACCTTGAACTTGTAATCCTCCAGCCTCAGTTTCCTGAATAGCAGGGATTACAGGTACCATGCAGGGCTCCTCTGATTTCTACTAGTCAGCTGAAAAACATGCTGTTTTTCAAAAGGAAGGACTGACGACAAGCCAAACTCAGAGACCTCAGATAATCACTCCCCAACCTTGAGACCCCATCAAGAACTCCCAGCATTTGCCCAGTGCCATCCAGAATTTCTATGGCCCAGTGATTTTTTTTTTAAGCTTTTTACTTTTCCACTCTTGAAAAGAAATGCTCACTTTATGGTGGATGTGTGGCAGGCTGTTAACTTGTCTCTTCAGTCTACAGATGAAGATAGAAAGTACTCTATAAATCAAATTAAAGAACTAAACCCCAGAAGCCTCTTCCACATCTGATTTAGAGAACAAAATTCTGGGCTTTATATCTACTTTCAGAAGAATAAAGCTGGGACTCTATCTCTCACCAGTTCCAAAAAAAAAAAAAATCAACTCAAAATGGATTAAAAATTTAACTGTGGAACCTGAAACTACTAGAACAAAACACAGAAGGAAGCTCCAGGACATCGGAGTGGGCAGGGGTTTTCTGGACAAGACCCTGAAAGCAAAGGTAACAAATCCGAACATAGATGGATAACAGGATCACGTCAAACTAACAGCTTCTGTACAGCAAAAAGAACAGTCAACAGAGTAAAGAGATAACCTACAGAATGGGAGAAAATTCCTACAAACATCCGACAAGGGGTGGATAATTATAATACACAGAAAACTCAAAAAGCTAAATAGCAAAACAAAACAAACTTAGTCAAACGATGGGCAACAGGCTTAAAAATCCTCAAAAGAATGCATACAGGTATGGCCACACACATGTAAGAAATAATGCTGGACACCACTGATCACCAGGGCAGTGCAAATCAAAACTGATTTTTTTTTTTTTTTAAAGTGAGCATTTCTTTCCAAGAGTTTTCAATGAGGTACCACCTCACCCCAGTAAGAATGATTAGTATCAAAAAGGCTAGACAGCAAGTGTCAGCAAGGATGCCGAGAAAGGGGAGCCCCAGCATACCCTTGGTGGAAATGTAATTAGCATGGCTATTGTGGAAAACAATACAGAGGTTCCTCAAAAATTAAAAACAGAATTACCATATGATCCAGCAATACCCCTTTGCATACCCAAAGAAAGTGAAATCAGTCTGTCAAAGAGGCCTCCGCCCTCCATGTTCATTGGAGCAGCTAAGAGTCCTAACAGCTAAGAAACAGAAACACCCCAAATGTCCATCAACTGATGAATTTAAAAAATGTGATACATGTACACAATGGAATACTGTTCAGGCATAAAAGATGAAGTTCTGTTATCTGAGACACCATGAAGGGCATTATGTTCCATGAAAAAAATAAAAATAAAAAAGCCCACAGAAACCAAGTACTGCCTGATCTCACTCATAGGTGGAATCTAAACCGTGGCTCTCAGAAGAAGAGTGTGAAATAGTGTTTACTACAGAGTGGGAAATGCAGAGAGGAGGAAGGAAGGGGGACCAACAGATACGGAGTTACACTTAGGCAGAGCAAGAAGTTCTGATGCACTGATGTACAGCAGGAAGACTCTAAATTTTAAAGAATAATGTACTGGATATCTCAAAAACCTAGAACAATGGAAGTTGTTTTCACCTCAAAGGAATGATAAATGAGAAGATGGCCATGTTTAATCTGATATTGCTCAATATACACACGTCAGAATATTGCTCATATACACAAATAGCCATTAATATGTACAGTTATTATGTTATCGTAAATAAATTGGAAAAAATTCTAGGCTTTGACCTGATTAAAGGAAGAAGTCTTTTGAGGACCTTGAGATGGCCCCCAGGATTCGGGCCTCCAGGAATTTGCACAGAGGTCATACCCTGAGTAGGGACTGGATTCATCAACCAACTTCCAAGGAAAAAATACAACAAGTGATGAAAAGTCATAAGAAGACTGTAGCTTCTGTCTGGTCTCTCTGTCTCTCTCTTTCTCTCTTTCCTCCCTAAGTCATTTGGTGCCAGCGCCCATGTGACAAGGAAATGTCTCCAGTCAGCGACCAGGGAGGACCAGAAATCTCCTGGCCATGTGCATGTGACGATTTGGAAGTGGATTTGCCTCCGTTTGAGTCCTGAGATGACAGCTGCCTTCAGTAGCCACCTTTGATTCACTCAAAGCCACAAGCACTAAGATACACTATGCCCAGATGGCTGACCCACCGAAACTGTGGGAGAAACTGCTGCTGTCACTGCTATACTTTTATGCATGTAAAAATAAACAATCAGCCTGGCATGATTTTGCATGCCTGCAACCCCAGTGGCTCAGGAGGCTGAGGCAGGAAGACCCAAGTTCAAAGCCAGCCCCAGCAACTTAGGGAGGCCCTCAGAAACTTAGTAAAACCCTGTCTCAAAATAATAACCGAAAGTACACTGGAGATGCGGTCAGTAGTTAAACACTCCTGGGTTCAATCTCTGGTGCAAAAAAAAAGAAAAAAATCAAAATAGATGTTGAGTTTCATATAGGACTGGACCCTTATTTTATTACTTTGATTAATGATTTCATATGCATTGAACATGACATTGTTTATAAATTCACAAGTGCATGAACTTAAATTAATAAGCTATATTTTCCTTAAAATACTTTTTCTTCGTCTTCCTTGGTGGTCTACTCACTCTGATTTCAGAGGATCCCTAGTATGCCCATCTGGTGACTGTGGGGTGCAGAGTGTGGCACACTGGGAATGACACATGCAGATAGCTGATTTTAGGGGTATGTGGCTTACCCGTTTATACTTCAAATTATAAGCTAGTACCATGTCTTTCTAGCCATTCAGTACTTTAGCATGGATAAACATGATAGCTTCCCACAAATTATTATTATAAACGAAAACAATGAATTACAACTCAGAGGTTCAAAACATGGTTCTGAGAGCTCATCAAAAGATTGTCCCAGAAACATATTCTACCCCCTGTTTCTTGTCATTATGAATCTACAGAGTCTCAAGAACTGCTCCCACCTACAAAGAATTTCCTCCAACATTGTTTGGACTATGGTTTCCTCTCATCTTATTTCTTTAAAGAATGTTTCCAAGTCTCTGATCTTCAACGGTCCTCCCTTCTTTCTTTCGTATTGTTAAGCATGCATCATAAAATGCATACTTATACATGTACATATATGCATATGTGTGTATATACATGTATGTACATATGTTCATTTTTCATTAAGTGGTTTGAGAATGGGGAAGGAGACATACATGCTCATTTTGCCAGTTGAATTCAATTACCAATATGCCTGTATTCTTGAAATCAGAACTCTAAGTCAGACTTTGTATAGAAATAGAAGTAAATTTATTTATTTATTTATTTATTTAGTGAGTGAGTGCTGGGCTTGAACCCAGGGCCTTGTGCATGCAAGGTAAGCACTCTACCAACTGAGCTGTATCCTCAGCCCTAGAAGTCAATTTTTGATAAAACTGAAAATAATAGCTCTTGAACAACTGTGATACTGGGGATTAAGAAATGGAAACAAACACTTGGAAAGTGGTCAAGTTGCTTAGTGAATGTTGCTTCTTGTACCAAAACAATAAGGAGGAGTAGTACTTTAAACTGTGTGAGAAAGTGATATTTAAAATACAAAAAAAAAAAAAAAAAAAGTCTCTCTAAAATTGACAGAGAAATATATGCATTTCAGTCCCTGGTAGCTCATGTCTATAGTAAGACCATTTAACAAAATAAGACTACTGAGTAACAATGAAATTAAAAATAATAAATCAATGATTTAGCAAGCATTAAAGTATCTATAAATACTGAAAAACAGTCATATAGAATTTTTAAAAAATAGTATTTGAAATTCCCTAATTCTATAGGCCAGAAAGTTAAGAGGAAAAAATGAGTTTGGTTTTAAAACTAGCACAAATCTGTCACAGATTCCTACTAATTAATTTTATGGTAATAATTACTCTTACTATAAAATGATACTTGTATACTGCTACTTCCTAGGAATATAATATAAAAGCACAAGTGATCCTAAAATGCATTCCTGTGATATGCTGAGATATTGTATTTCACTCTTGAACGTGAAAAACAAATTGGCTAATCTGGAGAACTGTCTAATGATTTTGTCAAGTGTAAACCCTAAAATATTTGTAAGAATACATCATCATTAATGGTGATCAAGCTAACAGTCCCATAGCTACACATTATTCAGAGATACATGCTTAAGACCCATAATTAACATGTAAAGATTCTAATACAAATGCCTGATTTTCAAAATGCCATTTTCATTAAAGACCCATAATTAACATATAAAGATTCTAATACAACTGCCTGATTTTCAAAATGCTATTTTCATTAAATTGTATTCTGGAAATTTGGGGAAATTACAAAAAAGAAAAATTAATATCTATTTCAATCGGTATTTGACCACAGTTACCTTTAAATAAAGCTATAAGCTTTTTCATTGAAAAAGAAAAAATTGTCAACTTTGGGGAAAGTGGTAGAAATATGATATGCAGATTCGGTTGGAAATATTCCAAGCCTGATATTTGTTATACAAAAATTTTAACTTGTCAATCATTTAAAAATTTTTCAAAAGACTATTGAACTTTTTTGCTTTTTCTTAAAAAAATATGGACATCATGTATCTTCTTTAAATCCACCTGGATAAGTCAAATTTTTCAAGATGGATGACTGCTGTGTGTACCTCTCTGTGCAAAGAGATTTATGTCACGTTAATATATTTAGATACAAAGGTGCCATTTTTAACTTTATGATTTTCATGGCAGTTGTAGTAACATGTCTTGAGAATAGTCAGTGTCTGCTGTGTGGCTTTTGACACTGAAGCTTTTATCAATACCTGTTCTATTAACACCTCTCTAGGAAACAACAGTGTTTGAGGTCAATATTCAAGTAAGTCCCTGTTAATCTGGTTGTTTTGTTATCTTTCACCTTTACCTACCCCAACCTGTCTTTACTCGTTCCGTCTTTTGAATAAAGAATGTGCACATGGTTACACATGGTTTGTTACAGAAGGGACTTGGGATATCACAAAATGAAAGTGGCTCAATCCACTTTAAAAGTACCTCCTAAGCTACACAGTCAAGCAAGACTTGGACATGCAAGAGATCAGAACATGACTCACAAATTATCCCAGTTCAATTTAGCTTACGAATGTTCTGGAATCATACAATTCTGTTGGGCTCATATGACTTGTACATTCAGTGCATTTTGTGGTTGGGCATTCCTTTTAGTCCAGGTACCTCCTGACAAGCACAGTATTACAGCATAGTTGTGGTTTCAATTTCCCTTCATGCCTCGCTTTCATTGGAAAACCAGTAATAGTGGGTGGAGGGTGGACTGCCTAACTCTCAGTGTTATTGGGACCTATGAATATTAAATTTCTACTCTCCCAGTATCAAACAGAAAGTCCTGATAATGACTAGAGATAACTGAAGACACCAAAAAATTTTTAAAAATGAAGATGTTACTTAAGAATTATTATCAAGACTAATTAATCTTATAACCAAGAAATACATCCTTGAAGCATTTTTCAATTTTCTAAATTATTGCACATCTAGTCTTATTTGATTCGGGATTCTGAGTTAGTGTCACTCGACTATGGAGATTTTTATATTCATGCTCACTACAGGCCTACAGATCATAGGCTCTTAGACTGTCAGGGTCATCTGATCTAACCTGTTCTGCTCACCTTCTCCAGGGCTGACTTCTCAAAGGTACCTGGCAGGGCAGACCTTTCGATGAGTCAACATGGCATGCACTGGTTTGGTTTTTTCCTTTCTCCACTAGGAGAAAGTTCACTTTATATCCCACAAGCTCCTTGACTACCAGGCAAAAGACCCAACTCCTAACTGTGATCCTTCATTGCCTTTTTCCAAGGAGCAGGAAAACCCAGGTGACAAGGGATAAGGACAATGGGACCAGGGACACATCTGAGGAAGGTCATGAATGGGTAGGACAAATCCTACACACACTTCACCATTAGAAGGGCACCTAATCAACATAAGCTTGATGTGGTAGATAAGGGAATAAATATATAATGAATTCCAGTTTACAACTTACTGGAATTGCAAACTGAACTACTGAAAAGATCACTGGTCCTGGAGTTAGAAGACTCAACTAAGAATCAAATCACTGGTTAATCTGTACCAAGTCACTTAAATTTAAGCATTGGTTTCCCCATCTGTGAAAAAGGGATAAAATATTCTGGTACCTCCTCTGACTGTTTTCAAGCACTAAACCTGGAAATGCATTAGATAAATACAATTATGGAATATCTGGCATGATCAAGGAATAAGATTTTCTGGATGTATTTTTCCAAAATGTATTACACACATCCATGACCTAAGGCAGGCAAATTGAGCTGTTTAAGTAATATGCATTTAAAGCCTAGCAGGAAAAAAATTTCCATTGTACTAATAACTTCTAGTCTTCATGTCTTTGCTTTTCTCTATTAATTTCCATCATTGTACCTTTTAGAAATAAAGCATAGAAAACTCAGAGCATTGAACACTTTCAAAATATTCTCCCCAATATATCCAGTTTTGTTATCAACAAAAGCTCTTAAACTAGGATTCTTAATTTTTTTAAATCTTCAATTTCTTCTTTATAATCATCACATTCAAATATTAATATAACTTGGGGATTGACAGAATCTTCACAAATAAAAGAAACAAGATAAATATTTGTCTCTGAAATAACAATATTAATAATATTGCTAAATCTCAGGTGTATTCGTTTATTAAGAATTTAATATTAGTTTGGTGTGTATTTGTGGAAATTTCTGAGTTAGTTATATTTTTAAAAAATAATTCAAATAATTTGAAGAAAATAGAAATTTAAGTGTTATACTCTGCGGGTAGATAATACTTACAAAATCCAGTTTTCTCTAATTCTTGGCAAGTGATTTAGACATACTGAGTAAGAGGGAGAACCACTATGTTTCATCACGACATATTCTTTTATTTTGAAGACAGTGCATTAAAAGAAATATTTTGGCCACCTTACAATAGTTATTTTTTTTAAAAGAAAAGAAAAACAGAAACATCTAAAAGAATACAACATGAAAAATAATGCAGAGAGACATTTTTGAAATACTACTACTGTGTTCACAATTTTAAGTATATCTGCTTTGGGTTCTGGAAAAACATTGCAACTAAAAGATTTTGAAATTGATACCAAGTGTATTTACTCTAGGGAGAATAACCCACTTTATGACTGAATCTGTGGTATTGCACTCATTGAATATTAGCTACACTATTCTGTATAGAATTGAATTTCTCAAACTACGTAAGCAATTCTCTGAAATAAGTATTTTAAGAGGAAAGATCTCAAACTGGTTACCAGAATGTCATTTCTCCAATTTATTGCCAGATTATGAAAAATGATCTAATTATATCTTTTATTCATATTTGCTGAGTCACTTCAGGCATGCATAACTATGGGAGGGCACTTGATTAGAGTCTATAAGAAATATTTATATCTGCATTTACAAAGACCCTAACTCCAAACAATATTTAGGATCCAAACTGTTTTCAGTTCTTAAAACAGTTTTTAAAATCTTTGAATATAGCAGCTACAGGTCTCTAAAACACACAGCTGATTGGAAGTGTCCTCATGAACATCCAACTAATATTTGCTAGACATCTTCAATGTCCTATACATGTGTTAGGTTCAAAAAAAGGTGAGGAAATAAGTCTTCAAGGAGCCAACAGACATGTGGGAAGAAGATAAAAGGTGCTGTTGGAACCCAGAGGAAGGCTAGAAGGGAGTTGTGTGTTTTGCCTGGATGGTAAAAGTGGTGTTCAGAGGGTCTGCAGGATGGAAGAAATTTCACATACACAGGCTTAGGATTAGGAAAGGGCATCAACCAGGGGAAAATGGGTTCAACAGGATGGCCTGGCTCTGTGCTTGGCTTGCTGGGTAATAACACTGTTCTTTAGCATCTTGGGGCTATTCCCTCATTTGAAAAAACCAGGATGACAAACAGACCTACCTCACTACCTTATTGTGAAGATCTGATGAGGCATGTAAAATGCTTGGCAAAGTGCTTCTTGGTCCCTGTTTAAACGGTCAATAACATCAGCTCCTGCAGATTGGAGATTGTGAGTGTCGACGTGGTTTCATTTCCTTATCACATTAAGCCAGTCATTTAATTTCATTGGGTTTCCTCTTCCTTCTCTGTAACAGGAGGTGGAGCAAGCAGATGTTGACTTCACGTCCCTTCCAGCTCCAGGTTATTACAGCCAGATGACCACTGTCTCATACATAGCAGTTGATACTAATTTCTATAATGTAGGGTTTTTTTCTTTTTTCCATAAGTAACATTTTTCATCACATAATTGTAAAGTCAAATTTGGGGGTCATAGGTGGCCCTTCACGTCTCCAATTCAGATTGATCCATGCCAAACTGCATACCTCTAATTTTCATGTTTATTTCAGGTAAACTAACTTTTTTTTTTTTTTTTTTGGTGAATTTTGATAGATTTTAGAAAGATGATAGGCAGAAGATCTGAAAAACATGGGCAGAGGTAGAGCCTGCCCCTTCTTTATATCAGAACTCCTTCCTCTGAACATAACATGTCAGTAGGGGAACCATCTAGAACCATCTAGAATCTCTTTTGTTTGGAGGCTGTTTCACTCAGTATCTGGCTGGAGTGCAACTTAAGAGTGAAAAGTAATAGCTTAACAAGCTCCTTGACTTCTTTGTTCCTTAACATATTGTGCAAAAAGCAGTGAACTAGTCAGCAGTTATCTGTGGCTTTTGGTGAAACATGTATCATGATTACATAAAAAAAAAAAAAAAAAAAGAAGAACAAATACTTCTTGACAGCAAAAATGGGGAAAAAATGGGGAAAATGTGGGTTCAAACTTTCATTCCATACATTTTGTTTTCTTTAATGCAATCAGTGTTCACTGAACAACTGTTAAATGTAGGGTTTGGGCAAAGACAATCCAGAGCACAAGGTTACAAAATCTTTAGCATCCAGGAGTGAGAGAGCATCAAGGGGTTAAGGAAGGGTGAGTTAGTGGATCTGAGGTCCCTGAGTGGACGAAGGATTTGGGAAGGTGGGAACAGGATGCATGCAGGGCAGCGAAGTCAAAGAATTGGGCAAGACGGAGATGCGCGAGGTGTTGCATGAATTTGTCACACCTTGGCCTAAGGAGATGTGGCACAGGAAGAGGGTCAGGCAGAGGGTGGGGCACAACATCACCCCCAAAGAGGAGGCCAGGGAACTCTAGGAGGAGACCCCACAGGCATTAAGAATAAGAGGGAGAGTGTGAGACTCTCAGTGCCCCAGGAACAAATGCAGGTGGGAAATGAGGGCAGGGGACCCAAGAGCAAGTAGGTGTCAGCACTGGTGAGTAGTTTAGGGGGACAGAACCTGATTACCTGGAGTCTGGGAAGGAGGAAGACTGGCCTGGGAGGACCATGGTGAGTGAGGATCACCTGTTCCACCTGGTGGCCAATGGTGGCAAGGGCTGCCAGGAAGGGCAAGGGCTTCATGAAGTCAGGGCTCTGGGATCAAGAAAGTGAACGGAGCATGCAAGAGGCCAACTGTGTAGTACATGCGGCTGACCGCGGAGGACAGGCCGGGGTGGCGGATGCACAGGGCACACAGTGGCTTTCAGGGACAGGAGCAAGGATGAGGAGGTGACCTTAGAGGACAGGGTTCCTGGAATGACTTATGTGAAGGGAAAGAAAGTAAAAACCTCCATGATGATCGCTTAACATCTTAACGAAGGTATCAGGATCCGACACTTCTAGATCTATCATTTACATTTATTTTTGAAAAAAGTATTCCAGATGTTTAACACAGGCTATTCCTAAATTCAAATGCCTATTACATTTATATATGTGCATATGTATATATACACATATATATTATATGTCTACATATGTTCTGAAATGTTATAAAATGCCTTTCATGCCTATCTTTGGCACGTTGCTTTTCCCCTTTGCATGTTCTGTCTTTGGTGCAGTGATTCTTTTGGTCTCATCCTCCTGCCCAGCATGCTGGTCAGCCCCCCTGGGGAAGTCCTCAGTCTCTTTTCTTCCCCCAAATGAGTTATAAACCCAAGAGACAGGCACTTAAGAGAATTGTCAGGTGTTCAAAGTGAACAGGGCTTAAAATCCCTTCATATGACCCACTGGCAGCTCTGTTTTAAAAGTTATGTGATTTGTAGAAAAATGGAAGAACCAGAGAGCATCATGGGAAGCAAAGTAAGCCAGACTCCAAAAGACAGTATTGTACCTCTTCTCTCATATGTGGCAGGTAGAGGGGAAGATCAGGGGGTGATGTTATGAATGTCACAGGGAGAACATTAGTGTGGGGAACGAGGTGGGGTAAGAGGTGGGAAAGTAGGGAGAGGTCTGGACAGTGACATTTATCCAATTATGTATATGTATGAATATGCCACAATGAATCCCACTATTCTGTATAGTTAATATGCACCAAATTAAATACATTTTTAAAGTTGAATAATTTCAAAAATGCATGTATATAAAGTCGAGTCAAAGCGTGGGGTTGTCTATCAGAAAAGGAGAGTTTGAAGTCAGATTTTTAATAAAGTCCTTTCCATTAAAAATATTATCATTTTATGACCTTAAGAGATTGAACTTGAATTTCAAATTGACTTGATAAATCAAACATCAACCAGAACTACACATGATACTTGAGGAATAATGAGAAGGAGATGCACAGATGAAGCAAAGGAGAAACACCACAGCAAAAGATGCTTGGGGCCAACCGAAGTGACCATTTACTGTGGCCTGGAATTATCCATATTCACATTCCATGATCCAGTGGAAATGTTCCTGGTATGGCTTTTCACTTTCTAAAACGAAACTGACTTGGAGGATAAAGTATATGATCACTCTAGATATAGCAGATTGCAAAATAAAATGGATAAGACCAAGGAGCTGCGTATACACCTGACAAGCAGCTAAAATTCAATCCACTCACTGCCTCGCACACACTTTAAAATGCAGGCATATCTTTCTTCTTTTCCTTCCCTTTCTCTCCTAGCAAAGACAGAATTTAGAGAAAAGTGACATTGCCTCTTTATATTTAATGTTAACTGCTTAATAATTTACGTTTAGATATTTTCAGGACTTTCCATTGATCTTTGTTCAAAGATTTAGTGGAAAAGTATTGAGCTAAAATTTAAAATCCTGTGGGGGGAAAGTGAAGTTCAAATAAATGTAACCTTGATTTAATTTAAAATATTTTTCCTATTATTAGAAGAGTATAATTGAGATAAGCTCATTTCTAAAACTTGGGGGGTGGGGAGGAAAGAAAAGAGCTCTATCAGTTTTACAGGCAGGATGTTTTCTGCCCTTATGTTTCACTCTTGCTGGAGTCGAAGTGACTTTGCACCTCACGAGTGGCTTTGTGAAGAACAAGTAAAGAGTGTTTGAGTTTAAAAAAAAGGAGGTCAGGATTCATAACCAGAGGTCTTGGATCCATTTCTGACTGTACCACTCATTAGCCTAATAACTAAGGGTAAGCACATTACCTAAATCCCTACACTTCAGCTTCCTTATCTGGACCATTATTATCTCACAGGGAAGGCTCCTTCTCAGAGGGGATGAGGATTAAAGGAGAACGGGTGTGTGAAAGGACTTGTCACCGCTCCTGGCCTTCAGTCCCTCAAAAGTCACCTGCCCCCTCCACTTCCAGTTTCTGATTAATCTATAGCCCTTCAAAAGAGAACTAGCTTCAATAATGACATTTGTAAGATGCCACAAGTTCCCATATCAAAGACTATATTGAGGATATTGTACTCGAAAAGAAAATGAATACATCTTCAAAGCATTTTCCCCAAGAAAGCTTAAAGACTGTTTAAGCTTTAATACCTAGATGATTAGTTCAGAGAAAGTCTGATAAATCAAAATTTTATGTGAAGGTATTACTGGGCAATATGTATTTTTTAAAGACAAATACACTTCCATTTATGTGCATGCACTACCACATTTTTCTTGTCTACAATATATGCTTTTATTTTTAAGAGATAATAATAAACTCCTACTTAACACAGTTTATCTGTTCTTTCTTCTAGAAACTTACTTTTCCTAGGTATTTGTTTATATCCTGACATAATTCTTCATGTCAAAATTTGACTAGATGCAGATATTAGAACTGAAATTAGAATTCACCTAGCAAAAGTAAGGAAATTAAGAATTTAAATACTAACACATTTTGTGCATTGTTGCTAGAAGTTTTATTTGGACCCAATTTATTCTTTATCATTCTATCAGTAAATATCTTCTTCTCTTTAGAATGAAACCTGAGTTCCAAAACTTGTAAGCAATTTGCCCAGTTTCCAATCAATGGAATTAAGTTTTGAACCTAGTGCATTAGGTTTCAAAGTGTATGTCCATTTTACTAGCAACCATATTGTATGCTATTGATTTAAAAGTCATGGTGGATGTTTTTTCTGTTTACAGAAGAACTCCCTTCTAAATGAGAATCGGAGAAGGGTAGGGCTATCCATAGCAGCTAACAGCACATGCCACCAGAGTTGACTACCCATGATCATGCAGTGGGCTTCCCATCAGCAAGGTGTCAGATCCTCTGTCTGGTGTTCATGACATCCCTGTAACCATCTGTGTACTCTAAAAGCATTTTGCTCTTTCACAGCCTTCTATCAAGGGAAGTTATAAGTCATAACAGCCAGACACCAGAGGTACTGGGAGAGGGACTAAAGGGACAATAGGAAGGATCTGAAATGCAGCATGCCAGAGACTTTTTATCCCTGGTTTCTCTCTAGGGTAAAATGAGCAAAACTACCACTTCTTCTAAGTCAAGTAAAATTCCAAATATAATGGATGTGCATGCACACAAACCTAAGAATACACGGACTCATTCTAGAATTGTCGCACTCCTTGAGATGTGGTGTGGTCCATGAAGGAGTAATCAACTGCAGTGGAGCTTTTTGATGTAAATCGTTGGTCTTTACTTAGTATCTTTTAAGTTCCATACTAAGTCATAGACACATCATTCTGTAACCTATTTTCATTTTTATTTTGGATGGAAATAAATCCAAATGGAAGCTAATGCTCACTTTTTAATGTTCAGATCAAAGGAAAAAGAATCAAAGAATAAAATGGCATAGACCCACAAGTTAGAAGAGTTTCCTACCTGTCAATCTGGTTAATCAATTCTTCAGAGAAAAGAAAATTGAAGGTAGCTTAATTTTAGAGATCTTGCAACTGGATGAACTGAACCACAGTCTCAAGAAGGCAGATACAGAATGCAAGAGATATAAGCCTGAGTCACTGACTTGGTAGAATCCATCAGAAAACAGGGAAGAGAAAATCTATCTTGAGCTCTTTTAAAGTTATCCAGAGATAGTTCACTGATCTGTAGCCCAGTTCACTCCACTGGCTGTAGCACCGGCGATGTCACAGATGGAGATGGTCCCTTAGTGTTCCCCAGGCCCCACTATGCATGTGGAAGAATCTAATCACAGTTGCCAACTGACAGCTGGCCTATGTGGAAGGATCCTAAAATATTTTTTCCCCAGAATATTACTTTCTTTCAAATGCTAATAAGGGCTGAGCCCAGAGCATTTTGGTGCCCTCTTGAAATAAAGGAAAAGTACAATGCAAACATGAAGCATTCTGTTTTCATTGTGCATGTGTCTTGTTTTATGCATTCTATCTTAAAATATTTATTTATAGCCACTGCCCTGATACTCAGAGGTTGGCAGTTGGTAGACACTCAGCCACAACTGCTGAATGAATAAAATGAATTGTACAGTGAGCTTCCACCATTGAAAATCATTACAGAAGTCTATTACATCCATCTCAGAACTTTTATAGTTTAGTTAACAAAGACTCTGGCTGACAGGTGTAGCATTTCTCACAGAAGCCATCCAGCACTCTTTAGCTATTTTCTTCCAGTTTTGTGAACGGAAAGCCAGGGACATTACAACAAACCACAAGATATACAGGAGGATATAACTTCTGAGTAATGACCTCCCACTAGATTGTTAGCAGTTTCTGTTTAACGGAGGAGTGTTTAAGGAATAATGGGCTAAAATGTCGTGTATTTTTATGAGGACATCTTTAGTAACAATGTTTTTATTCCATCTGTGTCCGTAATTTATTTAAAATGGGCCATAAAATATTACCACCAGTCGATGAGGGCGTGATGGGATAGTTATGTTCCCGTGCCCTTCAGCAGAAGACTGAGTGGAGAGTGTTGCTCTGAGCTGCTGGCTTCTGCCACAACCTGCTGGCTTCTGCCACAACCTGCTGGCTTCTCCAGGACAGCAGAGCCACATGGCCTCACATGTGCTGTGCCTACCCTTTTCTCCTAGCAACCATGTTATGCTAAAGTGCAGTTGCTGGGGTTGCCAGGATATTCTTCTATTCTTGTCCTCCATGACCAAACCAGAGGCGGAGATTCAGGTAGAGGGACCCAGAAAAATAAAGTGCCTCTTACGAAGAGGAAGTAAATTGAGCAAATTGTTTTGTTGTTAATGCTTTAAAGCTTTATCACTCCTTTTTCTTTTGGGAGAAATGAGAAAAACAAGTTTTAAAGACAACTCATAAAATAATTGCTATTAAGCATTTAAAGACAAAATTCACCACTTTATTCATTAGAAACCACACTTTCCCACTAGAGGAAGAGAGGCAAACATCTTAAAATCGTCAAAGCAACCTGAAAGATTCTGAACTATAATTATCATACTGTTTTAGACATGAAGGTGCTGAAGTAGATACCACATATCATTGAACTCAAGAGACCGTTGACTATAAAGTGCAAACTGATTAGTGAAATGTTACGATGTGCAAAAAAAAGTGCATGCTAGATTTATTGAATCGGTCTATTACTTCCTTTGATATCTCAATCAACTCTGTGATAAAATGTCTTCCTTATTTATAGAAAAGGAGCCAAAGTAAGTTTCTCAGTCATACAGCTAAGAAAGGATAGAGACAGAACTCAAATCCTGTTTCACTCCTGTGTTCTTCCTTAGGCCACACTGCTGCTTTGATTGCTTGCACAGATAGTAGATAAAAATAGCCAACTAACCTGCTTATAGAACTTTATAGCTGTTGATGTGTTTCTTAGCCTCCTCAGGATTTGCTAGGTATCATTAACTATGTTTTTACAAATGGGAAAAACCGGGCGCAGAAAGACTGAATGACTCACTCAAGGTCACATAATTAGCAAGTGACAGAGCCAGAAATGAAACAAAGATAAATGACTCTTAATTCAGAACATGTTTGACTAAGGTCAGACATTAACCAAGGACCAGATCTGAAACTGGATCACGGACAGAAAGATAATTCAAAGATATCAGTTGGATTGCAAGAGGCGCTTATGCACAGGTCAGAGGGAGTCATTGATTTTATTCAACAAATATTTATGGAATGGCTGCCATCATCTAGGCTTTGCTTTAATATCGGGGATACGGTGGTGAATACAAGGCATAAATATCACACAGAACTTCTAAGTGCTCCGGAGAGATGGGGTGTGGGGGAGGGGCACTAACCATCTTAAATGGTGTTTAAGGAGGCATCCCTGAAAAGCTGACCTTTGAATAAAGTAAAAGGAGATAAGGAATGCACCACATGGACATTTGTGGTAAGAACATTCCTGACAGAAGGAAGAAAATGGCTGAGTTGGGGATGCCCTTGCTCAGGACTGAGAAAGGGCAGGCAGAGGGCAAGATGATAGCTTCAGAAAGGTGTGGGGTCTGAAAAGAGGGAGTGCAGAGCCTTTGGGGCCCTAAAGACTCTGCGATTTACTCAGACCAAAACAATAACCTTAGGCTGAGCAGCCTCATGGAATCTGAAATCTGCTCTGAGTCAATGACATATACCGTGATCATGTATATATCTATTTTATTAGTCCAATTTGATCTTGGGCTACCTAACAAACAGATGTCACTTTTTCTGCCTTCCTGTCCTATTTTAAAGCATGGCCTATTCTCAAGAGTGACAGGAAAGTTTCTAGCTCTGTGGAGAGCTAATAAAATGCTGGGCAGTTTAAGAAAATTCCCGTACACCCCCACACACAATGAAAAAGACTTAGTGCCCACTCTCAATGAGCTGATAACTTAGCTGCAAAATCACAAAGTGTTTGTGGAGGAGTAAGTATGGAATTATGATTATTCCAGAGATAACTTTATGTAAAATAATATTTGAGGTGAAGTCCGACAGCAATACTTAACATGAGGTTTTCCATGTGGACAGAGGCAGGTAAAATCTAGAGGTAACAGCGTGGACAAAACCAGCATGCCTGAGTAGCCTTGGCTTCCTGATTACCGACCCATTCTTTCATCCATCCATTCTGTGTGGCTGGGGCATCAGGAGCCTGAGAGGTGGTGGGGACAGACAGCAGGGAACCAGCAGGCAGGGGCCTCCTAAAGTATCTGGATTTATCCTGCAGGCTCTGGGGCATCCCTGCCTGCTTCCAGACTGCAGCATGGCACTGGAATTCCCATTTGATCACTGCCGCAAATTCATGGAAGAAAAGTGATGGGAGGCAAGGCAGCAGCTGCAATGGTCCAGGCGAGATGACGGTGTTGATCTGAGAGGGCAGAGATGGAGAAATGAACTGGAAGAAGGAAGTCCTTGAGGTAGACAGCCTACATTAGGGATACGGTACTAAGGAGCAGAGTGTTCCAGAGAGGAGCTGAGTTTGCTACCGGTGTCACAGTATGAGACTGTGGAGATGCCACCCTTTGATGAGCACACGGAAAGGAAAAGCTCTCTTCCTGAAGAAGACAAGAACACCAGAGTCACTAAGGCTGGCAGGAGCAGAGGTCACTATAAGGTGGCCAGGCAGGGGTGCATGAAGCTTTTAGGACTTTAGCTTGGGCTTTAAAAGATGGTCAGGATTTAGAAAAGGGTAGGGAAACACATACAATCTTCTAGGCTGTAAAGAGAAAGAGCAAAGACTCCCAGAAGTGGCATATCAGAGATCTTTCTCCAGGGGTGAGCATGTTGACTTCTGCTACTAGGAGAGGGCAGAAGAAAGGAGGTTGGTCCTTGAATGATACAGAATATTTGCAATTTTCCTGTCAGAGACACATGATTCATTTTTTGTAAGGCATCTGGGCCTATTGCTGATCAGTTATCCTTGATAACTATGAAAGTGATCATAATTGCCCTGATCATGTTAATTGACAATGATCTTTTATGAGTATTAGGATTCTTTGTCATGTTAGGCTATATAATTTACCCAAGCAAATCTATAGCTGTAGCTAGAGCTCAGTTCTTCTGATGTCATCTGAAAATGAAACAAACATTTTAGCAGTTAGTAGTCAAACACTGGCGCCATGGTTTCTCCAAGCACCGAATGTGGTAGTTGTAATACAAAGCTGCTCCCCCATCCTTTCCTTTCCATTGCATCACAACCTAGCTTGTCAGTTTGAAAGCTGCTCTCCCCGCCCTTTTGCTGCAGCCATTTCCCCGCCTCCCAACCACTTGTCAGTCTGTGAACATCCTAGCTAGCTATTGGTTCATCAGTCAGCTTGCAAGTATCCTTCTCCGTTATTGGTCCCCTGTTAGCCTGGTGGAATTCAACTGCTTAAGGGTAACTACTCGGCCATCTTTTCTCATGCTTTCTCCTACTCACTTGCTTTCTTTCTCCTCCTGGATTTTCACACTCTCTCTAGCAGGTGCCCTTTCTCTTTTCCTCTCATTTTCTCTCTTACCCTGCAGGGAGACACTCTGTTTACTTAATAAACTCCCTTATGTGGTTTCCCATGTCTGGTGTGGTTTTCATGGGTTTCTTACAGTAGTTATATTTGAAGTGTCAAAAAACACATTCAACAGCCTTTATTTAAATTCATTTTCCTCTCACCTTGAAGTCCATGCTTGTTCTTATAGTTAAATAAATTCATTTAATTAAATAAATCCTGTAGTGTTTCATGCTGTTTTTTAAAAACAAATTTCATGTACAAAATAAACTTGAAGTCTATATTATATTTTCTATTATTGTTTCGGGTATTTCTACATATATCGTTTCAGGTATTATGACAATCAAATTTTAATTCCATCAAAACAACCTAACTTTTTGAAAACTTAACATTTAAAAATCTTATTTATTAAGACATCACTAGCTCTGTTTAGCCTTTGATTATTTTCAGAGGTGGTAGAGTAGTCATTATGCCTTCTCCAAGTCCAGCATTTCAAAACAAATAAATACCAACTGGAGCATTAGCTGTCATTACCTATTTTCCTGGAATACATTTGGATTCTTTTCCTTCCTTTCCCCTTGGCAACAATCAAATCACTAACAGCTCTTGATAATTCATCATTTCTTACTTCAGTGCCATCCTTGAAAATGTGAAAACAAAGTCATTCTGTTATTCTGTATGTGAAATTATGAACTAAAAAGAAGAAGGAAATATCATGGGTAAAAGCAGACTCAGATCGCTCTAAATGAGGTCTTTAAAAATACTGCCTCTCCCGTAATATAGCCAGAAACTTGGAGTGTATGTCAGTCACAGGACAATCTGCAAAATACCAGTCTCCCACCTCCGTAAAGGAAACACTGTATTCTTCCTCATTAATTTAGGCTGCCGCTGTCTCTTCATTCATTTTATCCCACTATGGCTTTGCATATGACATGGCTTCCATATGTAATTTTCTTAAGAATTTGGATGAAATAACATTGAACTCTTATTACCTAAATATGCATTTTAGGAACATACTACTTTTTTGGTCTTTTATGTCTGTTAAATGTGATCTTAATTTTTTTGACGTATCTCAGAATTCTTCTGCTTCAGTTAATTATGTTCTACATTCTTTGAAATGTACCTCCATGCCTAGAACACTTGGAAGCAGGTTTGGCAGGAAATGCAAGAAACAGCTCAGGGATGGAAGGCAAACAGGCAGCTCATTCCTGGGGAATTCCTGGAGGGAAGTCAGATTTCTAGCCTGAGAAAAATTAGCTCACTTCTCCCCCTTGTGCCCAGAACTTTGGATGCTCTGAGCCATACATTTCCTTGAATGAAGGAAGGCAAAGCAATGGAATTTCCTTCCTCTGAGAGCTCATTCCAATATTTCTCAAATTGCATTTAACAGATTTATGTAGTATAATATATTGGTTTGAAACTACAAATACCAAATTATATCAGTTATTAAATAATTATTATTATTATATTCCAATATGACACAACCAGCATGTCTTTGATATTCCATCATTTGACCTCATTTATTTGCATTTAATGTAAGAGTGAAAGAAAAAAAATATATGTAGACAGTACATACAGATATAGATATACATAGATATAACTATATATCTGCATCTATACATACACATCCAGATGTACAAGTCAACTTGTTAGCTCTGCATTACAAAGGACCTCAAATGCTGCTCTTTGAGGCAAATAATAAACTCAAGCATCAAGCACAGAACCCTCTGCCAAGCAGGCATTTTTGTCTATTTTGTTCCCTAGCAAATCAGAATCTCCTAGAACAGTGCCTGGCACAGAGTAAGCATTCAGTATTTGTTAAAAAGAGAAAGTCTCTTGATGAACCAACCATACACAAGATTCAGCATGAATCCCTTTTATTTACACCTTTTTTCCCCCCAAATCACTTACTCTTTATTACCTGAACCTCCACTGTTGGAGAACAGTGCACCCTAATAGAAGAGAGTATGTATATATGAGAGTGGACCTTATTTCAAATATGCATTCAAAAGAGCACTTTCCCAATGCATTCTTGTGGTACTTTTCCTTTCGATTCATTTCCATTTTTTAAGAGTACATTCTTTCCCAGTGGCAACGAGATAATTTACTTTTGCCCAGTGCATAAAGGCAACATTTATTAGCTTGGGCATCTTCTCGTGAAACAATTTAACAAATTCAAATGAAGAAAATATTTGTTTATGTGTTTAACAGTCAAACATGTGGTCAAAAATATGGAGGTGAGTTCTTTCCCAGACACAAAACTCCATTCCTCCAACATTATGCACATTCTGTTCCCTACACTGTTCCGTGTACTAGCTTATGGGAGGAGAGGCTGATACTAAATAAGGTAATTTAACAGTGCAGTCAATGCTATAAAACACCTGATTCTTGTGAGAGAATGACTGCTGAGAGAAGGGACGATGAAGGGTCCATAGCAGGCCGAGAGTCCGACAAGGGCTATTTGCAACAGTGACATCTGAACTGAACGGTGAATGATGAGGAAGGTCAGCTCTGGGGGCAGAAGAGGCGATGGGGTGGCGGGCGCTGGTGTGCCCTCTCCCCACATTCCTGGCACTACCCTGAGGCTATCTCATGGGCTGCTTCTTCAGAAGTATACTATGTCCAGCTGGTCTTTGCTCCCAAGAACCCTCACTGCTTTACCTAAGACTCACTTGACGCTGCACAGCTGACCTTCAATTGTTCACACGAGCAGTCGTTCAACAAACCTGCGACGTCAGCAGAGCCACTGTTGAGCCCACCGTGGAACACGTCCCTTTCCCGTAAGTAAGAATCAGTGGCTTAGATGCTTCATAGAATTGGTTCCAGGAAAGAAAATTCCTCTGAAGAACTGTTTTCTCTGATTAACTAATGAGTTCCAGAGATCCTGCCCCGTTGCCCAGGAGCGGCGGAGCTGAACCGCTACTGTCCTGTTACAATCGCGACCTTATCCGGGTGGGTGACAACCACCCCGCCTCCCTTTATTTCTCTTGGTGGTTTCTTATCTTTATTTTGTCTCATTTTCACTGCTCTTTGTGAAAGTGCTTTCATTTAACCTGCCCGAAACCTTTTGGAAATAGATGATGTGTAAATCATTAATCACAAGGGCTTTCCAGACAACCACAAGTAACTTCCTCATTGCAAAATCTAATGGGTCATCTTGGTCCTGGTCTTACTCAACCTTTCTGCCAAATGACATAACTCAGCTGCTTTTCTATCTTAAAACATTTTACCAATCCCTTTTTTTGTTTGTTTGTTTTTTTTGTTTGTTTATTGGTTTTTTTTGGAAGATAATTATACATAAGAATACAAATGGTTAAAAAAAAAAAAAAAGCATTTCTACTTCCTTGGTTTCATGGCATATTATTGTACTTTCATCCCCTTTTATTTCTTCTCATTTGAGCGGCCAGGGATTCGAACCGCGGTCCTTGCGCATGCTAGGCAAGCGCTCTCCAAAAGGAGCTATTTCTTTAGCTCCCTTTCATCCCCTTTTAAATACTTTTTTTTTTTCTGACCATCTTATGTATATGTGTGCATGTGCATATATATGTATTTTTAGTTTCCTTGTTTTTTCCACATATTCATTAAAAGCAGATATGCTCTGAGATTTTATTCTCAGCTCCCATTCACTCTGCATTTTTTCCCTTTTCTACTATTGACACCTATAAGTAAAAAGATTTCCAAATTTTATTTTAGCCTCCACGTCTCTCTTAGATTTGCATTACAAATTTCCCGGAGCCATGTGAACCGCCAAGTTAGAATGAGGTCTTGTATTTCCTTTACCTTCCTACATTTAAATTTAAATCTTTAAATTTCTTTCATAACATCTTTACCAACTATTTATCTCCCATGTGATCTCCAACAACAGCAAACTTACTAGCTTTCAAGGCAGCACGCCTGATTAACGGATGATGACTACTGGAAAGTTCTTTCCAGGGTGTGGCAGCATCTGTCTGTAATCCCAGCAATTTGGGAAACTGGGGCTGGAGGAGTCAAGGCCAGCCTAGGCAATGTAGTGAGAACCTGTCTCAAAAAAAAAAAAAAACTTCTGATAGGTTGACAAAATCTCTATGATGCATGTCCATGGCTTCTAATTCTGTTCCTAAGAGAGTAAGAGCTCAGGGGCACTGAAGGCCAACTGTATGCAGGCGCATTACACACGTTATCCACTTTCAACTCTGTCATGACGCGTTACTCTTTCCATTATACATTGGGTAATTTAGAATTAGTCTAATTATTTCCCCTGGCTCTTGTCCAAATGGTTCTCCAGGGGAACCACTCTATTCCAGGTCAACACGGTACAAGCTCCTTCCATCCTCTTCACATGAGTTTCATTTTGCAAGCTTATTTCGCCATCTGTATTGCAGTCCCATGTGACTTGAAAAGGCAGACTGGCACAGAAGGGTCACCCACTTCATTCTGTGAACTTCATATACTGTGTGGCCCTACTTCCATATCCTAAGATCATACTTGTTGCTTCCCACTTAATCAACTTATATTCCTGAGGCTTTTTAATCGCAGCATGTTAAACATCTGTGAGCGCTCTGATGGACATGCCAAACTATTTCCCAGTGGGACAGAACTTATTTCCTCTTTGTTACTTTAGATTTCCATGCCTTGGTGGCATCTTTACTACTCATACTTACAGACTCACTTGTCCTGTGTCAGCTAAATCTCTCCTCTGACCATGTCCTAAAGGCTGGGCTGGGGGGTGGACGGAGGTGGGGGTTCTTACAATGCCATCTTCCCACAGGCTGGGCCCTTGTCTGTTCCCCAGTTCAGGCCTCACCTTTTCTTGCCTGGACAACTGAAATCACATTTCGATTTCCTTTCCCCTCTTCACTGTACAGCTTGATGAAGTTCCCCTTCTAAAGCCTGACTCTAACCCTGTAATCCCTCCTTTGAGGAATAGTTTCACTGACTCTTTACTTATCAAGGAAAATTCCAACCTTTTACTTTAATAGTATCACACTTTAGTATGTCTCCTTTCCAGTCTGGTCCTGAGATTTCCTGCATGGGTTTTAGAAAATTGAGCCACAGTGTATTTTCTGAATTTTCCTAATTCTGTGCCTCCCTTTATTTGTATTATCCTTGTGCTGAGGCTGGCTTTGAACTCATGATCCTCCTGACTCAGCCTCCGAGTCACTGGGATTATAGGCATGCGCCATGGCACCTGGCGAGCCTGGAAGGCCTTTCTTTACATATCAAAATTCTACCTTTTAATTTTGAAAGACTGTCACAATCTCAATGAAACTTATGTCTGGCTACTGAATCAGACTGAATTTGTCCCCTGCCTCCACTCTGAATCAAGAGCAATTTCCTCACAGTGAAAGTGTTAACTAAAGGGCTACTACTCCCAACCCCCACTGTCCCATCCTTCCCCACCCACGCCCACCCCAATCCATGAGGACACCAAGGAAGCTGAAAATGGAGACTGCCTCCTGCCCTGGGCTGTCTAGCACAGGCTAACTAAATCTGCATATGTGTATTTCTGCCTTTTGTCCCATTTTGTCCCTTCTTCAGGATGACTGAATCTACATACATTTATCACCTGACTTTTGATTCTATAAATTGTAGTCTAGCAGCTTCTCTCCAGTTTGATCAAACTGCATAAAGTTCATTTTTCCTTTTACAAAACATCTTTTGCCTGTTTTTATGTGGAATCCAGGAGGGTCCCAAGGTAAGGCTCCTAATGACACTAATATTTATCTCAGGTTCCTGTATTCTTACATTTTATTTCTCTCCTAGAGCACAAGAATAATAGAAAATTATGTACACATATTTTTTTCTCTAACTCATCTCGAGGCTCCTTGAGATTTGGCCATGTCTTATTTAATTTTACTATTCCCAGTTACAGAGGAGGGTACCAATTACACAGTACATTAATTAAGACTAAGGAGGCAGAAAACAGAAGAGGTGAAACTGATGAGCAGCTGAACCTGAAGACAACGTGGAAATCTGCAATCAAATTCAGAACCACACAGGCTACATCTGCGTGCACCAAAAGACCTCTCTCTTCCATTATTCCTGCTCCCCCTAGTTCAACTTTTTAGTTAGAACCCTCTGAGCTCTACTTCAGGCATATGACTTCCTTTTTTGCCCCCTGAAATCTAACCAGATGAGAACTCTCTCGGGGCTAAGTGGTCAGAGGCCAGCCCACCAAGTGCCAGAGTTGATTTTGGTTATAAGCAGCAGCTTCACTGAGAAACCACTCTGAATGATCCTACTAAGCCATAAATTCACCTTCTCTTAAAAACCATCTCAGTGGCAATGAGCAGACAAGCTTCTCCAGGCACCTGTGTCACCCCCCAAGTTTGAATAAACATTTTAGACATTAAGTCATTACACTGCCTCGCTGTTCAATAAAACAAAGCTTACCATGTGCATTTACTCATTGCTGCTCTTTTAAAATAACATACAAAGGACTCTACTTCATAACCACAGAATTGACTTTATATAAGACAGCTATAGGAATAGTTGCATTTCAATAGAAAATTGTGGTATAGATTATTATTTTTTTTAATCAATGTGACTGAATTTTGGTATCACCTACAAACATTTTTAACTATTTAACATAACATGTCAGGTCAAGAAGTGCTCCACATGTTTTTCTTTCCTGGAATTAACATTTACTTAATGGAATTCTATCTCATGAAATCCCACTTGCATTACTCAGATGTTTAGTCAATGAAATTACTGAATTAATGGAGGAAAAAATTAGCTTCTTAAGATCAGGTCATGTGAATTCACAAAACTGGAAGTAGTTACATAACACAACAGAGTTATATAATAATATATGAATGATATTATACTTGACGATATAATGAGTTTTTAGCTGAGTGTCTCGTTTCCTGAGCACAGCTTCCTGGTTTTTATGTGACTTTCTTTCTCATCTCACTGATGCCTCCTCCTGTATTTCCAAGTCTGTATCCTTTTTCCTGGTCCCTAGGCTATGATGACATAGGCGTGGTGGCAGTAATTTTCCTTCCCATTCATGACTACAAAGAGGAAACACACACAGAGGCATATACTGGCACACCAATCATCTTTTCCAGATATTAAACTTTGAAGACAATTCCATTCTATAAAAGATTTCTCCATCTCTTGGTTTTCAATATGAAAAATAATTATTTTCAACTAACTCTTTTACTTATGTACATATATGTGAGTCATTAGGCATTTAATCTTTAACAATAACTTTGTCAAGATAATTCTTCAACAGTGGAAATAGAGATTACTGGACGTGAGCAGATGAAGAAAGCATAGAATCCCACAGTCTGAGCAGAAATTGCCCACATTATTTATTCATAAACTAGCAAACAGGACAACCAGACCGTTTATCCCTGACCACCAGGAGATAGTGAAACAGCAGGTTTTTTCTTTCTTTGCCCTGGTAGATTAAACATTTGAGTTCTTGATATATTTTAAATTTCAGACAAAAGCTTATATTTTAAAAAATTACATAAAATAACAACCATGAGCATCTATTTTTCTTTGAAGAATTAGAAAAGGAATTTATACTTTTTCTCTCTCAACTTACCTACTTAGAAACACTATTGCTACTAGTACAACTAATAATATTAATAAAGAGGATCCAATATCAAACTTTACCAAAACAGTGAATAGGGAAAATGTTCATATTGCAATTCACACTAGAGGATTTACTACTTAGACTCACAGCATAGCATTCAGTTAGTCACACCAGTCTGTAAATTACACAGGCAATCATATAAAGCGTATGCTTTAGTATCCTCAAGAAAGATTGGTTTTTCCTTTTCTTTTAGCTAGAGAATCTTGATCCTTCTAACCTTAGAGGTCACAGGTAAAATGCTGCATGGTCATACTAAGTAGAAATAAATAGAAAAAGAAATAGGTACAAACCTCACAGTAGCACACATGGTTATTTATTAACAGCCCAGTCAAAGGTTTAATGACAATCGTGTTAAATTTAGTGGCTGGCATGAGGGTTCAGCTCACCTTCAAGCTCATTCATTACTAATGTCAGCATCTTTTTTTTTTTTTTTTTTCTTACCATAAATAGGACAATTAACTCTATATTCATAACATATTGTTAGAAAGGACTTGATTCTTTACCGTGATTTTATATATGATATCAAATCTTCTTAAATCAGGGTGAATCTAACTGCTAGGTTTAGAAATCAACCTGGTGATTTCACCAGTTAATATTGAAGATGGTTTTCTTTCTCCAAAATCAAATATATTTTTTCTCCAAGATTATTATGGATTTTTTTGCTGTCATACTATATTATAAAAAGATGCCTATTGAAGATGGAACTATAATAGCATTAGGAGAAGATGCTGTAATATTGTCATTGCATGGGAAATGTCCTAAGGTAGGGCAGGGATGGCAAGCTTTTGGTCTCCCTTTGCTCATCTGCCATAGAAGCATTTTATTATGTGAGGATGATCACCCAGGGTGGTGGGGGTGTATGCAGATATTTCCTTTAATGAGGGAGAACTGGGGATTCTTTCTATGGTACCCTCACAAAGAGGCTTAAGTAAGTCTCCTGCATTTGATGTTGTAGGAGAGGTGGTTAATCTACCATCAGAGCCTCTTCCTGCTTTCCTTCTCCTTCGCTCTTCACTGGCTTGCACTTTAGGAGTCCAAGTTCTTAAATTTTAAGGTCAAATTAACCCAAATTCTAAGCCCTAAGGAAATCCTCACTTGTTATTTCCACCTGGTATTTAGTTATGATTCGTAAGTTTAAAATGACCAGTGCCGACCAGATGAAAGCAAAATACTAAGTTGAAGCAACTTAATGTGCATGCCTTATGGGAAAGGGGCCTGTTTAATTAATCATTGTATCTAAAAGTCATATCACAGAGCTTGGCACACAGTAGGTATTCAAGAATGTTTATGAATAAATGAATGTTCATTTAATGGGTTCTTTGAAGGAGCTAGTCAGGAAACCATCAGAAGGAAAAACTTGAGAGCAACGTAATTAACATTAATTAAGACGAATACTGGCAAGAAAGTTAAATCTCTTCTATACAACGTTTCTTATATTTAGTTATTTATTTAACTCGAGTATACTAACACTTGCAGAACAGTTGCCAATATGTGAAACATTTTAATAGATATTCTTTCATTCAATCCCTCAATATTTTTGAGGTGCATACAATCATCATTTTCAGTGTTATAATTCATAATACTAAGGTTCAAAGAGACTAAGGCTAAACTCCTTTTTGGAATCCCAAACCTGGGTACGGTACTTTCTACCAAATTATATGCTCTACTTTTAAAATCTCTTTCTGACTCAGGAGGCTGAGGCAGGAGGATGGCAAGTTGGAGGCCAGCCTTTGCAACTTAGCAAGACCCTGCCTCAAAATAAAAAAAATAAAAAGGCTCAGGATGTAGCTCAGTGGTAGAGCACCCCTGGGTTCAAACCCTAGTACTGAAACAGAAACAAACAATAACAAAAACAGAACTCTTCCTTTTGAGGGAAATATTCCATATTTATTTGCAGATATTATCTATATTAATTAATACTGACTGCTGCTTGGGAGGTAGCAGAATTTGATTTTGGTAAACAGAAAGCTTAAAAAGTTGAAGAGTTGGAGAAAGAGGACAGGGACTTAGAACCAAAACTGACTTATGAAATCAATAGATTAGATAACCTTTCATATTACATTTTAAAAAGCCCCCACACTCAACTTAGTGAAAGTCTGAATGTTTTCAACTTTCACAAAATTGTTTTTACCAGATTTAACTCACAATGAACAGAGAAGACCTGAGATAATTGAAGAAATGAAATAAACACCTGTTCATTTCATTTATGTCATAATTTCCCCTGGGCTGTGTCTGTTTTATTGTAAAGTCATGACCCTTGAATTATAACCTGTGTATTTCAACAGCCAATCAGCAGTATTATGAAAAGCCTGTGGCCCACAGGAAGTAAATATTTGCTTTGTGAACCACACTCACTGTCTATAATAAAATTATACTTATTGACACAGGGATTTAAAAGAAAATCTCACATACAAAGTTTAAGAAATTCAGAGAGATTTTAGATGTTAATAACTCATGCTAGAATTCCAATTACAAAACACTCTTATAATTTTATAGATGTCTTTACATCTAGTAAATAGTAAAAATTCAAATCCAGGTCCATTAGAAGGGAGATTGTATTTTCCACAACACACTGCTTCTCATATAGAGACCTCCCAATCATTACAAATTTTCATTCATTTTTCTGAGTCACCAAAGTTTTACTATATTTGGTAAACTGGAACCCCTGCTGACTAAAATTTTATGCTCACTAGTTATTTTAATATCTAAGTCACTTCGTAAAATCTTTTTCAAGTTAAATAATTAAGTTTTTGAAACAAAATTTTTCAAAAGTCACAGAATTTAAAAAGTCAAAACCAGGAATTTGTGAGACCACTGGCTCAGGTGGAACATTAAGGTAACAGATTAGATTCTTACTTCTTAATTATTTAAATTTGACCTACAACTGAAAATTCAAGGCAGGGCATGTTGACCTGATATGATTTCATAATGGAGCTTAAGGATTTCATTCTGAGAAATGCCAATCGGCATCCCACAGGACCTCCACCCACGGCCATCATCCTTTCATTTATCTCAGGGAAACTCCAAAGTTCTCCCACAGCACTGGCAACAGATAGAAACAATTCGTGAAAACTTAGGTGCTCTTCATGGGAGAGCTTCTCAGCAAGGTATTCCGGCAAACCAATTACTGAGGCTGGGCTTCTCAAAGAACTGGGCAAACTGGTAATCGCAGACACCATGGTGGTATCCTGTGAACACCAAAGTAGCCCCATTCCAGACTAATCTACCTGCAGCCCTTCGGGCATAGCCAAAATAATCTCTGTAGTCTTTGCCACAGGCAGTCTTTACCACTGAGCAGTTCCTTTCCTTGTTTGCTTTTCCCTTTTTAAAGGTTAATATTAGCACTTAAATAAATAAGAAAAATGCATCCAAATACCAGTACACATGGGCAAAAGACTTGACTAAGTCTTTGTGATGCACTGGGTTCGAGTTTCAGCATCACACATAAATAAAACAAAGGTCCGTTGACAACTATATATATATATATATTTAAAAAAAACAAAAAACTAAAATTTGCTCATGAGCATGTCAAAAACTAGTATGTTTGCTTAGTAACCAGTTTTCTTAGTTATTCAAAACTAGATATTCTTACTCATCAAGTTTGAAGGAAAAACTGCATTACAGATATGCATAGAATATCTAGGAATAAGGATGTACATCAGTTAAAATAGAAAATACTGGAAATAACATAAAGGCCTCCAAATAAAAGAAAGGCTAAATAAATGAGGGCATTCATAAGATGAATTTCTTTTGTGGTGACTATTGTATTAAAAATATAGAAAGAGTAATGAAGTAATATTTATTTTCAAATATGCACATATGACATTCTATGATCTGATTCCAGTTCTTTAAACCATGCACTGGTACATCCATACACACAGGATGGACTGGTTGTAAAGTACTCTGTATTGGCAATAGTTCTTAGACATTAGAATAATTCTAAGTACTTGGCACATACTAAGCACTATGTTCAGCACTTTACATACACAGCACTATATTTAGGCTTAAAGCAATCCTAGAAGGTGGATCTTTATTCCAGTTGTCTATCAGAGGAAACTGAGGCCAAGGGCAAGTGAGTAACCCAAGAACATAGCTAATAAATAGAGGAGCCAGAACACAAGCTAAGGTCAACCTGGCCAAAAGCTGTGTTCATCATATCCATTTCTGCCCCCAGGTAATTTTATTTCCTGTTTAATACACTGTCCTGTGTTCTAGGGAATCTAAAAGAAGCAAATATTGTTCTCTAATTTGGAAACAAATTAATACTATAAATGTTGTATTAAAAGCATGCATATTCACAATGTGACAAGTCAAAAAACTACTCCCTTCAAAGATCTACAACCATGGGCATGAACTTCATGGCCTCACACTAGTGTAATGGGTAAAAAACATGAGCGCTCTTAAAAATTATAAATTTGATCTTGGGAAACTTTTGTGAGTCATGTCAATTCCACAAAGTTTATTCATTTGAGAAGTGTTTGGCCCTTTGTTAGATGTTGTACCAGGCACGACAGCAGGAATAAATGAATTTTTTGGAAGTTAGAAAAGTATCTTTGGGAGATAGTGGAAATGGAGAAAAAGAGGAAACTTGGCAATATCTGTCAATCTAACCTCAAAAGTCCCACTGTCTGGGTTTCAACAAAAACTTATATGTCTGAGAATCCAAGACACCTCTCCTAGTGTAATTTTAAACATCTACAATGCATTCATATTTATACTCTCAATAAAGAAATCAGATGAAATAAAATGCTTTCAGTATCGCAAAGCATTATTCTCATCCACTGGGCACAGTGGTCCTTGCATTTCCTCTTCTGGATAATGCAATATCTTTGTTGTTAGGTAGGCAGCTGGACTATCAGGACTCTTAGCAGTTGAATGTATGCCCATCCCTCTTAGCTCTACCTCACAGTCCATGACCATCTTCTGCTTTTCCAGAAAAGTCCCTGTACTTTAGTGAATGGACTTCCAATATGAAATCCATCATCTTTATAGCAGTAGATTAGCAGCGCATAAATTCTTTCTCACTTTCAGTCTGTGAGTCACTCAGCATTTTTATCAATTAAGATGCAGATCATTCACTTACTTGGCTGTTATAATAAGGCTAGGTGGATAAGAATAAATATTTCTCTCTTTCTTCAAAGCTTCTGGTCCAAAGGCAGGAAATGTAGAGGAAGGTTTTTGTTTATTTATTTAGCAAAGAAGTCCATAGGAATGATGATGGACTTAGACATTCACCATTATGAGTTCAAATACTCTCAGACCCCAGGGAATGATCTCCCAAACCAAAGAAAACCTATCTGAAAAGAAAAAAGCTGTTTGCCTTAGAACTGCACAGGGACAGCAAAGAAGCTCATTGCTAATTCTCTTCCATGGAAACTAAATACCAAAGAGTAGTTGCAGAACCAGAGCGAAAAGAGTGGAAGTCGGCAAAATGGACACCCTATGCTGTTTCTTATAAATTAGGTAGTTTTATTAATCTTTCAGGCTACAATTTCAGGAGGGAGGATGAGTGTCCCCTGCTGAGATCAAGTGTCATTGCCATGGAGATTCATCTTATTTAATAAATTATGCTACTTGATCTTTTTGTAATAATAAACACTTGTTTTTTTATCTCCAAAAACTATAAATAAACTACGCTTCCACGGTTGACCTAAATATAGTTTTGAAGATTACTAATATAGTGAATAAATCTATACTCCCATAAAAGTGCTAATTACTGTTTTAGTTCATGCTAAGAGAGGAAATAGCTTAATAACAGTAAGTTAGCTGAAGGACAAAATTCTCATTCATTTGAATTAATCAGTACAAATTACCTTTGGATTAATTATTAGTACTACAACGTGCATTTCACGGACAACCACTACTATTACTATAAGACTTCAGAAACGACTACAATGTACTTGAAGTGTTTCACAGTATGCAAAATTATTTAATACATATGGCGCCCAGCAGTTATGAATCCAGGAGAAAAAATATTAGTGTCCATTAGAGGAGTAGAAAGTATTTCTCACTTCTCCAATTAAATCATTTTCTGAAGGGTTCATCACCCGGAAAACCAGTCTGTATGAACGCCGGAAATGCAGATGGCATTCAGTCTCAGAAGTGCTTCTCCAGGTGGGAACCTAACTAAGATTTCTCTTTCATTTGTGTGACAGCCATCCCATGATGGAAAGAATCTCGCTGTGAAACAATTTTCGAAAAAAGAAGGCAAGAAACAACTATGAAGCTTGCAAAGTTCTCCAGAGGAGACTCTGAAGAAAGCATTTATTGAGGGGTAGGCGAGAGAAGGGGGTGATTGGAACTAAGCCTGGGGCCAGGGTCCATCTTCCCCGAGGGACCAGGATTCCCCAGGTGAGCTGGTGTCCCGGGCTCCCGCTGGAGGCGGAAGGCGCAGGGCGGGTCCCTGCGCGGCGGGCGGGCGTCCTTCTCTCCAGGCGACCCCGGCTGCGCTTCGGGAGCCCAGGGACTCCCGAGGCTGGCGCGGGCAGCCCGGGACGCGCGGCCAGCAGCCTCCCGCTCACTCGGAGCATCTCCCCACCCGCGGCTCTCGAGCCAGCGCTGTCCCCTCCGCCATCCTCAAGTCCTCCGACATTTTTCAGGGCGACAGGGAGGTAGGGAGAAGAGGAGAAAACGGCTGGCGAGTGTCTGCTCCCAGCCTCTGCCGCAGCCCAGGGAGAGCGAGAGGAGGAGGGAGACTGGCGAGGAGGCAGCTCTGAAACTGTGATTCCACCGATAATAAAAAGAATCATCATCACCCACGGCCGGGGAGTCGCGGAGACACCCACCCGGCAGCGGCTGGGCTTTGGTGGGCGTTCCTCGTCCTCGCCCCCTCGGTGCCAGTGAACCCTACCCCATGCCGTGCACATCAGAACTCCCTTCCCCTTGACGGCGGGGAGGGGAAGGAACAAAAGAGACCCTCGCCCCTACACACACACACTCACACACACACACTCACACACCCAGATATTTTACCGCTGCTCAAGGTACTGATTTTTGCAACGCCTTCTGCTGACACCTTCCCCACCTGAATAGCGCATTTCCCCAAAGGTACAAAGATAAGGCAGAAAAAATACCATCCGGGGTGATCGGGAGAGGAGACGATTTCACAGTCGGTTCTCTTCACCAACCACAAAACACACCCTGCCCGACCGCCAGCCCCGCGGGGTCTCCCGCCTTCCCGGCCCTCTCTGCCGGTCCCCCGGAGGTGCCCCGGGAGCGCGGGGACCCACCACGGCTTCGCTGGGCGGCAGGACGCTCGCCCAGCCCCTCCGCAGAGCTGGAGGGCTGCGAGCGGACGGAGCCCAGGCAGCGACGCGGGATTCAACTTCCCAAAGCTGCGGCGCCGCGGGCAGCGCCGAGACCCCCGCGCCCGGCAGCCTCCCTCTCCGAGGCATTAGCCGTCGCACTCTCCGCCCCCTCTTTCCTTCACCTCCCCCCCACCTTGAAAAAAATCCATCCATCGGTGCAAAGCAGACATTTTGATGTCATTTACTTAGTACCGCTCGGCTTTAGAGGCAACATCTTACCCGATCGCCTGGAGGTGTGGGCAGCGCACCGAAGGTCCGAGGGCGCAAGGCTGGGCTGCCCGGTCCTCTAGCAGAGCCGGTTTGCTGCCATCCGCCCAACTTCAGCACCCAGCGGGCGAGGAGAGAGGGAGAGAGGCGAGGACGGAGGGGAGGGGGGAGGGGGAGGAGGCAAGGGTGGGCGGGGAGGCAGCGGGAGCCGCTCGGCAGCGCGCATGCGTTCCGCGGGCGGGCGCAGCCCCTCGCCCCGCGCGGCCGGAGGTGCCGCTTCTTCCCCGGGCGCGCGGCCGCGTGAGTCACCGCCCCGCCCCTTCCAGGCGCCCGCGCCTGGCGGGGCCCAGCGCTCCCGCCTGAGGACTAGACCACGGTGCAGAACCGCTTGACCAGCGGTCTGGCTGTGGCCACTCACATCCCGAACTTAGTGGGAGCCCTGGAGACCCGAGAGCCTTCCTAGAGGAGAGGAGCTCTTGGGCCGAGGCTCCTTCAACTTCTGTTCACCCTCAGCCCTTGCTCTGTTCTGGTCTTGTTTGCAGCCAGAAGCTTGTGTTTAAGCGCTGCTGCTGCTGCGGGCTCCCAGCGGAAGCGCTCTTGAATGGGGGTTCAAGAAAGTGTAAAGTTAAATAAGTTTTGCTTACCAAAGGACTCCACTTTATGAAGAGTTCTTTTTTGACTTCTTTACCCAGAAACTTGACCCCTTGCCCTAAGTATTCTGTCGGGGCTCTCTGGCCTAGGGCATAAGAGCTATCTCTGGCATCTGGACCCCTGGAGCTGGAGGTTTGAGTGAGAGAAGCTGATGGAAAGGCAGGAGTCGTGGATTATTAAGTGATGCGGTGATGCCTGGGGCCCAGAGCCTCTGTAGACTGCTTGGATGGCTACTCAGGTCCAGTAATTGTTCTGTTCCCCGGCTTGGTGGCGAAGGAGCTTCAGATACTTAATGCACGGTGAGCGCGTTAGATTGCATCTCTGATGGTTAGAATGAAGTGTCTGTGAGGGGGAAGTAGGGAAGAGGATTTCTTTCTCTTCAGATACCACATGTGTGGGAAGAAGAATGAGTTCCTGCCGGAATGATTAGGCTCTTTCCTTGTACCTAATTAAAATTGATTACTTGTAAATATACATGATTTCCGTGGCTTGTGTACTCACGTATGCAAACACTGTTAGGATTTCAGCCTACTGAACACCTTTTCCTCCCCACTTGAATTTAGTATGTCTCAGGGCTTGTTCCAGGGCCTCCTTCCTGTAGCTACCTCCCTGACTTGGAAGTATTAGTGCTCTTACTGTGCATTTCCTAGTGCAGGTCTGCAAACTCTACTGGTCTTTAGTGGGAGGTAAGTAAAGAAATTGAGAAGATTTAGAAACGTTTATAGCTGGTTGACACTACCATTGCATCCAAGCACATTAGTCAGTTGTACTTTGCATGTTTTATTTTTAAGGTAATTCATTTTTGTTGGAGTTTATGTAAGTATTTGTCCTAGTCTATTCAAGGTGCTACAACAAAATACCATAGATGAGCTGATTCATAAACATCAGAAACTTCCATCTCACAGTATGGAAAACTGGGGAGTCTAAGGTCAAGATGCAGGCAGATTAGCATCTGTTAAAGGCCCAATTTCTGGTTCACATATTGCTCTTTCCACTTGTCCTCACATGGTGGAAAGAAACAAAGGGACTCTTTTAGTGTCTTTTATAAAGGCACTAATCCCATTGGCAAGTGCTCCACCTTTTTGCCCTAATCACCTTCCAAGGATCCACCTCTTACTACTGTTACTTTGGACGTCACGATATCAGTGTATGAATTTTGGGGGCAGAATATCAACCTATGAATTAGGTGGGTGGGGACCGAAACATTCAGTTCACTATACTATTGGTCTATGATAGATAAAAAAAAAAATAATGTCCTTCTCCAAGAACAGTTTGAGCAGTAGTGAATCCTATATAACTCTCAGATTTTTATCTTCATACTTAGCCCCTGCAGAACTCTTTTCAGCCCTTAGCTACCTTTACTTGAAGAAGAATTAGAGTAGTAATACTTATTGAACAATTACTTCCTACTTGGGGTTGACCTGATTTTTTTTTTAAAGGTTCTTATTCTCTCTTCACAAAAACCCTACAAGGTAGATACTATTATTATCATGTTTAACAGGCATCTCAGAAGCAGAACTCCGGATATCCACCCCCTCCAAACCTGTTCCTCTTCAAATTGTTCTACCCAGTTACTCAATCCAAAAATGTAGAAGTCATCCTTGTTTTCTCTCTTTTCTTTCATTCTCAAATCCAACTAATTAGCAAATCATGTTTTCTCCACCTCCAAAATATACCTCAATTTGTACTCTTTGCTTCCTTTCCATGGGTACAGTCTGGATCCAAATCACCATCATCTCTCACCTGGACAACTCAAAAGTCTTCTACTTTGCCTCCTTCTTTCTGTCCCCCATAAGCCCTGAAATACATACTCCAAACAACAGCTGAATGATCTAAAAACATAACCAGGTCTTATCACGTGTTTGCTTCAAACTCTCCAGTGAGTTTGCCTTGCACTTTAAGTACAACCCATAATGCTTAGCGTACCCATATGAAATTGTTCCAACCTCATTTGGTTCTACCATGCTCCTGTAGACCACAACTATGCCACATCTGCCTGCATCTTTCACTTTCTTGAGTGAATATGGTTCACAATACTTGGACTCCTTTTTTTCCTGGAATTCCATGCCTTCAGTTCTTGAATACAGGTTCATGAATATCATGCAGCTATCTACTCATCATCACCTCCTCAGAAAAGCATGATATGATCCACCCCATTTAATCTGCTCTTTCAAGGCAGAGTTCTAGTCTGTTTGACTGCCTTGATGCATTTTCCTTAAAACACTTCTTAATATCCAAATAAGCTTGTGTATTTCTTGTGTCCCCATCCCCCACTAGAAGAAAATACCTTAAGAATTTTGCCTTCGCCTTTCACTATTTCATCTGTAGGACCCAGAACATAATTTGGCACATGGCACATACTTGGTAAATATTTAGTGAGTGAATGAATAAATCAGAAACTTAAAATCAGTGTGCTTTATCTTTTGTCGATGGTTTATCTTCTTGGATCCTAATTGCTATCTGTCAGAATCTACTGTTTCCCAGAAGTGTGCAGATAGGCTACATCGTTTCTCTGCCCAACCTATCAAAGATGACTTCATGCAAGTGGCTCACATTTAAACCACATACCAAAGTAATGTTCCAACAACCAACTTTAAAACAAGCATACAGGATAAAAAGGTATTCTTCCCTCCATTATCTTCCCTAAAGCTCTCGATGGTTCTTTGGGTAACTTTTTGCAAATATGACAATTTGATTATTCTACCATTCATTTGTTTGCAAAAGTCTTGGTGACTTTTAAGGTTGTGGGTTTTTGGTAATCCCTTAGGCATTAGCCAGAATCTTCAGTGATAATATTCTAGGAACTGGACATGTTGCCTGTCATCTGAAAGATGAGTAGATGGGTGTAGCAACCACTGCCCTAATGGCCTTGTAGAGTTGATCATTTGTCATTTCTATGTATATCTTGATCTCAGGAAATATCTTCAACAATCTTGACATCATGATGACTCTATGGATAATTCAATTAGATAAAATTTGTTAATGTTTACTATATGTCTGTCATTATGCCTTCTAGCTTTATTGTTAAAACTGTAAATGTTACATAAAATTATTATAATATGGGACTCATAAATGAATTTCAGTTTGGTACTCTATACAGAATTCAGGACCCACTGGATTTATCATTATCAAACAGCCATGTGGTACCTTGAAAAGCAGCTTTCAGTCACAAGCATTTCCAGGTCATAGTATGTTTTTCAAGTACAGAGAATCCAGGTACAGTAGCAGTTTGAGTATAATGTCTTCATAGTAAGGCAGACAGGAGACTTACTGACAAAATATTAGCAGAGATATTGGAAAAAAATAGACCATCAAAATATTTATAATATATTGACTTATAACTGGGGTACTTGTTATGAAGAAACTGGAATCTGTCTCAGTGAGTTTGGTACCCTTCAGAGGTTATTCCAGGAAGAGACTCTATAGCACTGAATTTCATTCTTTTTTAGCACATTCTCATTTATTTAGAAGCAACCGTTTTACCCTTGAAAAGCAGAGGGGAAACAAAGAAGTTGGTTGAACTAGAAAACCGACTGTGATAGTCAGGTAAATGTCTGCAGTCTGGAGTGTGGATGGCCGGGTGGAATGTGGCTGCTTATGCACACTTTTGCTACACTTTGAGTAAATGGAGCTCATCATGCTTCTTCAACTGGTTTTAATCAAAGCTTTGAGACAGGCTTTTCTCAGGGAACCTATTTAGATGGAAAATACTTGTGTTTCTTCATCAATATTTGAAGACGAGAGAAATGAAAGAAAGAAAAAGGCGTCTGTCTCCCAAATATATAACGAAATACACAGTTTCATATTTTATATGTCCCTTTTTTTAATAACTCTTAACTTACAAATATCCCCTTGTTTAACTTACCAGCATTGAACTTGAAATGCTCAATGTTAATTTTCAGACTTGCCTTTGTGAATTTACATCTCTAGTGTATTTGGATGAGTCCATGAAAGTAGATATAAACACCTCCATGTGATTTTTATCAGTTTTGCCCAATTTTGTTTATCATAAACTCCCACAGTGGCTTGACAATGTAGAGTCATTTTTGAGTCATCCCAAGTTGTTTAGAAAAGTACTCCTTAGATGGATCCATTGATTTCACATTATTTTGGTCCAACAGATCTACCATGTAATGTTGGACAACAGTCCTCTGCTCTTCCTTGGAAAAACAGCAAAATTTTTGCCTTACCAAGAGAACATGATGGTATTCAATTTTTACAGTCAGATTCTTGATGGAGCAAAATTCCAGAAGTTAATGTTCAATGTTATATTATCTTGAGATTTGTGGAAGTTCCTCGTTGCTAGGTTGTAGAACAGGTTTCTTATTTATCAGCCCTCCTTCCAGGGCATGATGAAAGCAAAGATAGAGACAGTGGATGATTTTGCAAGTTTCTGGTATTATTACTATATTTTGGTTTATAGCAAAGCAAATTCAGAGATACATAAAGTTCATGAAAATCTTTGCTGGTATGTGTATAAAGAGGAACAGTTTGCTAAAGATGTTCAGAATCTGGAAGGTTCCATGCAATTCAAGTTCCACATTGAAATGCTCTGAAGTTGCAAATCAGAAGATCTGTGCTCCCATTGTAAACGTTCTGATTTTTACAATCAAAAAATGGTTCTTGATTTTCTGTGGACTAGCATCACAGTGTGAAGTATGTTGAAGTCATATATGAAAATACTTTACATAGTCTTGCCTAAATATTTACATTCAAATGTTAGAATTAACCAAATATCATATATAGATTGACTACTCAAGTTCCATCCACTCATTCATTCACTAACCCATTTACTTAAAAAGCCCTCAGAAAGCATTATATTGACATTTTGGAGAATAAAAATATAATGGAAAACATCATTCTTAACCTTAATGATTTATAAACCAGGTAAAATATAATTTACATTTATGATGTAATCCTCCAAAAGAATCCATGAGTATACTTGAGATAATATGCTATTATTTTTTTCTTTCCGAGATGTGGAACAGAAAATGATGAAAAAGGAATTATGTATTTTATAATCAAAATTCTCAACTGCACAGCACAGAAATTACAAATGATCAAAGTGGCCTGTTGAAGGAACACACTGCAAACTTTGTCTTGAATGGAACTAGTTTTGAATAGCTTTGAATAGCTGCAATAAGAATTCAAGAAAGAAGAGATTCAGAATATAATATATTTAAATATGAAGTTACTGTTATGCTTCTAATTGACAGCCACATAGAAAATATGTATTATGCACCATAATATACAAGGCATTGTGCAAGACTCTGTGAAGCCTACATAAATAGACTAGAATATAAGGAGTTACCTGATAGGTAGTATCTAGTCTAGAGAGATCACACTGAACTTCCAGTGATCTGCAAAGAATGGGGATCATTTGTATATTTTGAGATATGTGGAAGGGCATTTGCTTTAGAAGTTACAATATGGTACCATAATTGAATATGCACAGGAAAACTTGATTATTATGGTTCAGTAATATAAAGATTTCAGAAATATAAAGTTTTAAATGTAGATTAAGGCTTCATTGTAGTGAGCAGGGGATTAAAGACTCAGATTAAAGTCTCAGATAAGGCTTTTTTTTTTTCCCCCCGGTGCTGGGGATTGAACCCAGGGCTTTGTACTTGCAAGGCAAGCACTCTACCAACTGAGCTATCTTCCCAGCCCTAGATATGGCAATTTATTTCATCTCCATATCAATTCTCATCAATTACTAGTAGTACTGTATGGAATAGGATTCTTAGGTCACTTCTGGGATAAGCAAGAAAGATTCCTGTGATTATTAGCAACGTCTTACATAGTGTTAGTGCATTTGCCTAAGATTTAAAGTCTCTGTTCTAGTCAATTGGAGGGTCAAATGATTTGAAAAACGAGTCATGTATATCAGGATAATAGTTCTTGAAGAATTCTCAAACTGTTCTTTTTCTTCCAAAATTGATACTCTGAGAACAATGTGTTCACTTGGTAAATAAGCTTGAATAATGAAAATTGATCTCTAAATTTATTTCTTAGGATTTGATAAATTGGCATATTAAAAACTCTGAAAAGCTCCTTGATTAAAAAAAAAAAAGAAAGAATTCAAAATGGTGTTTAAATACATGAGGAAGTTCTTCCTCTCTCTTCCTCCCTGTTTCTTTTTTTTCCTCTTTATCTGTCTCCCTCACACACATGCACACACAGTTTATGCTATACAAGTATGCACACGTATTTTATCAAGAATCAATTTTATTGATTCTGTATCTAAAATCAAAACAAAATTAGCCTTTTCACCTCCATTTTTCTTGTTCCATTCATCTAATACATATTGAGCATTTGTTATGTGGCTGTGGAAAGCACTGGTACCATATAGCAAGGAAAAAAATTCAAAACCTCTTCCCATGAAGCTTATAGCCTTAATATTAGAGACAGACAAAAACCAATGTAAATAAGTAAAATAAAATGGATAGTAAGTTACACAATTGTAAGTGACTGAAGGGGAAAAAGGTAAATCAGAAAAAGAGTAGAGGAAATATGTGTATATGTGAATTGGAAGGGATTCTGATATACACAAAGTCACAAAGAAGACTTCACTGGAAAGGTGATATTTGAGTCAAGACCTGAAGAATGCAAGGGATTACATTGACAAATTTCAGGGGAAAATGAATCACAACAGGAGGTACAGTCAGCACAGACCCGGAGTGTATCGGTCACAGATACAGAACAGCAGTTAACACGAGGAGTGTCCGTTCATTTTCTGTTACTCTAACTGAATACTTCAGACTGTGTGATTTATAAAGAATAGAATTTTATTTGGTTCATGTTTGTGGAGGCTGGGAAGTTTATGAGCATGGTGTTGGCATCTGTTCAGCATCTGGTAAGGGCTTTCTGGCTGCATCATAACATGACAGAGGGTATCACGTGACCCTCTAGATGTAGCAAGCATGCTGACATATGTCTCTCTTCCTCCTTTAAGGCCACTAATGCCATCACGAGGGTTCCTCCCTTATGACCTTATCCAATACTAATTACCTCTCTGAGGCCCCACCTCCAAATACCATCAAAATATGAATTTGGGAATTAAGTTTCCAATACATGAACTTTTGTGAACACATTTACACCATAGCAGGGACAGTGGTAGAGGCTGAGGTCAGAATGGGAAAAGGAAGGGAATCACCAACTGCCTTGTAGTGTATATGCTGACTTGCACTCTGGGCGCCTTGGAGACTTCTGCAAGATTTTGAGAGGTGCCATAACAACAAGCCATAACTTCGTTATTCTGGTGATGGAGACTGACAAAAATGACTACCAGTGAGTAAAATAAGGAAGAAGATATTTGCAATGCATATGAAGACCTACTAAATATCAATAAGAATGAAAAAACCAACAGAAAAGGAGACAAAATGAAAGTAGGACCACTCTAGCTACAGAGTGGGAAGGGATAGAAGGCGGAGGGCATTTTGTGGGCTATTGCAATGAACTAGGGGAGGCATGATGACAGCCAGGACCAGGGTCACAGCGGGAAAGCACTAGGAGTAGTTGGAGGCTGTACGTATTTTCAAGGTAGAGTTTATAGGATTGACTGACTGGATGCATGGTGTAAAAGAATTTGAGGAATCAAGAATGACTTCCTCTGCTCTAGTTTTCCTTTAATAACTTCCTACTCCCAGAGCCCTCTGATCCCCACAACTAAGACCAATAAGTTATTGTAAACAAACAGGCATAACCATTGTCCCTGCAGGGTCTCTTGTGCAAAGAGTGAAGGGGGATTGCAGTTAGAGGAAATACAGAGAGGCCTGTCTGCACAGCCAGGCAGCTCAGCATCCATCAGCCTCATATGGGTGCAACTCTGGTCTTACATCCTGGCTTCAGACCTTTCATCTTAATCTGCATGCCTCTGAATGTCCACTTTTATTGTCTGGGTTAGGCGTGCCACTGTTAACCCGGGTCCTTCAGTTCTACCTACTGACTGCTTCCAGGAAGCTGGCTGCCATCCACCTCTGGGCTGCCAAGACATCTGCCTATTGCCTGTGGTTGAATTTGTATGCTGTGGACAACTTGCCTTGTGGCCTGAACCTTTGCCTGCTACCTCTGTCACCATTCTTTAAAGTTCTGAGGCCCTTCCCATGTGTTCAGTTGTCTCCTTCCTAAGTTAATTCATTCATTTAAGAATTCACTCATTCATGGCCATGTTAATGCTTTCAACCCAATCTTTACTGAATGCTAACTGTGGGTCACATCTACGTGTTGGGGAATGCAGATGAAAGGTGAATAATCTGTAGGCTGTTTGCAAGGTTCCAAAGAATCTCCTTGAGTCTAGAAGACATAAGTAAATGAGGGAGAAAGAGTCCAGGTCTCTCACTGTGTCCTGTTCTGATATCAGTCACAATATTGCTTGTCTGTTTATTGAGATTTCTCCCCCATTTTGCCTCTTGTGGTCAGGAAATTTGCTTGCTTAGGTTTGCTGCCCAGTATCTGGCACAGTGCCATGTATGAAGTGCCCGGTGAGTATTCATTGAATAAGAAGACAATAGAAAGACCAGGCTTCCTGGTGTTGATGCCAGTTGAATTAGATTTTTAAGAACAAATTCATTGGATGAAGAAGGAGTAAAACTGCTTCAAACATGAAAGATAATGTTGGCACAGCAAAGTGACATGAGGTCTTCCAATGGGCTCCAGAAAGACCAGGCAGTGCTGGAGTCCAGGAGTCTTTGTGGGGCATGAGAGTTTGAACTATGGAAAGTGGGCAGGAGTCAGATCCACACGGCTGTTGTGTCATGCAAAACAGTTTGGATCTTTTTCTGGAAGGATATGAAGTAGGGCACATGAGGCTTTTCACAAGCTGTTCCTTACTTCCCCTTTGCAGACTCATGTTCCCGGTTTTGTGTTCCCGAAACACTGACATGTTGATGCACTACCCCTGTTCTCCCTGTAACAGCCCATAGCATGGCGATGCTTCTGTCTGTTGCATTCTTCTTTATGTTGCTCCCACTGCGTGGAATGCCCCACCCTCATCGCTAGCATCCCCTTCTCTTGACCAGCTGGCACTTACCCTTCAGCCCATGGCGGACCACCTACACAAGTCTTTCTGAGCTCTATAACTCTCAGTAGTTCCTAAAATTCACATTCCACCAGTGCTCACGATGTCAGCGTTGCGGTGAGTTGAGTTCTTTGAATCTAAGATGTAGTCATCACAGCAATACCATAAAATAGGTACTATTGTTTTCATTTTTAAGTGAAGAAAATTGACATTTTTAAAGTTTGTTATAGAATTCCCAGCTCTGGGGCCCCTTCTCTTAGGAGAAGCCTGTCTCTGTATCTCTGTTGCCTTTGCAATAAACCTCCTTCTTGCTCCCTATCTCTGTTTCCTCTTCTTTAATTCTTTGCTGGCAGAGACAACCAACGCAGCACCCCTAGATGGTAGCAACATGAAATATTTAAAGAACCATAATAGGAGCTGAAGGAGCTACAAAGTAAATGGTTTTTATGGTTTGTGTTCTAAAATAAATAAATGAAGTTTATTGTACATTTCGCGGGTGAACACACTAAAGCACAGACAAATGATCTAAGGGTCGGCATGGCTGAGCTATCATACATGATGTGGAGCTAAAAGCCCACCATCTTCGAGCTGAACATTGCATTATGTGCTTGCGTGGGATCATGTGACCCTTCCTGTGTATCCACACAAGCATCTATGTAACAGTTTATTTTAGCAATCTCAATTTGGCAGAAGATGAAGTTGACACAATTTTCTTTTCTCCAATTACAGTTTAAAAACTTTCTGTGTCAAATTCCTTTTCCCCATTCCTTGATAATATCTTGGGAAGATTGTACAATTATCTGATCACTTTGATTATTAAACTCACTTCAGTGCAGTTTAAAATTTCAGTTTATCTTTTTCAGAACTTTTATTCTTCCCATTGCAGGACAGGCTTTTGGCCCAAGGGACCCGTAATGAACAAAGACTGGGCAAGACAGCTGACGATCCCTCCTCCACCCTTCTTAACCAGGATCCAGCTCCCACTAGGTCAGAGGGGGTCGGGGAGGATGGATGTAGAGAAAAGGGCAAATCTCTCTTTACTTCACTGGTCTTGGCCACGGGGCTCTGGTTGGCTAGCTGTGCTTTGGAGACGGGCATGGATGGGCTGGCATTTTCGTGGTGCGGCAAGGTTCTGGATGCTGAGTGGGGGACCCTGTGGGACCCTCAGAGGGCAGCACACTTCCACTGTGCAAGCCCCTGGGATTTGAGTACTTCCACAAGCCCCTGCCACAGCAGTTCCCTGCCACTGGGGATCTCTCCACAGACTACCGTTGCTGGAATCTTCTCAGTGAGCAGGCAGTAGTCTTGGCTGAGCCTCGGGCAGTTGGCTCTGAGAAGTTTCATGCTGTGCACATAATCATGGGACAGTCACACAACCTTGTTATCCCAGAGGACAGAGAGTGCAGCAAGCTATCCCGCCATCCACCTAGTTACCACGCCAACAAGGAAAACCCACAACACAAGCCGAAGCCCCTTCAGGGTACTGAGGGTGAGGTTCCTCTTGTAGCAGAGACCTCATCTATCACTTTAGTCTCTGAAAAAATTTCTGTATGTAATTCATAATAAATAATGTACGTACAGTTTAAAGTATATTAATAAAAATATTATTTTTAATTTTTTATCTGACCATACACGTATTCTTTCAAGAATTAAAGCATTTATCTCAGAAGTCCCTGAGCCCACACTGATTCTGGATTTTGTGTTAATTCATCCTATACATTAAAAAAAATATTATTACATGTACATTGTGTTTATCTTCTGTGGTTGCTGTAATGAATTACCACATACTTGGTGGCTTAACACAAAAACAGGTTATCTCACAGTTCTGTAGGCTTGGAATCTGGTATGGATACCACTGGGGGAGAGTCCATTTCCTTTCCTTCTTTTCCCAGTTTCCAAAGGCCACCTGAATTCCTTGGCTCCTGGTTCTTTTGCACCTTTGAAATCAACAGCAAGGCTTTTTTTTTTACCATTGGGTTCATGACTCTCTGGCCACACCTGGAAAAGATTCTCGCTTTTGAGGACCCAGGTGGTTATACTGGGCCCCCTTGGATGATCTCCTCATCTCAAACTCCCTAATTTAGTCACATCTTCAATCTCTTTTGCCATGCAAACTACATATTCACAGGTTCCAAGGACAGGATCTGGACATCCGGTGGGGGGCGGGCATTATTCTGCTATCACATGTATATTTTTCTGAAGGATATTTTGAAGTTTAGTCTGTTTCCACATTTCATATGAATATAATTAATGAATATAAGGCTCTTTTGTGCCTTGATTTTGCTTTACCAGTGTAATATTGTGTTTTGCGTTTATACATGTTTGTACACGAGCTGTAGTTTATTTTCATTACTACACAGTATTCCATTGTATGACTATGGCAATATTTATATGTCCATTCCACAGTTAATACACATTTCTATAGTTTTCAGTTTGGGATTATTATAAACACTGCTAGTGTAAATCTCCTAATTCATATCAGCCCATATTTCTTTGGGCTTATAGTTAGGTGTGAAATTGAAGATATTTCAAGCATTTTGTATCCACCATTACTCCTAAGAAGTCAGGGGTCAATCCGTTTTGCACTTTTCTTTTACTTATGCATCTTTTCACTCTGGGTTCTTTTAAGATCTTCTCTGTCTTTATTCTTCTGTGGTTTCACTTCATCTTGGTGTGAATTTCTTCGTTTTTACATGCTTGGAATTTATTGGATCCCTGGAGCTGAGAATGACTGAAAATGAATCCAGTTCTTTGCACTTTTCTATAGGTACAGGTTTCAAGATCCCCAGAAGATCTTAAAACCATGGATAGTACCAAATCCTACATGTACTGCTTTTCCTATACAGATATACCTATGACAAAGTTTAAATTATAAATTAGATACAGTAAAAGACCAATAGTAAACAACAATAAAATAGAAGAACTGTAGCAATATAGTATAATAAAATTATGACTGTTCTCTTTCCCTTTGGAAATCTTTTTGTTCTGAACTCACCCCTCTTACTGCAATGATGTTAGGTGATACATTGCCTATGTGATGGGATGAAATGAAGCAGATGATGTAGGCATTTTCACACAATCATGTGACTACTGTGCAAGAATTACTTGAACATAAACACTACAATCCCTTGATCATAAACCTATAACCAGGATGTCTACTAAGTGACTGACAGGCAGACAGTATATACAATGTAGATACACTGGACAAAGGGATGATTCATATCTCAGGCAAGATGGAGGGGGATGGCAAGAGATTTCATTCATGTACTCAGAACGATGCACAATTTAAAACTTAGAAAACATTTATTCCTGAAACTTTCCATTTAACATTTTTAGGCTATAGTTGACTGTGGGGAGCCATAGATAAGGAGGAACTACTATATATCAATTATCCCATTAGGGGAAAAAAATCAGTCAAATACTCTAAGAAAAGTAGAGAAGAAATTACTAAAGAAGTAAGCAGCAATACTTGAGCCAAATAACTAAAACAAATAAATAAGAAAGCTATAGCTAATAAAAATACATAAAGTAAATAAACCATCAGTAAAATTAATAAATAAATTAAAGTACAAAGATTCATGACAAGAAATGATGAGGAGAAATTAGACATCAAAATAGAAGAAAGTTCTACAAATTTTAAAATATTTCTTCATGCATCTGTTTGCAAATAAATATGAAATTCTAGTCAATCAAGAAATGATTGAAAAGATATCAGCAAACTCATAGGAGGGAAATGTTGATTTTTATATTTTGCTGTCCATCTAAGCCTTTAAAGACCAGTGATAAGCCAAGTGTGTTTGCTCAGATGGGTAGTACCAGCTACTGGGGAGTCTGAGGCAGGAGCTTCATTTGAGCACAGGAGTTCACAACCAGTCTGGGAAACATAGTGAATCCCTGTGTCAAAAACAGCAACAATGACAACAAAAATATAGAGTGATAAATGTGGTTCTACACATGCACACACATCTGCATGTTTACACACACACACATATGTTAATGTAAATCTTGCTTTGACAATGTGAAAATAATTGAGCTAACAAAAATTCATATGAGAATGGGGAGGAGACTTGAAAGAGAAGTAAAATCACAGACTTCTTCCTATATAATAGAAGGGAGTCAAAAGATATTTAAAGTGACACATCATGTAGTAGAAACAATATTTTAGTACAAAAGTAAACACAGAATGGTACTTATATTAAATATATTGGGTTGGTAAGGAGAAGGGGGACATACTAGAGACTTATTTTATTATTGTTAATTTTGTTAAAGCTTGCACACATAAATATAATCAGTAAATAACATTGTATTATATGGCAGAATTGAAGTCCACACAGGACTATCATATCAATATATTTAAATAGAGTTATTGCTCTTATCATGAGAGACTTTCAGGTTAGATCACAGAAAAAACCAAAGTTATATACATACAATGTCATGCTGGAAACAAGTGGTATGGAAATGTTAAGAGGATGGAAAATGGATAAGAGTAAATTTATTGAAAAAAAAAAAAAAGGCAGAGACTCCAAGTTTGGCATTGATTTAAGCTAAAATCCATCAAATGAAGCAAAAAAAGGGAACTTAATGAAGCTGTAGGACAAAATTCAAGATGATAATGAGTTAAAATAAAATAGTATGAATCTTCATATTGCAGAAATTACCAAAAATGTAGGTAGAAGCACATTGACAAGGGAAAATTTTAATTAGCCTCTCTTAGCCCAAGGTTATATCAATCAAAAAGCAAGCAATGATATAGAGGTACTGAACAACACAGTTTTCATGTTTATTTTTTTACAGTCTATTTTTCTAATAGTATAATATTCTCCACTGTGCTTCTGTGACTCTTTGCAAAGCATACATTTTTTCCCACTCTTTTACTTTCAATGTATTGCAACTTTAAGCCTAAAATTTGTCTCTATGTCTATATATAGTTGAATAATTTAAAAGTATTTTCATCTATTCACTATCCTGTCTTTTTATTGGAGAGTTTAATTCATTTACATTTAATGTAATTAATGATAAAGTAGAATTTACATATGCCATTTTTATTTTTTTTACTTAAGTATTTTTGTTTTTTAGTATTTTCATTACTGTCTTCAGTTTGTGTTAAATATTTACTTTTTAAGAGTATGATTTTCACTAACTTTTTAATTTTTTTACTAGTTCGCATTAATATCTTAATTTATTCTAGTTCTGGTTCAAATTAAAATCAACTTAGTTACAAAACTATACAAATTCTTTGCCCCTATGTAACTTATTTTCTCTTCTTTTATGCTGCTGTGGTCACAAATATCACCATTATAAATTGATATTCATAACTATTGCTTTATGTCTTTTAGATTTTATAAGGAAAAGAGCATTGCAAAGAAAAATGTAATTCATATTATTTTATGAACATCATTGTGGTTATCTATATGGGTGTCATGTTGATCTGAGATGGGTCTAGTATTTTTCCATTTCAGCCTGGTCAATTGATAACAAAACTTTTCAATTTGTGTTCACCTTGGAATATCTTTATGTATCTTTTGTTTTTAAGGAATAATTTTCCCAGAATTTTTGATTAATGGTTTGTTTCCAACCCTTCAACGTTTTGAAGATCTCCTCCCTCTGCCTTTCAGCTTCCGTCGTTTCTGACAAGAAGTTAGCTGTTAGTCTTATTGAAGATCCCTTTTTCTTTTGCTGCTTTCAGGATACTGCCTGTGTTTCTTTTGACAGTTTGAACATATTTGTCTAGTTGTTTATCTCTTTGAGAGTTTCCCACTGAGAGATCACTGAGTTTCTTGATGATATAGGTTGTTTTTCTTCAAATTTGAAAAGTTTTGGCCATGGTTTATTCAATTTATTTCCTTTCCCTTTCTTCTCTCTTTTTTTGCATCTTATTATGCACATGTTGCTATTTCTGATGATGTCCCATGAATCTCTGATGCTTTATCAATTTTTAAAATCCCTTTCTCTTTCTTTTCCTCAGACAGGATAACTTCAATTTTTCTAGTTTCAAGTTTGCAATTCTTCCTTCTGCCTACTGTAATTAGTTGCTGAGCTTCTATACCACTATGTTTCTTTTCAACTTATTTAATATTTGCTTCTTTTTATAATATGTATCTCTCTATTGACACTATTTAGTGAGACAGAAAAACAAAAACTAAAGAAATTTTTAGAGTTGGTTCTTGCAGAAAGCTACCAGGAAATTCATGTTATGACAATTCTTTAGGAATGAGCCTTAAAAGAAATTAAGATCCATTCTGCTTCTACTGTTGCCAGGAATTTACACTTTTTTTTTCAATATTTTTGCTGAACTGATATTTTTGTTCTTACGCTGCTATAACAGAATATCAGAGTGGATAATATATAAAGAGCAGAAATTTATTTTCTCATCATTTCTCTCTCTTCCTCTCTCTCTCTGCACACACACACACACACACACACACACACACGCCTGCAAAGCCCTTTTTATAGTGACCTCAGTCCATTCACAAGAACAAAGTTTCATACCTAAATACCTCTCATCAGGTCCCACTTCCCAACACTGTTTCATTGGGGATTAAGCTTCTAGTACATGACATTTGGGGGGCTTATTCTAAACTTCAGCAACTATAAAATTAGAGTAAATTAAAATGCCAGAAAATTTATAATTTTACTGAGATTTGGTCATTTACTGAAAAGAACTGCTCCTTGACTTTCTGAAAACTTTGTATTAATCACTAATGTTCTGAATATTTTAATTCTAACATTTTTTGCTGATTTTTGTGGCTTTTTTGAAGTGGAAAAAAATTTCAACCAAACTGAGAACCAGTAGAGAAACTATTTTCCTCTATTGGTTTTTTATTTATAGATATCTTAATTTTTTTTCCTGTGCTTACTCTTGGAACTACAATACATATTGTTCATTTTTTCAATCTTATACAAATTAATAAATCCATGTTATATAATACTTTATGTATAATGTAAGAAATTTAAAATAATATAATTCCTTTTGCCTCCACCCTACTTTTTGCTATTATTGTCATGTATCTTCCTAGTTCCTGTGTTATAAGTCTCATGATACAAGGTTTTTCTTTTGCATTTAGATAACCAAATATCCTTCAAATAAATTGGTATGGTTTTTAAAAATGACTTTCCTATTCACTGGCAAGTTTACCATTGTTTAGTCATTGAATCTTTCAATTCCAGTTTTTCTGAGAAACAGAAGAAACACTGAGACTTAAAAGTAGGAAGCACGGCTGGGGATGTAGCTCAGTTGGTAGAGTGTGTACCTTGCATGCACAAGGCCCTGGGTTCAATCCCTAACACCACTAAAAATAGAAAAAAAATGTAGAAAACATATCTTATAATGCAAGTTTTCTAATAGCATATTCTATCAGTATTCATTTATATGAAGATGTTTTAATTTCATTCTCATTGTTTGAAGGTTATCTTTCTTCATAAAGAATTTGAAGTTGGTAATTTTTTCTTCCAGCCTTAAAAATGTCATTTGTCTTCTGACTGACTTTGCTCATGATGAGTAGCCAGGAGGGTCTCTTTCTTTATTATCGTTTTGAATGAAGTGTGTTTTTGTTCTGTGGTGACTTTCAGATGTTCTCTTTAACTCTTGTTGTCAACAATGTGCCTAGGTAGGTTTTTCTTTGTAGTTATCTTATGTGAATTTCACATGAGCTTGTATCTCTGGGCTGTTGTTTAAAAAAAAAAATCACAATTTTTTTGTGCTTTTATTTTTAACACTTATTTCATTCTCACGTTTCCCCACGTGTCCTGGAAATCCAGTTTTACATGTGTAAAATTAGTAGACAGTGACTTATATTGCCAGTTTAGTTTCTTCAGTCCTTTTCCCCCTGTATCTTTATGTTGAAAAAGATTTGTGTCAATCAATGTGTCTCTAAGTTCACTGCTATTTTTTTTGGCAGTGTTCAGGAGGCTGTGAAATCTATGTAATGCTTTTTTTGTTTCACATATTGTGTTTATCAGTGTTCTCGTCAGAATCCAGCGTCAGCTGCATTATGCTCTTACCTTGCTTCTGTGCCCAAAGAGTTGGGCATTCCCAACATGCCCCAAATTGCAAGTATTCCTTTTGCCTTTTTCATTTCTTTTCCCTTTACTCTAAAGTTAGTAGTTGTGGTCAGGAAGAATTATCAGACCAGGGAAATTATTATCAAATAAAAATAATGCAAAAACAATGAAACAAACATATCTTAAGAAGCTAGCAATAGAAGAGTGATATAAACCAAAAGTGAGGAATGAATCAGTAAAGTTTGAAGAGGAATCTAAGAAAGAGAAAACAAAACAACAGAGGTGACTATCAAAGCCAAAAACAAGTTTTTAAAAAATATTAACAATAATATTAATAAACCTTGATCAAGCCTTAACAATGAAAGAATGAGAGAAAACCCAAAGATAAAAATGAGGAGGGAGCAGGGAGGGCATCTCAGATCCACAGCAATTGAAGGATAATGAAGGAATAGGGTGCATGACTTTTCCATTCAATTCCAACAGCTTACATAAAACTGACAGTCTTTGAAAGACATAGAATATCTAATGTGGTATGAGAAGAAATGTAGAAAATCTGCATCTTCTGATACTTTATGGAGAAATTTAATTGGTGATTCAAATTTTTCCTAAAAGAAAAACCTTTTGCTCAGATATCATCATAAGTAAATTCTATACAATTTAAGAAAGACACAATTTCAAACTTGTACCAGTGGTGTCAAAAAATAGAGGAAGGTAGTACACACCCCAGCTCATTTTATGGGGCTAGGATAACACTGCTTTTCACCCAGAAGAGACAATCTAATTAAAAAGACACACATACACACACAATTATAAGCCAATAGCACTTGTTTAAACATAGACAAAAATCCACAACATTATTAGCATATCTAATTCATCAGTAAATAAAAGGAGGTATATATCATAAAAATTGGATTGTCTTAGGATGTGAGGCTGCTTAACATTAGAAAATTGATTCATATAATCCATCATGTTATCAGAATAAAAGAGTAAGGCAAATGATCATCTACATAAATTCAGAAATGTGTTTGAAAAAATCCAACACTTATTCATGATAAAAATTCTCAGTAAATGAGAAATAAAGAACATATTCAATTTAAAAAGGAGACTCTGCTACAAACTTACAGGAAATATTACATTTAAAGGTGAAATACTGAATGTTTTCCCCCTAAGATCAGGAACAGGCAAAAAAGTTGACTCCTCCCAGTTCTACTCAGTATTGTACCAGAGGTCCTATTGAGTGCAATAATTGATGAAAAAAATAACAAAAGAAAAACCCCACAAGACATAAAGATTAGAAATAAAGAATCAATATTATATTATGACAGATAAAATTATTGTGAACATGTTGAATTTTAAGAAATAAAAACAGAAAGACAAAACAAAAGCTCCAAGTGATAAAATTAATAAGTATGTTTGGCAAGATCCAAGGACATAAAGTCAATTTTGGAAAAGTAAATGTATCTAATGAAAATTTTTAATAAATTTTATATGAAAATATAAAGAAACTAGAATAGACAAATCAATCTTGAAAAAGAAGAAAAAAATTGAAAGACAATATACAATTCAACATTTCCTATAAAAATACAAGATATGAGATATTTTGGTATTTTGCTGAAGAGTAGTCAACAGTCAATGATATAGAATAGACAATTCAGAAATAGATCCACTCTTTTACAGTTGAATTTAAACAGAGTGGCCACTGTGAATTGATGGAGGAAAGGATTATATTTTTAGGGGAAAATTTTTAAAAAGAACTATAGTAGCTTGACCTCCACTTTACTTCATGTTAAAAACTGAAATAAATAACTTATAATAGTCATAAAATATGTACATGATATTGATACAACATAGACATGGACAAATTAAAAAATATTACATTGAGAGAAGGAAACTGACCCAACTGATTCCATTTATAGGAATTTCAAGCATAAGTAAATCTAATCTGGGATGATGAAAATCATCAGAGTTTACCTCTAGGGTACTTTGGGAAGTTTTGACTGTTGTGTTTTTTGGTAGATAGGTATGAATATGTCATGCCTTTTTTAAAAATGTAGCTTTCAGTATTATAAAGTGACCTTTACTTGATTTATTAAGAATTTTTTGGCTTCATCCTACCTCTAGATTTTGATCACTGCACTTTTATTGCTTTTTATATTTTTGCATCTTTTAATATATGATAAAGAATTGGGTTTTACAGTATTAATAATTTGAATATTTTAGAAATTCAAACAAGTTAACATTTTCTTAGGATTGATATTTTCATCTGTTTGTTGTACTGTTTTATGATATATTTCCAATATCATTTAGTGTTTCAAGTTAAGTTTTTCAAGTTGCCTGTTTGTCTTTTCTATATGTATTTCTTCTGGTGTTTAGTGAATTTGACTTTTAGATCTTATAGTTTAATTTATACTAGGTTTAGAAAAACATTCATAATTGCCTCTTTGTTTAGATGCTGTGTGTTTGTCTTTTGTTACAAATAAGACTAAAGTTGATTCCTCATTTTTCCCCTCTACTCGAGTTGAATATCTAGCATTGTGTTAGTGTTGATCTTTACATCAGAAACCATGCATGCTAACAGACATGTAGACCAGTGGTACAGAACAGAAGACACAGAGACAAACCCACATAAATACAGTTATCTAATATAGACAAAGGCATTCACTGGAGAAAAGATAGCTATTCAACAAATGGTGCTGGCAAAAAATTGAAAGCCACATGTAACAAAATGAAATTAACCCCTTATCTCTCACCCTGTGTGAAACTCAACTCACTGTGAATCAAAGACTGAGGCCCTAGAACAGAAACTCTGCGACTACTAGAAGAAAAAGTAGGCCCAAATCTTTACCATGTCCGTCTAGGACCTGACTTCCTTAACAAGACCCCTAAAGCGCAAGAAATTAAATCAACAATAAACAAATGGGATGGACTCAAACTAAAAAACTCCTTTTCAGCAAAAGAAACAATCAATAATGGGAAGAGAGGGCCTACAGATTAGGGGAAAATCTTTACCACATACCCCTCAGATAAAGCTTTAATCTTAAGGGTATATAAAGAACTCAAAAAACTTAACACCAATAAAAAAAAATAACCCAATCAATAAATGTGCTAAGGAACTGAACAGACACTTCACAGAAGAAGATGTACAATCGATCAACAGATACAGAAAAAATGTTCAACATCTCTAGCAATTAGAGAAATGCAAATCAAAACTACTCTAAGATTTCATCTCGCTCCAATCAGAATGGCAATTATCAAGAATATAAGCAACAGTAAATGTTGGTGAAGATGTGGTGGGAATGCAAATTGGTGCAACCATTGTGGAAAGCAGTATGGAGATTCCTCAGAAAACTTGGAATGGAACCACCATTTGACCCAGTTATCCCACTCTTTGGTTTATGCCCACAGGACAAAATCAACATGCTGCAGTGACACAACCACATCAATGTTTATAGCAGCTTAGTTCACAATTGCTAAACTATGGAACCAACCTAGATGCCCTTCAATAGATAAATAAATAAAGAAAATGTGGTATATACATATAAGATGGAATATTACTCAGTTTTAAAGAAGAATGAAATTTTGGCATTTGCTGGATGGAGTTAGAGAATATCATGCTAAGTGAAATAAGCCAAACCCAAAAAAATCAAAGGCAGAATGTTTTCTCTGATATGTGGAAGCTAATTCACAATAAGGGAGGGGGAGATAGGGAGGAATAAAGTTACTTCAGATTAGGTAGAGGGGAGTGAAGGGAGAAGGGGTATGGGGGAAGGAAAGATAGAGTGAAACAGACATTATTACCTCATGTATATGCATGACCCATGTGGTCTTAACAATATGTACAATCAGAAAAATGAGAGATTATACTCTATTCATGTATGATCTATCAAAATGGGTAAATGCATTCTACTGTCATGTACAACTAATTAGAACATATAAAATAAAAAATTATAAAAGAAATCATGAATGCTTCCTTATTTACAAATTTCAAATAACTGTTAAGTCTTAAATATATTTTAAGCCTTAAATATACTTAGGCTTCTATTACTTTATTTGCTCACTTTAAACAATATCATTTTACTTCCTGTTAATTCGTATGTGAAGTTTACTCCACTTCCATTATTTCTGCCTTGTAGTGTTTGCTAATGTTAATGTTTGAATATCTAAAAATTGCTATTATTTTTTCACCATCATTCCGATCTTTTGACCTTAGTCCCACTAAGTTAATACTTGGTACACCCTCTACAAACATTGTGCGTATGGAACTCATTCTTTCGTAGGTTTGCCAAGAAGTGAGTATAACTCTAATATTTCTGAATATTTATAGATGGCTGTGGTTTTTATTTTGAAAAAAAGTTTGGGCATAAAGTTCTTATGTCACATTCTATTCCCATTAAACTCTTTTTAAAAAGTTGCTGCATTCTTTTTCTAATGTAAATGTGGCTTTGAGAATTCTCATATCATTCAGATTGTTATTCCCTTATAAGTAATTTTTACGTCTCACCTGGATGCCAAAGGGAATTTTCTAATTCGTTTTAAAAGTACAATAATCTTTGCTTAGGCTAGGACTTGATGTTCATCATTTTTGGTCATTTTTCCCAGGTACACACTATCCTATGCGCTTTAATAGTTTATTTCAGAAAACATTTTTCAAATAGGGTTCCAAATATTTGTTCTTTTCTGTTCTTTGACTTTCTTCCTTGAAGACTTGCATTATGTGTATATTTCTTCTCTGTACCCTATCTTCTAACACATTTTATTAGTTTCCCATTGCTGCTGTATGTAACAAATTACTATGAACTTAGTGGCTTTAAACAGCACACATTTGTTTTCCTACAGTTTTGGAAGCCAATCTCAAATGGGCTGGCTGAGTTGCGTACCTGGAGAGTCAGTTTCCCCACCTTTTCCAGCCCGGAGTGGCTGTCTGCATTAGGTGGCTTACAACCTCAGACCTCTACAGCTGTCCTCACCCATGCTGACTGTCACCCCACAGCCTCTAGGTAACCCTGTGATGATATTGCACCCACCCATATGATCCAGGGCAACCTCCTCATCTGCACAAGTCAGGTCTGTGAAGTCCTTTTGCCAAGCAAGGCAACATATTGATGGTTTGGGGGATTAAGAAATCTTTGGGGGGCCATTATCTGCCCACCACACACAGAATTTTTTTAAAACCTGTAATCATTTTTTAAAAATTTCTGTTTGGTTTCCTCTGAACTCTTTTCTTCTTTATTCCTATTTCCCTTTCTGTGTCTTTTCTGGTGTCTCGTTGCTCTACTGTTTTACTTAGTCTTTTATGAAACACTGCTTGCTTTCTGCTTAGTTTTAACTGGTATCTATTAATTTGTTCTGAGTTTTTCTGGGTTTTGTGCTGTTTTATCAAAGCTTTAATTCTTCTCTGATACATAAATATTACATTGTAGTTTTCATCTGTTCCATGACCTCATTCTTCTGGTGAATTCTCATTGTTTGTCTTAATGTCATTAAGGCCTCATTCATGATTTCCTTGTAATAATGTTCCATGGTGCTAGAAAATTTATTTTATTTTATTTTAGTTTCTGCTCCTTTTGTTTGAATGAAGAACAAAGTAAGGCAGGATTTCCTGGGTTATTCAGAGATAGGCAGGCCTAGGTAGTTTTTTTTCCCCGTAGCACGGTGTAAGAATTTCTTTGTTTTTACAGAGACAGTCACAGTGGGTCCTCTGCCTCCTGGCCGCTGGTTCATCTCTCTGAGCTGCCTGGCTGTGAAAGGTTTCCTGCCTCCTGTTCCTGAGGTCCACAGCCCATCCCCCAGGGCTGTGCTCTCCACATCTGGCTTCCCAGTTACTGTTTGGTTGGTCCTGTGTTTAATTCTCTATTAATAGTAAAGGACACTTTTCTTTATGTGCTGAATTCTTTTTTCAAAAATATGGTTTTACTGTGTATAGTTAACATTTACAACATAGTGGCATGGACTGCATTCGGAAGGTAAATTGGTGGCCGTGTGAAGCAAGTGAGCGTACCTGTCCTCTCACATAGTTACTTTTTTGTATGACAAGAGCTGTCACAGGCATTTTCTTTAGAAGGAGGTTTTGGAACTTCCTCTCTGGGCATCTCCAGCCCCACTTCCTTTGGTTTTTCCTGGTGGCAGGAGGCCCTGTCCTGAAGCAGTAGGATTCTACTTTACAGCCAGGACCATCCCACTCATTTCTGCCTCCTCCAGATCTGTGTGACTCTGACTTTTACCTCCAACTCTGAGCCTGTGAGCATGTTTTCCTGGTTTCACTAATTGTTCTCGGACTTTCTTCCCAGGTTTCCTCTCAGGACAAGTCCCTTCTTTGGGGAGGGTGCACATTTGCTAGTGACTTTTGCTTGCCATTTGGTTGTTTTCACTTCATGTTGTTTTGTTACACAACGTTGGTCTTGGGCATGTCCTGTGGCTGTTGCTGGTCTGTCACCAACATCTGCCCATACTTGGGGTCTGCAGTCCTTGTTGTCTTTAGCTATCATGATTTTGCATTTGGTTTTCAGGAGATGTTTAGAAGATTTAAAACAACTACTCCGCTGACATTATTGTCTTACAGAAATTCTAACGTATTTTGAGAGAATTGCTGTGGTTCCTGAATTGAGATTAGACTACAGGAGAATGAACAAGGAAGCATGGGAAATAATTTTTAGTCAACTGTAACAACCCAGATGGTTGATGGTGATCACTGGAAGGTGAAGTTAGATTCTGGATATCTTCTGAAGGCAGAGCCCCAAGAACCCCTGACGGTATGGATGTTGGATATGAAAGAAAAAGAGAAGGTAGAGATGGCATGAAGTCTTGATTTTTAACATTTCAAGGGATGGAGATGTCACTAACTAGGTTGTAAAAACTGTTGCTAAACCTAATTGAGTGTCCTGTTAGTCAGATTGGGGTGAGGCTCTGCTGCAGTAATAAGCCCTAAACTCTCCACTTTTGCTTGATAAATACGAGGGGAGAAGTGATTCTCCTTCGGCTTTTAGCCTTGTTACCCTGAATGTGTTACCTTTACTTTTGTTGTAGTGGGTGAAAGAGAGCTGGAGGATCACAGAGGGTGAAAAGTCTTTTGGCTTCTCTCCTCCTTCGTCCCCCTTCTCTGTATCCTCCTTCCTCTTCCTCCTCCTTTTCTCCTGTTACTCCTGCTCCTCCATTTAGTTTTCTTTTTCTTCCCAGAACCACAGTGGCTTTCAACACTTCTGTACTGATGCCCACATCCCATTGGCCAAACGCCAGCTACATGAACCCGGTCAAACTGCAGGCAAGGCGGGGGATTTCTTTGCTGCCCATTGGAATCCTTGTCAGTGAGTTGCTGTTCAAACACCTTACTTGTCTATTACTTTATACATAGGATTTTTTTTTTTTCTCTTTTTTTGATACTAGAGATTGAACCCGGGGCACTTTCCAATAAGCCACAGCCCTAGTCCTTCTTATTTTGAGACAGGTTCTCACCAAGTTGCTTAGGGCCTCAGTATGTTGCTGAGGCTGACTTTGAACTCATGATCCTCCTACCTCAACCTCCTGAGCCACTGAGATTACAGGCATACACCACCATGCCTGGCTACAGAGGAATTCTTAATATCCTCTGAAAAATAGTTTCTTTTCACATTTGTTTCAAATATTTCTCCCTGTCTATTGCTTGTTATTTTTTAACTTTATTTATAGTTACATTTGTTATGGGGAATATGCTAATTTTGCAATATTCTATTTTGTGATCAAAGTTTCCTGTATCTTATTTAAGACAATTTCTCCTTATCCAGAAGTCATAAAGATATTTTCCTATATTTTCTTTGAAGTGTTTTAAGCTATTTGGCTTGTTTTTCTTACTTGCTTATTTAATCCACTGGGGATTATTTTGTTTTTCCATCTGACTTACATGTGAAGCTGCCACTAGGATATATCAAGTTTTTATTTATGTGTAGGTTTATTTTTGGTTTTTTGTTTCCAAAATTATCACTATTGATATATTTGTCTATCCTTGTGGAATAATAAAAAGTTTTCCATTACTACAGTCTTTAAATCAGTCCTGATTTCCTCCTTTTGTTGTTATTTAATTTCTCGATTATTTTTATACATTTACTTTTTTAATATATTTTATAATCAATTTGTCAATCTTTAGCAAAAATCTTATTAACATGTTGATTCGAATCATACTGAATCATTTATAATCTTAGAGAAAAACAGAATATAAATCCTATTGAATTCTCCCTCTTGGGACATCTGCATTTATGTCTCTCACTAATATTGTCTAGTTTTCCCCATAAAAGTTTTATCCATCATTTTTTGTTGTTTCTAATTTTTATCCATTTATTTCACTTGGTAACTTGATTTTTTTCTTTAACAATTTCTTTTTAGATTTCAACATTTACAGGACCATTATTTTAGTATACGTTTATACCCATGTGCAACTACTTACTGAACTTTAAAAAATTACACACTTTATTCCAGTGAATTTTTTGGTAAAGAATGTAACAAAAACTTTTGTTAATGGTCTGTATTCATTATTTAAAATAGACAAGTAGAATACTAAAGCACTTGATTAGTAATGACAGTAAATATTAACTAGAATGATAATTATTTTTATTATTGTTGTTTCCTTGATAGACAAAAGTATCACTTGAAAGCAATGGTACATTTTTCAGGGTTTTTTTTTTTTAATATTTACATCTCATTTCTTTTTCTTGTTTTTCTCTTTGGTGTTAGTTTGGAATATCATAAGTGGTATAGGAATACATCTGTATTTCAACATGTGGTATGATTTTTGCTTCCATGGTAGGGAGATTCTTTCCTAAGACTAGAGAACTAAAGTTCTATTTCTTATTAGCTAAGAGTTTTTAAACAATGATGAATATAAATTGGCTTTTAAAGATGGCATTTTTGCAACTATTGAAACTATGATTTTTCTTCTTTGGTATGTTCATTCCATGTCCAGTCACTGGGATACAGGAAGGTAAACTCTGAGCAGGAGGTGAGGTCTGGAACTGGTATATAGTCTCTGCCCGCTACACCCATTTCCTTTTCCAACTTTCACCCAACTCATCTTCTGATATTTGAAGTTCCAGGTAAAGTCATTGCAACTCCAAGCTACCACTGCTTAACATAAATCCATTCCTAGCACCAACGAAATCAAACCTTCTCTCTGAAAGTGACTGCACCAAGTCTCATAGGTTCTTGTGTTAATTTTAATGTTGTGTATTCTTTTTGTATTCCATAACTCAGTCGCATCTTGATATTCTGCACGAACTTCACATCCCATCTAAAATTATAGTTAGGTAAAAAGGAGGGTAGAAAATGAAAGGAATCGCTTGAGAATAAGAACATAACGGAGCTTGGAAGAGAAAGTGAATCGCCCTGACAATGCTCATGCGTACAGCTGATCACAGGCCATATTTCCTGCACAACCACTTCCTCCCTAAGTATGCATTTCATCTTTCCTTTGCTTTCAGCCAATATCTTTCCTGGACAGATTCTTAAGTTCACAGGTTCCTTGAACTTTATTCATGAGAGGTCTGAACCCTTGATGATCCTGTCTGGCATAGGTGGGAGAATTACTGTTTTCACTTGCACAAATGCATGGGGGCATGCCAGGAGGTACCCGACATGACTTGCTGAGTAACATACACTCCTCCTCACCTCCTGTCACGTGTCTGCAATTCTACCTCCCCTTGGGAGAATCATTTACCATAGATCACACCCTAATAAATACGCTACTTGAAGTTCTTCCTGCTTGAGGGACTTGCAGTTCTGATTGTCCTTCAGGACCACCCTGAGTAGAGATGGAGAGCCCTGAAAATCAGTTCTGTGTGGTGCCAGAATATCTCAGAGAATCATAAGTAAGTCAGACTTGAGACTTGTTTTTCTTGTCAACTAGTCAGGGGGACTTCTGAACAAGGTCCAGGCATTTGCTGAGGCTAAGCAACCCCCAGCAGGAACAGGCATCCTGAGAATGTGAAACCCCACCCACGTTACCATGTATGCAGGACCTGCTTCAGCCTGATAAAGTGTGGAACTCTTCTGTGGGAGGATCAGGCACCATTCACTTGATGATGTGCTCCTCATCATTTGTTGTCTGATTGTCATGGGTTTGGTTTCTATCAGAACTTAATGGTAAACCAACAACATTTCCTCAAACAGAGACCAGATCCCTGATAAAGAAGACAGGGCTGTGTCTATAGCTTGTACTAGGATGTTGAATTTAAGGTCTATGGTGGGATTGCTAGAGAACTCTATTCTGTCACAGATCATCTGAGTGCTGTTGGAATCCATTGACTATCATAGCTTAAGAATGACATGTACTTTTTACTGTGCTCAAAGAAAAGTGTTCTAATTACTCTCTTCTTGAATTTGGACTGGATTTATTACTCGCTTGACCAACAAAGTACGACAGAAGTAATGCACAGTCAATTCTGAGCAAGGTTTATTAAAGGACTGGCAGATTCCACTTTTCCTGCTTAGAGCTCCGAGCATCCATGTAAGAAATTCAATTACTTCAAACCTGGGAAGAAGCTGAAGCTGCAGAGAGCTCATATGAAGAACCCGCATGGAGATACGCCAGTCCCACTCAGACCCAGCCCAGCCTCAACCGAGACCCAGACCTTGAGACATTGTGGAAGAGAACTCAGTCTTCCCTACTGAGCCTTGCCCAAGTTTCAGATTTGTGAACTAAATACATGACAATTGTGGTTTTAAGTAATTATGACTTGGGGTGGATAGTTATACTATAATAGATTATTGAACTGCTGTTCATAAAGTCCATTTAGCATTGCTCCTTACACCAAAGGCTGACCCAGATGATCCCATTTTATGGTCTTGAACCAATCTCACTCAAAACTGTCAGCCTTATAAAGTAGGCACCATGACCTTATTTTAATTATGCTCTGAAGAATGAAGATATTTTTATGGTGACTAGAGATGCAAATATCTGGAAAAATTATTAGACAGTTGTTGTAGGCTGAAGAAACCTGGATATGTGATAAAGTAACCATCCTAGGTGAAAACTAACCATGAGCTAATTCTTTTGAGTTCCAGTAGGTTGTAGGTTCCCAGTAAAACGATCAAATTTCCTGTCTTAATGAGAAAAAGTACTCTTGCATCTTTAATTTACATATTGAAGGGGAGGTTCTTTTCTCTTAGAAGCCAGAAATGATGGATTAAAATAAACTCTTTAATGTTAGGTCTAAAGTTATTTATATAAAATATAAAATTACACAGGGTATAGTAAAAGGCATGGTTGAGCATGCTCATTACCATACCTATTGTAACTAAAACAACCACAAATACATGTAGGTACGTTCCTGTTGGAGATATTATGCCAACTTATCAAGAAAAGATGATAGTATCTGTATATGATTGATGCTTAGAATCACTGAGGTTCTGACTTTCCTTTTATGGCAAATGAGAACTCTAGGCGATTTTGTATGATAAAAAATTCGAAGCTTTCCTCTTTGACAGTTTCCTTATCTTAGCCACTTGCTCTCAGATTTGTAAAAAGCATGTGGTGTTCATGTCTATATATTCCTTTGGACTTCTCTGGATCCACCACTTGGCTAAGAGCAGAACCTCTTTGGTCACTTAAATGTTCTCTTCTTTGCAATTAAGAAGTAATAAACCAGTGAAGTCCTCATGCCCTCCCTGATCTTGCTCCCTATGATTTGCACTGGAATTTGATCATTTTTAAAAAAAAATGTAGGGAAAGAGTTCCCTGAATGCTATATCTTGTTTATAAGTTAGAGGTCAATCAGGTGTTGCATTTCTCCTGGGCACAGTGAGGTGACCTGCTGAGTACTTCATATCCTTCACTCAGTCCTTGCAGTAACCTTGAAGGCTTGTTGTATGGTGGCATTGTGTTTCTGTTGAGTGGGTTCCGTCCTTCAGATTCAGACGTGATTGTTCTGTTTCTTCTAGTAGCAAAAGCAAACATTGCTCTAAGTTTGTGTTTGTGTTGTTTGCATTTGTTTGGTTTGTTATTGTGAATATGACTGTATATCCTACTCAGGGTGTCAAGATGTTTACATACAGTTAAAATGTATTTTCTTGTGTATTTTGGGGGATCTGTTAGCTGGTTTCCATTATTATTTAAAGAATTGTTAGTAAAAGATATTATTGGGGTTTTGGGACTGCAAATGTTTACAACCTACTGATAATTGTTTGCATTTTAAGCTATTATCTTAGCAAGAAAAGACTTCCCTCCCCTTCCAAAGCTTGGGCTGAGACACAATTCTCCCACCCTGCCCATTACAACCAAGACCCGTGTGAGTGCTGTTTTGGAAAGGCTGCATTCCTCTGTGTGTTTTGAAGGATTAGTATCAATTTAGTCTTCCAGAAGGAGCTGGAAGAAGAGCGACCACTCCTGAGTTCATATCGCAGACGCGATCTCTTCATTTCCAGCTGCTCTATTTCAGTGCTTCTGAGTGGGAGAGGCTTGTGGGTAAGCGTGGCTGTTGGAAAAGATAAGATGAAAAACTTAAGGATAAATTGGCAGTCCTTTTCCTAAGTGACACTCGTTTTAAAAACAGAAAATCTTCCATTACTCCTTATTATAGAACTTTTAATGGAATGGGATTACAAAATGAGAAACAGGTGTTTAATAGTCTTTCAACTATTGAATGTAATTTAGATATGGCATAGTTATCCATTACTCGTTTATTTCTCTACAATAGTCAAACTAGGAAATTATGAAATACCAAATTAATATATACTTTAATGGTGAATAAATTATAAAAACAAAAAAAATTATTTGGAGTATGCTTTATCTTAAAACTATATTAAGAATAGGTAATCTGCACATTTCTCTGCATAATATAGAATTTAATGTGTTTAAACCACTGGATATCTAATTATAGGTTACTTCCAAAGATAACCACATATCATATTTTTAGGATTGCTTTACTTATGTTTAAAGGATGACCACTAATTTTTGCGTTGTCATACACTGTAGCTCCTAAAAAATAAAGACCAACTTTTACTCTTTGAAAAAGATGAAATAAGAATATGATAACAAACATGGACAAGGAAATGAAGTCTGCAGGCAATCTTTTTAAATTTGTGTCTTACAAACTCGAGTGGATCAGATGGCATCCTTCAGGTATTTGAAAAGTAAATCATTTAACCACAAAGGAAGACCATAAGAAAGTACAATAAAACTAGAAAACAGGTACAAAATGACTGCAGTAAAACCTTACCTGAGAATAATTACCTTGAATTTAAAATGCAGGAGGCATTACGCTACCTGAGTTCAGAACGTCCTACAAAACCGTAGTCATCAAAACAGCATGGTTTTGGCATTAAGACAGATACACAGACCAATGGAGCACAACAGAAGCTAAACGTGAAGCCACGTGTCTCCGGCCACTGGAGTTCTGACAGAGGTGCTGAGAACCTGCCTGGAGAGAGGACAGTCTTTTCAAAAGGGTGCTGGCAGCTTGGACATCCACTTGAGAAAGAATGAAATCTCTCACCAATTACAAAAATCAACGACTCTATAAAATAGATTAAAGACTTAAACTGTAAGACCCCAAATAATGAACTACTAGGAGAAGACACAGGGAAATGCTTCAAGATTTAGGAACAGCAAGGAGTTTTTGTATGAGTCTGAAAACATAGGAGACAAAAATAACACATTGGCAAATGGGATTATGTCACACCAAAGCCTTCGGTAAGGAAAGAAAGCGACCCACAGAGGAAATGGACAACCTGTGCAGTGGGAGAAAATGCTTGCAAACTATTCACAAAACACAGGGTCAATACCCAGAATATATAAGGAACTAAAAACCTCCATAGGAAAACCACAAATAACCTTATTAAGAAATGAGCCCTAGACCTAAGTAGACATTTCTGAAAAGAGAACATACAACTGATCGCCGGGTACATGAAAATGTTCAACCATCACTAATCCGCAGGGAAATGAAAACCAAAACCACAGTGAGAGAAAACCTCAGCCTACTAAGCATGGCCAGCTGCAAAAAGGCTGAACAAGTGTGGAGAGGAAGTGTCAAAAGGGAGCTCTTGCCCACTGTTGGTGGAAATGTAAGTTAGTGCAGCCATTATGGAAAACAGAATGGAGATTCCTGAAAATATTAAAAACAGCACTACAATATGATCCAACAATCCCACTACTGGGTGTAGAGTTGAAGGAGATGAAATCAGGGTGTTGAAACATCTGCACTCTCAAGTTCATTGCAGTGCTATTCACAACATCCAGGAAGTGGAAACAACCCTAGTATCCAACTGCTGAAGAAAGGATAAGGGAAATGCGGTCCAAACGTACAATAGAATACAATACAGCCACAAAACACATGAAATCTTGTCACTCGCAACAACATGAATGGAACAGGAGACCATTATATTAAGTGAAGAAAGCCAGGCATAGAAGGATGGGTACTCATGGTCTCACTTATACGTGGAATATAAAAAATCCCTCCCATTGTAGGGTGGTGGTTACTAGAGGGCAAGGAAGGTAGGGGAGGGGCAGGGAAAAGTTGGTCAGCAGACACTAAGATCCAGTTAAGTAGGAAAAAGGAGTTCTGGTGTGCAGTTGTACCTGTTGTGACTATAGATTACAACAGGACTCAGTATATTTGCAAACACTGAGAAGAAGGGATTTTGCATGCTTTCACCATAAATAAATGGTACGTGTTTGAGGGATAAATACTTAAATATTACACAGTGGATAATGTATCAAAACATAATATGAAATCCCACTAAGGGCTACAGGATTTGTGTCCTTTTGTAATCTTAAAAATAAAAACAGCTTAAAATGGCAAATATAATGCTATATACCTATCTTACTGAAATAAAAAAATATTTAAAAATATATTTGCTGCTTAAATTAGAACACTGAGGCCTTTATAGGAAACATTCATAGTCTTGTTTTTATAATTTTTAGGGCAGGAAACATCATAGGAGAACAGTTACAAAATAAGCGTTGTCCCTGCTGAGATTTAGTTTCTGTGCAGATGCTGGTCCCTTTTCATGAGACAGTGCTTTCCTGTGCTGTTCTGAGTGCCACATAAGTTCTCTGAGATTGTTTAGCTGGCTTCCGTGTTGGTTTTACTCTGTAGAGGCAGGGAAATGAGAGTGGGGTGTGGCTCCCTCCCTCCCGCTGCTGTGCTGGAGGTGCTCCCAGTCATTGCCCTATCCCAGTGACTTTCACAACATCCAGAAGAAGTTGCCACGTGAACTGGTAATCACGAGGTTCATTTGGCAACTTTAAAAATAAAGACCAGAATATTTATGTGGTGATGAAATCCTAAATGTCCAAGACACTGGGAGTGCTTGAAGACTAAGAAGATGTGAAACCAGGGAAGAGTGGAGAGAAAGTTTTAGTCAATTCCCAATTATCAGCATAATTGAAGTAGGCAATGAAACAGATCAGGCTAACTGGACGGTACCACAGAATCCAATTGTCTTTGCTGTCAGTTGTGTTTTGCCATTTCCCGGTGAGTACGGGTGTGTCTGGTGAGCTGATATCATTCAACATTTTGAGCAGATGGAAGTTTGGGAGAAAATGCCCCGCTTCCCCACCCCACACCTGCTGCTGGGTCATGGTGGCTCTGTGCTTTCTGCTGAACACCGCCTCAGTTCCGCTCCTTTGAAATTCCTCCTCCGTTTCCGCTTGCAGTACTTCTTTCTGCCCGCTGCTTTCCTGGGCTGTTGCTTTCCACATTGGCTTCTCCTCTCCTCGGGTGCTTACTTTCCACCCATGGCAGCACGGAGGAGAACCTTACTGTCCCCATTTAAAAAGTGCTCATTGCTCAGTTCTACAGCTTCAGTCCTCTATCAACTACCTTCCTTTCCAAAATATTGTTTTTGGCCCATCTGTCCTCTGTCCCTCATTTCATCTTGTGCATGAGAGTGATTCTAACCAGTCACTTTGGATGTCTACCTCAACTGCATGGATTATCCGTCTGGCTTTCAATACAATTTGTGCTGGGGGGTGGGGTGGGAGGGTGAGGGGGGGTTAAGGCAAGGGATGAAAGGGAGGTCCTCCTGTTTGCTTCAGTACATTGAAATAGCCTTTTAATTGGTCTTGTCATCTTTAAACTTGAAGCCACTCTACCACCTTTGAAAGAATTTTTCCAAATGCAGATGTGATAATGCCTTCTCTTTAAAAATGCTTTTTCAAATCTCTATAATGGCATGTTTTCTGGGCATGTTCTATTTGATAAAATAAAAAGATAATGGAGGAATAGGAATTACCTACCTAGGATGTGTGTAGCATTCTAAATAAGGCCACTTTTTTTTTTTTCCCCCAAAGATAAGCTTCCTGGTTCCAAGGTATAATTATCAAATAATCAGGTAGACATGCAGGTTACCATTACTGGTATTAATTGTGCTAAAGATTTCATGACTTGTGACTTGTACAGTCTTTCTCTTTACTGAACAATGAATGAAAATGCAGGACAAGAAAAAGGAAGTTGTTGTATTTGAGGAGGACTCTCTGTTAAAATTCACAGGACTGAATTTTATTCAAAATTAAAAATCAAATGAGGAGTCTGGGGACTTAGGTCAGTGGTAGAGTGCTTGCCTAGAGCATATGAGGCCCTGGATTCAATCCATAGCACCAATACTGCACACACACACACACACACACACACACACACACACATAGCAAGTGAACTTAACACATCCCAATATGCTTTATAAAAGAGGCTTTTTAATAAAGCTACTGGAGTTTATACCAACTTTCTTGTAATATAAAAATTTCTGGACTGTTCCCCTTGGTTTTTCTATCTCTATTATTTCTCCTTCCTGAGTTTCAACAAGTCTTATCAATAATTGTTACATCTGTAGAGAGACTAGGGCTAGAGTTTCTCCAGTGTAACTTTTCAGAAAAGAAGCATTTTGATTGTAAAAGTCTGTCAAAAGTCACATGACCTAGCCTTGCCTAATATTTCAGCTTTCCATAAATATGCAGCACTGGCTATGTTCTCTATTCATTAGTTCCAATTCCCAAATGGGACTCTATTGCCTCAGTTTCTATTCTCACCCTAAGGTCACAGGGTGAGTCTTTGTTCTCAAGCAACATTTTAGTCCTAAATTGTATTTGTAAGAGTGCTGATGACTTATTATATGTAGAAAGGAGTTTTTTTTTTTTTTTTTTCAATGAATCTGCTGTCTCTCAGTTTCATTGTTAGAACAGACTGCTATCTTGTGAAAAAGCCCTAACCATCCTGACCCCATCTTTGAACAAGCTACCTTGGAAAGGAAGCCATCAGCCTAAAACGATGATAAATCTTTATCCCAGAGTCTGCACAGTTGCTAAGTGTACAGTCAACCTGGAGAGCCTTTTCTGTTTCCTGACTTGTAGAATAAAAAGAAGAAAATCTGTGAGGCTCTAAATGATAGCAGTAGGTTGCCCCAGTGACAGGAAACATAAAATTGTCTTTTTAAGCTGCTGGTAACTTGTAGTTCCTATTGAGCAGCTGTGGAGGGGAGGTCTTTAGTTATTAGGTCTAAAAAAGAACATCAATGGCTTTCATTGCTTTGTGGGGTGAATCTATACATATTTATAAGAGATGGTTTAGAAATTATAGCAATTTGATACTTTGTTGATTTTCAGAAAGATTTATAAATTAATATAAATATCTCATGCTGTATTGTTTGTTTTGCTGGAATGCACTTGTTGAAAATTAAGTGCTTAGTCACAGAACATCTGGGCAGGAGTGTGGATGACTCAGGACAAACTCATCACCATTATCAAAACTCAGAGGTCACAGCTTCCTGACAATGAGCCATAGACATCATGCTCTTCTACCAAGGGCTGTGGTCCCAACCACTTTTCCACCCAAGTCTACCCATATTATTTGGATAGATTTGCTGGCTCCACTGGTAGACTATTGTTAAAAGCAAGAAAGCATGCCGTTTTTATCATAAGCTTTTTGCTTGCATTATATAATGACTTTATATAGTAATAACCATGAAAACACAATTTTCTTTTTACAAATTATACTGATAAAGTCACATAACATGAGATGACCTTTGAATAATAATGGAACAGTCATTTATTTTTGGTAGGGAGGGAGACTCTTGTTTACCCTATAAATTCTGGGGGTGGGGGAAAACTGAGAAGCAACTAGCCATTTTTATTTAAACTCAGTCCTAATTATTAACCTTCCTAGCTTCAACAGAAATTAATAAAAATTAGTCATCACTGCCAAATCTAAGCCATAATTCCTAGGATGGTAGTTAATATTTAAATAAGATTACATATTTTCTTTTTGGATTAAGATAGAGGATTGCATAAATCTGCCTTTTGGAAACTTTTGCTTTAAATATGTTTTCAAGGAGAGGTTGATCCTGTGTCCACAGTGTCCCCACCACAGGTTTAAATCAAAGATTCTCAGAAGGGATTAGAGCACTTATATTCCAAGGAGTGCTGACTTTTTCTTTCCTTTCTTTTCAATGCTTATCACTCTTTGACCCAGGCTGAACTTCTGATGTTTACCTAAGGTTTGGTTTTTACTTTAGTGCCTTAGTTTATGATCTAGGACATAGATTGAGGATGACATTCTAGAGTTGAAAAAAATGGTGAAGTTCTTTCTGGAAAGAAAAGAAATCTTTTCCAGCCTAGAGCTGCCATTTGGAAATTATTTAATGACATTAAGAATAACCTTAAAAACATTAGGTCATTTTTCGAATGATATACCCAGAGGTGGGCAGACAATTTAACACTAAGAATAACTTCATCAAGTATTGATATTGCTTCAGTATCCCAAACACAACGTACCACTGAGCCATGACAGTTTCTGTTAGCCAATGGTTCTGGAGAAATCAGAATGGTTCTCCACGTTCTGTCTGGTGTTGGGCAGGTTGGCTGTTACATGTCTGTAAAATTCAGTTGGGTCCAATTTGAAATATAAGACAAATTAAACCAATTTAACATTTCCTCTGAATTCTGATAAGTTAGTGCATGACCCATCAGTTTAAAATGTGAGAAGACTATTCCAGAAAGTTGGACCTTTGACAAGCAGGAGGTCTGAAGGCAGGCTGGAGTAAACAGCTAAGGAGGAGAGCTTGGGCAGCATGAAGTTTGGGAGGTCAGGGTGGATCTAGACATCACAGGCTTTTAGAGACCAAGTTCAAGATTTGTCTTACTTTTAAAAATCGTGACTCTTACAATGGAAGAGTTTTAATAAAAAGTAGGAGGGTGACATGATTTATATCTTTTTTTTTCAAGATTATACTTGAGGGAGACCAGAGAGGACATATCCAATGGTCTAGTTGAAAGATGATCGTAGCTTTATATCTAATTTATTAAAGGTCTATATTTCATTAGCATAAATATGAAATAGAACACTCTTGTTCTCCTCTTACTTCTTCCAGATAAGCCTTTTCAGCTTTGTTTCTCCACCCTTCCAGGTCACATAAATAGAATACTTATTGCTCATGTAAGTCACAGGACAGTCCATGTTGGACCCGATCAAAACTTCAAGCTCACGCTCACTTTCAGGTTCTCCTCTTCCCTCCTCTCCACCAGGAACTTCCGGTAATGACAGGGTGCCTTGTGCTTTTCAGTGCCTTCTCTCCCTACTGCTATCACTTCCCCCTTTGTTATGCTGAAATTGCCAAGAAGGGATTAAGGGAGAAGGGGTCAAATGCCTTTTTTTTTTGGTACCAAGGATTGAACCTAGGGGGACTTAACCACCAGCCACATCCCCAGCCCTTTTTAATATTTTATTTAGAGACAAGGTCTTGCTGAGTTGCTTAGGGCCTCTGAGGCTGGCTGAGGCTGGCTTTGAACTCGCAATCCTCCTGCCTCAGCCTCCTGAGCCACTGGGATTACAGGCATGCATCACTGTACAGGGCAAATGCCTTTTCTTTCAGTTGATGATGATATCGTCCTCTCTTGACTGTCATTGTTTGTTAGTTCCAATGTGCTGAAGATATTCTGTTAGGGACAGCCTTCCACGTGCCGCCATTGTGAAATATACTTGTGGGTCTTTCCGTAGTGCTTTGGGGTCTCCTCTTGCCTAGTTACTTTGCTGTTCTTACTCCCACCTCTTGTGTCTCATCAGAACCTTCTTGTTGCTGGCTCTTCCTTGCTGAGCTGCCAGTCAGTCCTCCTGCATAAGGTACTGGCTGGATGACTCATGCCAGAGTAACTGCCATGGTTTCTGCTGGACCCAAGGGACACTTACTCATATGTGCCCAAGCAAATGTAGGAATTCAGCTGTTTCTGGTTATGCATCTTCAAACTGACATCTCTTTCCAGTTAGCTTTTCTCTTTACTTGAATGGTCATAAGATGCTTATAAACAGGTCTATCAGGAAATAGTCAGTAAGAAGCCATATTCTAATCCCTACAGGGAATCTTCCTGGAGCCCACTTCTCCTGACTTTATGGTGGTAGTAATAGCTTTAGGGGGGTTGGGTGCTGTGGTGCACACTTGTAATCCCAGTGACTCGAGAGGCTGAGGCAGGAGGATTGCAAGTTTGAGGCCAGCCTTAGCAACTTAGCGAGGCCCTAAGCAACTTAGTGAGTCCCTGTCTCAAAAAAAGGGGGGCTGGGGGCTGGGTAGGTGTCAGTGGTTAAGCACCCCTGGATTCAATCCTAGGTACCAAATTTTAAAAAGTCAGTGGAGGTTACCAGTGAATCCCAAAATGGCAGAACTCTCTTCTAATTGTGACTTCCACCATTCTCCTGGAATTCTCTCCTTGCTCCTAGTCATCTACTTACACAGATTTGCAGAATATGATAGGATGAGGGTTGAGTGTTCCATCTGGTTTTGAGATTTTAATGTACTCTGCAAAGGTATCTGGTCCCCAGGTACTTTCTGGTGTTTAGAATGTGGGGTAGATTTAATTTCACATTCTCAATCCTTTCCAGCTCCAGTCTTTCACAATGGGAAAGATCATATTCAGAATCCTATGTGGTTTGGACTACCAATGTTAAAGAAGATGGGGGTGAGGGTTTAAGCCAGAAAATTCCTGGTGAAGCACATAGGACTTGATGGTAGATTGGACATGGAGAGTGAAGGAGAGGGAGCAAGGGTGACTCTTGGGTTTTTGTTTTATACTACGCTTTGGTTGTTGGGAAACATTTGAAGGAGCCTGAGTCTCTGCATAATTCCACCCGACCCCACGGAAGGGCAAGCGGCAGATGATGTGTCATGTGTTCAACGTAGATATTTTGAGTTTGGGAAGATACTGAACAGACAAGGTGGGGAGTTCTGTGAGATGGAGATAGGCACTTGTAATTATGTTTTACTAGCAATAGCTAAAATCACGAGTGTGGACGGCACGCAGGGCGGAGTGTACACAGTGAGAAGAGTCCAGCACTCATCACATGCTCAGCTACTGAACAACGACCTCTACAGAAACACACACAGAAATTAGAATAGTTTTAAAGAAGTTTGTAGGGTCGCTGTCACTATTCCATAGTCAATGTTCTTCTTACGACTGTCTCGAGGGATATGAAAGGTGATACGATTTGCCCGATAAACCCAAGTAGCTGTTGGTGGGTTTGCTTGGTTCCTATAGAGCTAGAAGATATAGACGTTTATTTGATAACAAACAACTCCAACTAGGTTACCTGCTGTTGTGGTCTGGATGTGAGGTGACCCTCAAAAGTCACATGTGAGACAATACAGAAAGGTTCAGAGGAGAAATGACTGGGTTGTAAGAGTCTTAACCCAATCAGTGAATCAATCCCTGATGGGATTAATTGAAGTGATAGGTGTGGCTGGAGGAGGTGGGAATTGGGGCGTGGCTTTGGGGTATACATTTTGTATCTGGAGAGTGGAGTCTCTCTCTCTGCTTCCTGATGATGTGAGCTGCTTCCCTCTGCCACACTCTTCCGCCATGATGTTCAGCATCACCTCGAGCCCTGAGGAATGAGCCGGCCTTCTATGGACGAGGAACTCTGAAACCATGAGCCCTCAAATAAACCTTTCCTCCTCTGCAATTGTGCTGGTGAGCCCCTTTTAGCTGTAGCAGCGAAAAGGCTGATTAAAACACCTGCTTTAGAATACAACATTCAGAGAGGACCTGGGGATAGAAATCTCAGCCCCGACAGCTGGTAAGAGAAGCCTCTGCTCAGCTCAGGATGTAGATTGGGATGTCCAGGCACAGTTGACCCTCCAGGAGGGAAAAGCCCATAGCAGTGAGGATCGGTTGGCGAAGCAGAGGCTGTTGCTGTACCAAGCAGGATTTTCAACAAGACTGAAGATCCTGCTGGAAAACATGAAGTGGAAGATGTAAAGATTTAGATGGAGCTGGTCCAGAACTAAGAATTTTTTTGGTCATTATTAGTTCTTTTTCTCCTAAAAATAATGATTTGAAAAAAAAGTCAGGGTAGAATTCCTGAAATTGCCTATTAAGTATATAAAGATTGTGTAGCAATGAATGATAAAAATACACAAAATTAATAGTTTGGCCACATCATTTCCCATCGTGTATAAAACTTTCTTTTGGCACTTACAGGTGCAGAACTTGCCCCTCAGATGTCCCTCAGGTGATTGTGACCGTCACATGCTCTTCTGCCGGTGGAGTCAGGGGTGAGGGCAGCTGAGCTGCTCTGGGACAAGCTCTGTGGAGCAGCTGAGCCCATGACACTCGGGAAGACCTGAGGATGCTCACAGGTGGGCTTGTAAATCCCAAATGCAAAAGCACGGCTTGAGGTGGGCACTGAGCTTTTAGAACTGATACCGCCGTTTACCGGTGACAAGTTCTGCTCCTTCTAATGTTGAAGATTGAACACTAGAGAAGCACGCCAAGGCAAGCATATTAAGCAGGTTTTATTTAAAGGTAATAATACAAACTTCTCCCGGCAGGAAGAAGGGGGGCCATGGCTGATGTTCTAAAGTCCCCAGAAGTGAGCGCACCCTACATCTTTTATAGGTTAAGGTCTCTTTTGTCCTCCAGTTCTCTCCCCCCTTATCTCTCCTTCCTGCCTAGTGACTAGGCCTGGTTTTGCATTAAGTGAAAAGCCATGGGCAGGGGGAAGGCCAAGGTGATTCAGGCAGGTAAGGACCCAGGGGGCAGCTCCATGCTTGCAGTCCTTGATAAAGGCAGGTAAACTTGGTAATCAATGGGCTCCAAAGATCCTTGACATTCCATTCTTCCAGGGGCAGTCTCCAGCTTCCAGAGGCAGATGGCTTCATGGCTTCATTTCCTCAATTTGACCCGATCCCCTATTTCTACACTAACTACCTGTCCTTAATTCTGGCTTCAGAACCTGGGCTATCCGGAGGGTTTCTTGATGCATAATATTAATGATAATAATAATAATTAATAATAATCCTTCCTTACTTGGGGAAAGAAACATCTCACTTTAAAATCAGAACTGGGCTAGAGTCATTTGAGTCTTCAGTAAAGCAACCCTCTTGCTCAGGCGCACACTTAAGTCTTCATTCGCATGTTTAAGTGGTTTGGGGACATGGCTATATTCATGTCTTCTCTCCCCCTTAGTGTTAAAAAGCTCACAAGGTTAGAAAACAGCTATTTACCCCAGTGGTTTTCATATGAAGAGAAGTTTTTGAAAGAATTCAATTAATATTTTACCTAAAATATCCAAATTAATGATAGAGACTTGTTTTTGAAGGATCAAAGTTTTTTTTCCCCCTTTACATTGTTTATAAAATAATTTGGTTTTGGCAGTCAATAGTCTCATTAACAGCAGTTTGTCTTCTTAAAATTAATTTTATTGTATGGCTTGACTGTCCTGGTCTCCACTTTATCTTGTCATGGGAAAAGCTCAGCTGTTACAAAGATCCTTAATGTCCAATAGGGAAATGTGGGGAGGAACATCCCAGAGTCCCAGTGGGGTAAATTCTCACAAGTGACACTTTTCTAGGGAGTGCTGTTTACTCAAGTGGCCAAACAAAGGTTTGGTTTGCCCAGGATCCTGAATTATGCCCCTTGTGTCAGGTTGTGGTTTTGGAGATAGATATAGGGGTTTTCTGGCTTACCACACGTGCTAGGGCAGGGGTTGAAGAAAGCGTGGCACATCTGTGCAACTCTGAATAGCTGAGCACTGTGGGGCACAGACGTAAAGGGAGTCAGAGAGGATAACTCAGGTGAATCAGCATTTCCCACTCTGCATTCCTTGAGCTGCTGTGTACCCCTGAAGTCGAAATTGAGGACAGGCAGTTAGTATAGAAGAGGGAATCCAGTAGAGTGGAGAAGATGGAGGCCATTTGAGTCTGGGAAGTTGGAGACCACTCCTGGGAGAATGGAATGTCAGTGTCCCCAGAGTCCTTGGATCACCAAAGTTACCTGCCTATACTACCAAAGGCTGCAGGCAGGGATTGCTAATTAATGCCCCCTGGGTTGTTACCTGCCTGGATCACTCCATTTGGCCCCTCCCCCTGCCCATCTGCTTCTCACCTTTTTGCCATCTCACCAGCATCTCCTGGGCCTAGTCACATAGGCAGGAAGGAGAGAGATAAGGGGGAAGAGAGCAGGAGAACAAAGGAAATTTTCTTGGGACACAGAACACCAACCATGGCTGAAGGGTTGTGGAAAATAATATTCCTAAAAGACAGACCCCCCACCCCAAAGCGGAGGGACAGTGTGGTTCGGGAGGAAGGAGGGGAAACTGGCTAAACACTAAACTTCTCCCAGTGCACCCTTTCCTAATAACAATGGCCCTAAACTTAGACCTTCCCCGTCGCAAATTAGCCCTAAATAGAGGCATAGCAAACATTGAAACTCTGGGAAACAACGGATCCCAGACTAAGAACAATGAGTTTCAACCTTTTTGCAACCACCCTCCTAAGTTAAAATTTTAACCCATACAACTGGCCCCTGATGGTCAATACTGCAGGTACATGGCTTCCAATGATTACATCATTGTACCCTATAAAACCAAACCCCCCCTATAACTGGGTGCCATTTTCCCCACCTGGAAAATGGATCCCGATGGCATCGAGTCTGCCAAGGAATGAAGGCTTCTCTGAATCTGTTGAGGTCTCCCTTCCGTCCTTTTGAGTTTACAATGACCCTCTTCTCCCTCCCAGGAGAAGTATGTGCTACCACCTTTAAATAAAACCTGCTTCACGAGCTTGCCTCGCGTGCTTCTCTAGTGCTCAAACTTCAACATTTGAGGAAGCAGAACTGGTCACCAATAACTGGAGGTATCACCCCCAGGAGTGCAAAGATACCACAGAGAGGCAGAGGAAGACACTCCACAACAGAGAGCAACGCCTCAGGGCATCGGCCTTGGTAAGCTGTTCTCTTTTCATAACCTCTGTGTTAATATTTGAGACCTAATCTATAACATAACTTAAAAATATTACTTGCATGCATCTGAAAATTCATACACATGAAGTAAGTAGAAGGTTCAAAGAGTTTGATTAGTAATCTCTTGCTGATGTCTTTTAAAAAAGAGGAAATAAAACATTTTACTAAAACTAATCTCAATATTAATTATTGATATCAGAGAGCATTCTCTAAACCAGATGAGTGCTGTTCATCACTTACACTGACTGTTCTAAATGAATTTTAGAGGTCTCTCTCTGGAGAGGTCAGGAAATCTTAGAAAAATCAGGAAATCCTGGTTGGTTTCATGATTTTGCTGTACAAATACTACCCTTTGTTTCTGAATGTCATGATGTGAAATGGATAGGAAGCATTCTGCTAAAGGCCTCTTCCTGATTTTATTCTTGTTTCCCTATCATCTAAAATTTATACCTGCATACATAATTATATCTTCTACTAAAGAGATACTATAGCTGCCCATTCATAATATGACGCCAACCTCTATTTTTAAAGTATAAATACTTCAGCAACTCATTGAAAAATAGTTTCTCAAAACTTTGAGGGGAAACTAGCATTATCACATAATTACTGAGCACTTGCTACTTGCAGGGCACTCTGATAATCTGTGGAATTGGTTTATGAACTGCCACAGAAGATATGGAAATGAGTGTCAAGAGAGGGTTTCCATTGTAGCTTTCTACTAACGCTTTGGCAAGTTACTTAATGTCTCTGTGCTTAGGTCTTCTAATCTGTATCACGAGGCTAATCATGACTGTACCTCATTAGTGAGTTGATCAAAATGAACAATCTCATTAGCTAATTGATAAAAATACCTTGTGTGGTGAGAGTTATCATCCCTGGGGAGTTGTGAAATGTGCTAGTTGTGTGGCATGTGTTATAAAAATATTGGCCTATTGTGTTTATTTTCTGGGATCCCTGGGTAGGTGGAGAGTAGGGTAGCCAGCTCGTTCTGCTTGGATAATGATTCAGAGACGCACGGTGTGTCTGAACTTACTTTCTGCATCTAAGATGCTTGGTTGCAGGCCACGGTGATGTCTTCCAGAGCATTCCTGTGTGTTATCTCACCTCCCCTGATTTCTGACCTTTTTATGAGCTTATAATGGAACTACTCTCCAGGCTGTGAGTAATCCAATTGCCTTTGATTACATCCCTTTCCTATTTAAGTTAGCCTGAGTTGATCTTCATTGTTTGTAAACAAAAACTGACTAGTAATCCCCATTTGGATGTTTAAGAAACAGATGCTATAATGCTTAAGAATCCTTCTCAAGTTCTTGCAAGTAGTTAACAGTTGAGAAAGAATTCAACGTGGTTTAACTTTACTCCAATATCCCTGAACTGTATTTACTCTAATAAATCTTTGGAAATGCCTTCCTTAAAATATGAACCTTGAGTTTTATTAGGTCATCTGTGAAGGTATCAATACTGATATTTAATAAGTGGTTATATAGGATGTTTTTGGCATTAAATATTTGTGATTTGTTTTGAGTCATATAAGGCAATTCAGTTGGATACTGAGATAGTCAATATATTTTTATTTTGTGACACTCTTATTGGTAAATGCTCAGCCCATATTATGATGCTCTCAACGTCCCTTCTGTTCATCTGGAAGACTCTCTGTTACACAAGGCTCAATGTAAAGGCTGCTTTGAGATCCAATATAATGTATGCAATAACAATTAAGGGATGAAATGTAAATTATAGTATTTTAAAATATTAATGTAATTGATAAAGATGAACTATGATGAATTATTTAGCAGTAGTTACTGTGGGAAAAATACTTAGAGGATCCAGTATGAGTGGAGGCTGGTCCTTGAAATTCCTTTTAAAGAATGATGAATGCTGTGAATTTGGATTGCCCACTTGCCTGGCTATGGATCATTTCCTTCATCACTTGAGGGTGGGCTTGGGCAGAGCTGAGGGTTGAGGGGGCCTCCAGTAAACCAGAGGAGGTGGGGCTTCCCTCTGGAGTTCAGAAACTATGCCATTAGCTTTAAATTCCAATAGCAATTTGGTAAATCTTTCTGGGGTTTTTAGATGTTTACAGGGTGTAACTGGACTGCCCTGGGAGGAGAATGAAGAAGATTTCAAGTGTAATACACTAGTTCTGAAGGCATTTTGTTATCGTACTCCTTTTTCTTCCTCTTCATCTTTGTATGGGACCATCTGAGTCTGGAACTTCTCTTGAGTCTGCCTTGATAGATAAATCCTCTCCTCTGCTATCAGCCTCCTCTGCATATTTTGCACAGCGGTTTTTAATCTGTCGACAGGCTTTCACGCTGTTTCTGTCTTCCAGAAATCTGTTAAAATCTCTTATCTTTGGGTGGACCATTCTGTCTGATGTAATGGTTTATTTGTGGATTATCATTTTGTTGGTGATGTTGGAACTGACAGAGATAAACACTTGCTCTAAGTCTGCATTCTTGATGAGACTTGCTCAGACTTGATAAGACTTGATCCCCAAACTAATAATGACTTTTTGACACCTCTTTGGAAGGATCTTGCAAATTCTCCTCAAATTAAAAGAAAAAATCCCATTGCTATATTTATAATGCTTTGAAATATGCATAAAGCTACTTACATTTTTAATATTATTCATCAAGGACATAGAGTGAGATTCTAATCTGCTGTAATTGAGGCATCAGTTTTCTCTGTCAAATGAATCCCTAAAAGTTTCCTGTACGATCAGAACAAGATGGACTTTTAGATCTCATAGTAATTTTTGGTATTTCTCATAATGCAAAGCCATGGTTGTTTTTGTTTGCTTGATAGTTTTTGTCTATGGGGGAAAGAAAAGAATAATTGAGAAAAATCTCAAAGAAAATCTTCCCTGGAAATCGTTAAGACTCCTCTTTTGTTTTCTGTCTGGCTAATTTTGAGATCTCAATATGCTTTAGAGAGGAGTTAGATCATGAATTGAGCATAAAGTCCAAGCTACCATTTCAGTTTACATGGAAGGATGACTGAGCCAGACTTCAACAACAGAAGGATTAAAATAAGTACAAAGTCAAGATTTCTAACAAGTGGAAATTAGGGAAGGACTCAACTGCACAGCAAAACAGAGGCCTAGAAGTATATGTAGCTTTACTGAACAACCTGATGCAGAGTTCATATTTCCATAGGTGGGGGAGATTTGGGTAAAGAGCTAAAATCATTCCTTGAGGGTTGCTCTATTCATTCATTTATCATCCATTTGTTGATTCCACAAATATTGATCTTACTATGAGAATTCTGAGAATCTAGTGGGGAAAATTCAGAATTGGTTTCTTTTGTTTCTTCTTTTTCTTTTCTTTTCTTTTTTTTTCTTTTCATAGAGAGTTTAGAATTTAACGTAGGTCTCATCAACTAAAAAGGCTTGGTAATTTTTTCTAAGATCTAGCTAGAACCAAAGCACACCAGGGCAAGTAATAGATCTGCATGCAATGTGCTTTTGTATATTAATTATAGTTAAGTAATGCATTATTAAATTTTAAAAATATCAATATTGGCATTAATAAACACATTAGTGAGGGTATGAGTATTCTTACGCTTCAGTTGAACATTACCTTGGTAATGTATTATTCTCAGCAATATTTAGGTACAGATTATGAAGGATGGATCCCAAAAGTTTGCAAAGAGACTCTACAGGCAATTCTCTGAAGCTTTGCTGGCATGAAGAAAGGATGTTTGATGGGCAGATTTTTTCATTCCATTTCCATCTGAGAAAGTAGATGTGACAACTGGTCACCCTGGTCAGATTCCAGAATCAACCTGTTGGATTTTGATCAACACTTGTGGTTCCTTTCTGCATCCTGAAACTTACTTGAATGTCTGCTTGCAATCATAAGATTTGACAAGGCAGGTGAAGGGTTAGAGTAGGGCCTAAAAATGCCATCTACCTTTACACATCAAGCTGAGAAAGTTTGGTGGAAAGGAAAGAACTGAGCATGTGTTTAACAAGCTAATGCTACATCAAAGGGACAGAAAGAAACCGCTTGATAATAAAAATGTTGCTTTGATTGAAGCTGGGCAAAAAGCCAAAAGCACTGGAGACTTGAACATACTGAATTGTTTCAGGATCAAACACTCCAGAAGTCTATGGTAAATGTAAAATTTCTCTTGTAAATTGTGAGGCTACATCAAAACGGATCTCTTGCTGAGGCTCCAGAGTTGAACCTTACTCAGAATGGTTCTCTTTTTATAATTAAAGAATAGGCATAGATACATGGATTCATTTAAAATAGATTTATCAAATGATAATGTACAAGAATTTCTCACAGGGAATTCTGAAGAAAAGTTACATATTTGTTCTTTCACATGTTTCTTTGATTTTAAAAAAGTCACTTGCAAGATTTCATTGAAATTCTTATTAAAACAAGTAAGTATTCTTGGGTATAACAATATCTATACTTGGCAAAAACAACTTCATTTGGACACGATAAATTAATAATTTACTGTGTCTCAGGCCATCGCATTTACTGCTTTGCTGATGTTTGGGATTAATTCTCTATTAGACTGTAAAGCTCTGGGAGCAACAATCATGACTGTTTTATCTAGCATGTAAGAGAGGATCAGTAAAATTTTATCAAGTGAAGCTGTTACACATTGAGATGTATTGATAAAACTCGTTCTTATGACTTGATATTCTTCAGATATAGTATCATGGTTTGTGTGTAAGTGGAAGGGAGTTTATAAGATTCAGGGGTTTTGTATAACTCAATGTGTAAGCTCACAAGCACAGACAGTAGAGGTAAAATGATAGAAATACAACAGGCAAAAGTTCAGTGAGATCCACCCAAGCAGTTTATGTCCTAGAGGTCTGACAATCGGCGGCTTCGATTCTTCTTGAGCAGGTTCTTGGTTGCTGCTGCGATCGCCTGAGGACCTCCAACTCTAGCTCCTGCCCTCTTCCAAAGTGGACTCTGACCAATGAATCTCCAGGGAGTTTCCAGACCTTCAGTCCCAGTCTGGGGGGGCATCATTGATTCCTCTTGTTCTAAGGTGCCAGATTCTTGGACTGAGCAGCTATGGGTTCCTCCAGCTCTCCAGTCTGCAGACAGCCATGTGGACTCTTCAGCTGTGGTTGTGTAAGTCAAGTCAACAAATCCCCTTTTTATTTAAATCATAAAAACCATCCTGTTGATTCTGTTCCTGACTGGTCCACAGATACAGTGGGAGCCAGAGTGGGACAACTTTTTGAAAAAGTCAGTAAACCAGTAAAGGGAAGGAATTTATATAGGGTTACTCTGGTGTCTGCTCTGTCCTAGGCATAAGGTAGCAGAGAAGGCACTTCTTCTAAGTGAAGAAGGTGGCCCCATTATGAGCACCAGATCCATCCTTCATTGTCCTAGAACACCAGTAATCAATTGGTGTGCCCAGAGTACTGAAATTCCTATTACCCTTCACTATAGGCACCAAGTCGAAATGTTTTATTTATGTTTTAAATTCTTTACATTTACTAAAAAGGCACACATAACACAGAGAGTTTGGGGTGAGGAAAGTTCTTATTGTTCAAAAATATTCATTGTATTTTACCTTTTTTAAAAAAATATTTATTCAACATCCTGACATTGATCTAGGGTACATGAGTTATATCTGTGAAAAAATAAACATATTTCTGCAAATTTTGGATAAGACAATAACAGACATAGCACCTTCATGAAATGTAGACTCTGATAGGCTGGTGTGGAAAAGTTAATCAGGGTAAGGGTGAGTTTGGGGTTGGGAAGTGAATGTAACTTGAAATAACTTGATCAGACTGGAACTCGTAGAGAGGTGGTATGGGAACAATTTCTTGAAGGAGGGAAGTAGGTTAGCTGGCAGATACTCAGGGAGGAGAGCGTTAGCAGTGGGGACAGAAAATGCAAAGACTTCAGATTTTGTATGTGTCCAATATTTGTTCACAAGTGAGCCACTGTCCATGGTAGAAAGAGTGGTGGGTGTCTATGGATGTTCTTTTCTGATCTGTTCTGTTTTTCAGTAAAATAAGAAGTGGGGGTGTTGATCAGCTGAGAGTGAGGATGATGGAGGGGGAGAAGGCCCTAAGGATGGTGAGAGTCGCTGGCACTCACCTGTCAGTGTGGGGAGTAAAAGGATATTTTAGATTCAAGGGCTGCCATATCAGAGTTCTACCGTCCTGGTGACTTAAACAACAGAAGATTTGTTCTCACTTTCTGGAGGCCCAGAGTCTAAGATCAAGGTATTGGAAGGGTCTCTTCTGAGGCCCCTCTCCCTGGCTGGTAGATGATCACCTTTTTCCTAAGCCTTATGTGTCTTCCCTCTGTACCTGTCTGTGTCCACATTTCTTCTTCTTCCATGGACTCTAGTCTTATTGGTCTGAGGCACATGCTAATGATCCTATTTTAACTGAGTTACCTCTTTAAAAACCCTACCATGAAGTTGAGCATGTAGCTCAGTGGTAGAACTCTTGCCCGGCAGGTCTTGAGGCCCTGGGTTCAATCCCCAGCATTGTAAAAACAAACCCACAAAAATCCCTATCTCCAATTAAATCCATATTTTGAGGTACTGAGGATTTTGAACTTCAACATGTGAATTTTTGGGGGGAGCACAATCCAGCTGATACAAATGGAATAAAAAATATAGTATGAAAAAAATATAGTATGAAATACTATATTTTTACTATATAGTATAAAAATATAGTATAGAAGAGTTGGGAATAAGTATTCCCAACTTCATGAGGGGCAAGAGTTTGAGGGTTTCTACGTAACTTTTAAATAATCTCTTCTCAGAAGTTCTAAACTGAGCATTTCTCAGATTCTTACTAATACCTGAGAAGAGACAAATAAATGTGAAAACTCAAGTAGCAACATTAAAAAATGCTAGTCTAATAAATTGATAAGATGTAGACGAGATCATGGAAAAAACTTGGCAATGATGAGTTTTGAGGGCAGAGTTTTTCAACTCAGAGAAACTAAAAGGTAGGTGGAAGACAGGGAAACCCAATGAAGCAACATTGAACCAGATAAATTTGCCACTGGAGACTAGCTATGGACCATGGATTTCTGCATAGTAATTTATTCTCCAGTCATAAACCTGAGAATGCAATTGAACCATCACTCATGTAAAGATTAATAATATCATGGGCAAATCACAAAATGGATTTGTTGGAGAAAGCCTCCTGTTTATACATTCTACTGTGTTCAAGGAAGAAAAGAGAAAGAAAATCTTGTGGAAAAACTTCAGTTTTAGGGGAAGGAACATCATCATGAAGATATAAAAGGAGAAGATCAATCTGAAACTAATCAGGAAATTATTGAATAGAAAACTGAAAGACATTAAAAATAAATCTAAATAGAATGCAAGAAAACCTAATTCCAATGAGACAGGATCAGAAAGCTTTCTAGAGAACCTGGCAAACTGAAGTACGTGGGATCTGATTAAAAAAAGAAAGAAATATCCTAAGACAAACAAGATAGTAGGGCATCTAAAAGTAAAATAGCAGAGTAATATTCCAGCCTGGACTGGATAAAGGTCAGGACTAAAATGGAGAGGATGGGATTAGTGATGTGCAGGATTAAAATCAAAAGTTCTTTGAGAATGCAGAGGTAAGCGGTAGAAATAAGGAAATGAAAGAACTGGTCTTACTGATGATGAAAAAAAAGATAAAAAGCAAGTAGAAGAGAAGCAATAATCGCAGCCATAACCAACTGAAACTACTTCACACGTGCCAACTGAGAAGCTCAACAACCTTGAGAATAGATTCACACTTTGGCATACCCTGAGTCTGCCAAAAGAAAACAAAGTTTGAAAAGATCAACTAAGCAGTCACTGCAAGTACCACAAGCCTATTATAAAGTTGTATGAAGAAAAAAGAGGTTCACTAAAAAGTCTTATGCAACCCTGAACACCAAAGATGTGTACCGTATTTTATAAAAGTTTAATGCCATCTGGTAATATAACCGTCAAACCTATCTTTTGCTTATTAAGGGAGATAAAAGTATGTTCAAATATAAAAACTGTACATAATGATATGACATTCAGATATTATTATTTTCAAAAACACTTGATAACACTGGTTGACAAAAGTAAAATGAAACCAGAAGTTAAATGATACACTGAGGAGTGAAAAAGAAAAACAAAACAAAACTGTAATTTCATGATTGGATAGACTGATGAGGAATATTTACATGAAGTAAAGTAAAAATACTTTATGCAAAATGAAAATGTTCAAAATATAGAAGATTAAAAAGTACAGTTGGGTGTGGTGGCTAAAATCCCAGTGACTCAGGAGGCTGTGGCAGGAGGATTGCATGTTCAAAGCCAGCCTCAGCAACTTAGTGAGGTCCTATGCAATTTAGTGAGACTGTGTTTCAAAATAAAAAATTAAAAAGGCTTGGGGACGTGAGTCATTGGTTAAGTTCCCCTAGGTTAAACCCCAGTACCAAAAAAAAAAAAAAAAAAAAAAAATGTTTATCAGCAATTGCTGTGTGATGTTTCAGATTATATTAACAAAACCTGGTGTATGTATGAGAAAAACTTAAAAATGTTAAATGTTAGCACTGGTAAAACAAATATTTTTTAAAAAACATTGCAGATTACATAAGTAAAATAAAACCCTTTAAAAAACCATATAGGACAGAAAACAAAAGAAACAGCAAGAACATAAAACAATAAAACAGAAATCAGACCCAGTATGTGCTAAAATTGAGTTAAGGAAAAAGATTTGTATGCTGTTTGAGAGGAATCAGGCATTATGAGCACCAGCATTAAGAAGACACCTACTTTAAATATTTAGTGGCAATTTTTGAAATCACAAAGACTAAGAAAAAATCCTAAAAGCATATAAAGATGATTTAGGAGGCTATTAAAATTTCAAGATGGAGCTTTTTGATAAAGTAAAAGCAAAAATCTTATTTATAAAATGAGCGTTATTTTTAAAAAAGTGCAAAAGCGTTTCAAATAAAAGAACAGGCAAGTTTTTATCTGGTGAATGGAAGCTTTACAACATTAGAATCAGTGTTACAACCCCAGGTAAAAGGTACTTCAGGTGGGAAACCATTAAATGGGGAAAAGAAAAATTAATTACTTAATGTAAAAATATAAGCCTAAAAAGTGGTAAAATAAGTTGTATGTTTAGAATTTCAGCCTCCTAAATGTCCAGTAAAATAGATACATTGCATCAATAATAAATTGATTATTAAATTAAAAGACAATGTCTAGGGCTGGGGATATAGCTATGCGTAGAGTGCTCTATGGGTAGCACTCTATGCGTAGAGTTCTTGCCTCACAAGTACAAGGCCCTGGGTTCAATCCCCAACACTGCAGAAAAAAAAAAAAAAAGACAATGTCTCATCTGCAATGTTTATGACAGACACTTGAAATTTTTAATATTTAAAATAACTTCTTAAAAGCAATAACAATAATTGAACAATTTCAGAGAGAATAAGTAGATCACAGAATCACAGAATGAGGCAAAAGGAACAGATAAGTATGTAAAAGTTTAGCATAATTAGAAATCAAAGGAATGCAAAATAAAATCACAATCTGTCAACTACTAAATGGACAAGTGGTTTTTTTGTGTTGTTGGTGGTGGTGTTTGTGTGTGTGTGTGTGTGTGTGTGTGTGTGTGTGTGTGTGTGTGTGGTTTTGTTTTTTAAATAGTAATGGCATCTCTGAGTTTGCACATAATTGAAAACTCAGACATTGTTGACAGGCATATAGATTACCAATCTTTCTTGAACACAGATTGGTAATTTGTATCAAAAGCCTTAAGTTACTCATTTCCTTTGATTCAGTAATTTCACTTAATGGAATTTATTCTAGAGGGAAAAAGCATCAATTCATGCAAAATGTTTTATAAAAGAATTAGTAACAGATGTGTTTATACTAGCAAATGACCAAAAAAATAAAAGGTTTCTCCTTATTTTATTTTAATAAAGACAAGTCTTAAACTAGAATACTTGGTAACCATTAAAAGTTATGTTCTGAACAAAATGGAATGGGAAATCCCAATAATTACTAATATTACATGAAAAAGATCACATTAATACCGTTTCTAAATTTTCTTTACTCCAGTTCTATTAAAAAAACATTTTTTTGTGAAGAAAAAGATTAAAAGTAAATATAAACATGGGAATGGATGTTTGAATATGGTAGAATTGAGTGACTTTTGTTTTATTTTTTAGAGTTTCATGTATTTTCAAAATTAACCATTATCATAAATCAATTTTAATAATACGATATTATTTAAAATTATCTAATTCTGAAAGGAACATAATTTGAGACTATTTTTCTTAGCTTGAATCCCTTGTGTGGTTTTCTAACGCAAAATGCTTTCTGATTCCCCAGGAAGAATAATCTGTCCCTCTTAGTGTCAACCACTCCAGCCTTCATGCATTTCTTTGGTGACACCTGGGATATGCTTTTCAAAATACATTTGTTAGTTAACATTTTGGTCTCTATGTCTTGTACTCTTATTTTATTAATATTTGAAGTACAAAGTGTGGAACTGCAAGATATTTCCCACATATTGATAATGCTCATTGAACATTTGCTGAATTGAAAGAATTTTTTCTGGTTTGATCACAGAAATAAAACTTTTAGAAAGAATACATGGTTTGCAAAGTCAGTCAATAATACAAAGCACTTTTGATGTGAAAATTTTCATGTTGTATCCTTCTAATTTGTCAACTTAAATGTTCATGTCTATTTGGACTGATCTTATTTGTTATCATTCTTTAGGTTTCATAGCCATGATGCATTTCCAAGTAACCTACACAGAAATGTTTATGTATTCACTTTTGTAATAAATTATGGACTTGGTACAAATTTACAATACCTTAATGATACTGTACTTGCATATTTGAAAAAAAAATCACACTAAACAAGTATTCCAATACTTTAAGGGACTTTGCAGCTGTAGTTAGTGAAACTTCTATATGAAGATGTGTACATTTAATGTTTTGCTTGTCTTTTTATTTTTCAGTCTCTCTCTATGTATATCTATCTCACAGTGGAAAAGAAAACAATTAGTCACAGGAAATACCTGATAACATCACAAAGAGTGTCTCATGGCATTTATGTTTTTCCATAATGAAGAAATCTAATTTAATTAATTAATTTATTTCCCTTTTGATTTTTTATTTTGAGACAGGGTCTCATTTTCTTTTTCTTTTTCTTTTTAAAAAATATCTTTTTAAAGTTTTGTCCTTTTATACATGTTATACATGTTATACATGTCAAGTTATACATGACAGTAGAGTTTATTTTGACCTACATACACTCATGGAATATAACTTCCCATTTTTTTATGGACTGTATTTTGATTCATTGTACACAAATGGGGTACATCCTTTTGTTTCTATGGTTGTGCATGATGTAGAGTCATGCCATTTGTATAATCATACATGTACATAGGGTGATGATTTCTGTCTCATTCCACCATTTTTCATAACCCCCTCCCTCTCATTTCCTTCTCCAAAATCTAAAGTTCCTCCATTCTTCTCTCACCCCTCACCTCCCCCACACCCATTTTATATCATCATCCACTTATCAGGGAAAACATTTGGCCTTTGGTTTTTTGGGATTGGCTTATTTCACTTAGCATGATATTCTCCAATTCCATCCATTTATCTGCAAATGCCATAATATTATTATTCTTTATGCTGAACAATATTCCATTGTGTATGTATACCAGTTTCCTTATCCATTCATCTGTTGAAGGACATCTAGGTTGGTTCCACAATGTAGCTATTGTGAATTGAGCTGCTATAAACACTGATGTAGCTGTGTTACTATAGTATGTAAGAAATCTAATTTAAGTTGGATGGTGACAAATAAAATTATTCTTCCTAAAAATAGGTGTTTAATATTCTCCTCTATGGATCCATAACTAGCAGAACTGCATGTGGATAACAGAAACACTTGCAAAGACAGCAGGCACAGAGATGGACTGAAAGCAGGGGTGAAGACAGCATTCCAGAGATGAGGTCACGTAGAAATCCTGAGTTTTGCAGAGTTTTACTTGAGAGCTATCTTTAAAATAATTTCAATCATGAGGTAACTACAATGGCAGTGAGTCTGCTACAGCTGGCTCATGCCCAGGGAATTCACTGGTCTTGAGACGTATACTATCGACTGGAAGTGACTGGTCTACCTGAAAAGAGAATGGCCTGCTGAGGTCTCAGTTGTGGTGTTACTGAGAATGTGCTTTGGATATGTGATGCTTTCTCTTCCATAATCAGAGCAGGTTAAAGCTAGAAATCAAGAAGTGGAAATGGGGGTGCACAGAGCAGAGACAGAGGTATGTGGGAGTGACATAGGAAAGAGTGAACTACAGCAGTTATTAACTTGGTGCTGCTCAGCTACAAACTTACCCCGTTTGTTCTGCATTGTGATGACGGACTTATATCTGCACGTTGCATCTGCCCTTTGTCAGTTGCTTTGGCATTAGACTTTCCTGAGAAGATATTGGAGGTACACAGGAGGGCTGGAAGAGGAGGGGGTTTTTCTGCTCCTGTGTTCTGTTTTCCAAAGAGAGCACAGCTGCAAATCCCAGCTGCAGTGGCCTCTGCGGTCCACTTGAGACACCCCCCTCAAGGTTGTTCATCATCACAGTGTGAACTACTTTGGCAGTTCAGCAGGAATATCCTCAAGTATGTTTCTCGGTCACCAAAATAAGAAGATATTCTCGTGATTTCACAATGAGTGGATTCCACTGAGCTTCTTCATCTTCGCAATGGTGAGTAGTGCAGAGTACTACAGAGGCTGAACCTCAGCCTCAACAGCTAGTATAGTTTGGATCTAGGATGTCCTCTCAAGGCCCATGTGTTAAAACCTTAGCTTCCAGTTTGATGCTGTTAGGAGATGACGGAAACTTTAAGAGATGGGGCCTGGTATGAGGTGTAAAATTTTGCCACTAGAGGCATGTTATTGAAAGGGACATGAAGACCCCAGTCACTCCTTTTTCTCTTTGCTTGTATGTAGGGTATTGGGTAAGAGTTCACTGAAAGCTAACAGAGGTAGTTTTCAGGCATCAAACAGAAGGCCCTCAGATCTTCATCGCTTAGCATAATGAAAGTTTGACTGTGAAGTTTAGCCAAGACTAAAAAATGTGAACAAGTAAATATTTGGACCACATTTTTGTATGAGGTTAGTTTGCTTGGTGTAATCCACACGCTTCTTGAGGTTTTTTTAGTGAAGCTTTAGAGAATGATCCTCAACTGCTTCTGGTTTCTTGCATGAAGAATTGAAGTTCAAAATGACAGCAACTAAGGTACTGAATTAGGTGAGTTCATTTAGATGACGTCTACTCAATTTGCTTCTCTCTGGGGACTAACCGATCTCACATATGTATGACAGGGTTCCAAGTTGATCGCTTAATAACCAGTTTGCTGATATATCAGTCTCCCCTGTTGGGCATAGATTATTGGACTAAAATCAAATATTTGATTCCAATTGGGCAGGATCTATTCAGCAGCAATTTGGATTGCTCAGTAAGAGATCCTACTCTTTCCTTTGCTGATGTCTAGCTACCAAATCTTGATATCTTTCCATTTACTAAAACCAAATTAAAAAAAAGTTTCTGACATAAAATAGTGTGATTTCATAAAATCCATCCAAACATAGTCGTTCCCTTTTAGATGGATTTCTTCAGATAATTAAGTATACAAAGTGCTACCAGAATTTTATTCACACATCTTCCCAGCACTGTTTATATGAAATTTATTAAGCTAAACCTTATACTGAAAGAAATAACTGTTATGTACACATAGACCCTAAAAACTTCAGGGCAAATGTTCTCCTCACCAGCATTATTCTTATTCTGAGCTGGAATGAGAAACACAGAGAGGGTACTTGCCTCTGAATTCAGTTCTTAATCACTGAGAACATCCAAATGAGTGTGTGCTAGCTCCAGTCAGTTGAAATACCAGCTCTTCTTTTGGCTGTGGTTGACTCAGCCTCCACATAGGCCACAGACTAGCTGTTGTCTGTGTGGCCACTGTCCATGAGTAGTCTCTTCACAAAACTTTCTCCATCATCACAATCTCAGAACTGAATTTCCTTTGCTGAAGTTCCTTGTCTTTCTCTTAGTAAATGTGTACTGAGCACCTACTCTCTACAAGAAGCTGTGTGTGCACCTAAGAATATGGTAGTAAAGAGACACACTCTCCTGCCCTCCACCAATATCTCAGAGGATAGAAACATTAATCAAATATTTATTTAAATGGACAAATAAGTCAGTCATATATATTTGTTGTTAGTGTACAACATGATATTTTGAAATACACATACATTGTGGAACGGCTAAATCAAGGTAATTAATATATGCATTACCTTGTGTACTTATTTTTTATTTATTTGTGTCAAGAACACTTAAAAACCTACTCTGAACAATTTTCAAGTATACAATGCATTGTTATTGACTACCACATCAAACGTTTAAGTTAGTTTGTGCAACAAATTTAGTACATATTTTATTTACTCTATTACCATTCTAGGTGCCAGTGATCAAGCAGTGGAAGAAAAAAATGGATAAAACATCTGTTATCAAGAAGTTAGCCTTCTCGTCCACATAAAATCAGAAACACTGATACATGAAAGAAGAATTATAGAGCACAATTGCAGCATAATTGATCCTGAGCCCGAGAAGATGTCATGAATTTGATGTGTGAATTGAGACCTGCAGGACAAGAAGGTGTTAACTAGGTCCAAGAGGATGAGCAGAAGAAAACACATGCACTAAGGACCTGAATTAATACATAATTGTGGGAAATAATTCAAAAGTAATTAAAAGTACTAGCAGTTAATTCTAAATCCCTGACCAATTAAAATTAATTAAGTGACCAAGAAACTGGTTTCTCTTGGAACTTTTTCCAACATTAATTATGTTAAAACACAATTGCCATATTCAAAAATGAATATTCATTTGGGAATTCTGATCAAGGAGAGGAAAAATACGGATTATATGTAGTATGAGCTCAGTCAAACACTATTTATGCAGCCATAATTATATAATACTTTCTGAGGCTCAAAATACAGTTAAATATTTTTACACGTTGAACTCACTTTCAAAAGAAAGGGAATATTTTTCTTGTCACTAGGTCCACAGCACTAAAAATCCTTTATATTGGTTTTTATGGTCCTAATACAATATGTGCTCATTGTATACAATTTGAAAAGTAGAAGAAAGTATAAAAATGGAAATAGGAATCAGCAGTTATGTGCCAACTCAAATTTATATAACTTTTCTTGTTTGATTCAAATCGTCTAATTAAACATATTGTATGTTCTATGTACAAATATCCTAAAATTGGATTGCCAAGATACAGGCAAAATTTAAACTCATAGACGACTGAGTTCTGAAGTCAGTGTATGTGTTGGTTCATAACACCATATGACAAACTGGGTACAGAAGAAAGAAGAGAGGTTTATCTATTAACTGATTTGAACCTGGTTCTGCTCCAAGGTGGGAGGCCACACTGAGAGATGCAGGCAGACACCACAAGGCTGGGGACAGGGAGTGCACAGGTGTCTCTGGGACTCTTCTGACCCTCTTCTTATGAATCTGGCAGGATTCAAGCATGGAGTCTCTGCCCCTAGCTTCTCTCTTCCTGATCATCTCCAAAGACCCACCTTGAAGCAATGTAGTCAGATTAGGTTTCTCCTGGCTCCTCACTGAGGGGATTGCATTTCAACCCCCGAGACCTTGGGGATGCATTCAAGCCACGCTCCCAGCCACAATAGTGCCTTTGTGCCTGTGCTTTACATACATTGCCTCACCAAAGAAAATAACAATGTTGCCAGCGTTCTTTCTTCTATCATTGTTGGGTTTAGATGATGATTGAAGTTTAGAATATCAGAAAATCGCATTCTAAGTCTGTAATTTTATTTTATTGAAAAAATAAACATTCATGAGTTTTTATGAAGTGCAATGAATTTTCTGGTATTCTGATTATTCTTGAAGATAAGATGTAATATTAGCCTAATCTAAAATATGAATATTGCTTTCATTATAGATATGGGATTTAATAAAATTAGCTGAATAGTGAGCATATTTGTAATTCTTGGATTAAAAATATATTTGATTATCCTGTTTATTATAGTCTAACTTTTTAAATTTCCATATTAATTTTACTATAGTAATTTGTTCTTCCATAATTAAATTTTAAAATTTTTCTCTAAAACAACACAAAAAGGAACATGCAAATACAGATGCAATAATTTATGAAGTCTCAACTAAAATTTTCAAGACAATGATGCAGAGGATTACTTACTAAGTTAATAAACGTTCATAAACTACTGAAGATCCTGCCTACAGGTAGATTCATGACTTGGATGTGGCCGATCATATTCTCCCACCTCCTTTTCCACAGTTGTGGGTGCAGGTGATTGGTGTCACTCAAAACCTTGCCTGGTCATTGTTATTACTACAGTATAGATGTGGAGTAAGAGATCACTATTTTTTTATTTTTATTTTTTTCTGTATCTATAAATTTGAAGACCGGAGCTTCTATTGATCATTTTTTCTTTTCTTTTCTTTTCCATAAATTAAATCTACCTAAGAATAAACTTATTGCAAATGATAGCCGAGCTGAGAAGGGAAGAATTGCATGGGAGATTTAAGACAACATTTAAGCACCTAAAGCCAGCGGAATTTGAAGCCTGTTCTTGCTGGTTCTGCAAGCCAATACAAATGTGTGTATGTATATATGCACTTATGCTCAGTCTAAATCACATTTCTGATTATGAAAACCAGGCTGAAAAAGATGCAAGAGGTGAGATCCATCTTTTATTTATTTATTTTTTCAGTGGTGGGGATGGAACCCAGGGCCTTGTGCATGCTAAGTAAGCACTAACTATACTACTGAGCTACATCCCCAGTCCCAGAACTATCACATTGTAAAGGAATAGGTCATTTAAAAAAATTGTCCTTTTAATATATACATTAGAATAGAGTGTATTTTGACATATTATACATACATGAAGTATAAAGTATTCTGGTTGTACATGATGTGGAGTTTCCCTGGTCATGTATTCATGTATGAATGTCGGAACCTTATGTCCGATTCATTTACAGATTATTTCTATACTTTCAACTTCTTTGGGGACATAGACATCTTCCCAATTGAACTGGACACCAAAACTTCTATAGTTTTTCCCAAACATATACTGCATTGTGGACAAACTTTACCTATGAACATAGGCAAAAGTATTAAATATGATTGAATCCAGGTAAACATTAGAAGACTAATTTAATACTGCTTATGGATTTTTTTCAATAATGAGAATGCACATGGAAAGGAGGGTCAAGATGGTGGATTAGAGCAAGGAAACATTTCTCCTAGTTCTGCTACCCAGAACTCAAGCAGTGGGAATACTGCTTCTCTCCAAGGCTTAGAGTAAAAATTCTTGAGACTGAGGGGCATTCTGCCCTAGCCAAACTAGAGACTGTTGGACTCATTAAGTGCAAATAAAAAAAAAAAGTCACCCTGAGTTTATCAATCTCAAGGGACTGCCATTCCAGGAACCGTCTTGGGACTACAGTGCATCAGTCCCAAGAGGAGCTGGAAACCCAGATCCGTGACTTCACAACTAGGTCTACCTAAACCTATGTGAGCCTAGTAAAGACTTAACTGAGCCTAACAAGCCCATGGGAAATCAGAAACTGAGAGCATGTTGCCTGGGGGAACACAGGCGGAGAGGCTAGAGAGAGCCCTGCTCTTCCCAACCCTGTGAGTTCTGCAGCTCATGGGGACTTACAAGACCAGCTACAGCAGGTCAAGACATTGGAAGAGTGGATGTGAGGGCACCTGGCTCTCAATAGCACTGGTCCGGTGCCACCCAGTTCAGCACTCACTGGTTCCTAGAGTCCACTGACCCCTGACCCCTCACCCAGCCCACCACTCCATGTACTAAGTCTGTAGCTTCACTGCCAGCCTATACCCCAGCCTGCCAGGTCACCACTTTGCACTTGGCCTGCCTGACCCAGCTCATAGCTTTTCCGCTGGCCTGCAAGTCCCATCCCCTGGCCCTGACCTACCTGGCTCAGGCTAGTGTCAAAGCAGCTAGCCAACTGGACATGGATAGCTGCCTTGACACTCATCCACAGCCCAGCCTGCCTGACCCAGCCACCCACTTCCCACGTGGTGCACCCAGCTCACTTCTTCACCTCCTGGCCCACCCTGTCCAACAAGCCACTACACCGCCTGGCTCAGCTGGCCACTTTGTCCACTGGCTGCAGCACAGCTTGCCTGGCACACCACTTCACTACCAGTCCCACCTGCCACAGTCATCTGCTTGGAAACCCAGCCACAACCTGGTCTGCCCACACCAAACTCCCAAGAAGGGAAGTTGGGAAGACTTAAACCTCAACCTTCAACTCCGTGAGTAACACAATAACAAGGAAGGACTGAAATCCCACAGCCCATACTTCCACAGTTAGTTCATACCTCAAGAAGAAACAAAAAGAAAACCAGTTGAGCACAGACAGTGAACACATACACTCAGTAAAATTTACTATTTTGTCCGCCATAGTGGAAATGACCCCTTAATTTCTTAACTTTTCACCAAGTGTTTTCCCTTTTTTTCCCCCTTTCTTCTGTTGTTGTTTTGTTTTTTGTTTTTAGTTTTCTATATCTGGTTTTGATTTTATTTGACTGTGTGCTAATTAATTCAAGGACTTCTATACATATACATATTTGTTTCTCCTCATTATTAGTCTTTGTGTGTGTGTGTGTGTGTGTGTGTGTGTGTGTGTGTGTGGTGCTGGGGATTGAACCCAGGGCCTTGTGCTTGCAAGGCAAGCACTCCACTGACTGAGCTATCTCCCCAGCCCCATTAGTCATTTTTTTTTTAGGTGTGACTTTCCCATGCTCTGCATTTTCAGGATTAGGATTGTTGATTAGCATATTTTGATTCAATAAGGAGATAGAGGTCCTGAAGAAGAATCAGTTGGAAATCCTCAAAATGAAGGAATCAATAAACCAAATTAAAAATTCATTGGAAAACATCACCAGAAACTAGACCACTTGGAAGACAGTTTCAGGCAATTAAGACAAAACATATAATGTTGAAAATAAAGTTAAATGAAGAAAATGTGTTAAGACACCATGAACGGAACTTTCAAGAAATATGGGATAACAAGAAAAGGCCAAAATTAAGATTTATTAGATTAGATGAAGGATTGGAGATATAAACCAAAGGAATACATAATCTTTGAATGAAATAATATCAGAAAGATTCCCAAACCTTAATAATGAAATGAAAAATCAAACATAGGAGGAATATGGGACTTCAAATTACAAAATTAAAACAGTGAAACCAAAGTACATTATTATGAAAATGCCTAACAGAATAAGGATAGAATTTTAAAGGCTTCCAGAGAAAAATGACCAGTCATATTTAGAGGGAAATATTCCAGATCTCAGCTGAATTCTCAACTCAGACAGTCAAAGCTCGGAAGTAGTGGACTAATATATACCAAGCTCAAAAAGAAAACGGATGCCAACTAAGAATACTATACCGAACAAAATTAGCCTTCAGAGTTGATGATGAAATAAAAACCTTCCATGATAAACAAAAGTTAAAAGAATTCACAACGAGAAAGGCTGTTCTACAAAATGTACTCAATAAAATATACCACGAAGAAGAAATGAAAAATGGAAGTGAAAATCAGCAAAGGGAGAAACTATACCTCAAGAATAGTCGATCAAAAGAGAAAATAATTTGAATTAAAAATAGGAAATAGCTCAAAATGATAGGGAATGACAATCATATCTCAATAATAACATTGAATATAAATGACCTAAACTCGTCCATTAAAAGACTTATACTGGAAGATTGGATTAAAAAATAAGAATCTAAGAAACTCATCTCATAGGCAAAGACATACAGACTGAAGGTGAAAGATGGGAAAAAAAAAAAAAACATATCACTCACATGGATCTTGTAAACAAGCTGGGGTTTCTATCCTCATATCAGATAAAATGGACTTCAAGCCAAAGTTAATCAGAAGGGAAAAAGCAGGGCATTTCATACTGTTTAAGGGAATTATACAACAACAAGAAATAACAATTGTTAATATTTATGCCCCAAACAATGGAGCATCTGTGTACATCAAACAAAGCCTTCTCAATATCAAGAATCAAATAGACCACAACACAACAATGCTGGGTGACTTTAACATGCCTCTCTAATCACTGGATAGATCCTCCGAACAAAAAAACTAAATATGGAAACTATGGAACTAAAAAATACAATCAATAATTTAGACTTAACAGACATATAGAGAATGTATGATCCATCAGTGACTGAATACCCTTTCTTTTCAACAGCACTTGGATCCCTCTCTAAAGTTGACCATATCTTATGCTACATAACACCTCTTAGCAAATACAAAAAAGAAAGAGATAATACTTTGCATTCTATCAGATAATGGAATTAAATTAGAAATCAATGATAAAATAAACAATAGAAGCTACTATAACACCTGGAGACTAAATAATATGCTATTAAATGACCAATGACTAGTTGAAGAAATCAGAAATGAAATAAAAAGATACTTAGAAGTAAATGAGAATAATGACGCAACATATCAAAATCTCTGAGACACTCTGAAGGTGGTTCTAAGAGGAAAGTTTATTGCAGTGAGCTCATTCATTAAAAGAATAAAATGTCACCAAATAAAGACTCTAACATTAAATATCAAAGCCTTAGAAAAAGTAGAATGAATCAACACCAAAAGCAGGAAATAATTAAAATTAGAAGACAGTAAATAATTAAAATGAAGGCTGAAATCAGTGAAATTGAAACAAAAAATTCAAAATATCAAGGAAGCAAAAAGTTGGTTCATTTAAAAAAAAAAAAAAAGATAAATCCTTAGCCAAGCTAAAAGAGAGAAAGAGAAAAAAGTCAAAGTACTAAAATTTGTGATGAAAAAGAAATTATCACAAACATTACTGAAATACAGATGATAATCAGATACTATTTTATAAATCTATACTCCAACCAAATAAAAAAGCCTGAAGGCTTCGACCAATGTCTAAAAATGCATGACCTCCCAAATGGAATCAGGAGGTCCTAGGAAAATTAAACAGATCAATTTCAAGCAATGAAATTGAAGATGCTATCCACAGTCTACCAACAAAGAAAAGCCCAGACTAAATAGATTCTTAGCCAAGTTCTACCAGACCTTCAAAGAAGAACTTATGCCACACTCCTCAGTGTATTCCCATGAAATAGAAAAGGAGGGAACCCTTCCAAACTCATTCTGTGAAGCTAGTATCACCCAAAAGCAGACAAAGATGCATCAAGGAAAGAAAGCTCCAGACCAATATCCCTTAATAAACATAGATGCAAACATTCTTAATAAAATACTGGCAGATTATGTACAAAAACATATTAAAAAGATTGTGCACCACAATCAAGTGGGTTTATCCCAGTGATGCAAGGTTGGTTCAACATATGGGAATCAACAAATGTGATTCACCACATGAATAGACTCAAAGACAAGAATCACATGATTATCCCAATAGATACAGAAAAAGCATTTGACAAAACACAGCATTCATTCATGCTCAAAACACTAGAAAAACTAGGGAAAGTAGGAACATATCTCAACATTGCAAAAGCTATATATGTTAAACCCAAGGCCAACATCATTCTAAATGGAGAAAAATTGAAAGCATTCCCTCTAAAAACTGGAACAAGACAGAGATGCCCTCTTTAACCACTTCTATTCAGCATAGTCCTTGAAACCTCAGCCAGAACAATTAGAAGAAAGAAATTTAAAGGACATGAATGGAAAAAGAAGAGCTCAAACTACCCCTATTTGCTGAGGACATGAGTCTATATTTACAAGACCCAAAAATTCCACCAGAAAGCTTCTAGAATTCATAAATGAATTCAGTGAGGAAGCAGAATATAAAATTAGCATCCATAAATCAATTGAATTTCTATACACCAATGAAGAATCAGTTGAAAGAAGTTAAGAAACATTCACAGTAGCCTCAAAAAAATACTTGTGAATCAATCTAACAAAAGAGGTGAAAGACCTCTACAATGAAACCTCAGAACACTAAGAACGCAATTGAAGAAGACCTTCGAAGATGGAAAGATCTCTTATGTTCCTGGGTAGGGAGAAAATCATTGTCAAAACGGTCATACTACCAAAAGTAGTAATGCATTTAATGCAATTCGTATTAAAATTCTAAAGATGTTCTTTATAGAAATATTTAAAATGTCATGAAATTCATTTGGAATAATAAAAGGTCCAGGATGACCAAAGCAATCATCAGCAAGAAAGGGGAAGCAGGAGGCATCACAATGCCAGACCTTAAATTATACTACGGAGCTATAGTAACAAAACATCATGGTTTGGCACCAAAACAGACAAGAAGATCAATTGAACAGAATAGAAGACAGAGACAAACCCACATAAATAACAGTTGTCTCATACTAGACAAAGGTGCCATAAACATACATTGGAGAAAAGAGAGCCTCTTCAACAAATGGTGCTGGGAAAACTGGAAATCCATATGTAGCAAAATGAAATTAAACACTCTCTCTCACCCTGCAGAAACTCAACTCAAAGTGGATCAAGGACCTACGTGTTAGATCAGAGACTCTGCACCTAGTAGAAGAAAAAGTAGACCCAACTCTCTATCATGTAGGCTTAGGAACTGACTTTCTCAACAAGATTTCTGAAGTGCAATAAGTAAAATTAAGAATCAATAAATGGGGACTGGGTTCGTAGGTAGTGGTAGAGTACTTAATTAGCATGTGTGAGGCACTGGGTTCAGTCTCAGCACAGCATATAAAAAAAATAAAGGCTCGTTGACAACTAAAAAATATTTTAAAAAGAATCAATAAATGGAATGGAATCAAACTAGAAAGCTTCTTCACAGCAAAGGAAACAATCAAGAATATGGAACGATAGCCTACAGAATGGTAGAAAATTTTTGCCACCTGGATCTCAGATAGAGCATTAATCTCCAGGATATACAAAAAACTCAAAAACAGTAACAAAACAAACAAACAAACCAAAACAAATAAACTAGTAAATAAGTGGACAAAGGCACTTCACAAAAAAAGAAATTTAAATCGTCAACCAAATATATTCAACACCTCTAGCAATAAGAGAAATGCAAATTAAAACTACACTGAGATTTCATCTTACTCTAGGCAGAATGGCAAATAGCAAGAATACAAGTAACAATAAATGTTGGTGAAAAAGTTTCAACTCATACACTCCTGGTAGTACTACAATTTGGTGCAACCATTCTGGAAAGCAGTGTGGAGATTCTTCAGAAAGCTTGAAATGGAACCACCATTTGACCCTGTTATCCCACTCTTTGATATATACCCAAAGAATTAAAATCAGCATACTACAGTGATGCAGACACATTAAATCTATAACAGCTCAATTTACAATAGCCAAGCTATGGAATCAACCTAGGTACCCTAAAACAAATGAATGGATAAAGAAACTGTGGTATATACATATATACAATGAAATATTACTTAACCATAAAGAAGAAATAAATTATGGCATTTGCTGGTAAATGGATGGAACTGGAGACTATGAGGCTAAGTGAAATAAGTCAGTTCCAAAAACCCAATGGCCAAATACTCTCTCTGATATGCAGATGCTAACACACAATAGGAGGGGGAAGGAAAGAAATTTATTGGATTAGACAAAGGAGAACGAAGGGAAGGGAGGGGAGGGGGGCCTGAATAGGAAAGACAGCAGAATGAATTGGACTTAACTTTCCTATGTTCATATATGAATACAAGACCAATGAAACTTCACATCATGTATAACCACAAGAATGGGATTCTAGTTAGAATATGTTTTATTCCATGTATGTATATTGTGTTAAAATACTCTCTGCTGTCATGTATAGTTAAAAAGAACAAATTAGAAAAATGATTATTGGGTGTATTGATGCACTCCTATAATCCCAGCAGCTTGGGAAGATAAGACACAAGGATCACAAGTTCAAGATCAGCCTCAGCAGTTTGGTGAGGCCCTCAGCAACATAATGAAAATCTGTCTCAAAATAAAAAAAAAAAAAAAAAAAAAACAAGAAGGCTGGGGATGCAGCTTAGTGTTAAATTGCCACTAGGTTAAATCCCCAGTTCCAAAGTAAATAAATAAATAAATCAGTAAACAAATAAATAAAAATATCACATTGAGCAGCAAGGTAACTATACTTAACACTATGGAAATATTCATTTACGAATGATCGGGATGGTTAATGCTTATGTTTCAAACCACAATAATTTTTTTTTTTTTTTTGTAAAAGAGAAAAGATTACAAAACTCTCAGTTAAATAGACCAAAAGTTCTTGGGACAGAGGCTAACAGTTCTTTTAAAAGGAGGCAGTATCAGCATCTTCTCATCTGGGGTAGTTAGAAGAGAGAGAAGGAAACTATCCTGAATATCCTGGAGGAACAGTTTCGCTGCGTTGAGAAAGGAACTCTTCCACTCTGGCATCCTCGGTAGGACTGCTTTTAGGTCTAGACGGTGGGTGACCGCTGAAGTCCTAGGAAGGCTGACCTTGGCCTCCTCCCAAGGAGCGTCTTTGAACCTTGTCATGTTTACACAGTACCAGGATTTCTTACTGAAAATCACTTCCTCTTCTATCAAACATTCACCCTGATTCATTCACACATGAATTCCTTATTTTCCCTCTGAAAATGCTTAAGTTACGCAGAATGGACATTTCTGTTCAATACGGTTTTACTTCTAGACGCTTGGAGGACAGATCCAGGAAAATCCTCTTGTAACTGCCAAGGGGGTTTGAAGGGTCGGGCAGTGAGCACTGCCACGCTGAGGGAGCCTCCAGGTTACCCAGGGTGGAGAGCCCAGGCTGCTTAGCCGTGGTCTTGAAATGCTGTAAAAATTTGCCAAAAGGAGGGGCTGGGGAAAGAGCTCAGTCGATAGAGTGCTTGCCTTGCAAGCACAAGGCCCTGGGTTTAATCCCCAGCACTGTAAAAATGAAAAAAAGTAAATAAATGAAAATTTACCAAAAGAATAAATCATTTGGAAGTTAAAAAAAATAATAATAATACCTATTGGCTTCCATCTCTGCTGGTTTCAGATGCTCGAATGTTCCAGAAGTCCCCAGACCATTGCTCTCTGCTCGAATTTGCTCTCTTGCGATGACTGTCTTCTTAGGCGGACTGACTCCATGCTGGGGAAAGCGTGGTCAACAGAAGCTGCAGACTCCGGTCACAGCCATGCCGGCGAGGATGGGCTCTCCTTCCACACCTACTGTGGCAGTAACGGGCTGGACTTGGGTGGGTGAGACACCGCTCACCTGGGCCAGTTGCTGAGGAAGCTTTTAAACACGGTTCCTCACATTTATATTCAAAGAAGAGAGGTTTTCAATCATCTCGGTCAACTTCAGTTAGTATAAGATGCAACTGCATTTCCGATTAGCGAAAACATTATTGAACAGGATGAGAAATGGTCCGTGTTATAAGAACAGCTACCTTTAATTCATAGTAGCCTTAACATGGAAAAATTAGAAACACCTACATTAAATTCGAGAACAGAAATAGTTTTTACAACACATGGAATTAGACACAAACCAAGCAGCAGTAGAAAAGAAGAGAATTGCTATTGTTATTTTCGGATTACCTAATTACACAGATGGAAAGTACAGAATAGCCAAATCAAAACCTATTTGACTGAAAAAGAAATACATGAACTTAAATAGTTAACATTTAGAAGTTTAAAAAGTAGAATGTAAAAGGACAGCATTCGCACTAGAATCTGCTTTATGGATTTCCCGGGATAAGACCTCAGTGTCTTGAATGTGGTCTTCTTGGTACCGGACTTCTTCATAAGCCCCGCCCCCAGAACACACTGCGGTAATGGATTGTATTGACCGCCTCTGCCATGACCTCTGTGTCCACCTTGTGCCCCAGCTGAGCAGTTCCTTCCATCCAGCCTCTTGGCACAGTCAGGGGTCGTGTTTTGCCCAGCAGGTTAGTCAGGGGACACAGTGCACGCTTGAGAGGTTCTTATGTCAGGACCGTCCTCTCCTACGGACCTCTGCTCTTTTTATTCATTTTTTTATTGTTTGTTCTGTTAAGTTATACATGACAGCAGACTGCATTTTGATTCATTGTACACAAACGGAGTACCACTTTACATTTCTCCGGTTGTACACGATGTAGAGTCACACCATTCTTGTAATCTTACATGTACACAGAGTGATGATGTTTGTCTCATTCCACCATCTTTCCATCCCCCAGACCCCTCCCCTCCTCTCATTTCCCTCTACACAATCCAACTTCCCTCCATTCTTTCCTTGTCCCCCTATCCCCCCATAATGTATTAGCAATCACTTATCAGAGAAAATATTCCACTTCTTTTTTGGGGGATTGATTTTTTTTCACTTAGCATGATATTTTCCAACTCCATCCATTTACCTGCAAATGTCATAATTTTATTCTTCTTTCTGGCTGAATAATATTCCATTGTGTATATATACCACAGTTTCTTTATCCATTCTTCTATTGAAGGGCATCTAGGTTGGCTCTACAATCTAGCTATCAGGAATTGAGCTGCTATAAACATTGATGTGGCTGCATTACTGTAGCATGCTGATTTTAAGTCCTTTGTGTATAAGCCAAGGAGTGGAATAACTGGGTCAAATAGTAGGTCCATTCCAAATTTTCTGAGGAATCTCCATACTGCTTTCCAGAGTGGCTGCACCAATTTGCAATCCCACCAGCAATGTATGAGTTGTACCCCTGTTCTTGCTCTCTGTGCTTCCCTGTGCTTGCCATGAAAACATGCTTGGTTAGAGTGAGCGGCTCAGGAGACACATGTATATAAGAGACAGTTGGAAAAGACTTCAAAGGTTCCAACCAAACCAGCTTAGATCCTTCCAGGACCACTGACTCCAGATATTTGAGTGCACAATCATACCCAAGAGGTTAACCTGAGGCCAATCCATCAAGGTGGAAACACATCTCAATTGCCATATTAAATTTGAGAAGAATCAGAAACATTGAAAATAGAGAGCTTTCTTTGTAAGCTTGATCTCATGGTAAAATGAAAATGATTATATTTTATTAAGTAATGAAATGAGAAATCTTTTACTCCATAAAATTATTCTCAGGGAAAAAAAAAAAAAAAACAAACAACCCCCCCCCCACACACACACACACACAAATCCTCCCTGTTTTTGGAGAATGTTCTGCTGAAAGTACTTTATCCACTGAGCCTGAATGTGAAGCCGGATGAATCAGCTGTTAAGGATGGAGGGACCAGTGTTTCCCTAGTGCTTATCACCTGAGCGATCTCACGAAGGCTCCTTGATTGTTTTGGGGAGATAAAACTGTGGGTTAATGTATTTTTCTTTACATCTTTCTGTATTTCTGAAATGGCTTACCAGAGGCCTGTCTTGCTTTTGTTGCCTCTTCTCTTTTTTGATATCTGTGTCTTTCATAATCATTCACCTCTAGATATTCTGAATTGCGTTTTGTCATTTTTCTCTCTAACCTGTAAGTTACTTATAAGTGAGATTTTTTTTTTCATTGAAGTTTCTTGTGCATTTATTTCTTTTTTTGTGGGACTAACTTATTGTTAACTTTAATTTTTTTTTTATAAGAAATGGGTCAGAGAAAGATGTGTATGATGATACTCAGGCCTCGTGAGGCATAGGAGGGGACAGGCATGTTGGTGACGAGCAGTATTTCCTTCTGTTTCATGGCAGTGATAAAGGGGCTCTCTTTATCTCTTGGATCATGCTTATTAGCGGCACTGCTTAAATCTTCCTTATCCTCTATTTTTGTCTGCTGTCTATCAGGTTCTGAGGGCTGTGTGCCAATGTATCCTGGTAATGGCTGTGGAGCTGTCAAACTCTTATTGAATTTTTGTCTGATAGAACTTCGTTCTTAGCTATATCAGACATAAGTCTATTTATTGGATAGCCACATGGGTAACTATTATATGTGGATATGGATAATTATTATATATTCAGAACCTCTACAACATTGACTCCTCTTTGCTAAATGCCACACCTCATTCTTTATCCGCAGGTGTTATTCTCCTGAGAAAACAGAAGAGACACTCCACATTTTCTCTCCATCCAATCTGCCTAACTAGCTGCTCTGGTCCCCGACTTTCCTCTTGTCCACAGTGAGTGACAACGTCTCTCAAAGAGCTGATAGCTCTAGCTGAGAACTGAAAAGCTTGCCCCGGCCCTGCTGTCTTCCCTCATTGTTCATTTCTTCCTTGAGTGCTACTTTCTCCGACTGTACAGTCTTCTGTTACTGTTATGTAAATTATCTTCATTCAGATGAAACCAGTATGGCAGGCCCTGCTTTTGCTCCCACCCTGGGCTTGAGACCAATGGGTTCTCCTATGATTAGCCTTTTGCTGATTCTGGAGGCTGTGGTGGCTGGTGTTCTATTTTCTTGGAAAGGCCTAACATGGCTTCTTCTCTCACCTGGTTTTTTATTTTCCATTATTCCATAGTCTTCCTCCCTTCTATGCACAAAGGCAAACTCACTTCATCAACACCAGAATTAATTTTCTTGCAGAGACCACTGGTTCTAGTTTATGTGAAGGATGTATATTCTTTGTGCAACATGACTTTCTGGCAGATGAGACCTTACTAGGTATATTCACACTTTTTCCTGGAATTCACCTAGGGATCTTGGTGAGGTGTAAAGATGGAACCAACTTCTGGAGTCACGTGTTAAATTTTGATTTCTCCACTGTGTGACTTGAGTGTAGTTATTTTCTGTTTGTAGAAACAGGTGAATCTCATGGGTACAGGATAGTTACACCTTGCAGGGATTTTTGTAGGAAGTGACATGACCTAATAGACTTGAAGAGCCTAGCACAGTGCCTGTCACAGAATATGGACTCTATAAAAGTTATTTCACTTTTCTTCTGCTGAGTGTCTTCAGAGGCAAGAGCTCAGAGCCTACAGAGTCATGATAAGATCCCACTCAGGGGACTTGCAAGACACCCTTGCCCTTTCTCCTTTCATTTCTCTCCACCTCGGCTGTCATGTCTCCTTTCACAAACGACACAGTCGGGAGGTATGTGGAAGAGGCCATGGCTTTGTCCTGTGTATGTACAGTGTTCATCCCAGTCTTCCGCTGGTGGGGTAGGAAGCGCATTTGACAACCCTGCCAACACTGGGGCGGGGAGCGTCTCATTTAGACACTCGCTTTGCCCTAGGGGAGGAAGCAGCGCTTTGCATCTTCCTCAGGCAGACTGTCATGGTCTCATTTGTAGAAGATCTATATCTGAATTAGCACAGAGCACATTTCTAAGAAAAAAAAAAAAATCCCAATTTTTTCTCCTTTTCCTTTAGGCAGACTTATTTATCCTGAGTTCCACAAGCTTAGGAAACACTTGAGGACTCACAAGCCTAGCGAGATGCCTGCGTGGTATTCTTGCATGTTGTCGTCTGGCAGCTGGATGCCCTCTCCTGCTGCACAGCTGTTTCCTCTGGGTGGTGACCTATCCAGCTGGCCCTGTGACAGCAGAGTCTTTTTTCCATCAGGTGCAGGACCAGACTGTCTTTCTTATTTCAGTGCCCTGGATAGGGCTGTTGGGTCTGCAAACCAGAGAGAGAGGATGAAGAGGATTCACTTCATCTTAGACCAAGAAGGGGTTCTACAGAGATAGTGAGGACAGCCCATGTGCTTCCGCTCCTGCTTTGGAAGTAGTTGCCAATTCCAGGAGCTGCTCCAGAGGGAATATCTTAATGGCTAGAAACCAGCTGGTAGGGGTTGTAATAGCAGAGGTAGGGGTTTTTAGAGCAGAGATGTGGAATAATTTCTAGCCTGGAGAATTAGCGATACTCCGTTCTGACAATGTAGCTAGTAACCCCAAAGAGATTACAGTTTGTTTTGCTGGGCTAATTATTATTATTACTATTTTTAATCTTTGGACTCTCCAGTATGTGGTAGCATGTGTATTTTATGGCTTTTTGAAAAATAAGGATAGTAATACTTTTTAACTATTCTCAGTGTATTAGTTTCTTGTGGCTGTTATTAAAAAAAAAAAAAAAAAAAAAAGGTACCTCTTTGGTGGCTTAAGACAACGAAAATTTATTCTCTCACACTTTTGGAGCCCCGAAGTCTGAAATCTAGGTGTCTAGGGGATCGTGCTTCTAGGCAAGAATTTTTTCTTGTCTCTGCCAGTTTCTGGGGTGCTGGCCACCCCAGGCTTGTGGCTGCTTCGCTCCGTCCTCCTTCCTTCTTCTCTTTGCCCCGTGTGTATGCGTGCACCCCGCCCCCACCCTTTCTCCTACACAAACATGTTTGGTGACATTTAGGGCACACTTAGATAATCTGGGGCAGCTTCCCCATATCAACATCTTCATCACCTAGGTAGAGTCCAAATTTCCAGATAAGGTCCTGTCACATAGAGGTTCCAGGATTAGGACCTTATGTCTTTGGGGGTCACTGTTCAGTTCTCTGTACTTGGTAAGTAGCCTGTCAAATGATGGTAAATAATGCTCACAATCTTAAATATGATTCATCAAAGGAAAGGAATAGATACGCTTAAACTATGTCCTAAGATGAATAGCGAAGAAAAAAAAATGTGTTCAAGGCCAGGAGAAAAATAAATTTGTGAATGAAGTTGTGAGTAACGGCAGCAAGCAGAGAGAAGAGAAAGGAGAAGCCAAGAAATTGGCTTCTGAAAGCATTCAAATAATTCCCATTGCTAAGGAAACCACTTCACAATTTCCTGTCTCTATCTCAGCTCTGAACAGCTGCTTTGCTTATAATTTGGCTTCACCAAAGGGCTCTAATTGCTAGGTGAAGAAAGCCAGAGTACCAAAGTTAGAATGGAAAGAAAAATCATGGTGATGCAAAGTCCCATAAAAACAAATTATTTAAGATAATTGGTAATGTTGATGCTTTTAAGAAGGTGGTTATTGCTCCTCTCTTTCTTCCTAAATGCACCCTAAGGATGGTTCCAACAACTCTGAAAGTCATTAGAAGTGACTGTTAAAAGTGGTGCCTTTAAGTTTTCTATAAATAAAAATAAAGAAGTGATCACGTCAATTCATTATTCTCCGCCTGAACTGTCAATGTCAATGACTATTTTGTCTTTTGACCCTTTTCCCCTTCTTGAAGTATTTCGTTCAAAGAAGTACAAATGAATGCATCGCTGAGTAACCTCAAGTGCCTCTGGAGGAGGGGGAGGGGATCCTCAAAGTCTGCTGGTCTGGTAGCCAGAGTTTTGCTGGCTCTGTGGGAATGCAGTTTTATCTTGGGTTTTGTCGTGAAGAGTCAACCTCGAGAATCTTCTCCTCCATTCCCCTCTTTTTCTCTTTGCTCGTGTAGCAGAAGAATCGTGCTTTCCACAGCTCACCTCCCCACCGTTGCTGCCAACAGCACTGGGGAAGAAGTAGTCTCTCTCTTCCATCCTGTT